>NC_135051.1:25035587-25651681 GCF_051014685.1 Ptiloglossa arizonensis
CACGGCGAATCAGCGTGGACGAGATGTAAAAAAATATTTCGTTGCCCGGAGAAATTCTCTGGCTCGCAATTTATGCCACGGGGGTGATTAGGGCGAGGGGTTCCTCCTAACGAGCAGTCGCGGTAAACAGGAGTGTTCCGGATTTTTACGTAAGCAGCTTCAATTCGTTCTCGATGAAGTAACACGAATAAATTTTTCAACCAGTCTCTCCTTCTCCGAGAAAATTGCGAGACCGATTTTGCACGATATTACAGTAGATCGATTTGACAATTTTTAACTGAAAATATTAGTTAAATAATGAGAAACTTAGAAAGATTGATTTTAGTTACTCTATCAGACTTTTAGTTATCACTTATTGATTGATATTATATAATTCACGAGTATCTGGGGCGTTACCCCATCGACACAGAATTGTACTCCGATAACAATAGAACGTTCTCCATTCAGTATGGAATAATATATAGAATAAAATGTTATATTAACTTTTAGAGAATGTTTGTAAAAAGGAGACTTTGAGCTTTAAATTTATAGTAGTCTCATATGCGTACAAATTTTTTTAAACAATCACGTGATGTTTGAAGTTCAGTAATTTTTCTCGAAGAAACCACCTTTGCTTTTTCAATCGCTGCTTGGTGTAGGGGGATTTTCAGAACGATATCGCTATATACAATTAAAGTAGAGAGTCTTGCCTTTAAAATGAGCCCATGAAAATTATCGTCTGATTATTTTTCACAAATGTGAAAACTTGAATGGTAGTGTAACTTTCTACCGCTCCCAAAAGTCAAAAACCACATCGGGGCTCGTTGCTTAGAACCATGAACAACATCCAGAAAGTTGTAACCAACCGACTGAAAGCAATTTCGGTAGAAGCGTTAGAGGACTGTTACCAGGAACGAGAACAACACCCCTGCTGGTGTATAGTGTCCCAAGGGAACTATGGCAGAATCCGCTTATTACGATCACTTGGGGATTTCTAATTTTTACAAAAACAAACTGGTGATAGTATTACAAGAAGAATAACAAATGCTCACTGTCGAACTCCGGTTTCTTTACTACCTATATTACTATGGGACATGGTACATAAGTGCTACCTGTTTGTTATTTCGCTGTATATTTTATTCTTCGCTTAACGATCCGTCTTCTCAGTTTTCTAATCAGCGTGGAAAATCGAGCATGGGACATCTGGAAGCTTGTCTAGTCGGTTTTCTTCGTTTTCCACAGCAAGAAACTCGCGGGTTTTCCTATCATATTTTCTCTATCTCTCCTCTTCTCTCTCCCCCCCCCCCCCCAGAAAGGTTCTCGCTAAGTTTTTGCAAATTACCAAGGAAGTGGTAGAGATGGCGAGGGGAGAGCTGCGCCCGTTCGCAGCCGGATTATGGGCTAAATTTTCTTGGTGGGGGTTGAAGGGAGGTTTCCGGGCTCGCGTATATACGCCATTTATCAAAAGCCATCCCTTGCCGTTTCGCGTGGAAAAGTTTTGTCACGCCTTCGGGGACGATCTGCTTCCGTCCTTTCGGTTCCGGACACCGGAGGGGAAATGGATTACCAGAACGAGGTGAAGTCTCGAATCTTTTTTTTCTTTCTTTTTTTCTCTTTTTTCCCCTCTTCTTCCCCCTTCATCTCCCCCTTTTAGTCCAGTCGTGCCTCTTCGTCCCTATCCGCCCTAGCACCCATCCCTCTGTGGCCCTTACGGCGGCCTTTGCATCCTTTCAAAGTTTCTGCGACTGTCGCTTTAAAAGTGCCGGATAAGAAGAAAAGCTTTGGAATTATGGTAATCCGCTAGCTTGTGAAGGAGAGCTTCGAGGGCCGCTCGACCAACTCGAACGTTGTACGGCTTTATTTTTGAATTCTACGCGCGGATGGTTCTCGACAGCTCAAGATCTTCTCAATTTGTTAGTCTAAATGGTCGTTCGTACCCTTGCTCTCGGGGTGCGCGGGGCGGGGGGCGGGCGCGTTGTTTGGATTAAAAACGCTTTGGAATCGCGGAGAGACGGATCCTTTAGAGTCGGAGGATGTTAGAAAATAACCGTTTTGGAAATTGAAAAATTTTCGGAGTCCTCAAGAATCTCTATCGAGAAGGAATACCGATTTTTCCCGGAAAAGTGGCGAGGAATTTGTCGATAATGGATCGAAACGTGCCAGCAATCGAATTCACATTGAAATATATATGTACTGTGCCGTCCTGAGAAGATGACCTGCGGAAGGAAGATTGAAACAGTACAGAATGATTCAGAAATATATGTGTACAGTACATAGGTTAATGTGCATTGAGTGTAGAGGACGCTTTCCTACGTATGTGTGAGTACACATCGTTGTTTGTACTGTGACGCGCTGAGAATATGACCTGTAGAAGAAAAGTTAAAACGTATAACATAAAGTGTAACAAGAATAAAAGGAATAACAAGATTCGAGAGGAATTCGTGTCCTGGCCTTGCTCATGGTCAACTACTACCATCGTCCGGAATTATTTTGCTTAAACAATCTTCCAGTGTCTCGTTAATCTCTTTACTACCTTCCCTTAAGCCGTTTCTCCAGTAAGGGTACTCGCGCGATAAAGTTTTCGTCCCGCGAGTAAACGCGGGGAAATAAGTTCGGAGTTTCGACACGGTTCGCCTGCGGCTGCATTCCGGTGGTCGTTCGTTAGAAATAATCGCGTTGTGGGAGCGGTTTGTATCAGGTTGAAATAAAGGCAGCTTGCCCGCAAAATAGTGGGGGAAAAAGAAAAATCTTCGAAAAAAAAAGAAAACTAAAGGGCTTCCTTCTAATCTGGCACGAGAAGCGCGAGTGACGCAGAGATTTATCCAAATGCCATCCGGCCCCATTAATTAGTCGTACTCGCGATGCATACGTTTTTCCACCCTGTGTAAATTTTCGAGCAGCGGTTATCATCTCCTCACTACCACCTCGACGACTATGTTCCCATTGAAGAAAATCAGATCTTCATCGGTTTTGATTTCTAGGCGATTTGGGGTGGGGGGGATGTTTTTTTAACTTAAGTTTTTCTTCAAGGTCACGGTACCATTGCTCAGTGAGCCGAAATGTAGTAATTCGTGGCTGGATATCATATGTCTCACCTTTAGTTTCAAAATATTTTTCTTTACCAACAAATAACCCTGCAAGACTTCGACATTCACGTATATGTTTTCTTGCGAATGATTCTGTGATTAAATACAGTGTTACGCAGACTAAATAATAAGTTTAGTCTAAGATGTTTTCGGAAAAATTGTTCTGAATTTTCTTTCGAATAATTTTGTGGTTAAATTCTTTAATGTCGTTATAAGGATATTTATACAAGAATGTGTCTTTCCGGATCACTGTGAGGTGTATCGAATCCGCCATATTGAATTTTAAGTATACGATGCTTCGTTACCAGCGACTTTGACACCTCGTCCGTATCAATTTTCCGAAAGTGTTGACGAAGTATTTCAATTTGACCACTTTTTCAAGGTTTCTAGCTCAGTGTGCATCAGGGTCAGTTCTAGCAGTTTTCTAAAGGATGGGTCGCCATATCGGAAAATGTTGATCCACCGATGTCACGGTCTGTCGAGCGAAAAAAGAAGGCAAATCCCGCGGGTAGAGTAGACTCCGTCCCGATCTTGCTTTTTCTTTCCCTTTGTAACGTCGCGGCAAACCTCTCTGAATAAACCGTCGTCCGCGAGAGTGGAGAACCGTATCCTTCGACGTTTCGATTCGATCTCCTATCCGAATTCGGTTCGGTCGATTACACACCGAGCTTCGCGACAGTTTTCGCGAGATTTCGTCATCTCGTTGGAACGACGTATACCATCGGTGATTCCCGTGCATCCGGTTACACGGCGCCGCTTATCCCCGTTGAGTTTTCCCAGTGGAACTTCGAATGGAAAGCAACACCCAGCAGCGGTTGCTTTTAACGGGGTTGTTCTCCTTTAGTGGCGGCTTTTTCAAGTCGGTTTTCGAAATAAAAAATTACTATGATCTTTCCAATTGGTTAAGGAATTCAATATTTATCGTACCTATTGGAACATGCTTCGAGAAAATATAATTCATATTTACGTATATATCTATTTACCAAAACTTGCACAATTACATATTTGCCAAGAGGTTTTAAATGGCTTCTATGAATCTCCATATAGAACTCACCGATTTCTCTTAAAATTTTACATACCTACAAGTCAGGTGCAATCTATTGAATTAGAATTATGTGAATATTCTCAATATTTTTTTCATTGCTTGTGGAAACTAAAATTTTTCTTCCACTTGGAAGAAATTCGAGAAATGGATTCTTTTATGTATGTTAATGATCAAAGAGCAACATTTTATATGGTGTTAGGGTACAACTCTGTAAATATTAATATTTTGTCCTTTCGTAGAAAATTAATTAAATCCCGGTTTGAACTTTTGTTCGAATTTTTCAATTTCGGTTCTCCTAGGACGTTTCCATCCCCTCCACCTGCGTTCCTTTGACCACGTGAAAGAAAGTACCATAAATAGGTCCTAGACAAAAGTGTCGACGACCGCTCCCCGCGATGAAAACACTCAAAGGTTCACGGTACCGTGGCCAAGATGGAAACGTGGTCGTTTCACTGCCTCTCGAAATGGTTTTGGTCAAAGCTCGATTTCCCTTTTGCGCGAGAACCTCGCGGATATTGCCGCCGCGACAGTTTTTGCGTTCTCTAAACGACTGTGGCTCGTCAAAGCAATCGTAACCGAGACAAAGGGTCGTGGAATTCGTTCGTCTCGCTTCCTAGCTTTATTTCCACGTCGAGTCAGAGACAGAGCGAGAGAAACAGAGATTTTTTTCTCCGTGGTCGTCGTCGTTGTCGTTGGAATACCAGAAATCCGAATCGCGAAAATTTCATGCAACGAAAACTCTGCGCTAATATATGGAAGCAGTCACGCTGAGAATATTTTACGCCGCGTGTACCGACATTGTTCGCGAACTTTCGAGCGGCGGAGACGGTGAAGGTGTTCAGGAAAAATGTACGGGTTCCGAGACGAGTTGTAAAGTTGCTTGTAACCGAGTCTCACTCCGTGGGAGCTGTACGGTTGCAAACGAAAAACATTAGCGTCGTAATTATCTCGAATGCATTGTGCGTGTGTATCGCGACAGTTGTCACCGTTACGTTTTGCAAACACGTTTGTAAAACACTGTCTTGTCATTCTTTCGCGATTTCTTTCGCTACTTGAGCTCACGGGAGTCTTCGTCTTATTCCGTCTAGACATTACCTGGAGCGCATATTTTTAGCTTACCCGTGTTGTTCCAATTAAGGTACAACCGTTACAACGTTACTCCGTTACGAATTAGTGTAATAGATTCATATTGAAAATTAAGACGTCATCTAGACCAGACCTCTATCGTGCACCATGATATCACGTGAATGTCTGCATTACTAATTAATGTAGCAGAGACATATTGAAAACTGAGCTAAGGAAAATTCCTTACCGTGGTGCTGAATACTGATTAAGATGCTCGTTACAGGTGTATTCATAATGTGTTATATCTCGACGGTAGTTTCGCGATAGCAGTGCTAAATTCGATTATTGCAGTCTTTGAGTCGTATATACAGAGTTCAGTCTATTGTTATCTGTAATAAATATTACTTCAGATGATGTCGGATAGTTTTGCGGTGGGCAAACTTTCAGTTTAGTTTTTGTCCTAGGTGGACGCATGAGAGGACATGTGAAATTAGTAATATTTTTTTCTATGGATTTATACATTTCTTACGTAACTTTCTACAGAAAAGTATTATCTGCGTCTAGGAATCACTAGTTTGGAAAATATATTAAATTCACTGTTGCGGGAAGCGCCATTTCATTCAAAGGTTAATTTCTAACCTTCGTATCGTACTGTTCACAAGAAGGCAAACCAATGTCTACATCCCCACACTAGTTTACTAGTTTCTCTATCATTACACTCTCACTATTAACCGCGCCATTTTTTCTCGATCTATCTGCCCTCTCAACTAGGCGATATCTAGCAGACTACCGGGTAGTACCGTTTTGACATCGCTATACTCGCTGAGAGGAACGAGCGTTACGAGTGACGGGTCTACGAAATTCCGGAAACCGGCCGGAAATTAGAGCGGCGCGCGAGCCGCGATTTATCGCGACATTGTTAACCATCGAACTTATATATCGGCACGTTGCTACGGTTCCGACAGTTCTCGCCGCCTGGAAGCCCGAAATCGATAGTACACACGCCCGAGGAAAACGTTTTCCCTGCTTCCAGCGTTGTTCGCGGAAAACGTTACTCGCTCTGCATACGTAGAGGGGGGATCGATATCCATTCTTCCCCCTTGCTTCTTACCCACCCAATTTTGCAACGCGGTTGTTCCGCTCAGCGAGAGCAACATTTAAATCCCGCTCGAATCCACGTGCCGTCACACACTACTACAATCGACTGATATAGGTGGACGAAATTCTTTCTTTGCGCAAAGAAAAGTTTCAGAGTGTCTAAGGAAAGCTGCAAAGCTAGTAATTATTCATTCTTTTTCATGTCTGAGCAGTTTTGTCAATTTTGGTGCTCTCCGAAGGTTTTTCCCGATGGTT
This sequence comes from Ptiloglossa arizonensis, assembly GCF_051014685.1. Lineage (NCBI taxonomy): Eukaryota > Metazoa > Arthropoda > Insecta > Hymenoptera > Colletidae > Ptiloglossa > Ptiloglossa arizonensis. The sequence continues at coordinate 25,042,116 of NC_135051.1, forward strand.
TAAGTAGGAAATTTGGCACTTTTTTTCACGAGTATTTTACTCCTACTAATCAGAGAATCAAGGGTGCTTCGTTTGGTCCACCTTTTCTCAAATTATTTCTTAATATTCTCATCTTTTTTCGACATTTCCAAGTGGATAATTTGGAAAATTTTAAGAGAATCTTTATTACCTTTGATCCTTATAGAATCTTTAAAAAAAAATTGACAACAATTTTCGGACAATTCCAGATAGTCGACCTTTCAGTTTTGTTTTCCATCCAGATTTGGCGTTCCGTACAATACACATTGCCCATTGTTTGCGTTTTCTTGTTACGGGAGCTAGTATGACGCGCGTTAATTGTTTCGATCGCAACGCGATCTGGGCTCCTTCTCCGTGACCTTTCTATTCCCACGAGTGGTAGTAGTAGCAGTAGTTGTTGTTGTTGTTGTTTGTTCATTGGAGTCGTTACAGGCGAAATTTACGCGGCGTACGTAGTTCGATTAACGAGATCCGGGGCTAATGAACCAGGCCGCTCCGCATCGGTTTCGCGAAAGCATCCTGCGAACCCGTAACGCAGATGTATCTCGTTTAATCCAATAAAACGTCCCGCGGAGTACACCGAACGGAATTTGGACGTTTTCACGCTCGCCCGGGGCTCAATCTCCGCAATGACGGGGGAATCCGCGGACAACGCGCGTCAATTTCCTCCCGTTATTTGTCGACGTCCGTACGTAAATTGGCGTTACGATTACCCAACCGAGGTGCGGGATCGCATAGACTCGAATTAAGATATATCGGTGAAAAGTTTCGTAACTTGGCCAGTGCATCACGAACATTCGAAGGAGATGGTGCTAAGGATATACTAAAGCTGCGTCTACACTGAAGCAACATCGAGAAAACGTTTTATTGTTGCATGTTTCAAACCATCTCCAACATACAGCAATGTACAAAAACCTTCTGTCTACAACGAAACAACCCAATTCGAGGAGCATTTTGAATCTCGTTTGGATAGTTATCCCCGCTCAAGTCAGTTTCGTTTGACAATATTTAAGAACAAGCAAAGAGGACGTGACGAAAGGAATAAAAAATGAAAGTATAGGACCGTGTCTAGACCGTCAGAAATTTAGAGGGATGCAAATTATAAATGCATCGAAACACGATGATTGATCAACATCTAGACATCTTTAATGTTTCATATTCCGTGTCAATATTCCCGGTATTTTTGCCTACACTTTCATCTGGGTTGTCGCCGACAATACAATTCTGAACTGTCTGATAAACTATCCAGACTGGTGTAACATTTGTGTCTGTGTTGTCTATTTTTCTGTGATGTTTATCGATTCGAGTGGAAATGCATCAAGCGGCGACAGAGACAAGATGAAGCCCGGGGAAACGTTCAATAAAAAGCCGCGACTTTTTCAGGAAACATCGACAAAACGTTGCCCGATGTAACCTTCGTGTAGACGCGGCTTAATACTCGCGAGAACGCAACAACTATGCGGTTCAACTCGCGTCGATGGGAACGTGTTCACGGCTGTGTTGTATAATTTATCGCTGCGTTAACTGTCAAAGTTTAGGCCGCGTAATCTGTATAGGAAAGCTAGAGTTACCACCGGATGCGATAATACGTCTAAGCACGGGCCAGCGCGAACCAACGTTTCTCATAAAGTTCACGTCGAGCAACCGGTCGCTGGAAGTCGTTCGAGAAGATGAACAGGGAAGGATATACCGTGCTCGGTTACCGCGAGTTTGTAATAAGTTAGTCGAAGATGTTAATGACGTCGTTGTTCCGGCACCGTAGACACCCAGAGAAATCCTAATATCGGGAGTGGTGCGTGCTAAATGCACGACCCCCCCTGGAGCGTGACGCGCGGGACCAGCAAGCGTTCACGATCGACACGGCAACCTGCCAGGAACGATATCGATCTGCGCGTCGATCGGTTCAGCGGAGACCGATGAATGGATTAATGCCGAATTTCGGCCAGCAGCAATTTGTCAAGTAGCGGGACGTTTTGCCACTCGTGCGTGTGCAGATCCACGTAGATGTCTTGTCGACGTGGAAACTTGGCGTTGGGTGGGAAAAAACGAGGGCATGTATAGTCGGGAACTGAAGAAATGACATTTGGATCGAGAGAAATGTAGTTGGGGAGAGTATAGTTAGAATTGTAGGAGGAATGTGGACAATTTGAAGCAATTTTTATTCAATCGCGAGTTTTCGAAGTCGAGTAGAGCTTGTTTGACTTGGTACGAGTCGTGACTAATTTCGAAGGTCAACTTCTCAACTTTTCACAGTACATGATATGTGTTAAATATGGGAGATCACTGCATCTTCGAGGAATTGTTAGTTGTTTCTTTTCTAAGAAGAATATACTACTGTCAATTCGACCATGGTGTTTATATATAGTTGGCAATTGGAAAGATGACCCCTGGTTTGAGAGAAATGTTTAATGAAAGGGGAATTTGGATAAGAAGGTGTATTTTTTGCTCAGACCGAGCCTTCGAGAGTCGGCTGCCACTCATCAGACTCGATAAAATTCGCAATTCTTTTCTGAGGTCAATTTTTCACTTCCACACAGTACATATCGTGTACTCATATTGCGTCTTACGTAGGAAACTACTGTACCTGCGAAGAATTCTCAGTTAATTATTTTCCAAGAATCATATGCTACTTGCAATTCGTTTTCTACAGTATATATGTATAGTTGGGAGTTGGAAAGATTACTTCTGGCTTGATATGGACGTAGTGTGTAAGAGGAACGTGTCGAGCGAGTTTGACTCTCGTGGACTTTCAAGGGCCGATCCAAACTCGTCCGACATAACACAACTCGCAACTCCTATCACAGGTCAACTTCTCAGCTCCGCACAGTACACGTCCGCGTAGTGTGTTGTATCCCAGAGGTGCTCGGATTGTTATTGAATTCGAAATTTACGACTTTAATAGAGACTAAGTTTACGCGATCGTAATTCAAGAAGGGTTGCGTGTCCGGCAGGCGTAACCGGCTCGAAATCCTCTTCCATCAACCCTCTCCCTTTCGAGCTAGCAGCCCTTTCTGGCGTCCTTTGCTCTCTTTCCGTTTCCTTTCGGTTCTCCTTTATTCCGCGTACTTCTCTCCGCCGCTTTCGTTCCGCTTCTCGATTCGAATCGAGTAGATATCCCGCCGAGTACGAAGATCCTCCTGGATGATTTAGGACACGGAGGTTGGCCACGATTCTGCGTTTCGCGACGAACATACACCTAGTCTCTTCTAAAAAGAGGTTTCTCCCGAGAAAGTTCCACGAAAAGGCGTTACTGTGCAAAAGAGTGAGAAGCAGAGGAGTACAATCGACACTTCTCGAACTCGCCATTCATTTATTTACCAACACAAACCCTTCTATTTCAAAATACAAGGAACTAAATACCTAGAAGACAGATTTCCATGTGAATAATATAGAAATTTGAATCTACGTAAGATATGGTCAGCACTATGTTACCAACAAATTTTTAACAATTGACAAACGTGACCTGTAATTAACATAACAATTAACTACGGCAGAGGTACAGTTAGTACACTTCGACTGATATTTACGTGCCCTTGGAACTGCTAAAGCTCACGAGCAGCGCGTTCAACCCCCTCGAGACCGGGGACAAAAAGCGCGCGCGCCGGTTGGAAAACCGCTCCAGGGAGTATTCGCGACGCGGAAAACTCGTTTCGTAAACTTTCCAACAGCACGAGCAATTTCAGTCGGCGGCGAGACCTCGGAAATTCGAAAAGGCGACACGGTGAAAAATTGACCAACCGACGAGATAACGAGCTCTCGATTCGAGGTTAACTCGGTGATAATGAAAGCGCACGAGCATCCCTCAATGTATTTATTCCTCGTACATATTCGATGAATTAATAACGGGTATCAAAAATTTACCAGGACGAGCGCGCGTCTGCTAATACGTTCGATGGTATTATTATTCGATAGCGTTCACGTCGACGGGGCTATTAAAACGTGATAGAAGCGGTGTAAAAAAATGATTCGATGAATATTTCGAGTAGCAATTAGCGAAGGTGTAGATAATTCGCAAAATAGAGAGAGTTACGGCGTTATGGAAGGAAATATGGGTACCGGATTTATGATCCTCTTGTGGACATATACAACAATCCATAACTCGAATTACGAAGGATTTTTATTGTTCGAAATGATATAATAATCGAGAATATTAAAAAGAGAAATAATAGGATTTACAATCGGTCCAGGATTAGTGTATGCAATTAACGTTTTTTATTATCGATAGTTATTTTTTAGTGGGTACTTAAAGCGTAGAAAGGATACTTTAATCGTCCACGGTGCAATTCTTAATCCTAATTATTAAATGCATTTTTCTCGAAATCGATGCTTCGATGAATTTTATTATTTTGTTTCGATCTTCTCTTCTTCGTACCGTGAGTTCCACTGTTGCTCGCGTAAACTTTCGTCGATTTCTCAAAGAAAGAGAAAATCTCGAGATATATATCGTGAAACTATCGCGCGGCGAAAGCTCGGCGATACTCGCGGCGAACAACGAGGCGAGGCTAATTCGATTATCGTCCTCGGTGTAATTTCGGTACTGCGGTTCCCTTCATTATCTCCAGCGTTGTTGCAACGTTTCACGCGGCAATTTCGACGCGATCGCTTATCTAATCGCAACGAAGGCCCGCGCGTTTCGCATAGTCCGCTTTGACGCCACCAAACGTCCGTCAACGCTTCCTCGACCTATAGGCGTCGACGTATCGTGACGTTCTAATTACGACGCAAAGCGCCGCTCCCGACCGCGTTGCGGCAACGAAACCGGATTCGGGATCTCTTAAGCTCTCTCGTCGCCGACCATTTCGCAACAAACATTGCACCGATTGCCCTCGTTAAAGCGCAAAATTTGCACGCACGTGGCTGTAAAACAACAGTCTACGATTCTTCGACGGTTTATAGAAATAGAGAGGAGCAAAAAATGTTCAATAGACATAGATTTTACGATCGATTCTCCCGTCGTGTAATTCACTTTTGTTATTTACGAACATTCGAGTGAAATTTTTATCGACACCAGATCGTTAGTATCTACAAAGATTACTTCGTCGATGATACAAACCTTATCATAGTATCAATTTTATTCTTTTCTTGGTTGAAGTACACATTCTTAATTCTTCTGGATGAGTACTGTGAGCTCTCGAAGCGTTTGACCTTACCTGCAACCACCTTATATAGCTGGAAGTTGGTAAGATGACTCCTGGATTGAGAGGAATGTACGTTGGCGCGCCAAAAGTTGCCCTGGGGTCCTATAAACTAGAACAGCACAATAGAAAAGGGAATCTTCCATCCACATCGCTTTACACAAACATATTGTTACTATAGACTACATTGGGGGACATTATGACCTACACTCGTTTGTCTCCCCACTCTTCCACTCGGGGCGCTATAACGAGGACCATGAGTGTACATCATGCATGATATTCCTTAATCCTTCGTTAGGAAACTTTCAGGTGTATACTACATGCCCCACACCTTCAGTGAGGGACATATGAGTTCACATTATATCCCCCACTCTTTCAGTGAGAAACATACACATGGATATTACAACCCTCACTGTTTGAGTAGTCATCTTCCAGTCTACTGTACGCTTTGAGATGCGAGAGACACCGCGCTACGCTATCTACCACCAGTCTTCTGGCCACGCTGCCCGTGACCCAATTGGCTCGCTGTGATGGCAGATAAATGAAAGGGTTTGAGAAGGGGAAGTGCGGAGTCTTCACTCGCTGACGAGTGATGCGTTCCCCTTACCTGTATGACGTTTAACTTATCGGACTCACTGAACTCACGTGTCAACGTGCTACCGCGTGTAAGTGGAAGTGCCCTGCGTTTGGTCAGACCATTCGACCCAGTACAGCTCTCCTTGCACGCGATGCGCTTCGGCATGATTACGATTGCATTCTCCACTCCGCGTCCCCTGACGGACGAACGTTCTCGTAACTTCGAGGTACGTGAAAGAAGAAGCTGACGAATGAACGAAAATGAAACCTCACGGTATCCAATATCGTAAGTCGCTTTTAAATTTGTGCTCGCGCGATCTCCCGCGAACCTTCCTCTTTTCACCACCAACGTTACCACCCCTCGAGGTTATCAAACCCTTCCATTGTAGAGGTTCGTAACTAATCGCCTGTCGTCGTTCTTGCTGGATTTTGTATCCAGGTTGATGGATGGAAGACCCTTTATTCTTCGTATACTTCCGCTTCTGTCCAGTGTCCCCGGCTCGCTCTTATATCTCCACTTATTGTTTATATTTCAACAGAGCGAACAATTGCATCCCACGTATTTCTTCCGCGACTTTTCTTCATTTTTCGCCGCGTAAACGAAGCGGTCGACGCCGCGACGCGGCGGTTCATCCAAGAGTATTTTCGCTTCTATTGCTGTCTTTCAACCTGTCGAGGATACCTGCTCGATGGTTATTTGTGCTCTTTTCTTTCCCTTCTACAGGTGAAAAAATCGTACAAATATTTCTCGACTGGCAATCTTGTTGCCGCACCGTTCCAATAGACCGGCCGGAATGCATCCCTCCATTGATGCGAGACTTCGATCGATGAAGCGAATGTAGAATACGTTTCCGTGTGCAAACGCGTGTGCCTTTTTCCCCCCGTCTATCTACGAGTTGATTGAACAAGCGCGCGAGAACATATCTAATTTACGCGGAAGTTGAACGAAAGCTCGGAAAAACATCGACGCATGTTAGGCGTGATCGAAGCTCTCGGATTTGTTCGCGACCCGTTATACAGGGTATAGTCAAACAAGCGGTACCATCGGGTTGGGGGATGACTCCATGCACGAGAACGAGTCGAGAAATAACATTTTTCGTTCGCAGATTATGCAATATATGTGTATTATTAACTGAGTAATATTTTTTCTAATATTTTTCCATTTCAATCTTTTATAATATATTTATTATTTTTTGGACAATAGCTGCTGCACTTGCACCAATTTACTGTAGCGACACATTGTAACCGACAATAAGAGTGATCGGTGGAAAAGAGAATGTAAACGTTACAGTGAACAATTTTTCAACTCGAAAGTGTAAACGCAAACGGTAATGCTATCTGCGGGCTTGAAACAATTTTTAAACTCGAGTTCTTCGTAAACGGAGCTTCGAAAAATTTTATTTCTTTTTTCAATTTATATTCGCACGTGGTTATTATAGCACAGAATTGGCGTCCGAGAATGCACCGGACCTCGCGATATTCGCGTCGCCCGACGAAGAAAAGATAGCGGCCAATGAAAACGGTTTTACGATTAATAGCCGTAATTTTGTCGGCACGGTATCGAGCGGCCGCGGAACTCGGTTAACCGAACTCGTTTACCTTCCGCTTGTTTTCCGCCTCGCGATAAATGGGAACGTTACGGGGCTCCCGTTGCGTCGCTAGATACATTGGGAAAAAATGGCGAGTTAAAATCGTCCTTGAAGTATCGTCTACGCAAACCGCTCCGTAAACCACCTAACGTGAAGCTCGAGACGTTTTCGAAATTCGTATCGAAGACACTTGTGTAATGTCTTCAATTTGACCAATGAGATTGAACCAATGACCAATGAGTTTTGACCATGATTTTTCTCTCATTCAGAATTGAGTGTACTGTTCTTCAAGAGTGGATGACTCGTGTCTGATCAGTTTTTTACGTAGACCTAATCTACATTTTTATATACACTTTCAAACAGGGTATTAAATAATATATTTTAGAAAGAAGTGGAAGTCGAATGAAAAATATTCCTTTACTATTTTACAGTTTATGAAAAATATTTCTTTACTATTTTACAATCTATGAATAATATTTCTTTCATATTTCACAATCTGCGGAGAATATTTGTTTACTATTTTACAGTTTATGGAAAATATTACTTTACTATTTTACAATGTTCCATCGAATACACACGATTGATACGTACAGTTGCTAATCGGATACAATGTAAAACTCTCCCGATGAATATTTAAATTATCCTCGTATTTTAATATTCTGTAACTTCCAACGAGACACTATTTTATCTTTAGAGATCTCTGTACCATCGGGTCGATAGGTAAGTTCTCGTGATCTTTTTTAAATATTTCGAAACTTGATGGTTTCACCGAAAAAAATAGATGAACAAATCTCTCGTTAATATATTCTCCTTCGCCAACTGATCGCAAGAAACGACGTTTGCGCAATCTAGTCGGAGATCACTCGAAATCGAAAAATTAATCTAGTCGATTCTCGAGCTGTGCAGAGTCGATATGAATTCCCCGCGATTCGGAGTCTTTTTTGCCTCGTTTCGTCCCTCCCTTCACCCTTTTGACTTTTTCCTCGAGCTTCGATTCCCGCTTCGTTCGCCCGGCGAGATAAACCAAAGCCCCGAAAGAGCAATTTATTGCTATCGGGCACGGCTATCGGCCGCTAATTATTCCCGTTACTCCATCGGAATAGTAATGATATGTAACGACACTTAATCGCGAATTACGTTTGATTTGTTGGGGTGGAGGGGGGGTTAGAAGCGTTCCACGTCGTGGTCAATTAACTCCAAACCGCCAAAAGGCGTGAACGAAGCGTTCAAATATTTCCCAACTACGAACGATCAATGCTTGGCGTTGAACGCCTATAAGCGTTCGAACTGGATATGTTCACCATGTGCGAGAGACTGTCTGGCATAGAGTAGTATATTTTCCGTGTCCTAGTAGTAGGTTGATAAGAACGACGCTGTTTACGTTACGAGCTCACTGGAGGTACGAGGGAGGGTTGGACACGCTGCAATTAGCCAACTAACGGTTTCCTGGGAAGATTAATTCGCCCAGACGATAACTTTTGCGCGAATAAATCTGGGACCGCTGCGATACATCAAAATGTCACGCCATTTTTCAGCTTTTTGGAGAAATGGAATCGGACTTCTGATTTCCGCCGTGCTTGTTCGATCTGAATTCTCGTCCGGTCTTGTCTCAGACACGCTTGACGAAAAGGAATTTTTATTGTTCCAAGCCCGACGTCGACGATTGACAAGCTTCATCGATGATAACAATTCGAACACTTTTCGTTCAATTGTTTTCAATAGGTGTTCATTTACACACAACCTTTCCGCAATCCATTCCGTGCCCCGCATAGGAATTGGTTACCATAATTATGTATGCAATAGTTTATATATAGTTCATACCCTGAATGAGTCTTGGTAGTCTTCGCTGATCTTCGATATTTCTTCAGCGGAAGAACAATTAATGCCGAGGCTGTGTATTTAGAAATATCTAAGAGAGTTACATTTATATCGAACGGTGAAAAATTTATAGAACGTGTGAAGAAATACAATCTACAATAACCAATCATTTCCAATTTGTATGTTGCAGTTGTTTGATTTCCTTCAAATGAGACTGATAGAAATGCAAAAATTTCACATGTTTCGAGCGAACTGACTAGTCAGAAATGACTCCGGGATAGTACTCGGTTAATCGTTACGTCGTTACAGCGACATCCAAGTCGAGCAACCGTTTACAGATTTACTAGAGCCTGGCGATCCGTGATTGACCGACGGGAAACAAATTACAGTTACGAATTAATTTACAAAGCTGGATCCGCTCACCGGGTGCTCGTTACGTGGTCCGATAAATTATGGAATCGTGGAGTCGGACCACTACCACTGTTCGAGGAACGATAACGGGAAATTAAAGTGGCGGTCTGACAAAATTTTCAATTTCGACTCAAAGCGGACGCCAGCGGATGTTACGAAGATAATTGTTCGTTCGTTCAATTATTTGGTTAACGCGATGCGTTTCGCTTTTTGGCCCGGTACGGAAAGTATAATAATATTATATGGTACATTATAACAAAATGGAATTATAACGAAGGAAACGGAACCGCGGGTAATTGGTGTACGTGGTGACCAATTAAAACGATTTGCTCGTGTTTGTTGTAAATTGGTGTGTTGGTGTTCGTGATGGCTTATTGTCGACTTGGAGAGGGTTGAAAACGCACGGTGATACAATTAAATTATGCATATCTACCCGGTAAAATATCGTTGGCCCGATCGTCGATTTCGAACGATCGTACGGGTATCTATGACGGTTGTTATCGACGCACCGTTTGCCCCGAACGATTATGGAAAACTATCCCGATAATCCCGGATCGGGTGAAATCGTACCGATCCAAAAGCGAGCTGGGATTGTTTGGCGAGCGAAAAAGCTTCGCCGATGGTTATTCGAGTTGGGCCGCATCCTCTCGCCTGGTCTTTTTGTTACGCTCGTCGGGACTTCCCCCTATACGTACATTAACCCTTGTGTCAATAACCGACTTTTTCTACGTTCGTTGATAAACCGGCACGAGCGTTCTTGCTCGGATAAATCAAACAACAATTTCGTCCCTTCCATTATATTTCGACCATTTTACCAATCACTGATTTTATCCCACTTTCCCCTAGTGGGGAAGAGAGAAACAGTCGTTGAGAAAGTTATTGGAGAATTCTTAGAGAAAAGTGGTTCTACGCCTTTGTGGGCAGTGGCGTAGGACACAAATTTGATGATAACTAGATTGATTAATTGTATTGTAACGAGTCAATTTTAACATACAATTACTTTCTAGGTTTTCGGGTGTCTCCTGTATAGCCACCTTGTTCAGGATTATTGCATATGACTCTCACAATTAAGTGAACTTTTTTGTAGTTTGGTATACTTGGAACCGTACTTCACAAAGTTCTGTGAAATTAATTCTGTTAGTTCATATGTGTATAGTCCTCCTATTGACTTTTGTCGTCTGTAATTAAATTACAGACAAATATATTTTGACCTTAGTTGGAGTATTTCCTAGAATCTGCAAAGAAGTGTTGGGAACGTGCATAGATTACGTTATAACCCCATATACTCATCCGATCTGCCCAGCGATTCGACGCACGAGTTATACAAAGTCGTGGTGTCTCCTTTTCTCGCGTCCAATGAATATTCCGACGCAACTATGAATAAATTAACTCGGAGCGACAGCATTCTTCCGCACCAGTGGCAGCCAGCCGAGGCTGCTTTTTCATCGTCCCAACGCGTCGTCGTAATCACTAAACACGAGATGTCTGCTGCTCGAAATGTCCGACCGGAAGAATTTCTGGCACATCAACATACGAATGAATGTAAATTTTCGGACAGAAAAACTATTGTTGGTGGACACTCGCGCTAAAACTACTACGCGTGTTCGAGGAAAGATCTACGATAAGTGACCCCAAAGAAAAGGTAGAAAAAATGGCAAGGATCGTGAAGAACAAAAAGAAGTAAAACCACTACACAATGGTCTTCTTTTTGTTTTTTATTTGTTCGTTACGCGACCAATGGTTTTAGTATCCCTTGGAACCTGCTTAGCGCAATTGTTTCAAAGTTTGGCTTCTTCATTGATTTCGATGATCTTAAAATATATTGTCAAGGTCATTGTTCTTAACAACTGTCTCCATAAGAAACTATGGCGAAAGCTTAATCACTCCACTGAAGAGTATTCTACATAGGAACTTCAAAAATACGCTATAAATGAAATGGATCTATCGAAGTTGGTAATCGGGGGTCTACGAATACCTTCGTGACTCGATACTTGTTTCATTATTTTCACATGTCGAATCGAGCTTGTAACTCGTCATGGAACACCCTGTATATAGTACGAGTCAGAAACGTTTCGAAAGGGATCGGTGGATTCTTTAGTGGACGAGTATGAGATACGCCGTCAAAAACGCTTTTTGATAGCGTGGAAGCGGCGAGGTTCGCCGTCCGTTCGATCTGCTTGCTGTCACGTAAAAATTTCAGCGGCTTCTTTATCTCCTTTGACCTCCGTTCTCGTCAGTGTTGTTCTTTGCGATGCAGTCCGGATTGTAAATGTCTCGATGTCGGAGTGGATAGAGGCTGGGGTACAAAAATGAGAAAATAAGTACGTGTAGGAGTACATGAAGTATAATAACTTGCTCCAAATGGTAGAGGGGCACGATAAAGTTAAATATAGCTGATCATGTGTACGTACTGTCGGTGGCTAGACCATGCGTTATCTGAAACCACTCTACGCGAGGTCACCGGTGTGCACGGCTTCTCTTCTTTTCCAATCCTTCCAGAAGCTTTCACCAATCTTTAACACGCTCATCGTTAGAAAAAAAAGTCGTTCACCACGCCCCAAATTTCAAAATCTTTATAATTCCACATAACGCGACGCATGTTTTCAGATCGTTTCTTATCGCGACACATACGCGACACACTAGAGTAACAAGAATGAAAAACATCTCAAGCAATATAGAGGTAACGATAACAAACACATTTTTGGAACTATTTTATTTCTATTAGATGCGATACTTTTAAAAACACTTCTACGGGCGTGTAGACGTCTTTGGATTCACGAAGAACAGGTTGTGCCAGTGATCGTGATTTGAATTGTTTCTTGGTAAATTTTATTTCTGAAGGACCAACAAAATGGCTGAAAATAAAACACGCGAAATGATAAAAAATGTCTGATGATAAAAACGCACTGCTCGAGAAGAGAGCTAATCGTGTTTTAGCAACAGTAAATATATGTAAATGGTGGAAATAACCGAGAAGAACGCGTGGTAACACCGAGCCACGTATAGTTTATAGTTGTATATATTGCGCAAGGTGAATTGCGAGAAAAAGAACTCCGAAATATCTTCGTTGTTTATCGTAGCGTTAAAAAACTCCTCGAGACAAAGTTTCACGGTGTAAAAAGATGCATATAGTCATCGATGCTCTTTTTTAAAGGGATTCGTGTATTTTTTTATTGTAGCATGTTGCGGCTGATGTCGATACAAATTCGTCTACCTAGCATACTATGACTCAAGAGATTTCTTCGAGAAACCTTCCTTTAGCTTTCCAGTTTTCCGTGTAAAAAATCTATTCGAAATGCAAATGTTTAAACTCATCCTCTCGAAGCATATACTCACTTGTCCCTCCCCTGTAAGCCCCCTATCGATCGTTCCGATCTCACAATCTCGATATCGCGCCAACGGCATTTGGAAAGTACTCACTCTCGACGCCATTGTAAAGCAACGGCGTGCCGAGGTTCTTCTCGCCGTTAGCACTCGGCAACGAGCATTATATCCGGGAAATAACGGGTTATTTTGTGGGCGAATTTGCTGCACCGGTTGACGTTTGTTAATCCTTTGCAACACGCCCGTGCGCTTCCCCATAACACCGGGACAGGTTAATTGCGCTGTAGCAATTAAGCGAGCAGACGACACCTTCGAGCGTGTAGCGAGTTTCATGGCCGAGCTAACCGCCGAAACTTTGCGCGAAGAAACTTTGCGTATCGAATAATTCTAACGAAGTGGATCGTAATATCTCACGTTGACTCTTTCCGGTTCGACCGGAACCGGAAACGCGCTCGTCAGGTTCGCGGGAACCTCGTCAGTGGAAGAAACTTCGCATATCGAATAATTTGAACGAAGAGGAACGTGAAACCTCACGTGGATTATTTCTTTCCGGTTCGACCGGAAACGTGCTCGACGAGTTCGCGGGAAGCTCGTCACCTCCATTGTCCCGTTCGATTACGGCGTTCGATTCGTTGGAAAACATCCCCTGCAGTTACAATACACGCGGAGGATTGTTTACGCGTCCAGCAACGTGTTTCGAGCGAGACAATGATGAGCCGACAACACCGAGCAACGCCAGCAACTCGATCGGATCGTGTTACCGAAGCCATTAGTTGGACGAACGGAACTTTCCCGCCACTAATCACGGCATTGTCCGTTGCATTTCATCCTGACAAATCCTCGACGCTGTCTGCCGCGCGAGCTAGGTCGGAAAAAAGCGAACCCCGAAACCGATGAGAAACGACAATGGCGTCTACGATCGAAGCGCGATTGGCAACTCGAGAGAATCTACGTGCACGGTGTAACCCTCTTTTTTCTGGAAAATATCAGATATTCTTTTCAAATCACAGATTTAATTCTTGCAACTCCAAGATGAGAGGATCGAAGTTTAACTTGGGCGAGGTCCTCATCAAACTATAGCTTTTGGTTTGTATCTGTTACAGTATTTTTGTTTCAAGATCGATCCCATTAGTTATTATAGAAACACTTATTTACAGTTTGTAACGTGCCACTCTCGTTACTCTGTACTTTATTTACTACTATCCGATCCAGACGGAATCGCAGTATCAAATGACTCGTTCGTACATGCATACTTCGTGCAATCTCTACTACTGTTCAATTTCTGTACGATTTTGACTCATTAGCGGTGCAACTCGCAGGGGAACCGTCAGGAGTGACTTTCCGAAATTATATCTAAAGATTGTGCAGACTTTTCCATAGGTTATTAATTTCATAGCAATAATCGTTTCACTTGATCTCTTCCTTTTCTGTCCTTACCAATTGAGATTTAATAATTGTTTCTGTGTGATAAAACATACAGAAAAATTGCGAGCTTCGTATTTCCAGCAATCGTGGAATGACGTTGAAAAACATACATTCCTGAGGGACTCTGCCTCAGTGTGATAAGGGTTAACGGGATCGAAACACCGAATACCGTAACAGTTACGTTCTACGAAGACGAGAACGATAAAAGACTCAGCCGACCGAAACGTTATTTCAACGATGTTTCGCGCGATTGTGCCGAGAAGATCGAGAAAAGATAAGCCCGGTGTTCTCTCTCTGATCGACGCTTATCGGTACACCGATATCCGGTTTACGCGAGGAGTCTACAGCTACGTACAATGGCGTCGCATCGCGACGTCCAGGAAGAGCGGAACCTGCCTCGACGTAACGTACTTAATAGCAATTGCAATATCACAGGGAGAGACGACGAACACCACCCGGGACACAGTCAGAAGCGGTGGACCGAATAAGAGCTTATCGATCCAATTTCCAGGGATCAACCGACGTGAGCGTAGAACACGCGCGGCACGACGCTGATCACGACTGGATTAAGGGCACTTTAAGACTTCGGCACGCGTCTCCTCGCAGACGTAAGCTGCTCGCAACCTGCAAAGACCGACATAGGCGTATACTCCGGAGCAAACGCGACCCTTGTAAGCCGCGCGAGTAGCGAAACGCTCTTTCCTTCTATACACCCAGTCTGTGTTTCTTTTTCGATCCATTTCAAGGTCGAGGGATTCCAATTCGTACCGGTTTTTTTTTTTGACCAATCGGAGCAGACTTCTATCTCTATTTTTTCTTTTTTTTCCAATGGGTTCTACGCTTGAAAGATCCCCGAATTTTCGAACCGATTTTTTTGGCACTCACCTCAGTGGACTTTTACTTATATTTTTCTCTTCTCCACCTTTTTATCCCTTCTGGTTAACCAATTTCACACCCAAAAAATTCCCCGAATATTTGAACTGATTATTTCCAGAAGAAATTGAAGCAAATTTCTATCCCAACCTCTATATTCGACCTACTCTTTCTTCAACCCGATTCCATTCACGTGGGACCCCCCCCCCCCCCCCCATACTCGAACCAATTGAACCTCCGGAACCTTCGCGCGACTTTCCATCATCCGCGCGATGCTTTGACGTTCGCGGACGTTAGCACCATCGTTAATAACATTTAGTTCCGGGCCGAGTCTCGTCGGTTTAACGAGCGTTTGGCTGTGAACGCGAACGATCGTCATCGGGTATTTGCTCGTCGCTGACCGTGTTACAACGGTGGATCCGGTGATCGACGACAAACTTGTTCGTCCGTGTCATTCGTAATCCCGTCGAGCATCCTGTAATTTTATGATCACTTGCGGGTATACCCCTCTGCTACGGTCACAGTTCGAATCCTCCATAATTTCGGTCTTTCCGGCCAAGAGTTTTCGAGAGAGTGACAGAGAAAGAGAGATCGAGAGAGATTCGAACCAGTTTCGTCGATGAAACGAAATTGGGAAAAACAACTTTGCCGGATGACCCGGGCGAAATTGATAATTCGGGTGCCATTTTTCAAAGCTTTCCAAACGGTCTGCACGATGCATAGTATTTCGCATATCCGAGCTCATAACTTTTCGAAACTGATCAATTTTCAACCTAAATACTCTCGAAACTCTTTGAAATGGTAGATTCTCTCTTAAAGAAAATTTCGTTAAGGATTCGAGGCAACCTTGAGCTCTTATCGAATAGAAAGTTATTCGAAAATTTTAGTATTTGAAATTTGTCACAACTGGATGTTATCGCGTAAAAGTTATCTATTCGATGGATAGCATCAGTACAATATTCGATTGAATTTATAAAGTTTGTATTTAATCTTCCACCAATTACTATTGAAAATTGCTGGAAACTTACGCTCAATTACGGTAGTCGGATATTTGATAAAAATTTATAAAGCTTTAATACTACGCGTGATCATCGAAAATCGTCGACGTGCAAGAATTTTCTGTTCGTGGACTTCAGTCTTTTTACATTTTTGTCCACTGTGGCTGGGTTCGACGGTCCCTGACGGTGTGTTCTCGACATAGCGGGACGTTTCGCCAGTTACGTAAGCGCGACACACGTTTTTCCATGACAGCAACGAAGCGAGGTAGTATGCAGCGCGGCAAGCCACGACGCGGCAAGAAAGCTTTCTCCTGGATAGGTTCCCGGTGGCAAGAAAACGGGTTCCTGTCGTTTTCGTCGATGGGCGACCGGTGCACGGCTGCGATATTTTCGTCAAACGTCCAAACCGATGTGTACCGAACGATCGGAGAGGAAGAGGCGTCGTTCAGAATGGAAAAAGCGACGATGCCGAGGTGGAGCACTTAATGCATTATACCAACCACGTTTAAACGTTACCAGCGCGGATCGAGGACTACTTCCACCCCGCCATCGAGTTTATCGGATAGTTTAAAGAGCCACCTTTAAGGGGGTCTAGACAGCAATATTGCAGGTATCTTTAGAGATTTTTTTGACGGAAATCTTAACACATTCTCTATCGGGTCATGTACGTGTGTCTTTCATTTCTGTTCGAGGAGTGTACACCATTTTTTTCCGTGGAGAAATAACCAAAATTACAGAAATTACGTAGACCTTAGTACATTTCCTTCTGTTAAAGTTGTATTGACATTTGCGAGGGTTTTGACCGTTTCGCCTATCTGAAATTTAAAATTCAGGAGTCGTTTTATTCGGTAGGGACGTGATTATACTCGGTAGTAAAATAGCGAGGAAATATTGGGAATTAAAAATTCGAGGGTACCTCAAAGTTGGATCATTGATTTTCGTGTTCTTCTTTCGTCTGTAGCGCGCTGGCGAAAAAATTCGCAAATCCGGGAATATTAAAAAAAAAGAATCGAGTTGGAAGGTTCTCGACTAGATTTCGCCCTTAAGGATTCCTGGAGGACCATAATTTTTCCCCGGCTCGACGCGTCCAAAAGTTTCTCACCGCTGCTCACAGATTACAGGTTCACCGAGGTTCGATTCACTGTGGCAAAGCGAAATCGACGCGTCTTCCGATTAAAATGAGCTCTGGGACGTCTACGAGGAGAGGAGGAAACGCTCTTACGCGATGGATGAAATTCTATGGGCGGTCGATGCACGGGGATACCAGTCGTGGTCGCGTAAATAATGGTTATTGGTTCGAGACTTCCATCGTTCGACGTTCGTTAAAAAGCTACGCTTCCGTCGGCTCATCCGTCTTCGCGTCCAATGCCTTTAGCAATGGGGAGCACGCGTTCCTTGCCCTCTGCGCGCGTTTCGTCGCTGTTTCGACTTTTTATTTCCGTTGAGCGTCGTTTCTGGTAACCGTTTGTAGCCTACTCTTGCACACAGTGTCCTAAAGAAGATCATTTATGTCTGTAAAATACTCGTGAATGGATAAAAGTGTGACGGGGCAAAGTTAAATGGTGCAGAATTATTTCAGAATGAAATGTGATTCGATATTGATTTTCTTTCTGATATTAAGATTTTTATCATCTCGAGATTACTAAATTCTTTATCATAAGATATCCTAAAAACCTGTAACATCGATATTGAAGCATGCTTCATTGTTCGTCTTCGCAGAACACCCTGTAGAATACAAGTTCCGAGAAGTCGCTACCTCCACAACAATTCAACGACGTAGGTCGAGAGGAGATTGCGCTTGATTCGCGTTATTATGTTTATTTCGAGAGATGTTGCTCCTACCGGGTAGTTTTGCGCGTCTGCTGATTCCACAGAATCGCGGGGCAGAGGAAACGACGATTATGGTGTTTGAACGGGATTAACGGAGATACAACCATGTCCGTAAGTATTTTTCGTTAAATACGGAGTAGAAACACAGTAATCTTTTTGATACTATTTCCACGGATACAAAGTACATTTTATGGGAAAAGATGTCTATTTTGTCCTCATCGTAAGCATGTACTCTCTTAATATTTCTTTCCAACTAGGGGAATATTCCTTCGAGTTCTTCGCCAAGTTCACAATAGTTTTAAATTTACTTTCGATAAATGCAAATTCCCACATACATTCACATACGCACACATACTTAATTTCAACCAAGTCCTTGAGAGTAACTCCATCCGAGTTAAGATGTTTGACACGTTAATGCCTTAATTATACCCTGATATACACTATACTGGTACATGTACGTGACAACAAATTTTCTTCATCCGCCAACTACGCGACTCTACCTTCGTATCGACAGAAAACGGATGCGTTAATCCCTCCTCTCTGGAAAGTAATCCCCGATCGATGTCCGGACGTATTAGGACCCCTAAAGGGTCAATTTCTCGACGTCCTACTGTCAGGATGAGACGTCGACGAAGAATCGTCGAAATGGAACCTGGAGTGAAGGATTCCCCAAGTCCGAGTCTGTTAACTCGGAGACTGTATAATAGGATACAGAGCTCTCTGGAGTAATGTACACGAGGAGAGACCGAGACGGTCCGTGTTATACGTTTACCGTGTTAGCTGTAGAATGTACCGTTGAGTTGACTCGGGCACGCCCGTCATATTCGCGTACATCCATTCCCGCTCGCTACTCGTACCCGATGATATGTGCACGAAAGCTTACCGACGTCTCTTTGCTCGAAGTCTGCGTCTCCCTCCCTCCGTCCGCGCCTTCCTCTGTCTCTCTCGCTCCTGCAATAGTCTTCCTTTCTTCCTTTGTCTTCCCCTATTTATTACCTTATTTGCTCTCCTTATTAAAGAACCCGTTTACAAAAGGTGCGCGCTTTATTCCGCCTCGACCTTCGTCGGTAATGTATTTCCGCCGCACGATCCCTGTTCCCATTCTCGACACGGACCACTTTGTAACCTTGTTAAATTTTTCGCCTTCCTTGAAAAGTTCCCTTTGCGTCCGTTCTCGTTCTTCTCTTTTATTTTTTTTCCTCTCCTCCTTCTATTCGGAGTATTGACTCAACGTATCCGTTCTAACCCAGCTCCTTTCGCGTTACCCGGCGACGTGAAACTGAAATATTTGTCACGGAGTCACGGGACGACGGGTATCTCTTTGTCGCACGTAAAATGGATTTAAGAATTATTGGTGAAGAGGGGTTGAGGGAAGTCCGTTCACTTACACGAAACGTAACCAACCGTGTCTCTCGCGTTTTCAATTAGACTTGCCTCGCTTTCACCCTCTCATCCCTCTTTTTCCGCCACGTCATCTTTTTTCCCGGTTCTCCAGCTTCTCGATAGCTTGTTTCGCATCCCCTTTACTCCACTTCCAAACAGAATAATATTACCATTTGGGTCTTTAGGACGCTGCACTGGTCTGGTTTACCCTTGGGAATTGGACGTGCCTGAAGGGCAGTGAAAACCCGCGCATGGGTCCCCACGATTCGCATAATACCGCATTATCGTTTTGCGCGTGATTCGGTCGGTATCGCGCGTACCCGAGAGGCTGGGAACGGGATACATGGCGCTAAAACACCTTCTTCCGGGCAAATTCTAGCCTCTGTATTGCCAATGATACTCATGAGCAGCGCAACCAGAAAAACAAGTTGAATCCCATGTGTAAGGATATACGAATACAGTAAGTATATCTGTATCTCTCCTATTTATACTGTTCGAATGTTGGCGCGAGCAAATTGTAAAAGTAAACGTGAAAATCGTTTTTACGAACCCTTGTGCACTGTTACAATCATTGTCAAATCGTAGTTAGCAGAATAAGAGCTACTGACGAAGATAGACCGTCTCCTTACGCGTTAGTTGTAATATTGGATAAAGAGCGTCGATCCGGTCTGCGCAACTGGCGTCCCGGTAACCATGTTAGTGTGTTTGTTCCACTTCTCTCGTTCGTAGTTCGTGAAGGGCTTCTGAAGCGTCAGTGGTGAAGATGTCACTGTGACAACTGCGGCTACTCTGAGTTGCTCAGCTGATTGCCCGGTAACCACGCTCTTGCATTTATTCCACTTTCTTTGTTCGTAGCTCGTGGTGGGGTCTGGCCTTAGGTGTGTCACTTTGATTACTGTCGCTTCGCCCTGTATCGCTTCTTGTAATTATTCCACTTTTGTCACGTCTTAGCCGCCGAAGGATACCTGTGAACGGGTTCTAATTCCACGGGACTTTATGACGTACGTGTACGTCCTGAAAGTTCCCTCGGCTTTTTCCGTGGTGTGGAATTTTCAATTTAAACCTGGAATCTCGCGCCGTGGCGGAGTCACTCGGACTGTCCAAGGCCACTGGAAGTTTATCACCCGATCCTGGAAACCGGAGAATACCACTGGCCGGGTCTTGCCTATGCGATGCATACGTGCTCCCGTCGAGTATTACCGCACGCGTGTCAGTCGGCACTCTGACGTGGATTAAGTTCGTATAATCCTGGATTTCGGTCCACGCGATACCATCATATAGGGCGTGTTTTGAAAGTCGCATACTGGCACGTACCTGTCATTCTCGAGCTGAATGCTTCTCGTTTTTTCCTTGAGACGGATTTGCGCGAATGTTTCTTCCAGAGCGTGGAAACTTCGCTACGAGTCCCTCCTGTGGGTAGTGACGGGCTCGAGTAAGTGGATCGCGAGTAGTTTCGAACATTTAGCGACCATGTCGAATCCTCTAGAAGTATTTAAAAGAAAAAGAGCAGTACATCGAAGTCGACTAGATCCTAAACGTAACAAGACCTCTCAATAGGTGAGGTAAAGGAGAACTAGCGTGAGATAGGTTTTTTCATTCGTAATACTGTAATAAATAAAGTGAGGTAAAATGCAATGGCTATTAGGTATGTGTGTTTTTTTATTTGCAATAAATAGACAAATCACTTGCTATAAATTATATAACAGCTGGATGATCTTTTTCTCAGATCAAGGAGGGAATATCATGTGTTATTGATTTATTACGTTCTATAAATGTTTCTTACCAAACCTTGTCCACTGATTTATACGTCGTTTGCATTATCAACGACTTCGATTCCATGAGCACAGTCATTAACCGCTGCTCCTGCCAACGAATCAAACTTTTTGCATAGGAATCGATCGGCGAGGTAACCGCGACGCGCATCGGGAGCGTTTCTTCGCGTACACGCGGTGATCAGGGGGTGCGAGGACGCGTCTAGCTCGTGCCCCGTGCTGAAAAAGCGACGGTAATATAAAATACATGGTACGATAAACGTGCTCGTGTATGTTCCGGTAAGCTTATGCCTCCGGGAGAATGACAACGTCAGAAGACGAGACGTGCTCGCGAGCATTCCCCTCGCAATCTGATATTTTCGGCTTTAATATTTAACACGCGGAATAAACGACCCTAGAATCCGGTGGACGAGCCGACTCACGGAGATGCTTCCTCTCGCACGTTGCATAATATGAATGCATACTAACCGTGTGTATTATTTTTGTTCAGTCGTACGTGGATTCTCCGTTTATTTTCGAAACGATATTACCAAACTTTGCGATAGTAATGTACTGTACAAAAATGGTAGAATCACGGTCTAAGTTATTCTTTTTTATTCTTTGTTCCTCTCGATGAGTAAATCCTTCACAATTCGAATCATTTTTTGTACCACCTTATACAATTCAATACCAATTATAATTACAGGAAAAGGACTTCTAGGGCAATCCAATAAAATTGAAGGTTTCATTGGTCACTTTGCGTGGAACGTTCGAGGTGTAGGTTTCATCTTTCCGCATTCACGAATCGCGCGGGTGCCATAATTTAACGATTTTTACGCTTTGTAAACACGTGGAGAAGAAAGATTGTCACGGTGAAAGGTCAGGTCTGGCGGGCGGTAATTAGAAGAGAAAGCGGAGGATCGAGAGCAGGCAGAAGGTTAATTGGTCGGTCGGTGCTCGAGGGATCCAGGGATCCATGGGTACGTCTGGCACACATTTCTGCCTGGCAACCCGTTTCTGCGGTCGTGGTGTGAACTCCCGCACGCGGTCGCCACGGCTTTGTTTTATTTGGCGGGCTGCGTGGCTTCGTGCCCTGCCTACGGTATTATACCGTGACAACCGCGCGCGCTAAAAGTCTCGTCGACATCGTCCTGGACAGGACTCGCTGGCTGCCAGACCCTCGGGGAGAAGGTGAAAAATGATTATCCGCTGCCGCCAACTCCAACGGGGAATTTCTGGTTAAAATGTTCGAGAATTCCAGAACCGTGTGGCCGCGTTTTCACGCGAAAGGTAAACGTCGTCGTCGCGCTAATAACTCGCGCGGTCCGCGTGGTTTTTATCGACCTAGGGGAAGGAAAAATGGCAGCTTCGACGTAGCGAGCTATATTCGCTACCAACTGTGATTTTTTATGGAGGGAAAAAAATTCCAGTGAAATTTCATCGGTAGATAGAAAATGTAGACGCGATCGACTTTCGGAAATGGCTTCTCCGCTTTCGCGTAAATAGTTGCGAGACTGATTCCTCAAGAAATATTTTACGATGGCTATGAACGCGAAGATTGCGGTCGTTTCCCGAAGCTCGGGCTGTATTTTCTTGTGTATTTTATCGAAGTATCCAGAACGTCTTCCTCCGCTTTTTGACGATGAATCCATTACCGATATTTGTTTCCGATCTCGTTTTACTGATCGCGTCGAAGTCGTGTTCAACCTGAACACGTACCTAGCTTGTTTAACGAAACGATTGTATGAAGAATTTTTATACTGTTCGAGGCAATCGAGCACAATTTTTAAGGTTGTGAGAACATTACTGTCAGATTTATACGAATTACTATGTTGTATATTTTTACAAGGATTTGTTTGATAGATCGAAGTTGGCTTGTTAGGTACAACAAGGCTAGGTTATGGACCTATTAGGGACATCAAGGTAAGGTTCAGAACTTTTTGGGCACATTAAAAATAGGCTCAGGCCTTTTTAGGTTTAGGTCTTCCTAGACATAATGTCAACGCACCTTGTCTTCTCTGACCTTACCTTCTTAAACATAACCTTCTGAAACCTTACTTTGTCAAAATTAAACTTAACAAACCTAACCTCGTCACATCCACGCATACATAGCCATCCCGTCGAAGAGATCGATAAAAAATTGAAACATTCCGTGTCCATAGCAGCAAACGAAAGCACGCACGAAAGATCGATGCAGAGGCTCCCGTCATTCCGTAAGCCGGTTTAATAACCCACGCTGCGCGACATTGGTCGAAGCAACACAATCGGCGTATATCTCTAGATACGGATTACCGATAACCCGTTGCATCGCGAATCATTAGTCACGCGCCAGGTTTCGCTTGGAATATCTCGCGCCTGCCAACAGTCGCTGTAAATCCCATTTGCATTCTCTTCGCATTTAGAAAGGAGTATCAAAACGAAACGTCTTCGACTATCCAAGGAGACTACGATTATTTTTTGAGATTAGTCAATTATTATGTTTGTTTCATTTTTTTTTCAATTTATCCCAAGAGAGAAGGTCGCGAAACTATCGCATTCGTAGAACCATTATCTTGTCCGAGGTCACGATCGATCTCTTCCACTTCTTCGACTCGTTAATGAATCACAGTAATCACGGACCGTCGACATCAATTGACGATATATTGCAGCCAAGTTTCAGGCGAGAAGTGGATTTCAATGTTGACCCAAAAACCACCAATGACTGCGCGTAGTCGTTCGGTGTGTGTCGTAGACGTAAAGTGGAGGTCAATGAAATGGAACTGCGAGTGGGAGGATAATTATAATCGACGCGGTATTTTCGGTGTAACGTCTAACGAGCGGTTTGAAATTTAATAGTGGCTCCCCGTGATTGTGTTCGCACACTTGTTCTGCCCGTAATTTGTATTCCCGCATCGTTGCTCAGTTTCGCGGTTTCACCGAATAGAAATTCTTTTTGGAATTTATTATCTTGTCAATTAGCCCGGCACACGTTGTGTCCACCTCTTAAATTTCTTGTTTCGTAATTCGAGCGGGAATTTTAGAATTTTACCATTCCGCCATATTAGTCGTCTGTTTCGATAAAATCCACCCAGGTGATATTCCAAGGAATTGGCTAGGAACGATCAACCACTCTTGCGCGATTTAACCGCGAGACGACCGTATCTTCCTCTTTATTCTCGCGTAAAACGCTATCCTTAAGTAGAATGAAGTATCCGGTAGGGTCATGAAAATGCCAAGCAACAAAGGACAGTGTCGATGCACGTTGGTGGAAGATGGAAGTTGTACTCCGCAACGTGAAAGATTCCTCCGCTTTGGAACGCTCCGATTTCGCGCGCAGACGAATCAATTTCCATCCTCTTTTTACTACGGATTTTTTTTCCCCTCTCGAAGGATCGGAGCGACACATAAAATGCACTCCCCCATCCGTCGTGGGACCACCATACACGCTTTGGAAAACCGGAACGGCACACAGGCTTGCAGGTGACACCGTGCTCTCCTTTCTCGACAAAGGACATGTACAACCATCTCAAGTCCTGGGAACCGAGAAAGGGTTACAGACGTTTGTTGCCTCCCTCCGTCGTCGCAATTAATCGTCCTTTTCCACAGATTTCAACTTAATCGTGATCTTCGTTCTCTTTTATTACCTACAGTTCCGTTCGTAAGTATTGCAACATCCTGTATTTTCTTTTTTTTTTTAGAAGAGAGTGAAGAAACTTGACAATTTTACGAATTTAAATTATCGTATTATATAACAAAATTATTTCGCTTCGTAATAAAAGATTTACCCTCGTCTATATTCCTCCGCAGCCGTAACCTATGTTTGTTTTCCCACCTCGATTTCTACGATACCTCGATTTCAATGCTAAGAGGGAGAACGTCGATCCATGAAACAACGTTTACACGCTGTTCGTGTGTTCACTCGGCCGATTGCTCTCACGTTGTTTTCGAAACGATCGGAATTAGCTGCTTCCCGCTCCACTTGAAGTCAATCTGCAAGGGAGAAACGATAAACGGTCCTGTCTCATGAATAATTTCACGCAACAAATATTTGGTCGAAGTTACTTACTCTCCGAGCCAGAGGCAAAATTTACGAGTCGCGAGACGAGTTTAACGAACATTAAACTCACCGCGATATCGTGCCCGGTATTTTGTCGTATCGCTGGAATTTGCGCTCCATCGTTGAGTAGAAGACCTTGCAAAAATTGAAACGAATCTTCGAAATTCCACAAAAAGAATTTGTTACGAGTGAGAAGTGTAACGGATGTATCTATAATATTGTTCTTAGGTACTCCAATATCCCTTATACTTGGTATGTTAGTACAATAGGTACACTCATATTTCATCTGTACAAGTTAGCACGATTAAATCGTAAAAGTAACGTGAAAATCATCTTGTTAAATTCTCATTAAACCTCGTGCACTGTTGAAATCATTATTGCATTGGAGTTAATCGCGAAAAAGCAAGTGACGAAACTGTACCGTCTCGTGACACGTCAGTTGCAATATCATATAAAGAGTGTAGGTCAGTGTTGCGAAATTGACGATCTGGTAGCTGCACTATTGGGTTTATTCCACTTCTCTCGTTCGTAGTTCATAAGGGAGAGTGATTTGGCGTGTGAAAAAAAATTCGTTACGACACGATACAACACTTTGTTACATTCGTAATTATCATCGGTCATTTTCCCCATTTTCCCTTCAAATGGCTCTTCAAAATACAAATCGACTAATTTCTTTCTCGACGATTCAATTCTCCGGTGCCAATTTCATTCTCCGTTCATCGATCATCTCGAATCGTCAAATTACTGCAACAAAAAACATTCTAATCGATATCAGGGGACCACCAATGCCATCGAAAAATTACACGTCGTGTATTTATCCTTGTACCGTTTCATTTATTCCACTCCTCGTATCAGATATTGTCGACTGTCGCGTTCAAGTGGTCCAAAAACGTTCGGGAGGGGGAGACTGTGTCGACTGCAATCGTTGCGATTGTTGGTCGAAATAGAGGCAGAAAAAGTCGTGTAACCGTTTACGGTGGGGTAGTTTCGCAAGCCTGGCCAGATATTGCTAACGAGGGACTGACAATGGTTATAATGTTTTACGAGCTCCTCCTCTGGCAAGCTCTGGGAGTACGTACGGTCCGATGAATGTATCTGGATAGCGTTAGATAAGCACGGAATACGGGGAAATGGTTGTCGGATAGCGCGGTGTGTCCCTAAGCACGCCAAAACGCCCGAACAAACCTTCCCCTCGTCTCTCCAGAGAGTGGTTTCTTCCACTCTGCATTTTCTTTTTCTTTTTTTTTTTTTATCTAACTCATCCCTGTAATTATCTTCTGATGACTTCATCGCCGGTGAACCTCGATAGAATTACGAAAATAAAGCCGCGAATAATAATACGAAGAGAAGAGAAATGAGCGAGCGAAGACGATTAATCTTGTTCGGGTTTTTCCACGGAAGTGATCTCGTGCGACTGATTAAAAGAGGGAGTAAAAGGTTAAAATAAAAGTGATCTTCATTCATTTTTTCGTGTAACTTCTCGATAAAACTTTGTGTTATATTATGTGTGTATATTCTTTAATATTCTAGGATATTATTTTTTTTTTCTCGCTTTAATTTATCGGCTTTTCACGAAGTAACAAATGTTTCAACGACGTGCAATGTAGCATTTTTTTTTTTTTTTTACGTATCTCTGGAGTAAAGAATCAAACGGATGTTTCCTCGTAATAGAATTAAATTCTGTTCCAAACATATCATATAAATGATAATACGCGGTTTAGGAATTTCTCAAAATTTTGTCAATTTTATTCTTACTTAAATATGATTACTAATTTCGACGAGTCTAGCTTGGTAATTTCTTGCTAAGAAATACTTTCGCTCGATTTGAATTGAAGAATTACTTTCTTTAAGGATGTGAGATTCATAAGTATAGAAAATTCTTTTTCATTACAAAACTCCGTTTTATTTGTTTATTCTAGATTAGTCGTAACAAAATACTCCAATCCATAGATAAGAAGATTCATGAAGAATATTTATTGCTCCACAAAAAGTTCATCACTTAAATAACAAAAACAATTTACACCACGGAATGTTAGAGAATATACATGGAAAATGACGAAAGGTTTACGTTACGAGATGAAGTGCTTGTTCGAACGTTTTGCTGCCTCATTTGGTGCTCGAGCACAGGTGCCGACTTACTTCCGCTTTCACGGTAGCAGAGATACCGGTTTACGATTCCCCGATGAATTTCGCCGTTCGTCGATAGTCGTGATCGTGGATACGCCCTCTGTCTCTAATTATCGTCAACCACTGTGACCGTTATCGCGATCATACCGAAAACTATGAAATACGTAACGTTGGCAGGTCGTGTGCGTGTTCGTACGGTATCGATCGTTACTAGTAGAACGTTCGCGAATCGCGTGACGATAGTCGCATTCATTTGATGTCATTCGGTCGGGCGTGCGAACCACGGGCGCGAGAATTAATTAAATTATTTTCGAGCGCGGCGCGATTTAGTCGTCGGTTACGGTAAACAGATTCTCGTGACCTCGGTTCGATTAAATTTCAGCTAAATTAATTGCTGAAAGGTCGTACGGGCGCCCTTATCACGACACCGATGCTTTTCCAGCATTTACAACGATTGCGTTGGGCATCCTTCGCAGGGGCTACGAAACGAGTAAAGAATCTGCGTGTTTTGCAGTGTCGAGTCGTAAATTTGGATTTTAAAAAGTTTTGAAGTTAATTCGAAGAGTCAATGATCAGTTTTCGATCTTTCTCCGATCATTCGTTGACGACTTCATCCTGATACCAATTATTCGATAGGTTTCTTATTGTTAGGATATAAATTATATTTTCGTACCTAAACGAATAATATCGTCAGAATATTGGGTCGGGTGCTTGCAATGTTTAAACTTAAGTTATACAATAAAATTATATTTTTGTACCATAGGGAATAATATCGTCAGAGTATACAGTTGATGGTTTATTTCAAAATAGAATAAAAAAGATTATTATGGAGTACATTTACAACCCTGTACATAAGTATACTTTACAGTTTCCGTATAAAAGGGAATGATAAGTATTTCGTGGAAAATACGGTGCTCACTGCTGGCGTTATATTTTGTGATCCCTCTTATATATTTTTTTTTAATTTTCGATTCAATTTATTGGTCTCTGTAGGAAAAAAACTCTAATTTTGTCTCATCGTAAAAGTGACCTTTAATATAACATTTCCCGTCTCTTTCACAACGTAGAATATTCCTTCTAGCTTGTTGAAAATTACGACAAATTTATTTTGGTTTATAAAAATTCCATATTCACTTTCAATAACCGTTCCAATATACACACGTATACACACACACTTACTCTCTCATCGTATTTTGAAAAGGGCCACACGCGCTCTTTAGAAATAAACACACGCTCTCTTCCGTACGTTTCCAAACATTTCACACCAGACTCTCGATCGCCCAGAATAGTTTAAACACGCGCACACGGTTTGTTAATCTTCCCACAGTACCGCGTTTCCCGGCTCACCGTGTGCACCAACGAATTAATCGATCGGCCCGCTTTTATTTCCCCGGAAATCATTTAAATACATTTCCCATTTCGCGGGAATGTTATCTCCTTGAAACCGATGAGAGCTCCGAGAATGGAGCTTTCAATTCGTTACATTCGTTTGCTCGTGAACGAAAAAAAAGAAAATAAAGGAAAAAAGAAAAAAAAAAACGAGTGGAGAAAAAAACCATGTGCGTCGGAGACGAAACGAATGTAATTGCCATCCGAATCGCGATCGCGATCGGGATTCTCGGGTAGAATTTTTTTTCGGGAATTGGCGCCACGGAAATATGATGGTTAATCAAAGTAATGGCCGTTTTTCAAGTCCAACGTTTTAATGGCTCGCGTTGTATTGTACCGGCAGCCCAGAATCCGGTCCGCGACACGGCCGCGAGTCTCCGAAAATTGGAAATCGCACTCCCCTTGATTACGGGACTAATAATTGACGATCTACGCAGCCAATCACCGGCGATAGAATGCTTGGTTTAATTCTGCTCCTGTAATTTCATTGTTTTCCGCGGAGATCGCATCGCTACCCGGAAAAGTGTTTCGATCGTGAAGAAACGATCGATATCGTCTCGCGTTCGATTTCTGCGAGCCACAAGCGTCCCTCTCTCTCTCTCTCTCTCTCTGTCCGTGTTGAAATTTTAAGCGGCTCGTTAAAACGCAAAGTGGCCAAGCAAGAACCATAGACTCGGATTAATGTGCACCTGTGTACTCGGGTTCGCGAGTCGTTCGAACAATTACCTGTCACAGATTGATTCCCAAACTTCCCTCGACGAGGGAGCTTTATTTACCGTTACAATTTACAAGGGGTAATTGTCGCGTTAGAAATTGAAAAATATTGAAAATGAAATAATTGTCGTGATGGAAATTAAATACGCCTTGGAGAGATGAATGTTTATTATAGGTACGTTAAATAATGGCGTGTAGTTTCGTTTTATTTTGTAATATAAAATTATATTCATTTTTGGGATGGATATTAAATTCACGCTTTGCATAGAAATATTTGTTAAAGATTCATTGAGTAGTGGTATTTTATTTTGTTTTCTTTTTCTTTTCATATTTTAGAAGTATATGGATTGTCAAGATAGAAGTTAAGTGTACGCTACATGGATGAATGTTTATTAAAGGTAGATTGAGTATAGGGGCGTACAATTTTGTTTTTTTTCGCAATTTAAAAATATATTGTCAGGGTGGAAACTAAATAGACGCTCGGAAGAGGAACGTACGTTAGAGATACACTGTGTAACGGGTGCAGCTTTGTTCGCCGTTGGAATTTAAAAACAGTAATTGTCACGATGGAAATTAAATTCACACTCGAGAGAAGGATACGCTTTAATCATATACTGGATAATGACATACAACTTCGTTGGCCATTGCGATTTAAGGATAGTACTCGTCGAGGTAGAAATTAAATACTCGAGACAAGGATACATACGTTGAAGATACACCGGAGAATAGCGTAGGATTTCGTTTACCGTATTTAAAAACAGTAATCGTCTTGGTAGAATTGAAATACACGCTCGTGGAAGGAATGCTGGGTCAAAGACGCCTCTGACTTGCTATCGTAATTTACAAATAATTATTTCAGTGTAATGAAAATTAAACAAACGTAAGTTAAGTATACATCGGAGAATAGCACACAAGTTCGTTCATCGTATTCAAGAATATTAATCGTCGAACTATAAATGAAATACACGCTCGTGAGAAGAATGCGGGGTAGACGATTCACTTTCTATGGTAATTTACAATTTATGATTCGATCGAGATGGAAATTAAACACATACCCTCGAGACTGGAATGTACGTTAAAAATACATCGAGCAATAGTACACAAGTTCGTTCGTCGTAATCGAAAACATTAATCGTCGAAGTATAAATAAAATACACGCTCGTGACAAGAATGCGGGGTAGAGGACGCACTTTCTATCGTAATTCACGAATGGTAATTCCATTGAGATGGAAATTAAACACATAAACAATAGAACTAAACAATACAAATTTTCCTCGGGAATTTTGATCCTTAATTGTTTAAATACGTTCGATTTCTCACAACACGAGGACCTCGCGTTAACGTAATACGTCGCGTTGCGCCTTCCTCCATCCAGCTCTTAGGATAACTAATTTATAGCAAGAGCATGGACGTATAGCGGGAGAGATTATCCCGGCATCCAATCGTGATTCTGTGCCGCAACACAGTTTCCGGGCGTCACGTTAATCCCTTTTATATCGCCTGTAATTAGATTTTCAGCGTCATTCGTTTTACACAGTGTCCGTTACTCGCCGCTCCGTGGACCGTATCGAGTTCAGTGTGTAGCAGAAAACGATTCGATCCGCGAAACGAGTCCCGAGCTCGCATCGCTCGCTGGTACAACATCAGGAACAATGTTGCCGGTAATAATGAGAAGCTTTATTCGTCGGCTACGCACGACACAATTATCCGTGGTCACGTTGCTAAATCAGTCGCCATTGTTTCTCCGGGAACGATTTACATTTTGCGTAGAGGCGAGTAGATCGACTCTTATCGAATGTGCAATATCTGGAGGTTCTTCGTTCGATTTCCCGTAGCTTGAAATTTCTTCACGGTGTAATGTGAAATTCAGAGTTGAATTTACGATACAAGTACCCTCTACTCGCTATAAGCGAGAATAGTTCGAAATGTCGACGTTCCTGTAGGTTAGTTGCTCGAGGGCCGTGAAAGTTGTTTCCCTATCGTGAAATTTCTTCGCTCCTCAGGATCAGCGCTTTTAACGTTTTACTATCTCCGATGTGTGGAGCAATTGAAGGACAAGAGTGTTCGCGTAATAGAATTTTTACTTAACAGAAGGTTTACGTAACGAGTATTCGTACAATGTATGCTCCACTACGTTGGAAACTTTGTTAATGTGAACTATAAACGAGAAAATTACACCGAGGTCGTGAGTATTAATTCGATCGATCACTCAGACGTTCTGAATATAAATAAAGGATTTCACATCAAGTTTCGAAAATGCTCATTTAATTTTCGTTAACTAAATATTTGTACAACTGTAGGTTTACACAAATGTTCGCAAAGTCTAGGTTGTATCTTGGTACGTATGAAGAAGAAAATTACACCAAAATCGGGTATAATTAGATGTGCTATCGCGTCGATCCGTGTTTTGATTAGTCGGTACACTGATTGCGCGACTAAATCTCGTTCTAGCTGTAAATAACAATCGACTCTGGACTATCATTTCATGGTCGCCAAATGCAAGTTAACGACGTGTTGACTGTCAACAGAAGCTACAGTATGTCTAGCGTTGGTCAGCCTTGGGCTGATAGTTACACGAAACGCGTAGTCGCGCGATTAATTGGAACTACGTAGTCTGGCGTGATCTTGTCCGCCGAACAAACTAAGGCTTACCGAGTACACGTGGGTGTATTTCGCTCGGCACGCGTTGATTAACGCCGTTGAACGACGGACATTGACAAATCAGTATGTATTTCTGAAATATCGACTGCCGCGGATGACGAGAAAAGCCTGTCGTTCGAAAGTCCCCGAAGACGTCGATCGTTGGACATCGTGCTCCTTCGACGTGTTCCATGGTGTTATCCCGTTCGTCAACGGCTGGATGTTTTGACTATCAACGAGAACACAGTACTCAACGATGGCATATACTTCTAAGTTGTTTCTCCTTCTGGAAAGTCACGACGCAGCAAACATACTTTAGTCGTAGAAACCACGTCGAGACAAACGGGGCGCGATTTCTATCCGGACCCTCCTGAGATTCGATTGGTTGCCGCGAATATCCTTATTACCTTCTAGTACTATTGAAATTATACTGTTAATCTATTTTGTTAGCTATATGTGTACAAAATATTAGACATTTTTATGGGGAGTTAAAAGAAAACTAGAAAAAAATACTGATAGTTTTTACGGGAAATCAAGAGATACTAGAAATTTTTCAGAGCGTTAAAAAAACACTAGAAATGTTTACTCTTGCCTATAAAAATAAAACCATAATCGAAACCTCGTCCCCTAATTTCCAAGGGTCACCTAAGACGTTAACTAGAAACCTTTGACGAACTTCGAGCCCCGTTAAGGTCCACCACCAATGAAACTTTCACAGACGGGATGTTCGATCTTAAGTTCCGTTACCTTAAAATAATTCGAAATTATCATGGCCGTTGGAAATTCGTACCCCCTCGATCTTCCGTTTCCTTTTCTTGGTTGACTTTAATTGCACAGGCTCCCGAACGAAAACAATCTCGTTCGTATCGATTCGTTCGAGTACTCTGCATACCGTCGTATCTCTGTCTCGAGCCGAATAACTTTTGTCTAACCCGGAGTCGGTTAATTAAGTCGGAGGCGACTACTCGTTTCGACGACTTCGACCCGTGTAAACGATGAAAGAATCAACGGAGGAACTGCACTATTTCTACGCAAATTACGAACAAGAGCGAGAAGAAACGAGGGAACGAAAACCTGAACGCTCGGCCGGGCGTTAATTAAAACGTTTACCTCGGTTGAAGATCAACCGGGGTGAATCCGACTTCTTCGACGCGTGTTTCTCTCGCGTTTCGCGATTTTGTTTTTTCTGTGAACTCTGTCGAACAGTGGGGTCCCTCCGGACGTTGGAAAATAGAGGAGAGTTTCGGTACTTCGAGGTCACCGGTCGAACGAACAAGAGGAATCTTTCGAGTTGGTCTCACACCCTGTTTTCTACCCGGATTCTTGCGTGTGCGCCTTTACGTTGGCCTCCTTCCACCACGGAGATTCACCTCTCTTTTTCCAATTCGTCTTTCTTCGGTTTGCCGCCACTCTGTTCCTCCTTGTTCCTCCGACTAGCCCGCGCGTCCTAGATTTCGTCTCTAACAATAAGTGGAAGACGTCGGCTCGAAGAGTTTTACGACGCGCGGTCGAGGCGCCGAGCGACTTTTGTTTCTGCATCCACTGCTATGCATTATTGCGCGGTTCGAGCCAAATCCAGCGCGCGCGGAGCATCGCGAGCCCATCGGATTCGATGCTCTCGAACCGGAACCCGTTGAGATATGTTGGGAGAAAGTCAGTCGGGAAGGAGGATGGACGATCGATAATTTATGCTCGAGGTATGAAGTTACACAAACGAGGACGTGGAAGATCATTTTTTCTCACCTATCGGAAAAGTAGGACTACCTGAGACTCTTGGAGCACTCAATATCACGATACGTCGATCATCGTTAGGGTACTTTGGTTGTTTAATCAAAGGATGTCCAAAATTCATGGGATTGGTCCTTGTAGACTAGCACTATTTTCGGTACTTCTTTGAGACTTTTTCAAACGGAATGGTAACACACTTTTGTTTCGGAATTATAGTTATATGTTTCGTTCATCTTTCCGAAGGATCTGTAACTTTTTCGTGCAAAAACTATCAAAATTATAGGAGCTACGATTTCTTCGGGGGAACCTATTTCGTCAGGTATCTTCACGCTCTCCAAGACACCAAATTCCTCCTGTTTATCCCGATTTGTTTAGAAGAGTTCAAATCCAAGTACCTATATTCGCTACACTGTCGAAGTGACAACGCCCCACGCCGATCGTGACAGCCGCGTCAAACAGTGATTCGTGCTAGATAGGAACGACCTAATTACATCGGAGCAAAGTTAAACACCGGTACTCGCGGCTACGTGATTCATTGGTTATCCACTGGCTATACTCCGATCAGGGGAATATTCCGCGAGTGGATAGAGTGTAAGCGACACCGAAATACCGTCTCTACTCGCCACAAACGTGTGCCTCGCGCATCCGCATTTCATATTCGAGCGATAATCC
The DNA here is from genome assembly GCF_051014685.1 of Ptiloglossa arizonensis. Classification (NCBI taxonomy): domain Eukaryota; kingdom Metazoa; phylum Arthropoda; class Insecta; order Hymenoptera; family Colletidae; genus Ptiloglossa; species Ptiloglossa arizonensis. The sequence continues at coordinate 25,076,553 of NC_135051.1, forward strand.
CGCGATTCGCGAAATCCCTCGGTCTTTCCGTCAGCCGCACAATTCCGCGTGCACACGCGCGGAAAAGATCTGTTTCGAAGAACAAAGAGCAAAGAAGAAACGTTCTCGCCATCTGGCCGACCCCTCCGCCATGGGAATTTCTGAAATCCTATTTTATAAGAGCAGGAGGAGAGGGGGCAGATGAAAATTTCACTTTAGTAAGTCACGTGATGCATCGACTGTGTCAGTGGAATACTTGGAATATTGGAAATAGCCAATAGACGACGTACATATAATAGTCAATTAGCAATGATAGTATAATTTCGGACAAGTATCGTGATTAAATCTTTTTTCTCCTTTCAACCGAGAAGCGGAAATCGTGACCGCGTCTTTATTTTCGAAGACTCCGCGTTTCGAAGAGAAGCCACTTCTTTGAGATACATTGCTCGACGAGGGAGTGTCCGTTAATTCGGCGGCAATTACTACCAATTAAACGTTCCCCGTAATTACGTTATTAACGACAGCGAGGGTCGGGAGCGACGCGCTTTATGCGCCAAGGAACCAATTCAATCCCCGTCTTCGTCCTCTTCTTTGCTTTTTGTTTCTATCGCAATTACCCTCGAGTACGCTGGAAAATCCTCGTTGTTTATGTCGATCGGGAAACCGGAGAGAGATTAAGTTTCCGCGTATTCGTTCGTTTCCTCTCCCCCTCCGATCGCGGTGATATTTTATCGTACGTATCCCGCAATAAATGCGCACAGCCGAGTCGAGATCCCATCTCGAAGAATAAATAACGAACGATCGATAAAAGCCTACAGGGAGACGCGGGACGCGTCCCGTTTTATAGCTCTCGTTTAGCATCGAGCGTCGAGCCTCGAGACACGCTCGATCGTGGTCAGAAAATACCTCCCCTACGAGGGAATATCGAGAAAAATTATTCGAACGTCGTGGAATTGTGCAAATGATCATTCGAGCCGATTATTAAAATATCCGATAGCTCGAGAAATGTCACGTACGATGGTTTGTCGATTCTCGAGCGTTTCGAGCATGTTTCGAGAGATTGTTACATTTCGCGAGGGTGAAACACGGAGACCCAAACATTGAATCCCTTTATGTCGATTCAATCCGGTAGTAGTCCCCCTTGTTTGCTGCGATTCTGACGAGATTATGTACATTTAATTCACAAGAATTTCATATTTATAAATTTATGAACAGACTTCATTTTCCTTTGTATACAATTCATATAACAAAACGATCAGAAAATAATAAAATAGAATAATATAATGTAAAATATCAAAATCTTTTATAGAATTGGGAAAGTGGCAAATAAATATATTAAGTAAAAGAATCTTGAGAATCTTTTTCCAGGTTATAGTTTGCCTAGTTCGACTCGATCGTAATTATCGACCTTGGCTACGACTAACTTTCGTTGAACGTGATTTTACAATTCGTTCGTCAATCTCCGTTGAAAGTAGAAGCTAACGGAATGCGTCTCGATCAAACAAGACCGCACGAGAAAGTTTGATATACGCTACTGGTCAGCCACTCTCGACTACACAGTCGGTATGTCCATGCATAGTTAATGCGCGTCCCGTTAATGCGAACCGGGGCGTTTGAGGCTCGTTAGAACGACGACACGGACACAAATTGATGCCGCTGTTCGGCGTGTTTTACGATGCATAGACCGAACGCAGCGACGACCGACAGTTTGCCACTAATGCTACTCGCGCCCAATACCGACGGCTCTGGCTGTTTGCGCGTCGCGACGTCCCAACGAAAAGTTCATTAACGATAGAGTTTTACGACCGTCACGATTCGCCGTCGTTAAAATTTCACTCACCCCTGAGAGGAAAATTTCGCGATAAAACGCGCCTCATTGGACCCGCAACGAGTCTTTCCGTTTCTTCGCGGAATTTCTTCGTGGCGCGAGACGATCGAACCCGAGCGAATTATACGGGATCTCTTGTTTCGCGCTTTTAAATAGGATTAAAGCTCGGTCTCGTTAACGTCTCTCCCGAGACAGAATTTTCAGCGAAAATTCGGGAGAATTTGTAATACGGATTACGCAATACGATCGTATATTTATCATTCCTCGTGATTTCGTACTTGTTCCGAGACTTAAATTTATAAAAATCCGCGAAACATATGAAGAAAATGATCTGCGGTGGGATCGTTCTAGACATTTCTTTTAAGCGAACTTCTCTTCGTTTCTATTCCGATCAACAGGACAAGCGGTTAAAATCAAACCTAGAAGCATTGTGGGGAGTTCTATTTCTCTATTATAGTGTTTAATGTATCGTAAAGTTTTTGGGTATACTCCTAACAAAAAGGATCGAATATGATACAGAAATTAACGTGTGATAATTTCTTATTGCACGGAAAATGATCGAGGCGTTTACGGCATTGAATCCCGTATGCAACTGAGCTCACTTGCACACTCTCCCAATACTCGTCGCGAGTATCATGTCACTAACAGATTTCTCGTTGCCCGTACTAACGATATTCATCGTTATCAATCTTCTTGTTAGTAAAACCGACCTGAGAACGGCAGTTCAGATGAAATTGTACGAAATGAAGTTCCCAGGTTCGTTCGTGAACACTAGTAGTCTCTCCATAACGCCCTGTCGAATCTGTTCTCCTGGACGACGTTTCAATCGTGTTGCCTCTATCCACGGGGGAATCATTCTCAACGAGGGCTGACCGTGTCGGGAAGCTGCGGGGAAGAAATAAAGATAGACGGTCGCCTTGGTAAGTAGGAGAACCGTTCTCAGCCCCCCGGGGGAATATTATGCAAAGCGGGAAACAGATGCACGACTCTCCGGAGCACGGTGCTCTTATTTCCCTGGGCCGTGGATACGTTTCTCCTCCTTTTCGGTCAGGGACAGCTGAAAAAGGTCGGCTCGGCTCCACCGTCCAGAGAAGAGCTCTCGTGAAATGCGGTTTTCTGGCTTCCGGTTCCACGAGGAACGCGCGACAGGAACGGACGTTTCCTCGCGGAAATCTTCCCCGGGCGTTCAGAAACGCCGTACTTTTAACGTCGACGCGCAAACAAGACCGATTCTTCTCTTTCACTGTTTCCTTTTGAACCTCCCTCTCCCTGCCGGGTTAAATTCTACGTTTCACCTACTCGGGAGCAGTCTGTTTCGAGCGCGCGTCTCGTCGTAGTGAGCACGTTGCTCGAACGCACGGTGAATTTCAACGACACGGTGTCTTCGTCGAAGGTCGTGGACCGATCCGGAGTAATATCGTTACGAGACAACGATCCGAGACGAGAGATAGCGCACTTCGTATCGGTATATAATTTTCAATCGTTCACGCATTGCTATACGGAAATTACGCGATAGTTACCCGGCATTCCACTTGCAATTTATTTATTTATTACATGGGCAAACAACCCATTGGTGTACGGTACGAAAAATATTTTCGTCGCGCTAGAGGACGAGGCGTATGTGAACAGAGAAGGAAACATAGAATTACGCGATATTATAAAATAAAGTAAATATTAGTATACATATATATGTGATTTAATGAAGGTTGTGGATCTGGCTTTTAAATAAGAAAATTTTAATGCTTGGCTAGCATGCAATCCTGTTTACCGGGACAGTAGCGACTTGTCGTGAGCGTTCATGTTAATACAGGATAACACTTGATATCAATGGCAAAGAGGAAAAAGATGTCAGCTCCTAAATTTGAAGGAATTTGAATTCAACTTTCATTGAAGTGAAATCGTAGTCACAATCAAAAATACTCATATAGTCGAAAACAAAATCTGAGCAGGTGCTACTGTGCGTTGCTGGAAAGATGACGAGCGTAAGGAAGGCTAATGGTATTATTCGTAATGGATTAGCCACGCTTGTACACACGCATGATCTTAGTGACGGTGTATTATTGGACGAGGTGCTTCCCACCTACAATCAATCGTGTCAAGTGAAGAAAAAAGGGGGTTGCGTTAAGACGAACCGAACCAGTGCAAAGCAAGCGGAAGTGGGGGAAAGTGAAAGGTGGGCGGTAGGCGGAGTCAACGAGGTGTTCCTCTCGCTTCTGGCCCGTCCCACTGGTCACCTTCCCAGCTACGCATAGTACATAAATAATTACCATAGATTTTCTTTAATTATCCGGAACTCCAAAATTATGGTACACAAGACATTTTCTACTCGTCTGAGTGTGTAGATTCTCTCCCTGATAAGTGGACATGCATTGTGGAGTCACCCTACATCGTTTCACGTATAACATCGTCACGGTTGATCCAAGTTGTCTGATAGGAACGATGGAACTATTGCGCTCGTACGCTATCGAGATAAAGCGTTCGACGAACTTCAGTGAAATGTAATTTAGTCGTCGTCGCAAAAGGTGACTCGCAAATAGGCCGCGGAGGTCTATTTGTAAATTTGCTCGATCCCGAGGTTCCCGCTCTGGCACCGTTCCTTCGCTGTCGGTCGGCGAGCATTCGCCCTGAAATATTCATAAGCCGCGATCATCCTTGCTCCGCTAATTGATATTCCTTGCATCTGGAACTCGCGGGCGCCAACAGGTGTGCCACCACCGAGGGCCGCGTTTGCACGAAATCCGCCAGGATCGCGGAAACCTGCCTAGCGACGTCACCGCGAATGTTTACGAGCGCAAAGGTCGTGTAACGCTCTTTAATGTTAATCGAGCGTGGGTTTCGCTCGCTTCCAGAGCAAGAACGACTCTACGAAACGACTCGGAAGTAGTAATGACGCGAGCACTCGAAAAAAAGACGAGTCGAGAGAAGAGAAAAAGGAAGCAGAATGGAATAGCTGGAAATTGTTTCGTGCGTTTCTACTAATTCTAACTGGAGTACACCAAATTGTATATGAGTGCTCGAATTGAGACCAAGTGGTATCTAGGTGTTCTATTTGAGACCAAGTTGTTGCTAAGTATTCAATTTAAAACCTAGTTGTACCCAAATGTTCACCTTAAACTCGACACCTGGGAATAATTTGGTCTCAAACTCAACACCTGGCCACATTTTGGTCTCGAACTGAGATAGTCCCCAAATCTCTACTTCATGATCAAGCTGTACTTAAATGTCTTAAAATCAAGTTTTACCCAACTGCCGAGTTCGACACCATTTTCTACTCAAGTGTCTCGCTTGACACCAATGTGTACCCAAGTATTGACTCCACATATAAAAAAAGGCAAACAGTCATTCACTAATCCCTTAACAAAATCGGTCAAAACACTCCATTGTACTGAAAGACCGAGAAACGGACCAACCCAGCCGCGAAAGAATTTTCCCCAGCAGCAACGACGTTTCCATCGCACCTGTAATACCCACGCGAACCTAATAGGCGTCTTTTTCGGAGTCATTGCCGCTCGCGAACGCCTGCCACTTCTCAGGGATTAAACAGCCCGCGTCCAACGAGCTGACTAAATTCAATTAACCCGAGGCACCGCTACTTTTCTCGCTGGTGAAACCACCGGGATCGTTTACCGAGAATAAGGTCAATTTAACGCGATAATATAGACTATTGCCATGCCGGGCAAGAAGGAGCGTGGTAAATAGGGAACGAGCAGTTTCGTGCGCACAATGATTACGATTTAACGAAGATCGTATTATTCACTAGTTCCCCGAACGTTGAACCTGGTTCGACACGCTGATCGCCAACACGAGACCGAGAGCGTTAGTTACTCGCGGGGAAATTCCGCGTAGCCGATTTCACAGGGATTACCCCAATTTTACGGTTCAGCCGATGAAATAGTGGCGTTTATTTGGAATCGGGATTAAAAATATACGTAGCCTCTATTTGATTAAAGAAAATCTCACGGCTCTTTCAGAAAGAGATCATGGAGATCGCAGCTGTCCGAAAATGGCGGGGACCGATTAGAAAGATGAAGCGTATGAAAAACAAACAAGAGTACGCGAGCGCACGAGCAAAAGAGGTTTCACGTTTAATCCGATCGATTCGTATCTACGAAATACGAGAGGGAGGACGCGAAAAAAGAGCGATCCGCGCGACACTCGGGGCGCTTTTAACGCCGATAGAAGCGTAATGCTCGCTCGTTTCCCTTTTCGCAAGGATTGGGGCAATTTTTGGAAGTATGCTCGTAATTTTCCGCTTGTGAACCAAACGTGAATGCTGCAGTTTCATTTCGTTTCGCGTACTTTGAAATTTTCTTGGGACCAAAGGAACGCTATAATGGCCCCTCAACCCCCACTTTTCCTCCAGAGTTCGCGAATCGCGCGATACAATCAGGCCAGGTTTTTCTTTGTCTCTCGCGGCGGCGCCTGGTACAATTATCCTTTAAACGTGGAAGATTAAACGGTTTGGCTTTTGAAACGGGAAAACGCATGGCGTGAAAAATTCGACTCGAAACCGTGACCGAGATTAATTATTCCGGGCGTATAAAGGGCACTCGTCGTGGGACGCGTTACATATAGTTGAAAACGCAGTTAGTGTTATGTGTCGGTTATCGGTGGCCGATGGTATGAGAAGGAAGAAATATCCTGATGTTAAAAACAAACATTTTTAGAGTGCAAAGAAGGAAAAATTGTAGAAGAAGTAATATTTCAATATTCGAAAGAGGAATTTTGGAACTACAAAAAAGAAAGATACAGCACAAACTTATGGAATGACTAAACACTTATGGATAATTTTTGCTGGTCATTTAAACAGAGTTTCTTGAGCAGAGACAAGTGGCTCAATTGCCAGCACCTTCCCAAACCCTTTTGCATTTTTCTCGTAATTCTGTTTAGAAGATATTTTGATTTGTATTAATGTCTTTTTTTTTTTCAATCTGTGATGCATCCAGGCGCACGAATCGACAGTATCGCGCCAAGAAGAATACGATTCAGACACTCGAAAACTCATACGGATGCGTGTAGAGTAGGATCGATTGGAACGATAATTTATGCACCGCGACGCGCATTCGGTGAAACGATCCCGGCTCTCGAGCGTTGAAATTGAATTATAAACAACCGTATCCAGCTCGCAGAAAATGAACTGTTTACGGCGCGAAGTATTAATCAAACGAGTTTGGATAGCGTGTTTCAACTCCGAAGTACAATGAAAATCGATCTATGGACTCGTTCGATTTCATTGGTAAACTCGTGGTATGCTTCAAAAGCCTACGAGAGAATCCGTATGACTGTGAAAATTTGCGTGGCAAAACGAGAATAAAAAGCACGTAAACGCTTTGAATTTCAACGGACTTGTGTTTCACCCGATTCTTCGATGTATCTTTCTCTATGTCCTCGCTATATACGCCCGTGCAACATCTACGAATCGTAAATATGTTCCGCGATTATCGCTGCGGAATCCGCGATATTCCGCAAAATTTCCAGGGATAATTCACTCCGAACGGTCGAAACTACGCGGGAGCGTCGAGTGCTGCAATTATTTTATATCGCGATGAAAAGTTTCGCACGAATTCCATGCACCCGATCCAGCTCTCCTGGCGATGTTAAATTCAAAAACACAGTGGTTGATTTTACGTGTAAAAAGAAGTAGAGAAAAAAGAGTAGAATTCTTTGACCGAAGTCTTCGTTCTCGAAGAAATCGACCATAAACTGTGCAAAGTACGGTGATTTGACAAATACTAAATTATAAAAAAACTAGTTAGGATGGATCTCTTGAAAATAACAGGAGGCATATAATAATTGCTTACAAATTACAAAGTTGTTTACAAATACAAGTAGGATAAGTCCGAAGAGATCAATTTGATCAAAAAATAAGTAGTGGGGGAAGGTAGTTAAGTATACCATTCTATCTTCAACCAATAATATCAATACAGAAGTTACACTCGTTACTTTTTCCACTCCGCCCATGCTGTCTTTCCCCACTCCTCCCAGTCACGCGTATACTCCGCCCATACTATCTTCCTCGCTTCTCCCACTTGTACGTATATTCCGCCCATATTGCCTTCCCCACTCCTTCAACTCATGCGTACACTCCGCCCATACTGCTTTCCTCTTCTTATACACCTGGTATTCGATTTACTTGTAAGACTACGTTACCTATGTACCATTGGAGTACTTGCTCGATTTTCTCAAAAACAAACTTTCGAATAAACAAATTTTATATCTTCTTCTTCGAGCCACATTTACACGTAGAATCACCTCCTTCAAGTTTCACCGCGATTTTCCGGTACATTCTGTACGTGCATGCACTTCAAATGAACAGACGACGGGAGTAGGGGAAAAAAGAAAACCACCTGGTTGAAACGGAAACGGAAGCATTCAAAGTGTCCAGAATTCTGTGGGACGTGGAAGTTTCGGCTTCCATCTAGTCCATCGCGCGAGCAGAGATGCATCTCCGTTGTTTGCAAGTTTATCACGCTTCCGGTTGCGTTGGCCGCGCGTAATTCTATTCCTGATTTCACGGCAGCTGGTTTAGTAGCCCCCCTTCGACCCCTGTGTCCCCCCCCCCCATCCGTAATCGGTTTGATAAACTTCGTTTCAACGTGAAGGACTCGCGGCATGAGCTTGGGGGGGGGGGGGGGGGGGGCACCGAAAAGCCAGAAAAGCGGATTTCGCTCGAGAGCCCCCGTAGTCGACGCGGTCGAAAAGTCAAAACAGAAGTTCGCGTCTGCCCGGCGGGAAAAGAGAATTTTCCGCTTTTCTTCTCCCCGGTTGCCTCCTCGAAACACCGTTTCCTCGACTTGCTCCGTTTCCGCGACCAGTCTGCACGCGGTACTTATGGTTCCGCGCCATTTTATTCGCTTTTCGTTTCTTTCGCTCAACGGTGGTCCGCGGTTGAGAGGTTCGCGGATTTTCCACGATGGCTGCTATACTTTGACACGTGTTCACAGTGCAGGGTCTACGGTTTGCGAGAAACTCGATGCACAGAGTGAGAGCCTTTTCCTTGAGGGAATTATACCGGGTGGGATGAGAGAATGGTACGTAATTTTTTGGATAATTCGCCAAATGGAGCAAAAGTGTTATTTTTAATAAACTTGGGTTGAGAAACTAATATTTACGAGTAATAATATTTTGTTGGCATGTAAGATGGTGTCTTTTGCAGTGTTGAATTATACAAAGTGCAGAAAAAGAGCTTTGGTAAGTTTTGGGATAGGTACTCATCAATTAGAGTGGAAAATCCCTAATAAACAAATCCCTTATATCCATCAAGTAATAATTCTTTGTTTCCTCTTAAGTAAGCGACTTTAGGAACTATCGCACCGTATGGAAACAATAGAGTACCTCGTTCCTCCTTTTACCTGATGCATTGCCTCTTGATAAGATAATCCTCTGTTATGATACGCGTATAGAATGGATAAATAGATAATCTACAGTTTCTATACGATGCGATAGTTCCAGAAGTCAACCACTTAAACGAAAACAAAAAATTGAAACTTTCTAAATATTAGTTTTCCGACCCATGTTTACTATGGCTTTTTTGCTCTATTGAACGAGTAGTATCTATCCTGAAAGTTGCGAACCCTCTTTTTCTTCCAATCCTGTATTTCATTGGGAAAAAGTTACCCGAGAGTCAACATCCTTACAACTGCCGGGGGCTGGAGTTTGGGATATAGCACCCTAATTAATTCGAGTACAAGGTTTGATTTTCTTTTACGGCATAATATTTCACGAAAAACCGACTATATAGAAAATGTGTTGTTAACAAAACTTGTTAGATGTAAAAGAATACGTTCCATATAATAAATTTTTTTTCCATCCCTTTCGATACTATGTAACATTCCTGAGAATATTTTCCTGACCGCGAGAAATTTCACGACGTATATACCCTGTCAGAGTTGAAACAACAATGCTCGAGTAATAAGAAAAAATAATTTACCATCGTCATCCCCTGACGAGTAATCGCATAATCCCCTGTAACGTTCCTCTCGTCCCGAACTTCCGGTCAACAGTGTATTTTTGTTCGTAATCTCCCGATCAACGAGGCGATAGGCATAAGCCTCTGTACTCACGAGCGTCATGGCGCAAAATTTCCCTTACACTCACAGTGGTTGAGGCAAACTTTGAACCTATTGTTTCACGAGTAAGCAACAATGTTCCTCGGCGCCTAGACCAAAGATCAAGGACCAAAGGGTTAGGTCTGAATTCGATGAACTCGAAGTCACGGTTTACCTCCGAAATAATTTCCATTGATAAATTTTCCATAAATTTTCCAGCAAGCTGGTAGTCTCATATACGTGGACAAAAGAGCGTTGTTTAAGAGAGCCGAAACACGTAAGAAACGTGAGTCCAGTTCGCGAATGTTTATGCAATGGGGCACGCGAGCGATTAGTTAAATTATGTACGGTAATCACGGATTTCTGCGCGTGACTCGACTCGAGGTATCGAAAAAGTCTCGTATCCTAGAATATTACGACCCTCTTTGTGTCACCTACCTTGAATTATTACCGAATGAAAAGAATTATTACTGAATTATTACTATTAATTGATTACCGACGAATTAGTTGTTGCGATGTTAAATTCTTCTATCCGATAATCGTATATTTCGACTCTTGTTGAATGTTATCATTTCGTACGTGAATGTGAATCTACAGAGTGGAAAGTAGCATTCATAACTTGTAGGGTAGTTGGTTCACGGTTAATGGAGTGGAACATTCTAATAAACGTGAGCCAGCTGCAGTTTGGACACTATAGCTCCAATTTGTCGCTATGTTTCTAATTGAGTCATTTTTTACAGTTTACGAATGACTACAAGATTTTCAAGATTGTAAATTTTTATCAAGTCTTCTAGGTTGCTTCGAAATACAGATCGATTCTTGGAACATCGAACATTGGTGTCGTGTAGACGGTATGAATCTCAATCTGAGTAAGTGTAGTATAATGAGTTCGTGTCGAAGAGAAAATTGCGTAAAATTTGCGCATAAATTAAGTAGCTGTACTCTATCGTCAAATTCCAAAGTTTGCAACTTGGGTATCTGGTTCACATTTCTCTTAAACTTCACTCTTCGTATATAGAGTATGGAAGTAATTTTGATCACCTTGGAGATCATCATTGTTTTTATATATACTAAGTCACTTTAACAACATTTGTATAGTATGTAAGAGATCATAATACGACGATCATTTTTTTTCTTCAGATATTTCAAAGTTACCTCTATTTTCGGTTTGTTAACTTTTAATAACACCCAGGTCATAATAAACAAACTGTTTTAAAAAAATCCTGTAACAGTGAGTAAATCGCTCTAGAAGGGAACATGTAACCATAAATACCGGATAGTTATAAATTGAGCACAGAGTGACAGTTACAACTAATGTAACAATGAAGAAAGAAGATTGTCGTGCAAAGACACCCCTCCCCCTCTTATGGTAACGTCAATCACCTCAGTATACCCGAAGGTTTATCTGAACTCTCCCTAGAAATCTCTCGAAACTCACCCCGTTTTACTGTAATTATACCGGGGCACTCAGGAGCGCTGAATGGTCGGAAGGAAGCATTCGCGAGATGCTTGATTAACGGAAAACGACGTTGCTTTCATTAGCGAGGCGAGCACCAGGTCCTTCGGTAGTTTTCCAGGGGCTGGTCGTCCAAGGAAAATATCCTCGAGATCGTTTCTTTCGGTGTGTTCCCGCGCGATCGTTTCGGGATCTCCGGGAACCAGCGGAAGGTTTCTCAGCGTCGCGGGTAAAGGAAAACCGGGACAGCCGGCTAATGGGCGAGGGAAAAAGCGGAAAAGACACACGAGAGGGGTGATGTGGGGATAAAACGGGACAGAGGGAACCGGACAGCCGTGCGGAGGTGGTACGTTCATAAAACAAGCTGTCGTTGCGTGGAGTGGATGCTTTTAGCCGAGCGTAAAGCGGCGGGTTCGGATTTCTTGTGGCGTGCGTTCGTCCACGTTCAACCCGCTCGCTGGTTGACGGAAGTGGAATTTAAAACCCACGCAACACGTGTGGAGGGGACGAGAGTTCGGGAACAATTTCCATTAGGTCGATCGGCATGATACACGGATTACTCGTGAGACAATTATCTCGGATATCGAGTACCTAAGTAATGTTTGTATTCTTGGGTATTTAACGTGTATCTGAAAATTTGGGTAATGTTTGTGTGCTTGGGTATCTCATGGGTGCCTGGGTACCTGGATATCTAAATGGATCGATTGAAATTACTAGCTCCAGTTGCAATGTTGTTCGATCCTCTATCAGCGTGTTCTGGTAGAAGGGGATATGAAATTGTGGAAAGACCTGTGGAAAATTAACTATTCAAGTGGAGGTAACTTCGACGCGAAACATACGCCGACATCTGGCCGTATTGAGCACCACTCAGAAGTTTAAGGGCACTTGACCGAAATGCTGTCTATCTTTGAACTACTTCGTGGAATATAGTTCTATGAAAATCTTCGTGGGTTCATTTTGAAGGTCAGACCCTCTGCTTGCATACACCTACGCTAAATTCCTCTGCAAATTGTTTTGCACCAGAGAGCAATTGAAAAAGTGAAGATGGTTTGCTCGAAAAAAATGGTAAAACTTCAAACCATTTCCAAATGTTCAAAAAATTTTCTATGCACCTGAAATTACCATCAATGTAAAAATTGAATTCTACTCTTTGGAATTATCTCCTGCAAGTTAGTGTCCATTTTTTTTCACCGTGATATTCTACTACGAATAAACAGAGGACCACTTAGGGGGTTCTAGCCCTCTTGCCCCTCTATCGTATAGTTTTCAAAGACTTGACAACTTATTTCTGCATAGTACACTTATAGTACTAGTGATAAACGACGTTCTCCATTAAAACCTACCACAATAGACTCTCCCTCGTGGATTCGTCAAGAGTATGCAGCATCAAAATGGTTATCCCTCAAGTAGGTCTTCGTGTTTATCGTTTCATGAGTGGTAAAAGATTCCAAATCCTTTATCGCCTACTTGAGCTTACACGGAACTCTTTTCTGTAGATTCTAGCGGTTCAGGCACAAGTGTGCTCTCTCAAGCGCAGTATCCAGGCAGATAAACTAAATCCCAAGCTGGGGGTGTGGTGAAAAGCAGCATGGGCGGGTCTTTTTCTCTCTCGCGGCATAGTGGGGGAAGGGACGGGTGTCCCTGTTGTGTTGTACCTCCTACCTAGGGACACATGGTGGACGCGACAGATGGCAATAGGGACACTCATCGGCTGTTAGGTCGTCTCGCCTACCTGGCTTTCCCCACTCCTTGGGTATAACTTACATACCTGACTGCTTCGGTCTCGCTTGCAACTCACGAGGAGCGGTATGATCTCGAGGACGTCACTTGCACCAGTTTCTGAGAAACATTGGAATAACTGTCGCATATGTGTTCGCGGCTGGTCGCTGCTCGATGGAAGCGGAATTTGAAATCAGTCTATTTCGGCTCCTCTTCGTCCCCCGGGGCACGAGGGCTCGGTAAAGTTGAAAACCATGTCCCGTTCAGCGTAACTAGTTTCCCTTTTGGAGATTGGATCCGTTTCGCGCTCGTTCTGGCGATCGACGCGAGCATTTTTCACGCTCGTAAAAGAAGCGGGTCGAATCCACGGATGCATCGCGAATTGAAACAAGGAGTCGCACGAAGCGCCTATAAATATTTTTGCCCTTTGTAATCTATGATTTGTAGGTAACGAAATAACGTCAGTGAGTCGAGGAAGCACCCTCGGCGTTAGAGATGAGATTTTTCGGCGTCGAGGGAAGCTACTTTAATATTTCTATTATTTAAATTTCTATTCAAATTTTTGTTTTCACAAAGGGAGAGATAAAGGTGAATCTCGATCTATGAATGCCGTTATCGTCCGTTACTTAAGAAGTGCTAAAAATTTTCTCAAATAGAAAACTAAGAATTGATAAGTCTAATAAAAATTTTTGTTATCAAATTTTCTTGGACAAGTTTACAAAAAAGAACATTAAACTATACGTGTCGATAAATCATTCATCGAGGAGTAAATAGATTGTTCGAAGTCGGAATAAACTTTTAGAAATTCGAGAAACATTCGATCTCCAATAGTTTAATATTTTTCCATAGGAAATGACGCAATCGACCGAGATCTCGGATTCTTCGTAAACCTCGATCGACGAGTTCCAAAAATTACAATCGTTCGAGAATACGAATAACTTTGACGTTCCCGTAGCTTCCCTCTCAACTGGCAATTTACGAGGCGTGATAGGCACCGTGAAAAAGAATCTTTCATCGTTGAGGTCTGCGCGCTATCGATACCGAGAGAGGAATCTCGGAATTACTTAATCGAAATTTTAATGGAAAGATCACAAGGTCGTCTTCCTGGCCGCGTTCGTTTTCCGCGGCGGTCTCGCATAGTGACTGCCGAAAACCAAGACGAGTTTCCCGGTCGATTATTAATTACAAATCCGCAAAACGAGATATTAATCGAACCAGTACGCAATCTCTCTTGGATATCGAAATTTTCGCAAAGATACTCTCGAAGACTGCTGTGAAATTGTCCGAATCGAGATGTTCGTTCAGAAAGATGAAATTAACATTTCCAAGGGACGATGGAAGTAAGAAGGGAATCGAAGAGTTTCCAGGTGGTTCCTCCTACCCACTTTCCACCCCCGTGAAAGATTGAACTAGACTGCTGAATCGTGCCGAATGTCCAGGTCCCACGGTGAACCGAGGGACTCGCAAATTCACCGTGAAATCTTCGGCAAACGGAAGTAAGGTGACTCGTTTCCGTTTCATCGGGAGTTTCTTTCGAATTAAAAGAGCTCGAGAAAGAAAGGTGAAGGAATAGAGAGAAGCTGTGAAGAGAGTAGCACGGATTAATTAACGTAACGTAATTGCATCTCGCATTGTAGAAGTCGCGACGCTTCAAGAGCCCGCCTGGCAAGGGGTGGTGAAGCAAACTTGAAACATCGAAACGACGTGCCCGCTCTGCTACGAATCGAAAGTTTTTCGGTACAATTGCGCGATCTCGACCCCGTTGTCCGTCATCAAAAACGCCGTATAAAAGCGTTGCGCGAAACTTCGTTGCTGAAACATCGCGCGTAACTCCGCGCAAAGTTAACAAGCGCTAGAAGCGACGAGAATATTGCATCGAGCGATGAGTGGCGTTTTAATCCGGCCGTTAAAGAGATTGACGCTTCCTTTCGTTCACTGGGGCGGCGCCACTGTCGCACGGTGTACACGATTCGACGATTAAAAACAAATGAATGTAATTCTTCCCAAAGTTATAAAGAGAAGTATTAATATCGAAATCGAGGTATTTTTTGACAATAGTGCTTCTAAATTCAATAATACATGTAAATACACAGTATATATTAAAAAATAAAATTGTATAGTAGATTGTACTGTATAGTTACTATTTGGGAGCGGCAGTTATGTTCTTTATTATACTAAATTACCATTAATGCGATTGACAGTGTTTCCAAAGATAATTTGTCATTTTTTTGGATTTGGTAGATTGAAAGACGTTAAAGTGCTACAAACGATGGTTAGAAACGAATCGTATTTATTCACACGCTTATCGTTTATGTGTTCGATCGCGCACTGGTGAAAGAATTATTCATCAGAAGAATGCTTTCGTAGAATGACCTTTTTCTCATTTTTTGAGCCCGAACACTCCACCGTGCGTCATAAGATATTTTACGAGGGACAGGTAGCAAAGAGAGAAGACGAAGAAGGATCTTACGTAATACCTCCGTGGGACTATCGTCGTACTCCCGCGAGAATATTTCATGCTTGTTACGGAAAATAATTAGTGACGGCAAGCAGCCGAGCAATGTGCCCCCTCACCGTTACGAAACAAATTTGCTGGCTCTGCAAGTGCACCGTGTACGTTGGACGAGTTCGAACGAACTTCACAGGGGGGCCTGGCAGGATGTTAGATCTTCCGAAACGTTTACGAGCCGCGACACCAACAACGTTGGAAGGCATCGCGGTCTTTGTAACAATTAAGCGGGGCGTTAGCGTTTCTCTCGTTGATTTTCCTCGGCTATTTCAAGGACGAATGAAAGATGAAATCTGCGATAGGCGATCGCGGTTACGATATTTACGATACAATATTAATATTATGAATTGGTCTCTGTGACAAGGTATGAAACTTCCACTGTCAGTTTTGATGAACGTGTATATTCTATGTCTAAATTTTCCAACTAAGAATACAGAGTGATTCGGAAGTACAAAATTTCCTGTCATGGTCCTTTGTATCTTGGTTCTGAAGTCATGAAGAGAATTTCTGGTATTAATACACTGTCGATTTCGAGAATCAGTGAATATGTCATAGTAGTACTATAAGCTCCTGGAAAGATGTCCATTTTGTTCTAAAGTTAATTGTACGGTTGTAGAAATATCGTTACTTTTGTAACGTTTCATCTATTTTTTCGTAATAAATTGAAATATAAATCGAGTTCATTTCTTTTCACACAGGACTGGAATTAATAAATTAATGATAGTCAAGGATTGTCAAGGAATCGGTTGATTTTGTGCAAACTGTAGCGCCGTTCTCGATCGAAACCCTGTGTATAGAATGCCATGGATAGTAAGAGACTAGACGTCGTTCGGGTAGAAGACGTCGCAATGCGATAAAGTAATTCTCGTTCGGGGCAAAAACGAGGGTCCGTTTTCGAACTGTCGCGAACGTCGCGGCCGAAAGATTTACTATCTCTGGGATTTTCCTTGGTGAACGAAATTCAAAAAGTTGGAATTGGCGGGAACCGGCGCGGGATCGAATCTTTTCGATAGATTTATTTGGCCAACAGGTGGATTAAATCGCACTAAATCTTCGTGCGAGGCACTCACGGAATTAGGTCGCGGAACAAATTACCAAACGGCATTATTTGCGATTCTTTATATTCCTACTTTCTTTTTTACTTGTTTATCGAGAGACCAGTTTCCATTCGAATTGTAAGTCGAAAAACGATGTCCAGTTTGCATCGTTCCGTTCGTTCGCGTTTCGTGTCGAACTCGCTTAATCGAGGACGTTATTTACATGTATAAGTAAATTTTATAATTGCCGTTATGTTAATGAAAATCATACGTTATTCCGTATTAAATTTTCCACGCTGTGGCGCGCGAACGAATTAATGAGGACACCGATTACATACAATCGAGCTCTCTCGATATCTCGGCCATTGTTTTCGATAAATTATACAGAGGATCGTACGTTTAATCGTTCGTTACGTCTCCCACCTCTCCATCCTGGTTCGTGACTGATTAAAACTAGCAGTAAGTACGCACGAAGCCAGTTTCGTTTTATCGCGTACGCGTTCGCTAACGAAAAGTTATCCGAAATTTTCATTCCCGATAATTTCGTTACGATCACGCGGTCCAAGTTTTAATGAAATTAACACGACTCTGAGGAGCTCGGAGATCGACGCGCCTATGCATAGGATTGACAGACATGTGCGTGGGTGCGCATCTATTATGCCGTTTTAATTAAATGAAATCATCCTGACGCGATCGTCCGACGCCAGGTGATCGCCACCAACGCCATTTATAACTCCGTAACCGATTACGCGCTGCGTGTTCACTGTTATGTGGAACAATAAAAATACTGTTATATTTCTCCACAATTTTCCACATTTCCTCGCAATTTTATCACAATTTTCCACGCTTTCCACAATTTCTACGGCCTTCCACGGTTTTCCACGATTTCCCACAATTTTCCGCAATTTTTCCCCATAAAGCATTGCCTGAAAAACTTCTATCGAATCGTCACTTTTTTCTACCATACTCGAATACTTCATCTACCCAGATATTATTTCAGCCATCTGAGTATGTTTTGTATACCCGCGTATCTCACAGGATCAATTGTAATCCCAAACTGTAAACAGTAGAAATTGACGATAGATTGTATGATGATTTAAATTTCTCCTGAATATCGGGGACAGAAAATTCGAGACCAAGAGCAAGACGGGGTAGGCTGTAACACGAGGGGCCGGACGAGAGCCGGGCGAATTGAAAAAACTTCATGAATTCTTAAAAGTCTCGCGCTCAAATAAAAGGATTTATTCACCTCGCGGGAAACGTTTTGCTCGAGCATGTCGGATTTAACAGGCATACGCGGCGACGGGGTGGCAGGTTCGCTGAAAATAACACGAATACCCTGCGGGCGTTCTGCGAGCGTCGTTTCCCATGACGATAACGATAATACCGTGCTTGCAGCGTTACAAAGTATAACCTAATTATCTGTCCGACACGGCGGTACCCGGTTCCTCCGCGGCGCGTCTCTGTAATATGCAATTGCATTCACAGCGGTTGTCGGTCCGCGCTCCGCGTCTTCATTATGGCGACGACTACGCGTCGTATTCGCTTGCACTTCGCTAGCGGCTGGATTACGGCCGTCATCGCGTAACAACCATCGTCCTGCCGACGTCTATTCATTCGTATTCTCTCGATTTCGGGAAATCCTCACTACCAGCGAAATACCATCGGTTTTCGCATTACTCCGATACTTATTAGGGACCCCTAATGAGATTCGATAACGGTCTCTCATCTATTTGTAAGGACTCGCCAACTCTCGTTAATGGAAAAAAAAATTTACATCCGTTTCGCGAGATACCGATGGTAGGTCTGCATTGTAATTTTCAAGATAGTGGGTGCAAGTATTTTTTTTTTAAAGAGAAATTTTAAAGGTCGTGGGCTCTTCACGGCAGTTGTTCGTTGATTACGTTCCTTGTACTTGATGACAGTGGCATAGAATCAACATTTTCAAGTGGGGGGTGCAAGTATTTTTCTTTGAGATACAAATTTTATAGGCTAGGGACAGGCCATGGTAGTAGTTTGTTGACGAGAATACTCAACTTAAGTATTATGATCCTTGCACTCGATGGCATTGACGTAGGATTAAAATTTCTATGTTAGGGGGTGCAAGAATTTTTTTTTCTTTCAGTCGTCCTAAAGGTCTTGAGTATCTTAAAAATTTCCTCCTTACTTTCGTCTAAGCAATACTAGCGATGTAAATCTCTAGCAAAAATATGGAAAATTGTAATTATTAACCCTAAATAAGGGTTTACATTATATGTCTCTACAACTCTTTATATCTTAGAAATAAGAATTCCGTGACTGGAACAATTCCAATTGTAATAATTATTTCAGCACTTGGTTAAATCCACCCAGACCACCGAAAGGCATTCTGATAATAGCTCGTAAACTGGGGTTCCGAGAGCGGGGAAATTTTTAAATCGTGGTACAACCGACGAATGGATTTTTCCCTTGCTCGGGTGCTTTTCTTCCACGGGCGGAACGCTCGTGACACGACGTTTGCAGTCGTGTTTTAACAGCGGTGTGGAAATCCGTAAACCGATTAACGGAAACGTCGGTAATGCGGATTAAATTTTTCCCGTAATTGGTCGCCGCGTGCAGCCGGGAACTAATTCAACGAAAATAGAATATCTGTCACGAATCGACGTCACGATTATCACGTCGTTGATGAAATTTCGGTCGACGTATCTACTCGGTATGGTAAACGTCAGCGTCGAATGCAAAATAGCGTCCGAATCGATCGGAGCAATCGTCGCGCATCGTTGTTACTTTTTAAAATATCGCTACCGCGGCTGCGCACGCACCCAAGCGCCACGCATTTACATATAAATCAGCAACCCGCGTATAATATCGACGCTCGGTATAAATTGTGGCGCGTCTACGTGTGGCCAATTAATTCGGATCGGGTTCGTATTTGCCCGCATTATAATTTGTAAATTTTCTCCAAGCCGCGAACGCACCGACGCGCAATACCGGTTCTAATTACCAGGCACTATATTTATGCAGGATTACGAGTAAAACGAATAAAGAAATAAATCAAACTTTTCCTCGCATTGCTCAACGATCGGTATCCTCAAGCGTGTTAAGCAATTCATGGTTTGGAATTTTTTTTTCGTGGATGTTTCGAGAAATTATTTTTATTTTCACTTCAAGTTGATCGTAATATCGTTCTCAGGCTAATTTGGAAATCCCTCGCGGGCGTACACAGTAATGGTGTCGAGGCTCCTGTTGATCTGTCAGGTTTACGACAAGGGCTAAAAAACGGCAGTTTGTTTCTTCATGGAACAGTCGTAAGGCTGGTCGACGAAGATAGCTAAGTTGCAATTGTTGAACTTGGAAAAAAGTGTGTGTTTTCCACGCGTTGCTGGAACGAGTCCTGCACTTAAGTAAATCAACAATTACTGTTATTTGCATGTAGAGTGAAACAGTGGAGTTACGTAGGAGGAAATATTTTGTTCGTTGCTGTGGGTTGATTTTCTGAACATATTTGATTTAGTAGTCGAACGTTCAAATTACTGCCAAAGTTTCTTCCATCTCCCGAGTTTGAACAAACATAGATAAATGAAGCATTATTCTTTGGCTTCTCGTCAAAGATGGTCCATTAAGAATATTAATCATCATGTGTAAATACTCTCTCATATCCCATGGAGTTAACCAAGTTTTTATTAGACCTTCAATCTAGAATCCAAGATTGGACGAAAAGTCCAGTGTGTAATCACCTAAATTTGAGTAAATATAGAAAAATGAACCATTATTCCTTGCAAAGACGGTTTATTGATAATATCAATCACCTACTATCCAATTTGAACAAACATGAAAAAATTCATTAGTCCTCACCAAGAATGGTTTTTCGAAGTATAAATACACCACGTATAAATACCCCACCATATCCCATCAAAACGATTACAATCATCTAAATTAGACTCTACATTTTTCTATCCTCCACGTTTATCGAGTTTGTACAAACACAGAAGGAACAAACCCACCGTTCGTTGGTCCCTCCGGTGAAGGTGATCGTTCGAAAATATTAATACACCAGATTTCAAATACCTTATCGTATATCGATGCAAACAGTTTACGTTATTTCGACTGGTATCCCTCTGTGTTCGGTCGAAGAGCTGGTCTGTTCTGCACGCGCAAATAATCCAAATAATTGTACACATTGAGACACATCGGTCCGTGGCCCATTCGGCTCCCAGTTGTCCGGGATCTCCTTCGGCCTGCTCGCGTATACAAAGCTGGGGGATCCGATTAAAAGACCGAGAGCTTTATCGGAGGCGTCGAAGCACCGTGCTGAACAATACGGTTTATTTAAACCGACGCGCCCTGTCGATCCACATTCACCGGAAGCATCGTGTAATTTACGGATATCGGATGTTGTCGATCCCTCACCCCACTATCCACCGAGCTCGTTATTTATACCTCATGGATCTCGCATTCGAGTCGAATCTGAACGTCCACGGATAGGATTCAACGAGGTCGTTTCGCTAAACGACTGCCATCGAAGTATCTAATTTTTTGAAAGTGTCTTATATCGTTTTTGTAAAATTTAAAAGACCTTACCAGTCGGTAAATAAAGTAATAATTTTTTTAACGATGGTAAACACCCACTGGCCCCCCCCCCCCTCACGTGTGTGTTCCTTTTTAAGTAATAATAATTGAATACAGAATAAAGTCGAGATTAAAAAAAGCACAGAGTTTAACAAAAGTAGAGAGAGATCGGGTGGAAATTTATTTTTCGATCGTCGATACATTCCTCCTACACTATTTACATAATTAATTAAGCGTTTCAGGTTCTTCGAGAATCTTACGATATATGTATGGGGCATGGAAAGCGTGATGCAGAAATCTTATTTCTTACGGATGGAGCAGTGGGGCCGACTGTAAAAATATCTGTACATTTTGTGTATGTATATACACGTGTGTTTACAATTATCGTTACACCTACCGGGTATTGACAAATTTTCGCCAAAGCGTCAATATTATTGTATAATATAGATACATCGCGTTGTGTACATAATACTGCACCTTGTTGCTCGCTTAAAAAAAAAAATAGCACGTTTACGACACAAAGTGGTCCATGAAAGTGCTGTAGGAACACTTTTAGAGCTCGTCGTACAACCGATGCTCTAAATGGACACTTCTCACGAATACGATCGTGAAGCACAGGTACAGGAATTCTGGAAACAGTGTTCGATCACCGGATCGGACGCATAATGCACTACTTAGGTACCTACTAGGGTTTATCGTGCTTCCGTCTACGAAAATAGACACCTTCGCCCGGGTTTCTATCTACACGGGACGTCGCGAAAAGCGTATACATATACATATATGTACAGGGTGGTGAAGAAAAGGGATTCAAGTCTTTGAGGGCTTGTAATAATCGAAGCCTTGGACCTTCTTTTCTTAGTACTTATAGCACTCGAAGTACCCTTCTTTTAGTACTATAAGGGCTTATAGTGTTCATCTAGAAGAAGGGAAACTGTCCAGTCAATGTAAATCTTATGATCAATCCTTTCGATACTAACAAAGATTGCTTCGTAGATGCAGAAAAAGAACAGAAATTCATCAAAAATATAGCAAAGCGCAAAGACGATACGTGGATTTAAATACAAAGAAGACATATCGTACATTCACTACATTATCTATGAAATATCTAATCTCTGATTTTGCATGGACGATCTCGACTGCAACGAAACTTGATGAGATCGATCGTGCGTCATTTTCTTGTTCCTCGCCTGTCCTTGAAATCTTGGACCCTTTTTTCATCACCCTGTATATGGTACAAGGCGATGAACGCGTCGTAAGCGTTTTACTTCCTAGCTGTACAAAACGTGTGCGCGCCTGTGCACGCGCATTAGTCGTGAAGGTCGATCTCGACTCTCTGCAGGAGATCTGGCTCTGCAACCAAAAAACAAAAGAGAATCAAATCGACTTGTCGTGTAATTCTCTGCTCCGTATTCGGACTCTTATCTGGGGAGGGGATTTCTGCGAATTCAATTTAACGAAGGAGGGGGAATAAAACATTTAGTAGATGCTCTAAAATGTGTTTCACCATTTCGATTTTCCTCAACGTAGAGACTCGTTCTTTGGGAACGTCTGCTGTCGTTGGAGTATCTAATCCTCGGCTCGATCCTTTGAGCGGAAACGTAGGTAGGTATGGTGAAATCATCGGTTCCATCTTTCTCGTTGGAGTTGTTTCTTCGTCTGCATACAGCCAAGCCAATGATCACTCCGATACCGATCAGGATCAAGGCCACCGCACCTGCGATACAAAAGTTTCGTGTTTTCCTCGCTCGCAATCGTCCCTGTGAAGCTCGTCATTATAAATCTTCACGAAATATTGTTTTCATCGTGAATTTGTAAATTTCAGTCTTTCAAGGATATTAATATATTACCCGCGAACTTTTTTACGCCGGGAGTTTTAACGCGATAAAAGTCCCGGAATTGTTTTTTTTCTCTGCAAATTTGTAAATTAAAACTTTGCGGATATCAAACTATTAAGAATACCGCAGATTTAAACTTACGTAAAAATAGTAGTACCATTGAACTGACCATTGATAGGTATGTGGCAGTAGCATGCGTTGGGTTTGTTTACCTGTACCTGTCAAGGCAATCACGATGATCAGGTTCTCAGAGCTCGCCTTTGGTAGTGCCTTTTTCAAGTCGTCTAAAAAGATACCCGTCCCGCTCCTCACCAACTTGCCACGGATTGGTTCAATCACTCTGACGTGTTCCAAGAGCGCTGGTTCGCTCTTCCCCTGGCCGTTCACCGCGTACACATAGAGGGTATAATCGAAACCTGGCTCCAGATCGTGGAGCTGGAAATTGGGCCTCATATTCTTCTCCTGATATATAGCCGGCACCTCCCCAACCGTTCCCTGATCGCTCTGCGGAGCATGTAACGTGGGCGGATACACCTGAACGACCCCTGGGTGCCTCGGGACTCCTCGAACTTCCAGCAAAAAGTACTGCGGCGAACCACCATCCGCTCCAGGTAAGCAATTCACTTCCAGCGAGGTGGTGGTCTCGTTCTGCAAGGAGCAATCGAACGGCGGCTGCGGTGGTTCTACGAGAATCGTAAGGTTTATTCAGTTAGAAATACAGTCGAGTATCGTGCACCACGTGGTACCTACTTCGAACACGGATTCAGCTCTCAAAGTCAATAAATCGAGTGTAAGCATAAACTCTGGATAGAATCGCGCGGAAGTAGTAGCTCACGCGACGAAACAAACATGGGCGCTAATGCGCTCGAACGAGGAAATTCCGATCTGATGAGGAAGGATTCTTGTATACCCGGGAAGAAAAATTCTCAAGGAGAGGATACTCGAGAAGATGATACTAATTTGATGATGGAGAATTTGTGCATACTCAGGAAGACGGATGTTCAAGAAAAGGACATTAGGGAAGACAGCACTGGATTACCTCAGCTTCCGAATCCGTCGCCGAATGGGTTTCTAACTAGCTAGGAAAGACTCGGGCAAAGCTGAGAGGGTATATCGTATTACGAGGATGCCAAGCGACAATAGTTCTTTCGTTGGGTTTCGTTCTACTTGTCGGTTTCCAAGGACACGTACTCCCCGGCACGACGTTGAATATACAGGGCGCCCTTTGTCTGCCGACGCTGTTGCTCGACCAGCACGCGAGAGTTCCGAAGTCGGTGTCGGCAGTGGGTGTGTAATCCAGAACGCTAACGAGCCCGTTATTCCGAGCCCTGGAGTTCTGGAGCGGCAACACGTCGCCGCTCGTCCCGTTGTACGTCCAAAAGAACCTCACCGCGTCCTCCGGAACCGCCTCGACCTCGCAGCGCAACGACACCGTTTCGCGACGTACAGCCGTGATATCGCGTCGCTCGTAGCCCGCCCTACATCTCGGGGCATCTTCGGAGAAAGAGAACCAGACACGCCTTACTGACACGAATCTCACCGAGTACAATACTACTTACATTTCATGCGAACGAACACCGGTGGCCCACGACCCTCACCCACGGAATTCACCGCTTCGCACGAGTACTCGCCCGCGTGAGCCAGTGTCAGAGCTCTTAACGTCAAGGTGTTCGAAGACACCAACATTCCACCGGCCACGTCGTGCTCCAAACGCATGTCCTGGAACGGGATCTTTTGTAGCGTCTTTTCAGGATAGAAGGACGAGTGGTACGGTTGGGAATTGATAAGATGACTCCTGGATGAAGGAGATTTTCTACCATGTGTGGTGTCATATATTAGGATAATGTGAACAACATGGAGTAGTTTTTAGTCAGCCGGAATATCTGATCAGATTCTACCCTGAAAACAGCTTAGGTCGCCTCAGTACTTACGTCATGATACCAAATAACTTTAGTCGGTGGTGGGTTGCTTTGGACGTTGCACACCAGCTTTAGATCGTCACCCTCCCTCAGAGTGTCCAAGACGTAACCGGAGGCTAGTTGGACGGTGACCGCGGGAGCGTCTAAATGCAGAAACCGAAGACACCCGCTATACGTTTACGTGCGTAGAAACGATCACCGTGGAGGACCTAGCGGAGGACTCACAAGCTACGTCCAAGACCCTGATCTGCTCGAGGACTCCACCTGGAAATCTCGGATTCTCGGCTCTGCACGTTAATTCCTTGCCGTCGTCGTCCTTGCCCAGGGCCAAAGCCAGCTTGCTCACCGTGGAATTGCTCCTCTGCGTGGTGGAAACGTTCGGCTCACCTATCGGTTGTCCGCCCAACCTCCAGATGATCCTCGCCGCGGGCGAGCTTCCCCACGTCTCGCAACGTGCCGCGATTGGACAACCCGCGTAAATCTGTTCCTCGCTGAGGATGATCTTCACGATCGCCGGTTTCACTGCAGAAAAACCAGTCTACGATCGCGGGTTTCTCTCGGGAACCTAACCTCCACGATAAGAGCTCGATCCGTTATATTACATGCAGATGCTCCGACAATTTTTCTTTGTATATATTTTTACTCCCTCTAGAACTATTGCAGTCACTTCCAGAGAGTATCACGTCTGTTTATCGAATCTGATCACTACGATAAGAGCTCAATTCATTATTTTCCATCGCAACGTTTCGACAATTTTTTCTCTGCCCATCTTTGTGTTTCACGACTAGTCTTTCTAGCGATTTCCCATGGACTTTGCTCGAGATAATTTTTACAACCGGGAAACGAGCTTACGATCGTGTGACTAAACCACCACGCTGAAAGCTCGATCCACTATACTCCGTCGAGTATCTTCGGCCACCCCCCCCCCTTTTTCGCCGATTGCTATTGGCGCGATTTCCCGAGAACCCTCGAGCGCGTAAAAAATTCAAAAGTACGAGTTCCGCGGTTGGGTCGCGCCGCAGGCGAAAATAACGGGGTAAGTGCCACGTGTTCGCCAACCGAACCGCGTATTTTTACTTTCGACGCTGATTCCACGAAATGCGACCGTCAAAGGAGTTAAGGAGGTCCGCGCGAAATCGCTGGAATTCATCGCGCTTCCGCCGCGGGTCACTCGCTCCGACTATATTTAAATTTCTTTCTTCTGCCGTCGTCGACGTGCTCCTCGGCGTTGCAGGACAGTCGCGCGAGCAAAAATGATATTTCTTTCCGCGCAGGATGTCCGGACTGTTTTTTTACCGGAACATCGGAAGTGTAAGTCTCCCTCTTTCCGTTTTGGTGTATCAAAGAAGTTTAAGGAATCCCTCGTATAAATCCGCGAGGACCGTGAAAAGGCTGTGCAAGATTCTCCTCATGATGACTTTTACGCGAAGCAATCAACGGAATGGAAATAAAAGCAACGAGGAGGTGTGTCACGTGCACGTCGAATCGGAACCTGTTCGCGATTACTTTTAGAGCCCGTTAGGATTCGAAGAAGCGACCTTGAGGAGTGCGCGCGTTTCATTTTATTCCCGGCAGATGTTACGCTTGCGGTTGGCTTTTTCTCAAACGGTTGCGTGGCTCTACTGAACGAAACATCGATGTTTGACGGACTTAACCCATTGAGGATTATTCTCGTTACGCGTTGACTTGCTCCGAAAACTACAAATACACGTTGCCTTACTCAACAGTGTTAACTTCGCGCAAAGACTGTTATGCATTTATCGGGTTTTAAAGTTAATTTGTTGTAAGGCATTTTAAAAGTAATGAACTTTACATAACCTGTAACTGCACAGAAATCGTTGAAAGACCACTGTAGTGTCACAACAGTTACTGTCACGTGAAATCATACCGTTGAGTAATCAGTCGTGAGGTGCACTTGAGGAGTCAGTGGCTGGTCACGAGAGGTCACATTGGTACACTTAAGGCGTTATAAGTCGGTCACAAGAGATCATAATGGTACATTTAAGGCGTCAGTAGTCGATCACAAGAGATCATACTGGTGTACTTAAAGCGTCAGCGACCAATCACAAGGGATCATAGTGGTACATTTAATGCATCAATGGTCAGTTACGTGAGAGGAGCGGGTAAGCTAGCATTCGTAATTGAATTAACGATACACTATCTTTTGATGAGCACATAACGATTACTGTACAGTAAACATTATACTCACGGTAAATGTCCAGAGGGACCTCACGGACAATCGGTGACGTCATAGGCGCCGATTGAGCCCTACATTCCAGCTTCGTACCCCACAACGAGCGCGTCACCTTATCGATAAAGAGATGATTTACCGTGAATTTGCTCGGCGAAGCGACGGAGACGGTGTCCACCACTCCGTCCAGGATCTCGCCGTCCTTCCACCAGATCACCGATGGCTTTGGTCTTCCTGTGGAGCACGCGAGTAGTTACCAAACGAGTCCCGTGTCGTAACTACGAGTTTACAAGAACGATTAATTCACCTCCGGACACCTGGCAGGTCAAAGCGAGATTGTAACCCTCGAGGAAAGGACCACCTACTCCGGTCACTTCTCGCCCTTGAGCATCGTATATCACAGGTTTGGTTGGCTTCTCTGAACAAAGAAAAACTCATCAGCTAAGACTCTTGAAGATTTAACGAGGAATACTCACCAACAAGCGTCAAATTCACCCGAAAGTTCCTCGTTGGAGAATCGATGAAGTCTACTCTGCACCTGAAAATTCCTTGATCCTTGAAAGTAACATTGGCTACTTTTAGTTTGGCTCGGTGACCATCACCAATCTGGAAAAACGTCCTCTTGCCGAGATCGTCGCTGACCGCCCAGTGAATGGCGGAGGTGAGATCCCCGCTCCTCGCGTCAAGGCTGAATAGTCAATATTAAAGGTTACAATCAACGGGACATGAACTATGTTGCGATAGATAAGTTAATAAGTTGACGTAATATTTTTATAAATTTTTAGAAACGCGTTATTAAATATATTCATCCTTCTCGCGAGCTAAATCGTTATCGTTCAATCCCCCCCGAGAGTATATCGAGGCCGTGCAAAGACTCGATCATTGTGACACGGAAGGGATTCTTCCCCTTTTTTTTTCTTATCGAAACGATCTCAAGATCAGAGTATCGAGGTAACCGGGTTACGTTTTCTGCCGATCCGCGCGGCTCGAGATTCTTGGCTCGATCGACGAGTCAACGATCGAACGACGCGTCCCAAGAACGAGTTGACGTTTCCGGGTGGAGAGAGAAGCTGGTAAACACCGGTGGACCGGCAGTTGGCCAGTTTCGGTGACTAACTCTAGCGCGCGGGATCTATTCGCGGTGAAAAAAAGGATAGTTGGCAAGCGTGCAGTCAGCGAATTTAGATTCACCGCGAACGGTTGACCGTTACGCAATGTCGAGGAGGAAATCACCACGGGGAAAGAAATCGATTCAGGAGACAATTTTTTCCCTCGAATCGGTTATAAACGTCTCGATCGATATGAAGTTTTATTTCTTTCGTCACGGATTTTCATCTTTTCTTCTTTTTTGGAGCTGCGGTTACGTGGAACGCTTTGGGTGCAAATGACCGAACATCGTAAACTCTTGAAAGCCACCTGCTTTGTGTTCGTCTCTCGCGTTGTATTTTTTTTTTTACGATCATCCTTTGACGCGAAACAGACCCAACCGCGGAAGGTCTTCTCGTCTTTCTCCGGATCGTGTACTGCCCTTTTTTTCCAGGGAACATTCTCCTCTTTTTTTTTACTCCAGGCGGTAATAAACAGCCTACGAAGACGAGTTTCTTGTTTCAGCCGGGCATTTATACCCAGCACCCTTGTTCATAAATAAACGAACCGCTCGCGCGGATTTGTCAGCGCGAAATGACGTTCGATCACGGAGGAATCTTCGCTCCGGTATTAAGAAATTCTGGTGGACGATGCCAACAACGGTCCTCGCGGGGTTTGTTTATTTATGTTACGCGATCTACCTCAATTTATCTCCCGTTCGCACTATTGAAACCCGCGTTCTTGACGGATGAATCGCTCGACGAGTCGAAGACGGGGAAAAGTACGTTTTGACGTACAGGGAGCTGACCGAGTGTCTGCAAAGGGATACCATGTGATCCTTGGTGGAGAATTGATGTGAAAATTTACTATGACATTTTCTCATTCGTGACTTTGTTTTCGAGAAACTCGAGTTGAGAATACACTGGGTACAATGCCTATAGTGTTTGTCAACAATGTGATGGCATTCGAATCCTTTCGAGTGCGTGCAATAGATAAAATCATTTATCTTATTTCAAGTTTCATTTAATTATAGAATTATTAAATATCCCTGACAAAGTCCAGACGCTTATATTTTCAGTTAGATCATTACTGATAGAACCGCGTCTTTTTTTAAATTACGTTCTTTCCTTCCTCGCGTTTAATTTAAACATTTCTGTCTTCGTTCCATTGTATTCTAAACTTTTGCGCGCTGAAATTTTTCTTCCTTCCTTTCTTTCTTCTCTCGTGCATACACATACTTCTATTACGCTTTTATATTGTCTTGAATTTTAAAGTTCAATGTTGCAACTGCTTTCGATTATTTGCACCAAAAAATTTCCAAATTCGATTTTCTTGACAAGGAGGTCTCAGATGAGAGAATTGTATTGTATTTTTCTTTTTATGTCTCAGAAGAAAAATCACATGTTGTCCACTTGCACATGTAATTCAACCCTGCGTTCCATCAATTTTTTTTATTTCTCTGGAAGAAATTACATAGTGTCCACTTGCACACATTATCGAACTGTGTACGAGCAACGATAAGGGCGTGAAAGGTGTTGCCTATTCTCGTCATCGACCTGAAAGCGATTCGGTAGTCGCACAATGGAGGAAAGTGCAGTAGCAACGTCGGTAAACGGAGACCTTATTCCGAAGGCTCGAGAGATATTTCGAGGTGCGATCTCAGAACAATGGCATCTGCGAATATTAAGCGCGGCCGAGATCCGGCAGCTCGCGTCACGGCGGACATTCTTTCTCCGAATCGCTTCCCGAGAACCGCGGAACGGAAAATCCGTTGAGCGGAAATGGCCATCAAAAGAACGGCCAAAGGATCGTAGAAAATCGGGGAAGGAAAACGACTTCGGTTTTCCAACGTCTTGCATTTCCAAAGAACTCAAGATCCGCTTGAGCTGGATTTTTCATGGGTAAACAAATTTATAAATTTAATTTTCGTAGTCGAGTCTCGTGTAAAAATTGAGATGAATTTTTTGAAATATTCCCAACGATATTTCCGCGCAATAATTTCGTAAGGAGTTTGTAACAGTGTGTAATGTTTGAGAAGAGGAAATTATTTATCCTTTATTGTAAATTATCCGTCCGTTTATAAATAATATTTGTCTTTTCGCTCGTTCACGGGATCGGAATTAGAGACCTTGAGCTTTAATTTAAAAAAACAATTGTGATTCTGTGATCACTTTTAACCAAGTTATAGCTGTTCGAGAATTAACAAATTTTCGACAGAAATTTTCCGATCTTTTAATTTTATATAACGGTTGTTCGTGAAACGAAGGTTCTATCACGAATGTTACCTGTAGAGGGGTATTCCAGCCGAGTCTTTGAACCAAAGCACCATGTTGACAGATTCGCCAGGTGTTGGTGGGGTGATGTCGCACGGTAATTCGACGTCTTCGCCTTCACTGGCCCACACCAATCTTAGTGGTGCTGAAAGAAGGTAAATCGTGGAAAATTTAACAAAATTAACGCGAAAGCTTCTCTTGTGACAGGTTTAATTATTGTCCAGTTTGTAATCACGTACTCAAATTCATGCACTCAAATAACGCGTTCCTACAAAGTCTCACGTGTTTTAAATTAATATGGAAAAAATCACTGGGATGCTTTTCTTAAAATTCTGTTCAAAACTGATAAAAACTGAATATAAATAATTCAGCTGTTTGGAAGGTCTCGTAATATCAAATATAAATTTTTCAGCAACAAAATGAAAAGTTCAATGAAAAGATTAATCTTAAACTCTACCTTTCTTCGGTATTTTAATACGTAAGTATTCATTAATCACAGAGGTCAAATTTCGATCCCTTTTCTTTATACTGTGCAGCCCTAGATAGCTGTAGAGCGATCAGGTCAGTGTCTGTTACGCAGTTAGGCCACATTTATGCTACCTGAGGGACCTCGAGTTCCTGACCTCCGATCGTATCGAGCCGGTGAAAGATACCAAAACGGACCAGCGTTATCAACGTTCGAGTATTCTTACTCGGAGGATCTCGTTACGGAGATTCACGAGGCAACGAAAGGTCGATCCACCCTCTTTTCTTATACGTCGCTCGTTAAGCGCGACACGAGACGTCGGAGAAAGCGTCGCTAATGAAGCGATTCCCTGGCAGCGGGACTGTCGTCGCGCGCGATACGCTCTCGCCTCTTGGCTTGCTATTGTGCTCGTCGCGGCTCGCTGGTTCTCCATTTTCGGTCGTTCCTAGAAGCCACTTTTGTCCTGTGCGAAACTCATCACTGTGGATTCGACAAGATGTTCACCGTCTTCCTTCGAAGACATCGATCGCGAATTCGATCGCGAGTAAGACGTGAGACGACGGTACTTGCCAAGAGAGAACCGACTTATCAATGGCATACCACCGTGTACATTAACACCGGTTCTCACGCACGTGCGCGCTCGCTCACTCGCGGCTATATCGTTTCTATTTTCTCCGCAACGTTCGTAACATTCGCGACGATTCTAAGTTTAAATCGCGGCCAATGCGCGTGGAAAATCGCGCGCGCGATGCACCGATTACTAGAAGCGTTCAAGCACTCATGACGATCAACATCGAGGGGCTAAGGTCGGTTGTACCCGCTCGTCCAGTCTGAGATTTTCCGAGCTCAGAAAGGTTCTCGATTTTCCAAGCTCGTTCAGGTTCTCGATATTCTTAACTCACAAAACTTATTAATTTCCACAGCTCACAATGGTTCTTGATTTTCCGAGCTCACGAAGGTTCTTGATCTTCCAAGCTCACGTCAGTACCCGATTTTCGAAGCCCACGAATATTCTTAATTTTTCATGTTGGTTGAAGTCCTCGATTTTCCAGTCTTGTCCAGTTTTTCAATTTTCCAAGCTCACAGAGGTTTCCAATTTTTCAAGTCCACGAAAGTTTTTCATTTCACAAGCTCGTCGTAGTTATCAATCTCTCTTTTCCACACAGGTTGAAAGGCGAACAACCCGGCCGGTGCGTCTTCTCCGTCGTCGCGACGATTTTCGCGCGAAATACACTTGCGTAATCCGCGACGTGGAATCATCCGTGGAGAATCTCGGGGAAGTGACCGATTTCTCGGTACCAGAGGCGAGTTCAACGTACACTCGAGAGGATTCGCGCGCGGGCTTACGAAACAAGGCCTGTTTGCTCGATTACGACCACGGACCGTTCGGAATACCGCGTAACCCTAATTTTGGCTCAGAGAGGGGTGGTGGGGTGGAGTCGTTGTCCAAACAATCGTACACGGTTGCACCTCGGAATAGAATTCCGATTTCCGACGGAAATTGGTAAAGTTTCGAGGAAAGAATCCGTGCGTTCGTATCGTTATGTAAATAACGCCTCGAGGGGTAACTTTGTTATTTTTGTATCGCGCGCGCAGTGCGCTCGTTGGGAAACCGCGCTTCCGTTCGAATCGACTATTTTCGTGTGTCCCCTTCTCGGTTCACCCGATCCGACATCCATCTTTCGCGAATCAAATTCGCGAGTATTTAAAAACCAACCGTTAAAATAATTTACGAGCCACGAACACGACGAGTACATCGTACTCGTCTCTGAATCATAGTGTGTCGCGTATAGGAGTGCTCGGAAGAAAAATCATAACTTCTAATTTAAACGATTTTCGACCCAAATAGCCTGACACTTTTTCATAGAGTATACAACGATGTGTCGATCAATCTGCAATAAAGTTTCGTTTGAAAAACTCGAGGTAAACTCTTATAAAAAATTCCTCAACAGTTTTTATAATTTCAATTGATTGATAGATAAATATCGATCGCTTTTCTTTCGTGTTTTCTAAATAAATGTACACAAAATCACCCAGGTTCTTTTTCAAAAATCGGTTCAAACTTTACAGAAGCCATCGACAAAATGCAACTATCTATAACGTAAAAAAGTTACCCATTCTAAAGATAATACAACGCTGAATTTATTTCACAAATATCAAGTTTGTACAATCGAATCTACCACCAGTGGCGTATGTTCGAGAAGGTTCGTAATCCACAATAAAATTTCACCTTCGATTTCAAAAATCGGATGTCTGTATTTACTAAGAATTCCTACATTATTAAAAACAATGATAGTTCAACGACAGGGTTAACACAGAGAAATTCACGACTCGTGGATTTCAGATTCTTCGTTCTTGTCCATTGGCGCCGCCTCGAGTCGACGACGACGTGGTACCCAATATGGAATTAATTTCCATGCTTTTTCTTTCTTTCTTTTTTTTTTCTTTTTCGTCCCGGTTTCAGGCACTCGTATCGCACCTCGCGCGCGTTCCTCGCGCAATTTCCTGCCCTTTGTTCCACGCGTCGAAACGTATTCGCGCATTCCTCGCGTCGAGCGAGGCGACAGATCGATGGCATTCCGAAGAAAGAACGGTTCCGCGTTTTCGCACGTAGTGTCTTCGATGTTCGATTGTCGTCTCCGAGATGTATTACGTTTTATTAAATTCATGCCGTTAGATTCGCGCGCGTTATCCTCTCTCGAATATACCCCCACCCCCTGGCTACGGTGCGCTTTGGTAAATTCTTCGAGTAATTCTACTTTCCTCGTGCCAACACCTGTTGCTGTCCCACTCGAGAAGAAGTTCGGTTTTCCAATAAAATTCCAACTGTCACCACCTACGGTTCGGGGGTTCGATCGTTCCCGCTCGATTTCGGAGCTGCGTTGTTCTCGAGCTTATTGAAAATCCCTAGACCGTGGCGCTATTAATCCTTTTCTTTTTCGTTGTGAGAAACCGGAACCTTTGATTTTTCCGAATTGTCGAAATCCTGTGAACGGTACAATTAATCCGGATTGTTATATTTCTGTTTCAATATTTTCGAGCGTTTACATTCTTCGAGTGTACAATTTGTATTATTTATTTATACACTGTTGAAAATCAATTAGGTTACTGCACGGAGATATTTTTTGTAATGTTTAAATTCCAATTTGAATGTTACGTAGTTTTTGTTTCAATATTTCAGTTTGTGTAATATTTTCCGAGAGTGTGATTTATGTTGTAGTAGTGCTTATTTATCCCTTGAAGGATGAGAACGCATTTGTCCCGCTCATTCGAAATTTTAGTCACGGATCAACATTGAAACAACAAACCCTAATCAGTGATTCTCCTTGACAAAGAACCTCCACTGTTCCTTGCTATAGTAAGGTTTGAGCAAGCGGAGGATCAAAGAAGACTCAACTATAAGCGACTGTTTATATCGTGGTAAAATATATTCGATAAATTTGTCGCGTATAGTCATTTGTCACGGATCAACACTGAAACAAAAACCCTCTAATTGATGACTTTTCTCTGTAAAAGCCTCCATTGTTCTTCTGTATGCTAAAGCTGAAGCAAGCGGAGGATCAAAGGAGACTCAACTGTGAATGAGTGTTTATATCATGGTGAATTATATTCGATAAATTTGTCAGGTATAATCATTTGTCAGGGATCAACACTGAAACATAACCTCCCTAATCGGTGCCTCTTTTCGGTGAAGAACCTACATCGTTCCTCTGTATGTTCAACCGTGCAGAGGTTCAAAGTGAATTCTATTCGAGACTGTGGTACACGAACGAGGTTTCGAAGTAGTAAAAAATAACCACAGGAGGAAGGTCCTTCGGAATGGTCCTATACTTCATTCGAAAACCTGCAATTATTTAGGGTGACTCCTCCCAAGAGTTCCCCGTGCCGATTTGTAGCCACGAGGAACCATAAGCGTCGCGAGATTAAAGATTTTCGCGGAATGTCTCCCGGTTTTCCATGTCTCCCACTCTATCTTGCAAGGGGACGAGTTGTCGGCACCCTCTCGTAGTCCAGACCGAGGGTTGCTCCAGAGATAAAGGTTTCAAGGTTTGATCACTTTGTATGGTAATTTCATCGACGCGTTCCGTGCCTCTGGCGGCTCGTTCGTTTTGTTATTCAAACTTTGCTCCCTTCGAGATTGTGGGTCTACAGGGGGACGGTACCAAAACTTTCGGCGAGCGAAACTGATTCCTTTCCGCCTCGCCAAACTCTTTTCATTCGGCGCGTTTTTGCGCTCGCCGCTCGAGACTCGAATTCCGACTCGGTATTTTTCGCAGCTCGAAAATATTTCTCGCATGACGCATACATAGAATTATCTCATAATCCAGGGGTTGTGTCCAAAAGCCCAGAATTTAGGTTCAAATGACTCTCGGGACCAATAAGAACGTCTATTTGTTTTCAAAGAGGATATAAGTGTGACGATGTTATCCGCAAATCATGTTCCAAGAGGGTTGTGTGTATTACGAGAACAGTTGGGTCTCTTTCGACCCGACGTGCGACGTCAAAACCGTGTTTTTAGAGCACCGTTCTCCGAAAGTGTCGAGTGTGTTACGAATACGTTGGGTCGAAAACGATCCGACATTCGATGTCAAAACCGTATTTCTAGAGTGCCGTGGCCTAAAAGTGTCGAGGGTGTTACCGGGACTTTGGGTCGGAAAAGACCCGAGGAACCCATCAAAGGTACAAGCGACGCGTAAAATGTAAACAATTCCACCGAACGATTCACCCTTTTCTTTCCGTAAAGAAAAAAAATCCCCTGTCGCTATCGTCACGGCGCGTGAAAGAAATTTGTAGCGCAATTAGCGCGCGAGGAAAGAAGAAGACGCCGATGGAAGTCGTGCGAGAGACCCTCCGTGCGAAAAGTGGAGCGCGCACGCGCACACGCGCGCGCTTTATGTGCTTTCGTTTCGCGGAAAGTGTTGCTTTCGCGCGGAACTCGTTCGAGCTGACGTTTAACGTTAAACAAACATGTAAAGATTCTCCGCTCGCGATGCCCGCGCGAACGATGATGGATCGCCTCGATGCGGCAGCCGACTTTCGAATTTGCGCTCTCGTCGTCGATTATTTTCGCTCGAATAAAGGAATCGTCGACATCCACCGATATATATGTATGTTTATATTTTTGCGCTAGTTGCTCGAGCGGAATTTGAGGCACGCCGAGTGGTGGAGGGTCC
This sequence comes from Ptiloglossa arizonensis, assembly GCF_051014685.1. Classification (NCBI taxonomy): domain Eukaryota; kingdom Metazoa; phylum Arthropoda; class Insecta; order Hymenoptera; family Colletidae; genus Ptiloglossa; species Ptiloglossa arizonensis. The sequence goes on from NC_135051.1 coordinate 25,112,621, forward strand.
TCGTCGAATTCCATCGAACTTTCGGCGTTCTCTTCGAACCGCGTCCCTTTTGGTCGAGCGCTATAAAAGACTGTAAAGGAGCGTCGCCGCGCATTCCTCATCGCAAGCAGAAGCTTCGTTCCGCGCGTGTCTCGAGAGTTTTGCGATACGTTGAATAAGTACGCCCTCTTTGTTCTTCCACTTTCGGCTCGCCATTAGTTTTTCATAAATTTCATAAATTTCATAAATTTCATAAATTTCATAAATTTCATAAATTTCATAAATTGGTCGGTGCCCGCCAAAAACACGGGCGCCAAGTATCGGACGACGGGCAAGGATCAAAACGAAGAGGCGCCTTTTTACGGCGCCGAAAATAAGTCGCGCGAATTCTTTCGCTCGGCGATCCCGCGGGGTGTTTGCCCACCGACGAAAATATCTACGGACGGATTCGCCAAGCCCCTTCCTATTTTTCGATCGGACGTCCCGTAAGATTGAAGCATCGCGGGTGGATGTTCTCTTTTTTTTTCTAATTACGCCCTCTCGGCCGCTCGGCGTTGCTCCCGTTCCGCTTTTGACGCACCGCTCGCCGTAAACGGGACGTCGATAATTAATAACGATTTTACCTCGGGCCGCTAACGCGCCCAATCTTGGTAAATCGAAGCAACGCGCGTCTCACGGACGCCGAGAGCTGGTCTATTTCGGTCGTTTAGCTGCGTTCCTTCGAATCGTAGAATACGATCAGAACCGTGATCTACGCGATACTTGCTCCCTCTTCGTGTTGGAGGTGATACTTCTGGTCACTTGTGCGACATTTCTATCGCTCTTCGCAATCTACTTGATACTTTTAGTCTCGTATACGATAGCTCTAGTCTATACGATACGGCATTATCTACGGCCTATGCGATACTTTCAGTTTACTACGCGATACTTCTACCGATTTACATAACATTTCTAGCTCTGTATACGATACTTTAATTCTCTATGCAATACCTCTAGTCCTCTATATCTTATTATTGGCCTTCTTTGCGATCTACGCGATACTTTTAATCCAGTTATGGGATACCTCTTGTTCTCTATTCGATACCTCTAGCCGTCTATGCGATACCTCCAGCCCGCTATGCGATACTTCCGACCCATTTTGCGATCACACGATCGATAAAGTCCCGTTTCCTCGGAAAACCCTAACGAAGCAATCACTGAAAAATCGCTCGAGAAAACGGAAAACAGGAAACGCGAGGTCGTTAAAGACGCCCGTGTTTCCCGAGAAGCGTCCACATCGTAAACGCGAAGAAACCTTCGTATCGTGTGCGCGCGTGTACACGCGAGTCTATTTGAATCCTTCCGGTCGTTGTCGATAGACCCGAGTCACACCTAACTTCTAACTTATTTAAATCCGGCCGAGGTCACCGGTGCTCGCTTTGCTCCGAAATAAGCCTCGAAACTTATTCGCGGTACAACCTTTCTCTCAATGGGTCACCGTCGAGCCTCAATTCGAGTGACCTACTTCGTTAGTTGCTCGCAAGGAGAACAGATTCGAAGTCTTGGAACAACGAGTTGCATAATATTGAGGAATCGATGCACAAGAAAAGTTTTCCAACACGAACTCCACGATTGTTGAAGCAACGTATACACTCACCTTTGTTCTGAAATTCGGGCAAGTCCTCGGTGGCCGCGTTCGCTCGACGCGCTCGTAGGAGTATCAGCAAACTTGTCAGAAACACGTGTCCCGACGTGCAACGCATCTCGAAACGGCAGGCGAGAATCAGGCGTTCGAGTTGACGCGCGAAACACACCGCCACGTCCGATCGACACCGTAGGGACATTCAGATCCTAGATCCCAACGTGACCGTGGTGTTTCTCATACGGGATCAATTCCTTGCGCGGTATTTTGTATCCATATCGCTCGACGACGCTGCTCTCTGGATCGATGAAGTTTGGAAAAAGTTCGAGGCACACATTCTTGGGAACGTTCGTTCGTAGGGTTATCTTCGAAAAAGTAGAGACTGCCAATTTGTACGAAAAGTGTCAATGCACTGGATACGTCGAGGAATATTGCTTATCGATGTATCTTTCAAAGAAGCAAAGTTTGTAAAGTTATTGCCTGCAGAAGAGTTTTCTGAATGCACTGGATAACTCGAGGACTATTGTTGATCGACTTGTCTTTCAGAGGAGCAAAGTTTGCCGAGTTATCATCTTGACAACCTTCTTTCAAGGATGTATCTTTCAAAGAAGCAAACTCTGTAAAGCTATTGCCTGCAAAAGAGTTCTCTGGATGCTCTGGATAACTCGAGGACTACTCTTGACCGACTTATTCTTCAGAAGAGTAAAGTTGGCCAAGTTGTCATCCTGACTGCCTTCTTCCAAGGCACTGGATCACCGGAGGACGATTGCTGACCGATGTATCTTTCAGAGGAGCAAAGTTCGTCAAATTATCGTGTGGAAATCTTCTTCGAAGTCACTGGATAACTCAAGGACAATCGTTAACCGACTTGTCCCTCCAAAGAAGCAAGCTTTGCCAAAGTATCGTCTTAAGAATCTTCTTCGGAGGCACTAGACAACTCAAGTGCGATCCTTTACCGATTTCTCGTCCAAAAGAAGTAAGCTTTGTACAATATCATCTTCAAAATGTTTCTTAAAGACACTGAATAACTCAAGGACTATTGTTCACCAACGTGTCATCTAAAAAAGCAACTTCTCTTAAATTATCACCTAGGAAACCTTCGTCGAAGCCACTTTACAACTCAAGTGCGATCCATCGCCTATTTATCACCCAAAGAAGCAAACTTCTCAAATTATCACCGAAAATCGTTCTTCGACACCGAATAACTCTCGAAAGATGCTAGGACCTCTCCGTTGCCGAAGTAACTTCAATGAAACTTCCTTCGGACTTCCCTTCGACTTCCTCTCGACCTCTTCTCGCGTCTGCAACCGGTCCTTCTTTCCCCCGATCGACGTCAGAAGCCCGGCGGTCACACGTGCTCGTTATTAGTCGGAACACGTCGAAAGCGAGCCGGGTCGCGAAATTCTTTTGATTAACAAAACGAGCCGACGTTTTTTTCCCCGCCCCACGTCCACAGCGTTACACTCGGATCCGTCTTTGTCCCTTTTCAGACGCTCCTTCGACGCTCACGTCCTTTGAATTCTTTTCGCTTTGTCAGAATTTTTGTCGCGACTCTCGATCGTCTTCCTCGCTTTTACGACGTTCTAAGCCCCCCCTCCCCACTACCTCCCCCCGGAACAATTTCAACTTTGATCTCGTCTTCAAAACGACTGGTTTCCTTATTTCCTTCCTTTTTCTACTGCCCGGCGTATGTGTCGTTTTCCCTTTGGCAGCGCGCGCATGCACGCGGGGTTTGTTATTCCTGGAGCGGTTCTTCTTTTTCCCGCGTTGCACCGGTTTAAATTAGATCCCTCGATCAGGTGGCACGTATCTCTCGCTCGCTCGCTCGCACGATATCGGGCTTTCGATGTCTCGTTGCGAGATTCCACGGATTTCGAATACAATTCACCGCCCGTGCATAAATGACTCGTTTTCGCGAGTGTGTGACTTTCAAGGATCGCGCACTTCCAAGCCGAGCCGTCTAGCGAGCCAAAGCATTCGTGGATCGCGATGGACGCGCTCGAGAACGTAAACGACTCGAAACATCCGGAAAATAAAGAAATACCCGGTCCCAATCGTGACGTCGTGGAACCGTCGTGCGCCGTGGAACGGTTCGTGAGATCGTCGTCGTCGTCGGCGGCGGCGACTGCCACGGAACTAAAACCAAAACCGAAGACACGCGTGTAAGTTGCCCCCACTCGCGTGCACCCTCCTCGTGCGGCACACGCACGCTTAACCCGGTCCTGGGGCACGCAGCGTCGAACACGCACACGAGCCGGGTGCACATGCGGACACGTCGCGAAGCGAACCACATCGCGCGGAGATGCACCGTTATGCACCCGTGCTGACCGCACAAGGGAGAGAAATCTTCGCGGAGTTCTGTTCTTGCGTCTTTTTTGTTGTTATTACTTTTGGATATTTTTTTTTTGATTTTTTTGTTCATTCGTTCGATTTGTTCGATAGGGACAGGAAGAAACTCACGGTAACGTGAGAGCGGCCGGTGATTGGTAGAGATATTCTGTGGAAGTGATCGAGATTGTTGAGGTTCTTCCCTTGTTAGTTTATTTTCGGGTTGGTAGACACTTTCGATATCATTAGAATTCCTTTGAAATGCCCCTGCGTTACAATTTTTGTCAAGAATTCTCTCGAGAGGCCCCTGCATGCCCACTTCTTTCAAGAATGCCCTAATAGGCCTCCACCTGCCAATTTCTGCCAAAAATTCTTTCGAGGGGCCTCTGCGTGCCAACTTCTATCAAGAATTCCCTTGAGAAACCCCTAGATGCCAACTTCTTTGGAAGAGATTCTTTCGTAAATCCATTTTTCTGTAACAGATTCCTCTAAAATGCCCCTACGTGCCTTCTGCCAAAAAAACCTACCCAACCACCTACATTTAACTTCACACGTTCGATTACGTTTCTCTCATCGCGCAACCTTCAGGTACTTTTCAATCCGCAAACCTTCATCACTGTACAAACCCATCGAGAATGATTCGTTCTAGGGGCGCCTGCACGTCGAAGACTTCTGTCAAAAATTCGATAGGCGGTATTGGTCCGCGTGTAAACACCCACACACTCGTCTTCTCGATGTACACACGGGGCGGAAAGGTTCGAAACGCGCGTGTTCCGCTTCGCCGCGTGTTTCTCGCTGTGTCTCTTTCTCTCTATTTCTCGTCACTCTACTCTGGTTGACTTTGGAAGGGGACGAAAACCGAGTTTGGTGCCGTGGAATAAACGCGGGGCGAGTTCCCGTCGTATCATCGTACAGACGATTACGCGAGTCCATGGGGGTGCTGGAAATGCTACAGCATGTTCGTCGAGGGTGGAGTCGGCACCAAAGCCGAGGGTCAGGAATGCGCTCTGAAAGGAAAAACTCGTCGGCCCGATGGCTTTGTACGGTTTGACGGATCTCTCGTCAGCGTGATTCATTTCTATTAATATTCCAAACATCCTTGGGTTTCGTGTAACATTAACCCTTATTGCACCGACCCTCAGGTGTTCTACCTCGAGTGTATTTATTAAATCACTTCACCGACCAACTTGTTCTTCATTATTCTCAATACGATAGGAAACTAATTTTCTACTGTAAAATCTCTGAATTCTTCGGAAACTAGGCTACCTTCGAAACGAAAGATAATTGTTTTAAATTTTGACTTGCTCATTAATAATGATACAACTTAAATTTTTCGACATTAATATTTCTTTATTCAAAAAACAGATTTACAACTTTTGTAATATTTATTTCTCTTTTCTTGGTTCCTTAGTTCAATAGAAGTTTCTTTTACATGTTATACTAGTAAGTTTATTAATAAGTGAATAAATATGTAAAATCCTGTGAACAAGCACATTTGGAGAACAAGTTGGGGTCGCTTAAATGGTCGGAACGATATGGGTTAAATTTTGGTAAATGAAATCTCTTTTCAAAACTCTACGAGTCATCCAGTTCTCTAGAGCGACGAGATAAATATCCCCAAAGTGGGTTTCGTCACGGGGAGACGTCTTTCTTTCTTTATCTCTTGGTAAATAAAGTGTCACGGGTTTTAGGGTGTGCGTTGTTATTGAAGCCAGTGGAGCGGCATTATACGCCAACGGTGTTTCTAATGTCGTCGCACGGTTCGCGGAGAATCTATTTTCAGAATCGCTGCGTTTCCCTCGTTGGATACCGACACCCTCTCTTTTTGACCGACCGAGTCGACCGCGTGCACCCACGTGAACGCGCCAATGCGGCGATTGAAAGCCGCGAAAACACACCGGCACGGTTTAAATTCCTCGCGCCTTCCGTTCGCGTGTTCCTTGAAGAGAGTGGTGGCGGAGAGGGTCTTTTGAACTTCTTCAAACAAAAATAACACCCCGTAAATTCGAACCGTGAGGATTTCTCGAACGAGGGAGATTCCAGATTGAGTCTGTCCCGATTCGCGAATTCTCGATTGGAAATTTTTGCGAAGAATTTAAATGTCGTATCTTCTAATTCGAAATTTCGAAAACCGACTGTTACGTACTTCTAAAAGATGTATCAGTATTGCAAACAGCTGGAAATGCATTGCATTTAAAATTTAGAAACAGCCGCAACCGCATTGGATCTGAAAACTTACGAACAGCTGTGGAATCCTACGGGGCTGTACTAAAATAATTATAATTCTTGTGATTTTTATTATTTTTCCTTGAACAAAATTTCTATTTACTGTTGAAACATAGAGCGAAGATAAGTGTACAGACACAATATAAAAAATTTGTCATCGTTTCGTTCGAAAAATGTTCAAAGGACACCTAATAGATTACTTCCTTTAAAGAATCACTCTACATTGGCGTAGGAATTGATTGTTTCGAGAGGGTCTTCAATATTAACTAATACTATTGTTAGACGATCCAACAATTTTATCGTCCTTTTCTTCATCCACCATTGTATTCAGTATAGAAAATATCGTGAACGGTCCATCTCCCCAAAGTGATTCAAAGTTTGGTATTACGCGGCTGGTAATAGATGTAACGGGTGCCACGAAATGCGATTCGATTCGGTCGTAAGCCACGCGATTCAATTAGAGATTCCCCCTTCCCAAAGTACCTTGAAAATAGTCGTGGCCACGTGCTCCTTATCTTGGGCAACCACGGTGCATCATCCGTCTTTATCGATCCGAAATTTTCCAAGCGATTCACGAGCGTGTTCGTCGCAGCTACCATTACATCACTCCCCATCATCCTCGAATCCCATAGCGTGGACCAGGGTGGGGGTGACAGTGTGTGCGAGCCACTTTTCCCTGTATATCTCGAATTCGGCGCGGTCGAGAAAAGCCAGATCGATATCTAGCATCCCTCCGGTGGATAAAGCGTGTCAGGCTCAGCCCTTGCGGGCATAAATAATAGAATTACAGAAGAGAAGTAATTGTCGTGAATTACCGCAAAATTTATGGCGGCCCGTAGGTGGTCCTTGAACAACGTGAACCGTGAGTCTTGCCCACCGTGTGCCTCGATCAATTCGAATGAAGTTATTAAGGAAATCGTTTAATTCGACGACACGCGTGGGCTGGACGTCAGCCTCGCGCGGTGAAGATAAATCCTGCGGCTGGGTCCAGTGAATGTCATAGCACCCTTCTCTCCCACTCCCCCCACCGAGCTCCTATATATTTTTTAATTAGCAACTACGATCGTTAACCATCGTTGTGAGTGGGGAGGAGAGTACACTCGATTTCCTGCGAGATAAATTGTCCTCATGCGGGCCACGAATACGATACTTCCGGTCGTGGACCGTCTCGTCTGGAATCGTACGGGAATCAAGATCTCGAGACACTCATTAACCTGTTCGAGACGGTTGATGTACTATGTGGATGGTATTGCAGAGAGGTCTTAGTGACAGTATTTTCTCCAAGAGTAATTTTCTCTGGATTAGTTTTACTCGGATGAAAATTATTACGCTTTATACGAATAACAATTTTTACACTCGTGCAAGTTATTATACTTTTGAGTACGAACCATTTCGATGCACACGTATCATCCTGTGCGGATCATCTTCTAGTTTATTGCCCGTACAGGTATTCTGAACGCACATGGGCGTTCAACGCACGCAAATAACCGATCGACCGAGCGTTTATAGGTGTCAATTACAAGTTATAGAGTTAAAAACCTGTGGAGATTGCATTCAGTGAAATTCATATTAGTAGTCTTGCGTTTAATCCTTTTTTATTTACAGTAACTGCATATTAGTATTCTATTATTTGTTACATACTTTTGGAAAACTGTTCACCTAATGTTCTCGAGAAATTAACTTCTTGCTCGCTTCGAACGATTCGATTTTGAAAAATCGGTGCTAGCTCGGGTTGTTTGTTCTTTTCAGATATTCGGCTCGCGTCTTGAACGAGATTCCCGACGCGCGAGCAAATTTAATTGGCGCCAATCGTATCGTGTGGTTACTCATCGTTTACCTCCGTGGCCCGTGGTCCGGTCTCTAAAGAGTTCCGCTTATTAGTGACTCAGTACAACATGCACACACGTCACACTCCCACTGTCGAACACGAAACGGACCCGGAACTGGCGGTGATGACTAACGAGAATCGAAACTGTTCGATATTAATCCGAATGCGGCGATACGGAACGACGACGAGGCTCGTTTCCTGGCCATTAATATTTATTCATTCTGGAACCGTTTTCGTATCTCTCGATCGCGACTCGTCTCGCTTGGATTTTTATCGCGCCGTATCGTGTACGCTCGTGTACTTTCGATACGGCACCGTTGATACGACGTACCTTGAATAAATGGGCGATGGTTCACGATGAATTAACCAGCGCAATTGGTTCGCAAGAGATACCTCGAAATAATAGGTAAAGAAAATATTTGGGTCGAGATACTCGGGTAAATTTTTAATTAATGTTCTGCTTTCGCAATCGCGTATCTAGAATATGCAATTTTGATCCATTATTATTTACGAGAGAACCTTTTAGTAGGATCGTGCAATACAAAAGTATAAATGTAGAATAAGGCGAAGGAGGGAAAGATAGTAAGGGATGCATTATACATAAAACGAGAGTAGAGTAATGCAGAAATAAAAGTAGTAGTAATTTTCGGTATATTTACATTTCAAACAAATCGTTTGAATTTTTTCCGAATATTACACGCGATCTTTTATAGATTCGTAACATATAGCGAATACCGAAGTATCGATCGCAGTCGAAGCGAAAGGGTACAAACAATTTCTATTGTTCGAAGAAGTTAAAGAAGCAACTATTTACTAATAGTTTTCTAATTTTGTAAAAGTACTCTCTAGTGTATTTTTCGTTTTAATAACACTCAGATACACAATAAGTGTACTGTTCCCTCACTCGAGAGAGAAAAGTCGTATATAGTAGGTCTAATCCCGAGACAAGAATCGTCGCGATCCGGTAGTTCCACGCATTTCCTCGTCGAGGCATCGTCGTCGTCGTCGTCGTCAGGACGCTAACGGCGCACCCCTTGGTCGCGGGGGCACCCTTCCATCGCTGTTTCCACGAGGAAACCCCCGTGGCTTATCGATCGCGTTTCCAGAACCAAGATCCAACGTCGGTTCCAGCGCCTCGTGTCGGAGGATGAGTCACGTCCTGGACTATCGTGACGCAGCCGTATTATTTTTATGGTGTTTTCGCGTGGCCACCATGATTCACGAGGACTGAGGCTTTTCCGGCACCCTTCGATGACGATGGTTTCCCCGTCCCCTCCTGTTACTCGGCTCCTTTCTCTACCTTACTCTCTCTCATTCTCTCGTACCCTCTTTCGTTCTCTCTGACTCTCTCTCTCTCTCTCTCTCTCTCTCTCTCTCTCTCTCTCTCTCTCTCTCTCTCTCTCTTCTCTTTCTTTTACTTTCTCTCACTCGCTCAGTTTCTGTCTGTCTCACTTTCGCGTATATGAATCGTCAGAAATCCCAGAACGATGCCCCATATGGAACAGTATACGTAGCTCGTCGCCGCTAATTATGCCGGGCGGCTCGTGCGGTTTCGTTTAATAGGAAACATTTGTTAATACCCGAGGGACCACGCGGCCTCGGGAGCAGACCGGGATCGCGGCTTTTGGGACCGGGGTCACCGATTAGCCGAGCCGCTTTGTCCACGAACAAATTGTCGCGTTTCTCGGAACGAAAATGGAGGTTTGAAAAATACCGTTGGACATCTTTGTTGAAACTCATGTTCCCCCTGAAAATGTGTGCGCACAAGTCGATAAAAATTAGTCGAATTTCCGACTCCTATCGCACTTTCCTTATTCTATTAGCTTCCATACTTTACTATCGAGATTTTAGTCTTCGGTTAATTTGCAAATTTTAAGTAAAATAAATTGTCGTTTTGGAATAGTTTTTTTGTATTGAAAATTAGATTCCTAACCGTTGTAGATATCTCGATGTCACGTTGTGTGGCTAGTGCGATCGCTATGGACGAGATACGTCGCGTAGCAATTTTTGTTACGCGACACTGCGCGACGAGATATCACGGGTATCTTGTATCGGAGGTTGGAATTTTTCGTTCGAAAATTTGGGCCAATGGAGCTCGTTATAAAGTATTTTGTCTATGGTGGAGGTACCACGAACAATAAATAAATAAGTTACACTTTTATAAATTTATTTCAATGGACTCTTTAAATGTGATATTTCGGGTGTCTTGTATCGGCGGTTAGAACATTTCATTTGAAAATTACGGGCGAAGAAGTTTCTTTCTGAAACACTATATTGTTAATGAAAAAGGAATTTAAACTAAAGGTACGTTTTTTTCAAATTAATGTTCCATTTTGTACTAGCGAGGAGGCAACCCTTAAACCTTTGCGCCCGAAGCTCTCTCTGTTAGAAGGAACCATTAAATGAAATTTCTCGGAAATAAAAATACATCGTCCATATAATTCTTACTACAACAATCTATGTAAAACTTGCACCTCCTTTGCAAAACCCTTGGGTACGAACCACACAGTGGACAGAACTTTCGCGGCGACCTAAACGATTATACACTTTATCTAAACGTTGCTGGCGACGTAAGAAGGAAAAAAAAACATATTACCGTCTTCTTAAAACGAACGAAACAAGAAGCCACGATAGCGCGCCGCCACTTTGGAGAGAAAAATTTCGAACATTTGTCTAAATATTTCTTCCGATACTTCGCCGCTCGAAACGCCTAATACCGTGGGTCTCTCTGTACGAGACGTTTCGTACAAAGGGGAAGCGAATCAATTTTCGTTACTCTTCCAGGAAGTGGCGTTAAATTCGGAGGCGTAAATAAAAGAGGTCCCTCCTCCTCCCCACTCCTGATACCGTCGCGTAGGTGAATAAAGCAGAACGTTACGCGGCGAACGTTTTGTTCGAGAGTCTGTCGCGAGCTGCATCGCGGGACCTAATGCATCGATAAATCTCGAATACCGTGAGCTTGGTCGTCCATTCGACTCTCCTCGCGTTCGTTTCAGCCGCGGAACACGTGTGTGTGCACGAGCGCGCTCCATCCACGCACGTGTCTCGATTCTGTCACATTTCTCGCAGCCGTGCTAGTTTTGCTTTTCGTGCTCTCTTTCTCGCTTTCTTTCTCTCTTTCTCTACTGTCTGTCTCTCTTTCTGCAACTATTTCTTTTTTATCTCACCTATCCCCTCCCCGATCTCTCGGGGAAGCTTCATAGACAAACGCCGCTGGAAAACGTCCGTAACGATATCGACGCGACGAAAAATCAAGAAAAAAGCTAATTTATCCGATACCGGTGAAAATTCCTCCCCTTCGTTCGGGGGAAGGGAAAATAAAAAAAAAATTCGCCCAACGTGCAGCCCCGGGGAGAATTGAATTTCGATACCCGCGATCCTTCCGCGAAGAAATTAAAATGCACGGACGGTAATGAGGACTCCAAGGCGGGGCAGAGAAAAAAACTCCCGACGTCGACGAATGGTAAAAAGGAAATCGCAGGGAACGCCCCTTCCACGGTCCGGATTCCTCTAGAATGGAAATGGAATAATTTTAGTTGCGGCATTACGTATGCGCACGGTCCACGGCGTCTAGCTGCGAACTGAAATAATTACGCCGAAAATCGTACGAAACGAAATACGGTATTTCCTCGATAAATGTGAATGCTTGGGGAGCGAGATTCACATTTATGAGGCACTGTCTGCGAAATTCTCCACCTCTGTTGGCATTGAGTTGCCAGCGTCGGTCGTAGAAAATGATAGGAACCGAGAGAAAGAGTCGTCGAAGTTGGAAGTCCACTCGATCACTTGCAACATTAATATAATCACATTTTTTAAATTTGTGACTTTTCTTTTCATGAATATCAATATATTCGTAAGGTTTACTAGATTGAAACGAGACCAAACATGTCATAATTTTAACTATATTTGCTCGATTAGCAGTACTAATTCTATAATTTTCTGTTATTAAATGAGTCTTCTATTTACACTTATCGTAGTATTGTTTCTTTCATATTTACCGTCTGGTGAATAAGTAAAACGATCTAAATTCTTGTTTGATCTCATTTTAATAGGAACGATCTGACAAATGTAAACAAACGGTTTCTTTAATGAAAAATCGATAATAATAAAAGTTTGTTTTTACATCAGTATTGTTTCACCGAAACGAGTATTTATTTTATTGATTGGTCATACATTGTAGTCGACTGACGAGCATCGCGAAGTGTCGCATTACTCGATCGACTGGTTCCAAGAACCCCTGTTAAAGGGAATGAATTTTTCGCATTTATCGTGGACCCATGTTCCACATTTATCGTTAACCCAAGTTTTACATTTATCGTGGACCCAAATTTCACATTTATCGCAACAATACTCTACGGAAGAGAGAAAGAGAGGCTCGGGAGACGTACTAAAACCACGGTGTCGTATACGCTCCTTGTTCAACCTACTCGGCGCCAAGAATTCGGCGTTCCCGAATTCTTCGAGTTTTTCACCGGACGATATTGGCATTCTTTTGCGCGCGCTGGCTACGTGTCCTCCGTCACCGTCGCTAAGTTCGAACCGTGCCGGAGGAATTTATTATCTTTCCCACGCGCTCTAGCGACTGGTTTCTCGAGAACGTAGAATTAACAGAGCTCCTCGACTGCACACCTCGAGCAGATAAAACTCAATACGTCTCTCCCCCCCCCCCCCCAGAACCTCGCAGAAGATATCGCATTAATTACAACCGAACTTGTTAACGATGCAATTGCAACAATAATAATTACTGTAAGTTTACGAAATGAATTTAAATTATCAGTAAACGGAAAACATGGATCCTGGAAACTTTTTCAATGCATCTTTCTGTCATGAGAAGTTTATTTTAATTCTAAGATTGTTCGAATTAAATTAAAAACGAGATCCTTATGAAGATGATATTGTACTCGTTCGGATGACGTTTGATTCATATTTAAATATTGATAAACGTTTTGATATCAATATTTCGAAGATAATGAAAATTAATCAAATTATTCTATTAATTGAAATCTAGTTAAATTTACTCCAATAAATATTACACAAAGTCTATTATAGTCGAGGCATGATCTATCGACAGCTACCAAATTAGTGTCTTGGGTAATTTTGAATATTTTTACGTAAAAAGAATCACATCAACTTCTTAAATATAAATCGAAACCATGTCACTATTAATCCCTATAAAATAATATATTCACGTTTCTTGACAAAATATCCCAGACATCACCTAGAAAAAATCGATCTCTAGACCACCTTCGGTAAGGCGCACGACCTAGAACGCGCGACAGCGACATAAAATAATAATAACAATAATAATAACCTCGAATGGTAAGAATCCCGGGACTCGAACGCGGCCCATCGCGGCTTTGATAAACGAAACACCTCGCGGTGGGATATCAAGCGAAATATTATGCAATTCTAAGCGGCGTGAAAAGGGGTGATAGGAGCGAGGAGCGGTTCGCCATCGCCAAACGAAGCGAACCAGCGAGCTAAAGAGGGAGCCGAAGAGACCAAAAGGAGCAGATCGAGATCGAAGACGAGCGGAGCGGAGCGAAGGAATGTCGCGATTTTATTCCAGGTTGGACAAAACATTTCCCAGCGAGCTCGCCAAAATAGAGGCATGCACCTGTCCCGGTAGAAAACGAGGATTTCTCTTCGTCTCCCTATCTCTGTTCCTCGAACCGCTGGTGTTCTCCCCTCTCTGTCGAGCACGTGGCTTTCCGTTCGTTTCTTCCAAGTGCGAGCATTTCTCCGTGTTTCCTATCTTTCTCGTTCTCCGCTCGGACCGTTTTTCCTCCCGGTCGCTCGCCCCTTTTCCACGTCCATTTTTTCCCCACCCCTCGTTCCTTCCACTACTCCCCCCTCACCCCTCTTCCTCGACTCGAATGATTCCCTTTTCTTTCTCACGGCCGCTTTCGCCTGTATGCGCGCGCGCTCCTCTTGTTTCTCTCGCGCGTCCCTCGCGCCCTTCGCCCTTCACCCCCTCTCTCCGTGGTTGTTTCTTCGCGGTCGTGCACGCCATAACGCTATTTCCGTCAGGCCGCGGCGAAAACGTCGTAAGTCACTTAATGCCGGCTGGACATCGAGCATCGCGTATCAAAGGCCGGATTTTTTTTATGCAGAGTCATGGCCACCATGACGAGGCCACGATTTTGGAAATTTACAGAGGGCAATTAAATTATTACGAGGTATTTGAAACCACTGTTCAGTCGAAGTTTTGTCAAGAATGGTATTGAAAGTTGCTTTGAGACGGTACTTTAGTTTTGTAAGAAATTTAATACTTACGAATGTTAATAATTGAAACGATACTCTGGTTGTTTCTTAGAGAATTTATTGTTACATTCGTCGGAATGTTTTGTGGTTGAAAGTAGATATATTAATAATTTGATTATATGCAATAAACATCGATTAGGAAAGTTATATCCACGTGGCATCACGAAACGTGTTGGCTAGTCAGGATGATTAATCGGTTTCAATTTGTAGTTTTTAGCATATATTCCAATTACTTCTCGAACTGGTTTTATTTGACGATCTTTTCTTTGGTCCTCGTTCCTATATCGATCGTTTCTCCGGGATTCGAGAAACTCTGAGCCGTTGACCACCAAACAGCGACCATAGTATTCTCTAAATGTAATTTCTACTTTGGCACAAAGGACCCATTTTTCGTCGCGTGTCACAATAAGTTCTAAGAGGGTTCTCCGTCGATTCCCGAAAGCAGAAAGCTTGAGATTTCTCGTTGATGATTTTCTTTTCATTGATTGTTCAATTCGCAGAGAGTACACTTATTGAGTACCATGACAATACTCGTGCAGAATTCCCTTTCAAGTTCTCATACTGTTTAGCGTAGATTTGCTTCGATTTCTGATCGTTCTTTCATTTCCGTTCTTTAATTTTTCATGCCACGGTGCTCTCAAGATCGACGGAAAGATTACTCTAATCTGGTGATTCAACGAGATATATTCCGACCATGACCGAACAAGGGAGTAATATATTATTTTTAAAGTGCTTACGTTGTTAAAATGTACACCTAATATATCTTCGTAAAACTTCGGACTTTTCGCGAGATTTTTTAATCGATTAAAATAGTCTCAAAACTCTCGAGTCACCGTATCTCTCGCTCGCACTTCCTAGCTCAGAATACGCGTCGGTTATTCGGACTCCCCCTTCCGCCAAGTATATTAATATACTAGAATTCGTGCGACATAAATTCTTACGGTATGCTGCGCTCGAATCTGGACGACCCGAGGCGTATAAAAAAAATATTGTTTTCGCCAACGAAAGGAAAATAACCGATTTATTATCTATTTTAACGCCCACGCGATACAAACACGAATTTCGCGAGAACACCTGGCTCGAATCCGAATACGTGTTGTATAAAAAAAAAAGTACCTTGCGAAACGAAAGAACAATATCCGAGTCATTGTCAATTTAACAGGTGTTCGGCTAGTATGCTCGGATCTGAACCACCTGTGTCCTATGAAAAGAAAATAAATTGTCGAACGAGAGAACTATTACAAAAATCATATTAACACGTTGACTGCAATACTTGCAATAAATGAACACTAATTGCAAGAATCGTCCAAAAAGGAATACTATAACGATACGATGGATTTTTAAAAGTTTCTTTACTAATATCTTTAATATACCTACGTAGTTATTATTCAACATAATCACCTATATATACATGCCCTATTTGTACATTTATCGTGAACTATATATTATTCCAAAGTCACGATTAACGTTACCGCGATTAAAATTCCATTTTCACACTCTAGATGTCCGAATAGCTCTCAATATCGGTCACTTGAATCATTTCATTCGACAATGGAATAATGTACGAAGACTCGTGATCGAAAGAATTTTAATACTAAATTTGAACTTCGTTTTTACGTGATATGGCATAGAAATTGCATATTTCTTCACACTCAATACTGAAAAGTAAATATTAAAAGGTAAATGAAACGGTAACACGAATATTTCGCTGTGCATTTTCGATTAATTGGTAATCGACCAATTCACGAATAAAATTAAGAGACCGTTAAACAATGTAACGCTTGACGCTGAAACGATTTTTGGGTTAATTTCTGAATTAATTAAACAAAGTCGCGCGATGAGCTGAAAGTGACAGTAATTGGGACATCTACCTAATTAGAAAAAATGTCGAGGACATCCCGAACATGTAAAATCCAGCGCGACCAGTCTACGTATTATAGAGCACAATCGCAGGACGTAAATTTCGTGAAAACACTGCGCTCGCTTTAATTCTCGGGAGCCACTTACGCGGTCGACTTCACCGGTCCGCCGTATAAAGCGGCCCTCTAATTGTTAGCGTGGGCTGGCGCTTATTATCGAGCCTCGCGTTTCAAAGGAAAAAGCTTCTCCGCGAGTGCCTTTCGACGCGCGATGTTTTCCACCGCGATGGAAACGCGAGGGAAAAAGAAAATCGAAACTCGTTGGAAATGGTGGGGTAGATCGTCGAGCGGAACAAACACAGCCTGTAGTTTCGGAGTGGAAGAGAAAAATGTCTTCGCATCGAGTCGGGACGAACTAATATATAATAAGGTTTTGTTTGACAGAGGAGACTCCGGTCACATTAAAAATCCCGTGGCGCGTCTCATGGGATACTCTCCCGTCCCTTCGTCCCATAGACGATGGTGGAGGACGCTGTTTTTCGTCGATAACACTTCACTCGAGTAACACGGGGCACCTATGTCGTTTAAAATGGCGTCACGTGGCACAAATCTGTCCATCTTGACATGGGAAATTCGTCCCGGGTCGAGGTCCGATTTCGTCGTCCAAATGTGGCCTAACGCAGCGATGAGTAACGTTTGTTAAATGCGGCAAAACATTTGTCGCGAGTAATTAATTCAGAAGACCGTGGAAGGATAATAATTATTTTTCTCTGAAAGAATGCATGTCGTTGCGAAAAATGTGCAATTACGCGAAACGCGTGCCCCGAAAATTCGAGTCGTAAGTCGCGAATGCAAGGTATCTAGGTCGACTCGTGGATCAAACTGTTCCTGGAAGCTGGCGGATTCACGGCAACGTTTACGCGCGCGAAGGTCGTAGCTTAGAATTTCGTCCAATAACGCAGCATTTTGGCCAGCCTTCCCAAATATTCTCCAAACGAAAATCATTGGTCGAGTCGAAAAATCATCGAGAGTTTGCGACGATACCGCGACGACAAACCGACTCGCGGTGCTCGATAAAGGTTCGCGAAACGGATGACGCATCGTTGAAGTCGTGGGGATCGTAGAATGCATCGGTATCCAAATATAAACGTGTAAACGGTTCGGTCTACGGACCGTCTGGTTATTTATCCCGCTTTTCCGAGATTATCCCGGGAACCCTTGGCCGACTGTCCCATCTGTTTCGCAAGACCCTTTGTTCACGAGACGGTGCTCCTCGGCCCTAGAATCTCGCTCCTCGTCACGCGATACGAGTAATGGGTTCCTCTCGAGAGACGAAGTGGAAATAGTGTTTACAAACGGAATGGAAAATAACAGGCCTGGGGAACACCTATTGCAATCTAGGTGCGTACCAAGTTCTATGGTAATGTCATCAATTTTCAATTTTGATGATTATTTAGCAAGTAGGTGTCAAAGGGTTTCCTAGAGAGTGCACTGTATAAATTTAGACTTTCTCAAAGGGTACAATAAATTTGGGCTTTCTTAAAGCGTACACTAGATCGACTTAGTCAACCTCCGAAATAGACACCAGAGATTAGCTAGCGTAAGTTTAGCGTACAACAAGAGGCAAGATGGAGGTAGTGTTTACACGTATAATAAGGAACTTGGGAGCACTGGAGAACACTAGATTAATCTAGTCAATCTTTAAAGTAGTCACCAGGGATTAGTAAGGATGGGATAGTGTTTATATGAACAATGAGAAGCCTAGATAGAAGCCTTGGGGAACACCAGATGTTGCCAAATTGGTACCCAGAAGACTACTTCCATGGTATTTTCATAAATTCTCAATTTCAATAAGTTCTCAATAAATATAAACGATACTCAAGACATTCTCAAAGTCTCTAATTGCATTAGATGAACCATGTCACTTCCAACATAATCACCGGTATAATTACTAACCGAGATTACCATACTCTAGTTCAGCGCGCAACAAATATCGATGATACTCAAGACTTTGTCAAAGTCTCTAATTGCACTTGATGAAGCCTGTCATCCTACAATATAGTCACCAGTATAATTACTAACCGAGATCGACAGATCTAAGTTCAGCGCGCAACTGCTATCTCCATTCCTCCAGAAATATATTCGACCAACCGTTGTATTATATATTCGGGCGAAGACAACGTTTTTCAACGACGACGTAACTCGCGTTCTCCCGTTTACCCCAGTCCCGGAAGATGCACTTTACTCGTCGCTAGAGCTCCGGTAAAATATCGGATTTGTAAAGAGGTTGAGGGGACGATCTCAATGCCATTTACGAGAGTGCCGGCACGTAGTTCGAGCCGCGAAAGGTAAGGTTCGTTATAAATACATCCTGTTCGAAAATAGATCTCGGACTGGTGCAACCCCAAACCGCGAATCGTTCGAAGCTTGCCGGATACTCGGACACTTTGCCACGCTGGTACGACGAAACAGATCATCCGCGACAAAAGCGAACCAATGGACGATATATACCACGCGGAGATCGTAAGATGCCAACAAATCGAATTAGTCGTCTCACCTCGAGTTACGTGCATTTTCGTTCTTAGTTAAGGAGATCGTATATAGAAATTCATCCTGCAGCGAAGTCGAGAAAAAGAGCCACCGAAACAGTGTGAGACGAAGCAATAACTGGAACGCATTGCCGTAGACATGAATTCGACATATGGATAGAAAAGTACCTTTCGTAATAATCGTTATTGTCGAGAATAAGTATTGCAAAATTTCTATGCAGCCAAGGAAAAGAGACAATGAGATAGAACGAAACGAATACTGGAACCCATTGGCATAGACGAGTATCCAGAATATTAACAAAAATTCACACTATGTATCCTTGGAACTGTTTCTCTTTGTCGTTTCCTCTTCTTTTTTAATAACTTTCTCATCCTATTTGCTGCAAATAAACTTGGATTTATAGATCCTTAGAGCCTCTGGAACGACGCCTTGTGACTATATTTTAGATGCCGAAGTTTTGATCACTTTTTAACATTCTCCTTTAGAGTATGCTATATTTTTGTTGAAATATGTACTAAAAATACCCGCCATTTTCTAAGTATACCTGAGGAATTTTCTTACGTGATCAAGTATTGTATATTAGTAGTTCTACGCCTATGGAATGCGACCACTTAGCACCTAAATGCGGGGATTCTTAATGGGGATTGGGTGGAGCAGTCTACTCCCCTCTGTCGTTCGGTTTCTAGGGACTTGGCAACTTACGATCTCTGCACAGTACACAGTCGTAGAGCATGATCGAGGATCCTTTCATAATATTATCGATCCTCCCCCAGAAACAGAAAGTCGTAACAGAAACTCGCGATGAGTCGTGAAGAACTGGCGAGATCCGTAATTTCAGTCGTCGAGATTTCACCGAGAAAGCTCTCGCGGGAACTTCGGGCATCGGTTTTTACGGTCTCGCGCTTTAACGCCCCGGCACCGTCCATCAGGAGCGTTCGTAAAAAGCTTTCAGAGCTAAGAATTTTTTCTTTACGACGAACGAGAGCCACGGCCGTGTGTACTTGCGCGTCCCAGATACCTTTTCGGTGCCGGATGCGCGTTTCCCACTCGGTATAAATCAAAAACGCCTCGCTCCGCTCTAACTCCACGCTCGACGGAGGCGGCGTACTTTTGATATTTCGTGGTCAGCCCCCGTGCCATGTGCCGACCTGAACCGACGGGCATGAAATCGGTAATAAAAAGAAGAACGAGAGAAAAACGTTCACGGCTCTCGGCCAGCTGCTCGCCGAACGATTCGAAGGAAACGACTCGGAACGAATTGATTCGTTGTTTCTGGAATGCCTACATTACCCGTGGTCCCCGAAAAAGATCGTCGAACGATCGAAAGAGAACGAATCCTCCTTATCGTCACGGGTAACGCGAAAGCGACTGTACTCCGCGAAAGCAATTCCTAGCACCATCTCGCGAGGCATTCCGGTTGAATCGGTACTACAGAAGTGTAGTTGTATTCTGTACCGATAGTAGGTAAGACAAATCGGTCCTCGTCTTTTCTACCATAAATGTTCCGATCTTTTTCGTCGTTTACATAGTTCGAAGTATATTAATCGTACAAGATATAATTTTTCGATCTATTTTTTCAAATTTTTATTTTTTTGTACGACGATTCGTTACCGACGCATCGTAACCAAGGTGTTGCTCTTGCGTCTGCATGTCATACTTATCGAATACCGATAACTCTATTTACACGACTCATGACAAAACTGTTAGGAACGAAAGCGCGTTTTTTTTTTCTTTCTGCCTGATATCGTATCGGTGAAAATCGTATAATCGAGCTTCAACCGTAGTTTACTATGAAGACATTTTCCTTTCCCTCTCCCCTCTTTGGAGACGCGGAGAATTGAGGCGCAGTTACTTTGGGCGGCAACAGAAACGAGTTAGCCCCTTGTACGATGTTCCAATTAGCCGGGATGAGATAATTGTCGTCGAATGATGCTGCAGGGAGAAAGAGAGAACTACGAATGAATTTTTTTCATTTTGTTCGACGTTATTAATTACCGCGTTATCGCGAGATGCTCGCGCACGTTTTTCGCGCGAGCGAAACGATGATTTTCAAATCGTCTGGATGACGAGTTCGTAGAAATTCTACAACTTCTTTCCGTAGCCATAAACAATGTCGCTGCTGAAGCACGGATTTTTGCACTTTGATCGTTCGGTTTCCACTGTTTATCATTCACGTAAAATGACCAACGTCACGTGGCAGTCGTAAACTCATAGACAACCACTATTTATCTTGTGATTCAGTTCTGTTTTTACTGCACGAGTCTAATTATCAAACAGAAAAACAACCGACTTGTTAGATTTCCCTTACGGTATCGTTTTTAGTGAACTTTTATAGATTAAAGTTGCCTAACACGAGAACCTTTCTAATTCGAGACTCTAGTTTATCTTCGTTACTGATCTCTCGAACGTTGATGCTTCTTCGTTTCGTAATTATCTTGTTTACATATTTGTGGAGTACGGTGAAAAAAGTTTATGAAGTGGTTCCCCTGAATTGCAAACACGTTTAAAATGGTGAGTGTGCAATAATTTTCTTAAATATTGTTACATAGTGTCAATTCTCGGAACAAAGATGATTACGACGCGAAATCTTAAATCTTAAATTGATTTATTTACTGTAATTACCAAGTACAAATATTCTACCGCTTGGAACATAACTTCGTTGGAAAACATTATTGCGGATTAATAAATAACTTTTACGATAAGAAAGAGTCTGTGCGATTTTACAAACAGGTTGATTTCAGGTCACTTGTAGTCAAAGGTTTGAGAATTACTTCTGTATTCTACAATACGCTTTCTAGTTTTAAAACGTATATCTAATTTCGATAGAAATCTTCCTGAAAATTATAATTTGAGGAAAGAATTTCGCGTTGGACAGTTTCATCTTAACAAATTACGAGACACTGAATTTCGTTTTGTCGTTTTCATACAATTTTCGATTTCTTTTTACGTCAGTCTGCAGTATTTAACGAGTACACTCCCAAAATGTGAGTGTCAATTAGCAGATTTTATCCGTCTTAGAGTTACTAATGATAAGATACAACTGTATTTCAGTTCGTTTATCGTACCAGACTTGGGCCAGGGGCCATTAGATGCTCTTTCGGTAAAAGTAGAACTATTGAAAATTATCCTTTGTAAACGCAACTTTCCGTAAATATCCTTCAATTTCTACTTCCCAAATTAGTGAACAATTTCTAAAACAAAAGACAAAACTCAGCCTATAATCAAACTACAATTGTATTCTTCAATTAATAACTCCAAAACATTGCTTCGTCGATTGTATAGAGTTAATTGTACTCATCGAATAATACAGAACGAAGTAAAAATATTTCTCGTTCGGTTGAAAAGAAGTTTAACGTTGTTACGTTTATCAAGAAGAGGAAGAGGTCGCGTACGGAAGAGAAGTCAAGGAAATCGACTGCGGAATTACTTCTCTCACCGTGGAATATCGTACGCGGGACGAATCGCGATTTGCTCGTCTCTCGTCAGCGGGCTGCGTAATTGCATTCATGACCACGCTTCTTTTATTTCTTTTTTTTTTTTTCGTGCCACGTTTCCAAGAATTCGTGGCGTCGCACGTTCGACGGTTCGTGATTTTTATTTACGTAGCTCGTTCGTCGTCTATGACGATCGATTTTCCATGTAGATCGCTCCCCCCCCCCCTTCTTTTTCTTCAATGTACCCCTGAGAGGATCGTCGTGATCTTCGATCCGAAACAAACGCGCACGGACGCGCGCCGAGGCGTTTTTAATTCGGCTTCAGTCGCGCGCTACTGGCGCTTAATTACTCGATTAAATTGTTTAGAAGCGAGCCGTGCGATCGAACGAACGTCGCAGCGAAACTCGCTCGACGCCGAGCCGAGACAATTAAATTTCTCGCGACAGAAGCCAACCACCGCGGATGAGAGATCGGTTAGATATTCGATCGATTGTACCGTTTGTTACGTTTATAGTTGGTTCCTTTGGTTTTTCTAAACTTTCTTTATTCACTTACTAAATTGTTTTAGTCGCGTAGGTACAGCGCAAGTAGATTAGTTTCCTGTTGGAAATAATTGATATTCGTAATTATTCAATCGATACAATCGAAATATTCATACACCGTACGATGCTGTTCGATATGCATCAAAGAGTAACGTCTCGGATTTCCAGCTGATACATTCAAGGAGAACAGTTCAATGATAACTGAACAGGATACAGAATCTTTGAAACATTAATTGTAAACATATCTTACCTCGAGCATTTTACGCATAACGTTTAATCCTTGTTCGTATTAATCCCACTTTTTTATTTTCTCTTATTTGCTTACCACATTTATTACATAATGCGTTTAAGTAACTGAAAAGTGTTCTTCGTAAATAAACATTACCACGGTAGAAGACTTAAATTGTGAAATACTGTATTGTGGTCATGAATAATTTGTATAGGATAATCACCATGTTTGGCAGCATGGCGTGGAATATTTAATACCGTCAATATTGTCACAGTGTGATATATAGCAAGCAAAACAAATAATATTACTATACTCCAATGTACATAGGTCTTGCTAGAATTTAAATAGTATTCCGAGGGATTGGTATCGTTAAAAAATGTTGTAACTCTGTAAACAGGTTCTACAAGTTCTTCTGATAATTACACTAATTGAGATCTACCCAGTTTACGGTCGTCATCTTCGTTAGCAAAAATGATTATGTATATATTTGTACCTAGATTTCCAGCTACGTATTTTATACATACCGTGTGTTTATTCGTATAATACTAGAGTAGAGCCATATCCGTACACTGTAGCCTACGATTATTTACGTAATATATCTATATCGTGAAGACAGATTCATAAATATTTAAATAAATGAACAATTCTCTTCATACCTGTTCGAATAAACGAAATTCGATACTGATAGATAGTTCTGTTATTCGAAGAATCATTCGTTTATGACTCTCTTCCTATTAATTCGAATATGGAAGGCTCTATAGCAATTGAATGAGTTGGAGTATGGTCTTTCGAATTGACAGACCTCGAGGTTCGATTTTAGCTTCGAGGAGACGTTCCCGGTGGTGGAAACTAGCGAACACAAACGATCAGGAAGCCCTGTCGGTCATTACGGAAAAAAAGCACGCGAGAAAGAGGCCACGCATCGTCACGGACTCATCGAATATTCTTCCTCTCTGCCTCAAGGTTACTGTCTCTAACAATCGCTCGTTTGTATTCTAGCCGGCTTTCTACTTTGCGGGCTCTGCGATCGGCCGAGTAGGTTTTTGCCGTTATCGTACGTATCAGGTCATTCCACTAATATTACTACATCGAATGTATGACCCACGGTGCAAGTGCTTTTTATACAGAGTGTCTCGTAACCGATGATACGAGCCTCGATACGCTCGTTCCTCGTGAAAAAATGAATCGAAAATGTAGAGTGAAATTTCTCGGTAGGATGCACCGTTTTTGAGGAAACCAACTTTGAATATTTTCGAGGCGCGTGTATATTGCGCGGATTAGGATCGGTTATTCTATGCGAAAAAATGAATAGAAAATGTAGAGTAACATTTTCTTTTAGGGCGCCTTGTTTTCGAGAGAAACAATTTGGAATATTTTTGGGGCGCGTGTGTATTGTACGGAGAAAGAAATATCGATCCTAAGAGAAAATCACTAGTCGTATTTGGCAAACTTTCAAAGGAAATACCCTACACTAATTATAATACTAATTATAAAGAACAATTTTTCAAAAATTCATAAAACACCCAATTTTCATCAAGGTAACAATAAATATTAGTTTACCCTATTAATTTATCTTCATTATCGTTACCGGCTTAAAAATTATTCAAAATATCCACTTCCCCTTTTTTAGTATCCAATGTTTATTCGAAGTCACTTCTCTCGAAAACAAAGCTGCCTAAAAAATTTCGATCTACATTTTCCATCCATTCTCTCTCCTAGACTATCCATCCCTTTTTGCTACTACTTCGTGGACACCCAATATAACCGAGCTTGGTTAAGGGGTATCCGAACTCTCGGACAAAGAATTTAATACGCATCCTCGTGCCCGTTGACAGCCTTGAGAGAACACGGCTCGCACGCATCCACGCGACACGACGTCCTATTGGCGTTTAGTTTCCTGCCACGATTACGCACTTATGCGGTCTTACGTGGGCTCGCACGGTATATTTGTACACGATGTAATACGAACTCTTGCATAATGTCTCGCGAAGATATTCGTGTCGGCGATTATCGTGTTGTTCGCGACTCTCGACACCGAATCGAAGGACCGATAAATAAAAATAACAAATCTCTCGTCCCTCGGGACCTTCAAGCGAATCGCGAAACAGGTTCTCAGACGAGTTCTCCATGTTGTAGTTTATTCTTCTATGCAACTTGCTGTTCGCCCTACTGGTAATCCCATTATAGAATCCTACATCGGTCCACCGATGCTCTCATCGAGTCACTTCTTCCATCATTTTATACGAAATGGCGATATAGAAATAATTCCCGCGATAAGTGTTACTTATCGAATCGCAAAGAAAATATATTAACGATTCTTTTCGTTTCGATTTTCCCGCCAGACAATATTTATTTTAACTAATCGCCAATAGAAGATAATCGATCATTTTCCATATGAATCAAATGGTCCGTGTAAATTGAATTCTTCTGGAATATTTTTCGGAATATTACACGATTCTTGGAAATACTGTACCAGTGTCACGATCTCCATCGGTAATTCGTTAATCGTGTTTGTTTCCAGGCTACTCTGCAAGAGACGGAAGAAATACGTGAGATAGTCTGGTTTACGCGCGAGTAGAATATTATTTACAAAATCATGTCGATAGGTTCGCGCGTTAACACAACGAGCCGGTGCAACGAACATGTGCTGTCGTCGTTGCTTTTTGTTTACGTCTCGCGGTAACGCGATTTCCAGCGAAATTTTACAAGGTTTCTCGACAGGGTTGGGGGGGGGGGGGGGTCCAACGAAGGTTGTGAGTATTCACGAGATCGATCGGGCTGAGAGAAGGAGTAAAAAGGTTGGTATAATTCGAAACGACTGGAAAGAACCGAAAGGACACAGAAATCGGTGACAGGAGCCGATTGCAACGTCCGGCCGCGTCGCGTTTATGAGCATTAATCGGAGGTCATCCACGCAAGTGGAAACAATGAATTTCATTTGTAGGAGGGCCAGAGGAGTGAGATAGTGTTGTTAATTTCCGGCTCTTTGTTCTACGCGACCGCCGCGCTACTCGTTTGTTTGATTTCCGTTCGGTCGCGTCGGTTTCGCCCGCTTTCGAGTTAAAACTGAGTAGTCGTTGAAAAAAGAAGTGAAACTCGAAGCACCACCATGGTCGATGGCGGAATCTGTAAGCGTGAGCGCTCAATTATGAGAGTGGTGCGTTCTGTGAGCGCAGCGCGCATGCACATAGGTCATGGCGAGGCGTTGAAAGCTGGATAAAGTATTGTAAAATTTATTTTCATACGATAACTTTGATCTCTCAAATTCGGACGAACAAACAAAAAGTATTTCAAAGTTTGGATCTTCGATCCTTTTACGTTAAAAATTGTTTTTTTACCGAAATAAAAAAAACCCTAAATATAGGGCGTTCAAGGGGTAAGATTTGTTCTTTGGTAATAGAGTATGAAACTATATTTTTAATTTTCAGTGTTACTGATTGTGTATTTTTCATTGTTTTTTTTTGCAATTTCTACGAACACTTTTAGAAAGAATTAATTTTTTATATATATTAATAATTGCGATACACTTTTTTGCAGTGTGTAACGTGACTGGAAAAATCGTGTACTCGCAGATAAGTGTAACACGATCGTTAACAATGTTGTGCAATCGCAGAAAAATATCTGAATCATTGATCTCGTTCCAGGAAATAAATGCAAAAATATTCACTGGATGGTACACACTTACGTGAGGAAGAAAGACACTACTGTGGAAAAACGTTTACACAACTACTTTACAATATGTAAACATTAAAAATATTAAACAACTTTGAACATAATTCAGTATTTTACGAAAATATATTGAGCCGGAAAACATTGGAGTATTCTTCCTCGTGTATTTTATTATCTTGTGCAGCAAAAATTGTATACCTTGTGGACAATTTTTCAAATCGACTTTTGTTCAACTTTTTCGCACCAAATGCACCACTGTGCTTCGTTTAACGAAAGAAACGAACAATTTCGAAGCTGATAACGAGATTCCGCGGCACACGGGTTTGAACTTTCGCCGCTCGCGTGCGCGCGGAGATCTCTCTATTGCATCCATCGAGTGGTCTATCGTTCTACGGGAAGAGAGGAAAAAGAAATTGAGTCTACAGAGTGTCCGTTTTGTTTCGACACGTTGAAAAAGTAGTGTGTATTTAAAGGAATCGGGAACAGAGGGAGACATTACCCTATGTGAACCGTTCTTCCACGGTTCCTTACAATCGGTTTTAGGTACAAATATATACAAGGTGTCTATTTTATTTTGATACCATGAAAAATCCCATAAAAACACCAAAGATACAAAAAATATTTCGAAAAAGACATTTTGGGGTACGAAGGTTGAACCCTCCACGATTAATATTCTATTCTGCTGTCGAAGTATGTATGGGGTGTCTATTTTATTCCGATTCGATCTTATCGAAGAATCAAAGGTACAAAAAATATTTTTCGTTCTCGTATTGAAATGGCCCATCTAATTTTAACTTTATAAAATCGACATCAAAACCTACATCACGATTTCGAGATTCCTCGACATCACCTTGAGTTTCGCGATTTTTAATTCGTAATGTGTCACGCGAAATGTCATTATTATCTTTAAATTTGTTTCACAAATTTCGTACTTCGACAGTCCCCTTCCATTATCGGGATCCGTCTTGGTTTTAAAATCATATCAGGTAATAAATTTAAAAATGTATCAGAGCCTATTTTTCGAACATCGAAAGCTGACTTTCCTTCGTAATAATAGGTTGTTCAATAAAACTTATTGTTGTCTTTCGAAAGACCTACAAATTATTCACAAGCGTGACATATCTGATAAGGTTTTATCAAACGACAAAACTTATTGAACAATCTAGTATTTCTCTAATAGATCACCTCCGTGGAAGACCCTCGTCGATCTGGAAAAATACACCCTGTACGCTGCAACACCAGTCCGTGGTACGCTACAAAGTCGTACACACACCTACCGAAACCATCGAACCGTAAATCCTTTAGTAAAAATCTAATCCATTTATATGCATCTTCTTGTAACAAATTCGTACGCGCGACTTGCAATCAAGATTTCGAATCGATCGTTCCCTTTTCTTCATTCATCGTGGATCACCGTGACGATCTCTCGGATCTATCGCGAGCACGTGATCCAGAGTTCGGTCCGTTTCGCCGTGATACAGAGCGAGAGGTTTCATGAATTTACAGAATATCCCTTCCACGAAGCGTGGCTCGCTTTTCTCCCGCGTTCTCCCCCCACCCTTGGCTGCTCGTTCGGTCGCAGGGGAAAGGGAATCTATTTAAAGTGAACTTTGACGAATGGTCAGCCATAACGTTGCATCCCACGGCGCCCGGCGGTACAGAGTCGGACTTGGACCGGATTGGAGCGAGCGAGGACAACCGGGGACCCATTTGTCGAGTGACTCTTGAACGAGGACGCGCGTCGCGACGCACTTTCGATCGTTAACGATGCTGAGGGAAACGATTCTCGTTTTCGCGGCTCTACTCGCCCTGGTCCACGCTACCCAAGTCAACAAGTGCGGCAGCGGTGGGTACACACGTGGAAATCGTGACTCGTCCGAAGATACTCGTGATTTTCGTCGTGATCATCCGCGTGTACTCGCCGATCCACGCCCGAGAGCGAAAGTTTACGCGGTGTTTACGCCTGCGAGGTCGAAGTTTCTCGGTCGTTCAGAGCCCGACTCTCTTTGTGTACATTTATGTAACATCAGCGAGGGGTATTATCGGTTGCTATTGATTAACGTTTAATTGTATACATGGCGCGCGCACGATTTCATGCTGCCGTTTATCGCCGATGATGGAGATAGTCGCGTGAATTTGCGAGTAAATTCGCGTTGGACTTTCGTCGGCGGTGAGCTCGCGCGGAATTTTTGCGCAGTCGCGAAACGCGCCGCGTTATCCTCGACGCGGAAGAAACATTGTGACCCCGGTGCTCTACAAGGTGTCCTGAAATACGAATTACGCGTCGAGAGCGATTATCACGATTGTCGAGGATAATAGTTTTTTTATAGAAACTTTCGTGGTGAAAGTTTCGAGAATTTTTCCCATTTGAGGGGACGTTCTGTGTGAAATTCTCTAATTACCATGACGATCTACAAGGTGTTCCGAAGTAGGAACTACGCGTCAAGAGCGATTACGATGCAAGACGATATTTCTGTTGCGTATGAATTTTTGAGAAATTTTCGAAAATATATTTCATTCATGGGGATATTTCGTGTGTAATTTTTGAATGACCACGGTGATGTACAGGGTGTCCCGAAGTAGAAGCTACACGTCAAAACAACGAGTACGAGAATATTTTCGATGTATAAGTTTTCGTGTTGAAATCTTCGAGAAGTTTTTTCCTTCGCGAGGATACTCCTTGTGTAACCTTCGAACGACTACGGTGATGTACAAGGTGTCCCAAATCACGTGGCAAAGATCGAGCCAGGAGCAACGCGAGTAAATATTTTTCGATATGTGAGCTGTCGAGTGCACACTTTCGAGATAAATGTTTTTTCTTTCACGAGGGTCAAACAACGCGAGTCAGTTCTGAACGAGGTGTTCTCATATATGAGGTACAATTCGAAACGCAACGCGGATCGACGTTTCCCACGAATTCTCGAATCGATTTCTTTTTTTCCGTCTGGGTAACATCGTGATCGTTGCTGACGCACAGGAACCCGATCGTATCGTATCGTCATCACTGATGTATTGCAAAACACGCCTCTCGTTTCGTGTTTACAGTATGTCCTCGAAAGAGCGGTCCAGCTCTTAATCGAGTTACGCAACATGTTCGATGAACTAACATTTTATTCTTTCGCAGGAGAACCTTAC
Source organism: Ptiloglossa arizonensis (assembly GCF_051014685.1). Lineage (NCBI taxonomy): Eukaryota > Metazoa > Arthropoda > Insecta > Hymenoptera > Colletidae > Ptiloglossa > Ptiloglossa arizonensis. The sequence continues at coordinate 25,142,286 of NC_135051.1, forward strand.
GGGGACGCGAATTTGGTCAAGATAACCGGCTGCGAGATCCCGCCATGCAAGCTGAAACGCAGAACAACGCCCGCGGTCGAGCAGAAATTTGTGCCCGACCGTGATATTAATAATGTGATGAACTCGGTGAACGCCGCCGTTCTCGGTGTGCCTCTGCCGTTCGTTGGCGTAGATGGAACGAGTGCTTGCGAGAGCATTTTCAATTTGGACGGCAGTCCCGCTGGATGCTCACTGAAAAAGGGCACCGAGTACTCCTACAAGCGGGAGTTCACCGTACTGCCGATATACCCTACGGTGAGCACTGGTCGAATTGTCGAAAGAATCGTATGAGTAGTGTCGAACGCGTAGAATGAGTCATCAGCATTCTCTGAGCATGTAGAAAGAGTCACGAGCACTCTTCTAATGCACAAAAGCGTCATGTGTACTCTTCTAACACGTAGAAGGAATCATATGCTCTCTTCCAACTCGTAAAAGAGTCATGAGTACATTTCAAACGCGTAAAAGAGACACGAGCACTTTTCTAACACCTAGAAAAAGTCATATGCCCCCTTCGAATGCGTAGAAACAGTCATATGCCCTCTTCAAGCGTGCAGAAGGGTCACGAACACTCTTCCAATGCATAAAAGGAGTCATAAGCACTCTTACAACGTCTAAAATAGTCATGGGCAGGTACTCTTCTAACGCATCGAAAGAGTCACGGGCACTCTTCAAGTTCTAAAAAAAGTTCTGATTACCCTCCGTGCGTGTAAAAATAGTCCGGTGCACTCGTACACTAGTTGCTCTCGACGGACACGTAATCCTAATCGAACTCTCTCGGTTCGATTTTCATCGTGAAATTCGAGTTCCGGAGAAGCGATCCCTGATTCGACGCAGTTCTTACGTTCGCTCGGAGGCGCGCGAATTTCAAGAGGACTCTTACGGGGCGTCGGCTTATCTGCATGATAAACGAGAGTTTATCGTAATGACTAGTCTGAGATAACAATGTCGTAATTCGCGACACGAGCGCGGGTCAATCGACCGTCGTCGGGTGTTATCGCTTACGACGAAAGGCTGCGGGATTTCGCAATACGTTGCACGCGAATTTTATTTCTCCGACAAATTTTTCTCCGATGTCTATCGATCTAAACAATCACCGAGATTCGCGGTGATCCGAGCAAAATCGATGAGTAAAATCCCACGTCTCTTCGCAGATTTCCATGATCATCCACTACGCGCTGATGGACGGGAACTACACGATCGCCTGCTTCGAGGTACCTGCGAAGATCACTAAATGAGAAGCTGCCCGAAATCCTCGGGAGAGCTACCCATGTGACGTCCAGAAGCTACGAAACTGTGTCTCTCTGTATACGAAACTTTTTATACAAGATGGTAAACGCGGAAGTGGGAGTGTTCGTTACGGGTAATCGATCTTTCCCGCGGATAGAACGAGTTCCGCGTTGTCTCGTGTCTAACGTCGAGCTTAATCAGTATATAGTACGTACGCGCGATTGTAATTAAGAATAAAGACAACTTTTATAGATACACCAGTCTTGGACGTGTATCCATTCTTTCTGCAGTTTTTAATTCCAGACGAAGCAACCGGATCGGCTGGATTTGAGCTCTTATTGTAGACGAGTCCCCTTCTCTTTCGACAGATCTCCTCGATCGAGTTCTCGACGAAGATTGTTTCATCTTCTCCTATCTGGAACGCGTTTTCCCGCACGTTGGAGCGCAAATTGTTTCTCCAAGCTTCTCCGAGCCGATAACGTAGAGAACTCGACCAAGTCGGCAGCTACCGCCGCGCGCGGAAGTCGCTGAAAATTCGTCGAGCACTCGGACGATACAGAGGTCGCGCTCACGAAGACGCACTCGAATTTGAAGATTCTTCGGCTTGAACCGGGTAGAGTCGATCGATTTTCTGGAAAAAAAATAGTTCTCGTTCTGGTTTTCAAAGTGACGAGTACGTATGTACATTGCGTTTTACCCGTCCAGTTCTTCGAAGCGGATCCCTCTAATTTCGCGATCGGAGAGCACGGTTTTTATCGCGTTGAGTTTGAAATCCGCTCCACGTCGCGTGTTACACAGGTGTGAGCGTGACTTTACGACGGTGCACCGATCGTAACGAGTTTCCAAGCTCACCATACACGGGACAACTTTCATAAATTGCGATCTTTGTCTGCGTCGACGACACGACGATCCGTTTGTTTTAACCCGCGCGCTTACCGTTTTCATCGCGAATTACCAAAGTTAAATTACGACCGACGGGCACACCCGATCGATAACTTTTCATCGATGATCGAATTCGCTTTACCGAACATCGTACGCCGATAATTCCGACTACTCCAACGCGACGAAAAAGAACCGAAAGATTGGAAAAGATATCGAATTTTCAACTATTTTGTCCAAAAGGATAAAAAAAGAAGTGGAATCGAAGAAAAAGTTTCTTTTTCATAATAGATTGAATCGACGAACGATTTTCTCGCTATTCGACACTATAATGAGTGATCAAATTATTATGGTGATTCTCAATAATTACACATTGAAAGATCTATATGTTTGAAATTAGGTCGAGACTGAATTTGAAAATGCACCTAATTCGTAGCTACGTCTTGTAACTATTATAAAGCTTTTACAATAAAAGAAATATATTTTGTAGTAAAAGTACATATTTTACAATAAAAGGAATATGTAGAATAATCGTAGTGGGCGAGCTACTTGTCTCTCGGGTTTGCGTAAACGGAGTTAGAACGTATTTGTACGTTGTTCGTTCCTGCGGAGTAGTTTATTCGTGTCGATGAGAACAATTCGATTTCCGGTCGAAGGAGGCGCAACGAATCGAAAAAGAAGAAAGCAGAGAACAATCGATCTCCTGTGCTTTATCGAAAAAGAAGTTTGGGATCGACGGTCGCGGGAGACGTGATATCGCAATACAGATTTAATTTCGACGGGACCCATAGAGAGAAAAGAAGAGCGAGATACAGAGAGGAGAGTGAGAGCGTAAGAGTAAGAATGAGAGAGGAAAGGAGAAAGATATAAGTAGATTGAGAAGGATAGAAAGAAAAGGAAAGTAAAAGTGAGAACGAGATAAGGTTAGTAAACGTGTGAAGAGAGAGAAGAAAGTACAGTGTGAGTGAGAGTGACAGATAGAAAAGAATACAGTCGGAGTGAGAGTAAGAGAAAAGTACAGAGAGAGAGAGAGAGAGAGAGAGTGAGAGTGTGAGAAGGATGGGCAGGGGGGAGAGAGAGAGGAGGTCCGAGCAAAACGGATATTCAGGTGGCGACCGAGCGTGGATACGTTTACGTACGAGCTCAAAGGATTCGGTGATTAGCTCTTTGTCGTCGTTGTACACCTTTATCGAGCAGGGGTTCCTCGCAATGAGTAAAATCATTATCCTCCTAAAAGAGAGGGTGGTTCTTTCGTGACCGAGAAAAAAAAAGAATACCCCTTTCGCGTTTTTACACGTGCAGACGCAATCGCGGCAGGGGTGACACACGTGCGCTCGCAGCCCCGAGTAAGCCATTCCCTCGTCGAAAAGATAGCTTTCAGAAAGCGCGAGTGGCATTCCTGCCTTTCAGGAGCTTTTAAGATGACCATGATCCGTGACACCAGAGTCGGAGAGCATCTGCTTCCTTGTCCGCCTCTTTCGCCCGGAGGTCTCTCACCCTATTTCGATCTCTCCCTCGCTCTGCCCCGTATCACCCCCTCCTGTACCCTTCGTCGTCGTTTTCATCCCTCCTGGTGGCCCTCTTAAACCGCTATAAACCGTCTTCGATGCCGAACAGAAAGCAAGCACTCATCCACGGACAAGTACTCGAACACTACCATCGAAACCCCTGTTCGAATCGAGCAAAACCTTCGGTGATTAGTTTAATCCCTTGAAACCACCTAGGATAAATTCTTAACCCTTTTGATACGACAAGACCGCGAATATACGGTTGATCGAGACTCGAGCTAGAAAAAGAGGATACGGGTCGTCTGCAACTTTTATAGGTGCTGTTTGCAATATTTTTAAACGGAATAGTAACAAAGGTTTGCAACGGGTTCGTACGTATTTTTTAACGAAGTTACGGATACTTTAGTTCTGCTCCTTTCCGTTAGAGGTGTCTTCACGTTTGTCACAATTCTGGCCGTTCTGATTATCCGAAACGAGAAACTGGGATACCGTTTTATTCTGTATGATTGTGGTTATAGTTGGTACTAGAATTGGGGGAAAATTTTGGGAATTGAATATTCGACGGTACTTTAAAATTAGACCATCGATTTTACCGAAAATCGTGTCACCGTGTAATCAACGAATAATGAGACTTTATTATCAATAAACGTTTGTAATAATATTAAGTTTCATGTGTGCTATATTTTGGATAATCAGTGAAACAAAATTATAAGAGACGACAGGTGATTGCAGTCACCACTACAACTGACAAAAGGTGACTACAGTCACCGATACAACTGACTACCTATGACTATGTTTCGCCGTCACAAGTGACGTCAGATGACTAAACTCACTGATATAATCGATAATAGATAACTATAATCGTGAACACAGATGACAACAGGTGACCGTACTTACCGACACAAGCAATAATAGGTAACCATAGTCGTTCGTACCACCGACTATAGTTATCTTCGGTAACGAAAGGCTCAACGCGCGAGCGTCGATTTTCGACGAACGAATGGAATTTGATCTCTCGAGAAGAAACGCTCCTCCTCTGCCTCTCTCGGGAATATTTGCACATGGAACGACGGCGAAAACCCTCGAACACGGGGAAAATATTCCATTCGGAAGGGAAACACACGCGACGTACTCGCGCGAACCTCGTACCTTTCGTGTACAAAGTAGCTATCGCGATTGTTTTCCGAGATCCGCCACGGACTCACGCTCCGGCTGTTATTCTCGCGATCGTTACCAATCCTACGCGAATCGAATCGAATTTCCGTTCCACGGAATCTTTTCCATCGGCGCGGTAATCGGAACAGAGCGATCGAGAAAACGAATAATTAACTCCGCCGGGCCGTTTAATTGTAATAAATGTCACGTATCGTTACAAACGTGTATTTACGGGATCGTAAAGTATATTATTGGATAAAATGCGGTTTCTCAAGTCGGGTAGGATCCGGTATATAATGTACAGTTTCATTTAGAAATGCGAGTAAATAGGGTCGAGAATGACCAGGTTAATGTACAGTTTCATTAACAAATGCAAGTTGAAAATCTGATGTATGAAAATTTGGTGCTACTGCATGAAAATTTGGTGCGAATGAAAATGAAAATGAAATACATTTGTACTCTGTTGTCTGAGAAATAGTTTCTCGATTATATACTTAACTGTATTTAGAGAGTATAATTTCTAGTAACGATTTAAAATTTTTAAAGTTGAAACCCCGAAGATGTCTGTGAGACAGTTTCTCTATCGAATTGTACGATACTGGAAAGAACTAATCGAAATAATAAAATAAGAAACCGAAGTGGTAATGGATGGAAAAAATATTTACAAAGATCGAAATATTGCTCTAATCCGTGGAAGGAACCAAACATACGACCGAATCCGCTTATTTGAACGAGAACGAAAAGTTACGAGTAGTGAGGATAATCGGTGGATTCGTATTATGCTAACCCACCCGGTCATGTGAACCATTTATACCTCGTGAAATTCGCATCAATGAAGTTCCAGTTACTAATGTCTAAATAAAAATAAATGCCTATTTTTTTCAAAAAATGTGAAACTTTCGTTGGAGTGAAAATTGAACCGAATATGAAAATCAATATTATGTCAAAAAATTATTTAATATATTAAGGCTTCCCAAAGTAGAATAATAGATTAATTATCTTCCTGATATAAAATTTCATTTTTTCCGACTGAAACGCAAAGAATGAACATTTATTCAAATATTTAAAAATTCTATAATTCCTTCACAGATATATTGTCATAGTGTTCGTTATTTGGTTGAAAGCTTCTAAAATGAAAAAAAGTCCGTAAGGCCTATTAACAATCGCCACTCCAATTGTCGAGTGGGGCTCAAGATGGAACGATCCCAAAATTGAAAAAAATCTACAGGGTAGATTAATCCCACTTAAATGATCGAACAGAGTTAGGGGTAGTATTTGCATCTCACCCGTAGGTTAACATGAATAGCTCCTAAAATGAGGAAAAAAATTCCACAAGGCCCATTAACAATCGTCAGTCGAATTATCGAATAGAGTGAAGTGCAGAATTTGCAACCTACCCTAAGGTTAAGATGGAATGCTCCTAAAATGAAAAAAAATCCGCAAGACCTTTTAACAATCAGAATTGTCAGTTCGAATTATGGAACAGGGAGAAGGGGGTTGGGATCTCGCACGCGTAAAGTGTCCGGTTTCGTCAGTTGTTTACCAGCGTTGACTATTATTCGATCGCGCGTCCTTTCGCGTAGGACAAACATCCCTTTTTGGTCCAGCATCGTCGAAGTGGCACTGGAGAGGGGCGAGGTGGAGAGAGGGTGCAACGGTGTGTACGGTGTACACGTCGAGCCCCTTGCGCCCCTTTCGCCCCACCCCGTGGCTTTTCCTCCGACACCGCCACCTCCTCGGGAGGCTCGCTGGCTGCGCGTCCGTCGCCGCGCCGTTTGCTCGTCTTCTCCGTCAGTGTGCCGTCCGCCGTCGGTCGAGGACCACGTGTCTACTCCGTCGTGTAGACCTGCGCCGTGTCAGGCTGCTCGTCGCGCGCTTTCCACGAAACCCCTTAGTGATACCGCCCGTGTGACGGTGAACCACATCGAGTAGTCGTATCGCGCGTTTCGTTTGCGTCGGTTCGCGCGTGCTTTGTTATCACTTCCTCGTAATTTGCACACGTGATACCCATTGAAGGAAATTCAAACAGAAATTCACAACCACAGGGGGTAGTGTAACCCCGGTTAAAATCTCACGAAACTTGCCCGGAGGCTGCGCGCGATAAAAGCGCGCGAACGCTCCCTCGATCCCTAGGTGTCCTGCGAACTGTTCCACGATCGACGGGGAACGATCCAGCGATAGTGTTGCGTTCGCTGAATCTTCGCTCGGATCGATTTCGAGCGGCCATTACCGTGGCCTCCTGCTTTGGACCCATTCCAGACCGGGTAGCCGAAAATCTGTGGCGACCCGACACGATCGAAGATCCTCCGCAGTGGTTTTTTTTTCCTCCGTCACAGATAAGCTTCGGGGAGGTGCGCTTCAATAAGGGAGGAGATAGCTCAGGTCTACGAACATTCTCAACCCTTTTGCAAACGGTAGAAAAATCTGGGCTCTGGGAAAGTCCAGAAGGGGACGAAAGTTTGATTCGGGATGCTCTCGTCTTTAGAATCTTTTATAGATTCATCGAAGCTTCTGTAAAAATCTCAAGAAGACTCACTATTGTGATTCCTTCAGAAGCTTCTGAAGATTCACCATCGAAGCTCCCCCGAAAGCTCGCGAAGACTCACCACCGAAGTTCTTCCGGCAGCTCGCAAAGATTCATCACAGAAACATCTCCGAGAGCTCGAGAGGAGGATTTCACCGGGTCCTTGGATAGTGGAATTGGTCCTTCAAGGGTCTACCGGTCCCGTTACCATCCCCGCAAAGGAGTCAGGTTAACGAACAATCATCCAGTTAGAGCGAGAAGGGACCTCGGTGCGGTGAACGATCTGTGGCCTCGGTGGACGCGTGCACCATGGTCAGTTGTGATTGCGGGTATCATGCACGTCGTTGCAGGTTATCGGCGTCAGCGGCGCGCGGTTAGATCGAAAGTGCACCAGGTTTTCCAGCGGCGCGGAGGCTACTACGCGTGTCCGCCGCTTTAATAACGGGCGTAGAGTGGATGAAAGGCAGGCGGAAAAAAGAAGAGCGAGGCGGAGAAACGGTGAGCGCGCGAGGGGTGGTGTTGCGGTACGCGGCGGTGGATGCGGTACCGCGGCAGCTTTAATTAGTGTTTAACCGGAGAGGAAAAACACGAGTGCGGATAGAGAGCTCCGCGAGCTACCGTCGAGCGGAAACACGTTTACGCGCGAAATCGGCCGCGCGCATTGAACGCCGTTCGAAGCGGTCCTGCGCGCCGAAAAGGGGAAAAATTGCATACGCACGCACGCACGTACACACGCACACGATTGTGATCCACGAGATGGTGAGTTCGCGAGACGGACGATCGACGAGATCGAGGACGATCGTTGAGGCCAGGTGAGAATCGAAGTAGTGCGACAGGTGCGTACGTCATCGACGATGACTCGAGGAGGGTAGCGAACCCGAAGCACAGGATAAGGAACCTTTTGACTTGGTTCTTCGAGTGATTCGTGATCAAAGGTATACCTACGCGGAACAACGAAGAGAACATGTGGAGTGTACTGTTGTCGTTCGTTGGACTAACCAAGGCTGTCTCCTACGTCGCTGGAATTGCTTCCACCGTCGATGAAAAGTCTGGTGAGTCTTTCGTTTTATTGTTCTTTAGGTTCCTTTTCTCTTGATGGGGTGGAAAGAACCCTTTTTAATAAAAGGGTTTCCTGGGCTGTGACGTTTCTTTGGAATTTTGGATAGTTCTGGAGAGTATGGTGGACGATGTGGAGGTATCTGGATACGTACGATTTCTCCCCTTATTTTCTCGCTTTTACTATGCGATGCTCGCCGGTGTTCCGAGAGATACGCTCGCGGCGACCGCTGCAGTTTTTCGCAGGGTGCATTCTACACGTGTGTAGGTATATGTAATAAATCGAGGGAATCGGAATCACGGGCCTGGTACGCTCGAACGACTGTGATATTTATTCCGCGAAGAGGAAAAAGAACGCATGGGGTGGGCGAAAGAAGCGTGATTCGCGATGGGGAATGCCAGCCCGTCGCACGGTGTCTCGCGTATAGGAGCGGGAGGAAAATTGTAAATTTTGAACCGATCGATATTCGATCGGTTGAGTAGATTATTATGGACTGTTTGATGGTAATGCTTGGGGGAAGTTTGGTCTGGAAGGGAATTAGAAATACTTTTAAAACTTTGGTTTTTTAAGAAATGTACCGTTATGTTTGTAACAGCATTTTACATTTTGAATTTTTTTGAACAAAGGGAAAAATATGTACAACAAACATCGGTCGATCAAGAAAGTTCCATATGGCATCGCGACCTAGAAATATAAGATAGCTGTCGAAAAAATATCGAAATACAAATAAGAAAGGTGACGCGATGAAATATTGACACGTGTATATTTTTCTTATTTTAAAAGCTTGAAAATAGTTGCAAGACGAATTGAGGCCACTTTAATTCCATTTTTGATCAAACTGCGTAGCACTTTCAAAGTATCTGTAACAATTTCATTGCCGACTATAAATATCCCGATACTATTTTAAAGAGAACAACGAAGTATCGACCGATGTATAAAAAAGTTTCATTTTAAAAACTGAAGATAATCTTCAGTTTTCATTGAGTACAAAGTTTCTCCACAATTTTAGTAATTGCAATTTGTTGATGGCTACGAACTAAATTTTGTCCCAGATATTCTTCAGTCTAGACCGAACACATCAATAGCGATTTCAATTACGATCAAATTCGAATAGCTTAATGTTAATAAAAAATGTAATGCATCCTACATATTTATACCCAGAAGTTACTTTTCACTACTTCTTTTAAACTTTAAATTTTACAAAGATTGACATCCACAAATCGGAATCATTCGTCGTCATTTCGTAAAAGTTATCTACCTATTCCAAGGGTACTATAGTAATTAATCAAATTGAACTAACAGGACAAATCCATCACAAATAACGTTCGTTCTACGAACTGTTAAAGTTAAACATTTACACTGGATAACCGGATGGATATATTCGATAAATAATTCCCAGTGTTCAAAGCTACGTTCATTTATCGCCCTATGAAGATAGACAAATTCATCAATCGTAAACTTGAGGTTTTTATTCCCATCCACTGAACGAGACACTGCGTCGTGATAATCGGTTGATTTACGCGTGATTCTGTTTTCCCAGAGAGGATGTCTGACCGTGGACTCGGCCCGCGGGAAGAAGGGCCGACGTGTACTCCCCAGGTGTTACATAATGTACCGGACACGCTTCCGCTCGTGCTCCTGGTATTCCTGAAACGCGCAGGGCGGCCCTACGGGAACGGAGGGCCGTTGGGGAGTGGCGACCCCACGTACCCGAGCTTGCTTCATGGTTCAGAGATCGCAGGGCGACGCTGGACCGGAGGCAATTCGTCGCGACGACCAATCTGAATAACGAGTGATCGAAGTGGAAGATTTTGAGATCTTTCTGAAGATCGAGATCAAGATCGAACAATTCACGATCCTTCGGGAGACAGATTGCGCGCATTAACCCTTTTGACACTACCCCTAAGTGTATACTTTGCGGGGAGTACCTTGTGAGGAGCAACACTGAATACTTTACTCTCTACTTTGTGTAAATATATCTTGGGTAGTGCGCAATTTTCGTACACTTGTGCACGTGGAGATAGAACATATTAATTATTAGACGTGTGTGCATATGTCGAGGGTTAATTGCAGTGGGTGATTTATCGATTTCAGAGGTTCTGAGATTTCTAGATTTTTTTCGAAAACTTATCCTTTTTTGGAGAGTAATCATGAGCAAGTGCTTCTGTCTAGGAGCGGAAGAAACGTTTCATGGAACATAATATATTGTGCGAGGGGATTTGCATAGTGTCGGACAATTTTTGTCCAGGCGTGAGACTTCGAAGGCTGACTAAAACGTCTGACCAGTGACTGTCCGTAACCCTTTCCTGCGGTCATCTTCTCAGCTGTGTGCAGTAGATTAGAGATTGTTTGATATTTGCGTCGATTAATGTTCTCGAAGGATTCTATTTTTTAAGATACCAATGTAGTTGATTGTTTCATATTTTGAACTATCGTTTCGTGATCAGTGTAAATCTAAATACAGACCTTGACAATCGTTAGACGTAAATTACCGGAATAAATAACGATAACTCTCTTCGCTCCGAAAGTAGTTCATCATGGTGAATACTTACAAAATTTTCTATATTAAAGTATCAAACTAGACACTGATTTCGCTTCGTCGCTATTGCAGACACAATCCATTCCCGATAGGGACAAAGCATTTAGATTCCTCATCGATTTCTTCGAAGACTTAGCAATCCTCAGTCTCAATTTTCGTACCTTCGCTTTAAAAATAATTCCCCAGAAATGTTCTCCTATCAACGTACATACAAACCAGAACCCCCGATCTTCTGTTCTGCATCAGAGACTATACTTACGCACCTGGAGCGCGGTCAAACGCTATCGAACCCGAGCAAAGACACAGGATTTGGATCTCCCGGATGACGTGTCGTTTGTGAGCCGACATGGAAGCTTACCGGGTAGCCGTCTCGACGGAGGCGAGAATCGAGCAACGGACGTCTGATAAATCTTTAGACGAATTAATCCTAGCCGAGGCTGCTCACTGTTTGCACGGTGTCCTCCATACGAAGAAACTTTTTCTTTGTGTATCGGTGGAGGGCATTACTTGATTCTTTTTATCCTTCTTGAACAATATTTCCGCGTTTCGGTTGTTCGCGAGATCTGTTCGGCCACTCGACGTCCTAGCTGCGGATTTTGGCTGCAATTATCGTACTCCGCACTTTCTCCCTCACCGTGAGATCGAAATTACCGAGAGATCTCGAAATAATGAGCCGGAGTAATGCGTTTGAAGATTCCAACCGGCGGAAGCTTCTCGTTATCTCGCGATTGAAAACTTCGTTTCGCTCCGGTTGATCCCTCTCACTCTGCTTCTCTCTCTCTCTCTCTTTCTCTCGCGTAATCAGACTCGTGCCTCTTGTCCTTTGACGCGCGAGGCTCGCGCATTGTCTTCGACGCGCAAGTTCTCCGACTTCGAGCAACTCCGCTCAACAGCACCGGGGGAATTCGATTAAAGTCCGCCCGTGACCCGAGGGGTGTTCGATCGGACGCCACCCCCCTTGGTTCGATCGAGGGGGGCACGCGATCGCACGACATTCCGTCGAGTGTCCGTGGCTCGCCAGCGTCGTTCTTGTATTGTCGCGTACGCGCGATCCTCGATAGATTCTGCCCGAGTTGCGAAAAATGCGGACTTGGCGCGTCAATTTATTGCGTGATCATGCTTTTCGTAGAATAAAATACGCTCTCTTCTGTGGTGAACACTTCACACTAGAGTCTCTATCTTCTCTGCTTGCTCCATGTGCTCTATCTGCTCTATTTCGTCTATTAACTTCATCTGCTCCACCTGCTCTATCTACTGTATCTGCTATATATTCTCTTCCTCCTCTACTTTCTCCATCTGCTCTATATTCTCTTCCTTTTCTATTTTCTCTATCTGCTCTATCTGTTCTATCTGCTCTAGTTTCTCCATCTACTCTCTCATTTCTGTCTTCTCAATCATTTATATCTTCGCCATTAATTGTTCCCATAGATAATGTAAAATTTATGTCCCTCTGAAGACCTTATGCTACTATTTTATTACACGTTGACCATCATCCATAAGAGAGACCCTGGATCGTGTAAATTTACGTTTCGGGGTATAGATACTTCCCCCACTTCCGAACAAGCATCACCAGGACCCGCAGCCACGAACTCCACGCTTCTTTCTTAAGACAAGGGCCCCTTTCCCCTCACCACCCCCAACGAAGTTATTCGTAGGCGCGTGGAAATCGACCGAAAGGCGACGTGCGTGTCCGAACTCGGTGGAAAGAGCACCCGGCCGGAAGTTGGTCGCTGTAATAGGGCGAAGCGCACTCGCGGAGTTTCCGAACTTAAAGGGTTCGACGACGAGTTTCTCAAGAGAAGGGTGGTGTGCCCCCGTTTATCGAGAAGTTTGCACACGTTCCAATCCCCTCTCTCCTTCTCTCTCGTGCGTTTCGATTCGCACGGGAGCACGCGGGAGCGCGTTGGCGAAATGCGTCGACGGATCGAGCTCGTTATTAATTATTGATACCACGGCAATAACTCGACGCGGTAATAATGGTCGAAAATATGATCGCGCGGAGGATATACGTGGCGACGGGACGGCGAGCACCCCTCTACAGCCCCCCTCCCTTTGCGACGCACGGGTAAATATATTCCTGTAACGCAACAATTATCGACGGTATCGTTTATTATTGCGCGTTCGTCCAGCGCGCCGGTCTCGCTCGGATAAATACCGACGCGAGAAGAGAGTATCATCGATAAAGTTATCCGCGGGAATAATGAAGTCCTTTCATTAGCGAGCGGCTCGTTTCGTCGTTTTCGGGATCGCGGCTACGCGCTCGATTGCATTTACGATGTAGGCCTCTGCGAGCCCGAAGTATAGGCTGTTTACCAGAGAGAAAATTAATCGGTTCGATGTGAACGAAATCGCGTCCCCGCAAATTAAGCTCGTGCGTCGCTGGTTTCGTAACGTGGACGTCTGACATTATTGCAGTATATGAATAAGATGACTATACGGCCCGATTTTTAGTACCTGATTTGCTACAAAGTTCCAAAAGTCGATAAATTTGAAGGTTATGTTTACTCTTTTCCTTATCATCCCTTCCCTGGAGGCCCTAGGGAGCAAATATTTTTTTCTAACTCCAAAAAAGTGGAAATTTTCGTAAGGCCTGACAGCTTCTGGAAAACATTTTCTTGCGAACAGTAGAGATGTATGTTATTGGAAAATAACTCCTCTCCTTCTTGGGATATCCTCTTCTACCTATGGAACTTTTGTTTGTCGTTTGTTTCGTTCATGAATTTATTCGATGGAAAACTTCGCAAAGTATTATTTCACACCCATTATCCACAAGTAAATTTTATTCCTTATATTTCATTTCCACTAAAATATTAACTTTTTAACCACTCTACGCCTATGAGTCCACGATCGATTGGTCACGTGCATATATATCAGTTACTCTGTAAAATGTCCGCACAGGGGGTGCATTGCCCATGAAAATTGTCCATAGACGACTCCAACAAACATATTACATCGCAAATCCATATTAGAAGTTTCCCACGGAAAAAAACTCGTTCTGTCACTCGGAGAATTACCTCCTCCCGACACGTGTCTCCTGCAATTAGTTCGTATACCGACGTTTCCGCCCTCGCGCCCCGGACACGCGGTTTAAGATTCCCTGCGCGCGACGCGCCACCGAATCGAAAGAAGTTCCACTGGAGAAAAACAAGCGGGAGTTTCTCTTTGTTCTTCGACAGTGGCGTGGGACGGAGAAGATCGTCGTCGGACATAAAGGCACGTAGAGGTCCACGGAAACGAGAGAGTACGTTGGGCACGCGCGCAGCACGGAAACTCGAGGCAACCGTGAAGAGAACCCCCTCCAAACCCCCCTCTGGTAGCGTATCGAGGGCTCGTCGACTTTTCTTTCCCCGGGAAGGTTTAACGAACCGATCCGCCACAGTTTCCTTTCCGCGCGCGGACTTCTTCGTTCCGCTCGCCGGTTTTTCCCGCCGTTTCCTCTTTTTTCCTTCTCTCTCCCCACCTCTCTCTCTCCGGCTCGCGTTTCGCAACCTGTTTCCTTCGGCGACTTCTCTCCCGGTTATTCGATTCCTCAATTTGCTCCTAGGCAGGTCGACGGGTGCTTTCCTTTCCTATTTCTCACCCCCAACCATCTCTGCAGATTCCAAGCGCGCACGCTTTTCTTCTTCGCAGGTAACGCCTCCGTTTCTCTCTCTCTCTCTCTCTCTCTCTCTTTCTCTGTCTCTCTGTCTCTCTCTGTCTCTCTCTGTCTCTCTCGTTAGCTCCGATCGTTCTTTATCGACGAGTGAGAGGAGGTAATAAAGCGTTCGGGTCGGTGCATTCATCCCAGGCTTTTGGTCCCGCGTCTCTTTACAATTCGTAACCCGTGTCGCTAATACCTTTCACGGCTCGCGTAATTTCCATTTCGACGGTTCCACGGACCATTGATTCTTCGCGGTGATCGCGAGACGAGCAAATGGAGAAAAAAAGCGGAGGTCTATCTCGATTTACCCGCTCGGTGTCCTCTTTCTCCGCTCACGCCGCGTTTTCACCCTTATTTCACCATGGTGCGCAGCCACTTGGGCGTTGCGTCGTTGTTTAAGGGATTGATGATTCAAACGTTGAGGTAAAAGTGATTTTCGCCCATTTTTCACCGTGCTGTAATACATTTACGATTAATTTTTACGTTGTTTTTTGTACATAGAGCGTGTCGCAGAAGTGGGCAAACGAATGTGAAAAAAAGTTACATCTACACCAAATTTACCAATCGGTCAAAATTACTACTTTTGACGATATTTTCAAAGAGTATATTTTCAAAAGAGGTTATGACCTTTTCTGTTTTGTACGTATAATCAGTTTCGTAAGTTCCTCTTTCATAAGATAACACATTCTAGTGTTAACACGTGACTGGAAATTGTTTGTTTTCCAGACATAAACATGTTTTGTCATTGAATGCTGTTTCTCTTGTATTCAGCCTGATTGTGAAACAAACAGGTCATTTGCTGCAGGAGCGGTACAATTCGAAAGAACATAACTTGCGAATTTGAATTATTTACCAACTTGCTTTGTGGTCATAAATCAAGTTGTATCACTATTGCGATAAGTAAGTAATCTTCGAATACATTAATTTCGACTGAAAATGCAACTAAACAAATATTCGTTAAATTTTTTATTTAAGTGTAGATTAAATAAGGCTTTATAGTCTGAGAACTGGGTCTATTGTACTAGGATATGTATATATACCTACCAGTTGCCTTAAGGAAAAAGATCCACCGATTTTCTAATCAACCCTTCGTCCATGTTAATGGAGGGAGTATCGTATTTTAAAAATATGGATCTGTATCTAATACCGGGTGACGTATAAAAAATATAGGGTTTGCACGAGACACAAGGGGGGTCGTTGAGGTCGCTGATACGCCATTTCCTCTTCCTTCTGCCTTGAAATTGCATCGACGGAACCGATTTGCGTTTTGATTTTCTTTTTTTTCCGGCGAACCCGTTCGTGGTTCACCTGGCCCCCAAGCAACCTCGCTTTTCGAAAAGCGCCCGTTTTCATCGACCTCGGAGTATATTCTTTGGCGTAGAAAGGGCGAACCGCGTAAAGAACGCGCACGATGAAAAATTTTCAACCAAGGCGTCGTCGTGAAACGATAACCCCCCTCTCCGCTCCATCCCCTCTCTTACGCGCAATTCAAAGCGAAGCGCGAGAACTCGCTCCGATTCGAGTTTACGCGATTTTACGCGAATGTCGTGGACAAGAGGGATCGTGGAAACGCTGCCAACGGTGCCACCGCCAGTCAAACCCCAGGGGAAAAGGGCGAAAAAAACTACGGGGGGAAAGAAAGAGGTGCTATATTTTTTTCGAAAAAAAAAAATGAAAAAAAAAGCATCGAGTACAGCGCGCGAAACATCGAATTCTCGTTCTGGAGGATTTAACGCAGGAAACGTTGTTTGTTCCGAACGGGCAAATATCGCGAGAAGCAACATTTTTTCATAACCCATTGCCTGCTGCATTGTACAGGGTGATCCAACAAAATCTGGTAGTAGAATTACTCGAGACCGTTTGTTACGTGGAGGAACGTATTGAAGAAAAATTGTAGAATGTAAACTGTAGTATGGGAATAGGTATGATGAACTTAGTTATTCATGTTTTGTTTATTAGCATAGTTAAATTTTATACTTTACAATTAAAAAATTCAAGATCTCTCGACGAAGAGAGAAGAGTAAAAGAAAAAAATAATCATAGCCGTGTGTGCTACACTTTGTATTCTACAACTTTTGTTCGAAACTGTTTTCCATGTAAGAAACGGTTTCCAAGTGATTTAGACGGCAAGTGTTGGCGGACCACCCGGTATACAAATGGTGCGATCGGCGGGTAGCCGTTCCGCGCCGGAAAATAAATGAAAAATGCACGAAAAAATTGTTCGAACACGGTTTTTTTGGAGGGGAAAATCTAGTCTGGATTTTTACAAGGAACGCGTGTTGGCGAGAAAGCCTTGGATGGTTTGTCTGACCAATGCTGAGGATTACTACTTGTATTTACAGCAAAAGTTCCCTTGTAGCGATCGAAATATACTGACTCTCAGTTCCACCATCAGGTAATTAAACTTTACTCACTCTACTCACTTTGCTCACTCTACTCACTTTACTCGCTTTACTCATTGTACTCCCTCTACCCACTCTACTGGGACTACTCATTCTATTCATTTTATTCACTCTACTCACGAGTGCTACGACGTTACGTTCTTTCAGCTAGGTGGAACTACTCGGTGTTCACAAAAATACCAACCCTTTAAGCACGTTAAACGTCACGGCAAAAAATTTAATTTTGCGATTTTTAATTATTAATACAAAGAGCAATTATCTTTCACACTTGGAAAATAAATAACACTGCACAAAACTCCCATAGGCGAAGGTTGACATCCACAGAACTCTTTTGTACGAAATAAAGTCGCTGTATTGAAAGTGTAAAACTCGAGAAGACCGAGAAAGAGAGAGAGCGGGTTCCCGGAAGGAAAATATTACGAAATCCGCTCGACGCGTTAAGAAAACGTCCCGTTGATTCGTCGCGAAACGGAGGGGGCAAATAAATTTGTCGTGTTTGAAATGAGCTTTCGCCCGCCTCGATTTAGCCGACTCGATTTATTTATTTATTTATTTATTTTTTTGTACTCTCGCGGTGGCTGCATTCGAGACGCGTCGAATCCAATATTTCTCGGCGTATCGCGACGTCGACTGCCGAGCGACCCCTACCCCCGTTGATTTTCGCAGGATGCATCTCGGGGGTTTAAGCTCGATCCTGTCGTGGCGACAGTTACAAACGAGACGTCCTATAACTGTCAGCGACGAAGAGAACTCGGACCGAGTTGCGCGGAGACGTTTCCTTCTTGCAAAATTACGCTCCAGGACGCCCGATTCTGCTTCGAATACTCGCGCGAACATTGTCACCCTACATCCTTGAATCGACGATCGATCAAACTCAACGGAGAGAAGTTCTCTGTTTTGTCGTTCAGGGAGACTGGGGTCTATTGTATCTGTCTTCGATTATTCTAATCGGACGAGAGATCTAATTATTCAGAGTTCAATCTTCTTAGAGATGGATAGTTGGTACCTCTGGTGGGATCGTGTTAGACTTCAGCAGCAAAAATGAGGCAAAGTAAATATTCTTGAAACCACTAGTTGAAAAGAGTGAACTTGCAATTGCTGGAGATTAGAGATTAGAGTCTCGACTATTTAGAAATAATGAGAGATCTTATCTCGAGTCAGAATTTCTTGGTTGTTGATATCTGGGGATAACACACATCCTTGCAACTGCTAAAATCTGAAATCTCATATTCCGTCCTCGAGATGAAAGGTCTAGTTAGCTCCCTGATAGAGAAATCGTCGGACCAATGGAGTCGTAGGCTGACTAGTCTAGGTATCCATGAGTATACTGTTAACCTTCAACGCCAAGAACAACTCAACTTGCAACTGCTGAAGACTAGGCTCCCCCGCACTCGATGATTAAAAAACGACGAGAGATCTAGTTATCTCAAGATCTCCCTGACACTGAGTATCAGGAGGTACATACTATCATATATCGTGATCTTCCGATAGATGGGGTTACAGGGTATAAAGCCTCGTTAAAAGTCACGCTTGATGTGACCTCGCACGTAAGACGGTCTTCTCGTTCCATTGGTCGAGCCGAAGACGCAATCCATGGATCGTCGACACACGCGATTTCGACTCCGGTGGATCTCACAGCAGGAGTTGACGCGGGGTCGGGATTGAATCTCGCCGACAGAACCGATTTCGCTTCCGGCGTTGTCTCGTGAAACGATTGCAGGCTATTTCCTATCACCGACTCTCCGGCGCGCCGCGTCGAGGAAAAAGGAGAAGCACAGGCCAAGATAACGGGAACAGAGAGATAGATAGAGAAGCAACGGAAGAGCTACCAGCTCGATCTCTCTCCGACGAAGCAACTCGGGATACGAATTTACTCGGAACTAAGAGCGCGCTCCGTTTTCTCTTTTTGTCCCTTCGTGCGCGATATCTGATACATCCCTGACGCGCTCAAATAAAGTCTATATTCACTCTTACGAAATAATCCTGGGTTAATACGAAATCCAAATCGGTAAATAAATGTCTGTTCGATAAATCTATACGCTCCTTCGCAGTGCACTTTGACGTACATGTTTGCTCGTGAGGAGAAGGCTAATGGGAGTTTGCGTTCCCACTAGTCATCGCACAGTTGCAACTGACCGAAAACGATGATCATCGGTGGTCAGTAGCAACGGCACGTGTAATGGTGGTGAAGTTAGCAGACTGTAAAGTAAAGTGAGGCCGGAAACACTTGTTGGCATTCTTCTCGCACACAAACAGTACATTCTAAACCCTCGTCAGCCTTCTTTTCTTAGATGAACGGTACATAGAAAGCATTTCAGATTCGAATAACCTGTGCACGTATTTTCACACTCTCTAGAAGTTCCTAGCAAAGATGGAAACTATCTTTAGTCAATCGAATACTATTAGTTGTTACTGTAAGTTTGTCACTTGCAGTACTTGAATTGCAATTGTTCCATCGCTCGTAACGTACCTCTACGAAAGACTGGATACTCAATAATAATAAACAACTCTCTCAGCCGGTAAGAAAGTGATCTGCTTGCCGCCCGGGACAGGTTAAAGAAAGATCCACTTAACCGTTGTAAAATACTTGAATGCGTTCCATCGACCTCCACCCTTCGCTGTGACAATTCGCCTGACAATTTTACGCGAAACTCGGTCCTGCACCCACAATTGTCGTTGACAATCGCAGCTTAACCGGAAGGATCGCGATGTTGGGGTTGAATCCATTCCCTCTTTAAGTAATTCGCTTCGGGGACTCGAATCCCAGACACTCCTCGACAATTCGTCGACTCGCGTCCCGACAGGGGGTTGAAGGAGAGAAAGGGGTAGCACGGCAAAGGGAGTCACGGTTTGCTAACGACGGATTAATTTTCCAGTTTAGACCGGCGTAATCTTGATAATTTCGTCCCCTTCCTCGAAAACTTATCGATCGGGTAGGGAGAAACCGGTGTTTACGTGAATTCTCGAACCTCGATATTTGAGATTCCTCACTCTCTCCTTCCCGCGCAGCTTTTCTCGGCGTTGAACCGCGATGGAGTAAAATTCGAACGGTTTCCGTTTCGATGGAATCGGAACCTTCGAATACCTCCACTCCGTATCAAGATCCTCGAGACGGAGGCAATTCTTCGTGCAATCTTCGCGCCACTCGTCGGTTCTCGTTTCGGTGTTGCTCGTTCCTCTCCTCGGCGTTTCTCGATGCGTTGTTTGTTTCGGTCGACGGTATTTGTATTTATTTCTGTAAGAACGGATCGTTACGCGTTACTTGGACGGCACTCCAATTATTTCGAGTCGTCCCGATAGAACCGAGGACGAACTGGGAGTCCAGAAGTATGGTCGATCATTGATTCCGTGCCATCTTCTCCGCCCTGGTATCTCCTCGATACGTTTCCATCGGGACTGAGTCCAAGGAGAGGGGATGCGCAGTTTCTGTTCGTTACTCCACGAGCTCTCCGCATTCTTCGGATATCGAGGCAGAGTCTCTTCGGTCTCGCTTTGAGATACTCTTTCGGGAGGTCATTCCGGACCGGTTTAGCGCGCACCTACCCCCCTCCAATCTGGTAACAATATCACCGACCGGGTGATCCATGGTTCTCCCTCCGGGATAAAAGAACGCGAGGACAAACGAATTTTTCTCTGTCATCGATCGAGACGATATCGTTGAAAATCCTGCCTCCCGGAGACACCCTGATTACGAACTTGTATCGTAGACCTACGTCGGGGATGAGACAGGGGATATTCGTGGAACTTTATGTAATATTTACACAACATTCCCGGCTACGTAACCGGTACGCAATATCGAACGATAATTAATTAACAACGGAATTATTACATCGAGGATGCAAATATTTGTCGGGCGTTGTTTACCATAACAGAAAATTATAAATTCATGAGAATAAAGTGGCGCATTAATTACGGGTGTCAGTTACAGCGAAACGTGTTCGGCCGCGAGAGTACGCTCGCGCTACTTCCATCGCGAGAACCGCCATATTTTCTATATCCCTCGAGATCTCCCGAATTCCTTTGCGTCACCGATCGGTAATTGGAACGCGATTTTGATCGTTCGGAAATTGCTTTCGCGTCGTCGCGCACGCCAGATGGACGAACATATTTAATCGAAAGGGTCGTGGATCGAGAGTCAGAGGGATTGGAAGGGTGGAGAGGTTGGAATGGGTGGTGAGTAGCCGAATCTACGAACTCGTGGAGAAGTTCGAAGTCGAAAACGTAGATCCATATGAATTATCAAACGCAACAGTTACTTGGGAATAAACAACGGGGGAAAATTGGATGGTCTCTCGAAAGAGATCTTTTGATATTTCATAATAGAAGAGGGAAAACCTTTCCGAGATTGCTAATTGAGCTTTGTTCTTTGTGGTTCTCCCCGGCCATTGTTTCTTATCGAAGCTCAGCTAAACAAAACATCGCGTGCCTCGTCACGAAAATTTGCAAATACACAGTGGTGTAGGAAACTTTCCCGTCCAGGAGCAGGCTCTTCCCTTTTTTAGAGAAGTTCGCGGAATCTTCGATCGACTTTAATTATTCCACGCCGACGCGATTGGTCGACGACGCGGCGAAAAATATCGACGCAGCTATCTTTCTTGAACTCCAACGATTTGAAACAGATTCGTATAGATCCAAAAAGTAATTGACACTCAAAATTCGACAGAATTATAGATCCGTGTCTCTAGTAATCGTAACTTCAATTTTGAACGTTGATATTGTTTATTTATATGCTCTTGAGCTTAAATTTAAAGTTTCTGGCCGTATCCGCGCCATATTTTATACTGTATTTCTTGAACAAAGCGTATCAAAGAGTTGCAATCTTAATACCGCGAGTCTCGAGATGGTTTCCCTCGTGGAACGACGCCGCGTGGAAACTTTTTCGAAATCTTGTATGCGAATTCTTGTGAAATCGGAACGGTCGTCGAATACTTCTTTATTTTACCCTGGTAATTGACATTCGATACGGTTTCGTCCAACTTTGCTTTCGAAAAGTGCAACGAAAAACTTCCATCGAGATGGAAACTTTTGCGTCTGGTGAATACGCTCGCGATTATACGTTCGGTACGCGACGGAGTAAATCTCCGCAACTTTGATCGCGTCGAAACGATTTTCCAATTAAATAAAGCGCGCGTCGCCTCGTTTTCGCGACCATGGTACGGGGTTTTTTTTTTCCGAAAAAATAAAGAGACGAGGCAGCGAGGGATGTTAATTCCAAATGAATTCCAAGCAATCGGTTCCGAGTGTCGCGAGCAGCGGTGGATAAGGAGTAATTTAATCGAGAGAGGCTGAGAGGAGGGGAACGAGGCTCAACGGCGGTGATAAAAAGTCAATCGAATCGGAAACGGCCGGCGACAAAGTAAATCGCGATTTTCCAGGGGAAATTGGGTATCAGAAAGAGGGACGGAACACCGGCGGCCAATGGCGAGCCGTCAGTCAGCGGTGTCGCGAACGATATATCAGTGTCGACCGTAGAAGCGAGAACGAACGAAAGAATGAGAGGACCCTACTCCGAGGAATTCTACCGACTAATGGATGACAGCTCGTAAAAATAATAACGGCGTATCGGAAATCGAGCTGCCCGTTACTAGACCGGCCGCAGAAACCGAGCGAACGATCATGACCTTCGACAAATTTATTTATTTATCGATTTGTTTGCAAACGAGATTGCAACATTGCGGAGAGAATTTTCCCGCAATTAAGATAATTATTTTCTCGGAATAATACGCGTTAGGTGCGATACGACCATTACCTTTCGATCTCGCGAGATCCTTCGAGTGCCATTTTGGTACGAAAGGGAATTTTTAATGAGGAAAGCATTTCCGTTGTACTATACACAAAGGATCCAATACAATAATAATTTTACAATTACACCAGATACTATGAGCGTCATTTTAAGTATGAAAAGAGGATTTTTGAACGATCTGGAAGTTATTTTCGCTGTGACGTTTCGCTAAATATTTCTCCGAGTAATACATTCTATAATCAATAAGCTAATTAACTCACAGCCCTCCTAATTCTTTTAAGTATCATTTCGGTACGGTATAGAACTTTTGGCACGAGCTATTCTCGCTACTTCATTCCCCGAATAATATATGTTAGATCCCGAAGCAAATTTCTCCGAGTGCCATTCTTAGCCAACTGGAAATTTTTCGACAATCTCCAAAACGAGCAAAGTATTCTCATTGATTATCTTACTGAATAATACAATAATTTCGTTACAATGAGGCGGGTTTCTTTAGTGCCATTTTTAGACGAACGAGAATCTTTCAGTGAAAACCGTCAGAGAGGACATTTTTGTCACACGTTTTGCCAATTATCTCTCCAAACCGAGAATCTGACACGGTGATTATCTTACGTTCCCCCCAATCCCTCTACGAGTTTCTTCAGCCGCCGTTTAAAAGAGAATTTTTGGCGCGCAGAACACGGCGATAAAACGTCACGAAAGCATCACGGATAAGCGGTCACGCGGCGGTTCGATATACGACAAACTTCCGCGCGTTAGTCCAAGCGTTGTTTTCCAAGCCACTCGGAGTCCACTTACGCTCGTATCGCGAGCGGAGCATCGGGTTCGGATCGCTCGCCGCTCGACCAGAGAGCGCTTAAAACGCACCGGTGCTTTTATTCGAACGGCTGCGTTCGAAAATTCGATCAACGACGAAGTATATCCCTCCCGTTCCGCCACGGTGGAATATCGGTTGCCGTAAAATTTAAATATTCACCCGCTTTTATTGTCTTATAAAGATTTTACGCGCAACGGCGCTCGAGCTTCCTCCACCCCCGCGACAACTCCCTCGTTCTAACAGTCAGAGCACATCGATCGACGATTCGTCATCTACGATAAGAGCTCGTTTTAACTCATTGTCTTGAAAGAATGCATACCATTTCGAGATTCTAAAAAGGGGTAATTCTGGATATTTAGGTACCACATATATACGTAAACTCGAATAATTCGACGCGTATAATTTTAAACGTGTTTCGTGAAAACTCCTTTTCCTGAAACTGTCTGCAGGTAACTTCGTCAATTATTAATACTTTTTTTCACGCAATTTGACGCACATACAGTTTGTTTTTCGCCTATCGAGCTATTTTCTATTTTTTAAATTTGCCCGTAGATAAAATGTCCCTTTTCACTTCAAAGTTGCGTAATTTCCTTGCGGGTTTTAAATTCAAAAATTGACCCTTTGACGATTCACAGTCAACGCGATACAATTGAATAAAATTCCATCCGTTTCCAGATTGGATCATTGGGGAAACTAAAATCGTGCAGCAGAGCTACGGTCGACTGGCACCCATGTTTGGGAATTAATTCATCAACCATATTCGCTTACACACATTTGCAACAATTTTAAAAAAATCAATCTACAACGCATCCCATTTCTGATGAAACAAAAATGGAATTGCTACACGGAATAGTATTCTTCGAAATATTTTTCCAAAGCTTCTTTCAATCGTATATACCCTCTCCGTACTCAAGCGCTCGTAACTCGCGCGACAAAATAACAGGGGAAAGGGTTGTGAATCATCAAGTTCCTTTTCGATTTTTAACCAAGAGGTGTGTAATCG
Source organism: Ptiloglossa arizonensis (assembly GCF_051014685.1). NCBI lineage: Eukaryota > Metazoa > Arthropoda > Insecta > Hymenoptera > Colletidae > Ptiloglossa > Ptiloglossa arizonensis. Next base: position 25,166,819 of record NC_135051.1, read on the forward strand.
AAACCCCGTGGTGACGGTTTGTTCTGGATCGTTATCAACGGGGTTCCAGGTGGCCGGAACGAGCGTCAGGCTCGCTAATTTTTGAGTTACGCTCGCCGGTCATGTCACAGAGAGTGTTTTTCACGTGTCGAGAGTCCGTCTCGTATTTCTCTCTCTTTCTGTTACACACGAACGCGTTGTCGCGCGTGTTCACGGACGATTAACACGTGTTTTTTTTTTCCAACCCTCCCGAAGGTCTAGGGGCAATCTTTGCGCGCGATATCGATCCCGAAAGAGAGAGGGGAGCGACGAAACTACTCGGTACTCACCTTAACGCGAAACGCGCGCGCCCTAGGATATCTGATTACATCGCGGAATAGTCACGAACCGAAGGTACGAGTCCGAAGACGTAGTACGAATTCCAACGACTTCATATCTCCGCGGTGTTGAATAGAGCCCGCGCGGGCGAGGGCGAGGGCACGGGCGCTCGCGAACCGACTCTCCCTCTTATCTGACTTAATAAGTTGATTGCGACGTCTCGGGCTAGAGAAGACCAACGATCGTCGAAACCGGCTTCGCGAGGGAACCAACTCGCGACGATCTTGATCACCGGCTCGTAATCGCGGCCGATTTACGCGCGGAACAATTAAGCGGGACGTAAATGTTTTCGGTAGATTAGGTTTAGTCTCGCCGACGCCCCCCCCCTCCTTCCCCTATTCCTCGAACTAGAGCCAACCTGATCCGCAATTACGGAAGGACCTCTGTTTGGTTCGCCCGCGCGCGCGCGCGAGCACGGCCGATGACCTACGGATAATAATGAAAAATGATCCGTGGAGTCGCGTAACAGGCGGTCATTGTTCGCGGCGATAACACTACAGATACCGTGTAACGTTTGAGTCGGTATATCCCGGTAGGATTCTTGCGTGCTCGCGCTGGTACCAGGGGTCATCCATTTTCCCGAATGGATGACTCCTTAGGGACTGATGCTTTTACCGAGGCCCCGATTACGGGCGCTCACGATCCAACCGCGGTTAGCCAGGATTTGTTCATTTCGTTTCCCAGTAACTACTGTGCACGGTTGAGAAGATGTCCTGCAGAGGGAACTGGGGTCTGATCGGTCGGAGAGTGTGTACATCTCGTCGTACATGCATTTTCGACTGTAAGTTATTATCGAATAATAAGATTCTACGTTTTAGTGAGATGGAGTTATGAAAAATGTACTGTTCGTGGGCTGAAAGATTGCATACGAGTGTTTATACACTTCCACTGTGGTTCACGTGCCACTGGTTCTCTCATCGTTGCCTCTATTATCGTGGCATATGCTGTTAGTATTATGTTTCTGCGCGAGAAGATTACATACGTGTGTTTGTGTATCTTCTACCGTGACGAGAGTTTTGGTGGTATAATTGGACACTGATGTGTCAACGGAACAAATGAGTAGTTTAGGAAAAGAAATACAGGCGTTTGGTAGAGAAAGAGTGAGGAATGAGTGTTATATAATGAATGCCAAAGACTTGTGTATGCAATGAAGGAGCTTCAGTTTATTTTCTTTTCGTTTTATCAAGTGATAACTAGGTGATAAGCAATGCGAATAAAATGAGTCTAATAAAGTAGAATTTAATTTCATTAAATGAGAAGCATATTCTGAAATATATAAAATTATTAGGAAGAACGATAACGAAGGTCGACAGCGATGAGTGGCAGTGGTAGAGGACGGAGCTAGTAAACTGTGAACTAGAGTGGGGATGTAGACACTTGACTTTCTCCTTGGGGACCGTGGCAGAGATCGACAGCGCTTAGTAGTGACACTGCATGCGATGGTAGAGGACAGAGCTAGTAGACCGTGGACTAGAGTGGGGACAGGGAAACTCGTCGGGCACGGTGACAAAAATCAGGAGCGGTCAGTAGCAACAGTGTCTGCGATGGTTGGAGACGGAGATAGATTCTGTAAACTAGAATGGGGGTGCAGACACTCGTTGGCCTTCTCCTCGCAGATAGTATCTATTATGAAGCTTCTGTGACACCTCCTGTGACTTCTTACGAGCATAGTACTGCGTGAAACTGGGAAGATCTCGTTTGGATTACGGGTGTCAGAGTGAGTAATTTCCGATTATGTGCGCGTATCTATCCAAGAAAGACTAGTGCTCCAGAAAGAAAGAAAGTCTCGAGAAAGAAAAGAGTAAGGGCTTAAAAATTAAAGAACAAAATTTCATTTGTTATAAATATTCTTTTTTGTTCGATCGTCGTTAGAATAATATCATGCCGTTACAAAGAGCGATGAGCAATTTTTACGATTAGAAACCCTTGCAAGTGACCTCTGCGTCGCAAATACAGAAATCACGAAGAGATTGGGGCTATAATATTTCCTCTCTGCGTATTTCGCAATCGGTTCTCCGATTGAGGGTCGTTAACCACCGATATGACGTTTGTCCTCCTCGATTTCTATCAGAGAAACGAGGAACAGGGAGAGCCACCAGGAGGAGGGTCTCATTTCGGGCGTAGAACCTCCCTTTTAACTAACTGGAAAAACGCGTTCGAGCATCGCGACCGAGTACCAAGGTTGGACGTTAAAAAAGTAGACCAACCCCTCGAGGGAACCGTTTCAAAGTTTTAATCGCGCTTCACGACTCGTTAACTATCGGCCATAACTTCGATTTCGTCGAGCATACGGTTTACCTCGCGTCCTCTTCGAAGAGCCGGAACCACTTGATCGTGCGGCTCGTTGGGAACTTTCTCCGTCGGGGAACTTGGAAAGTATAACGTATCGATTCTCCGATATCGATATCGCGCGAACCCTTCTCTCGTATCGCGTATTCATACGCGGGACGAATTTTATAATTGGGGACCTACCGCAGCGTTGAACTTTCCCCATAGAGCACCCCTACTCGCGCTACACCCCTTCGGTGCAGATTGTATCGGGCCAAGGGAGGGGGATGTTCGACCCTCCGCGAGAGAGAAATTTCATTTTTAAGGGAGTTTCGTGTCCCGTTCCTTTCCCGCGAGCCAGCTTCCTTTTTCCCTGGCCACGAAACGAGAGAAAAAAGGGTGCTCCGCACGCGAGAAACAACCGAATCCATTTTATCCACCCTCGAATTCTGGAATGGAAACGATTCTCCCAGTTTCCTCCGTCTAGAATATTCTCGTGCTTTCTCCGCGCGATCTCTTCCTCGGTCAGCTTTGCTCTAAGTCGAGAGGAGGCACGCAGGGCTCTCAATTTTACAAAATATTCCGACCGAATGTTTTCTATTCTTTAGGAAGGACCCGGGGGGCAGGGATCGGAATGTGAAAACGATCTACTAGGTATTTGTTTCTCGACTTTGCTTCAATATTAATTTAACAAAGCGTAGCTTTTATGTTTAACAATTTTTTAAATTAATATAATTTTTGGAAATCTGTTAACCAACTACCAGAATGTGAAAGACAATTTTTAAAGTATTCACGTCTCGATTTTACTACAATATTAATTTAACCAAAGGTATCCTTTCGCCATTTTTACGAACTGATGGAATCTACGTTGTATTTTAGGGCCGATACAACCGTACAGTTTTTTTCCTATGTTTTTCTTTCTTCTTCCAATCGAAAGATTCAATCGTAGCTGTACGATCGCAACGGAAAAAATCAGATGCTCGTTCACATCGAAATATTCAACGGTTCTCAATTTGTACATCCCATTTTCGAGAGTCTCAATGTCCTGTCTAACCGAAGTATTCTATTTTCGAGAATTCTCAATTTATACCTCTTACTTTCGTGAGTCACGATGACCGTTGTAACCAAAATATTCCGCTTTCGAGGATTCTCAATTTATGTATACTATTTTCGAGAGTCACGATGTCCTCTGTAACCGAAGCGAGGCTAATCCGAAAGTTTCGAGGAAATGGGGCTCGCTCCGAGCGCAAACGAGCCGATCACCCGTCGATTTGCGACACACTCGTAGAGACGGGGAAAGAGGCGGGTCGAGACGCGTGGTCGTCGACCATGAATACGCCGTTTCGTAGGTGAGAATTATTCATGATGCGTAAGCACGTACCGTTTTCGATGGATCGATGTTGACGGTGGTAGTCAAAGCCGACGTAATATGAATCTGGTAATATCGGAGTCGGTGGCAGCAGGCAACGTTCGTCGAATTGGAACATGGCATCGGCGTTTCCCTACTTTGGCACAGAGAGGGACAGAGAGAGGCGATAACCACATGCGCGGATTGATATTGTAGGGTCTGTAATATTGGTAATTGCGGTCCGGCTTAATATTGTACGGAACGGTAGTGAATGTACGACATTTGGGCCCGATTGTCGAAAATATGGGCGTTAGAAACCGAGCACCGGAAGCGGGAAAGCGGTCGCGGGGTTATCCACTTTGAAACGATTGCTCGCGATCGAGACGCTTACCCTATTTCGTCGGGAAGCTTTGGGAGAACGTTGCTGGTTCCTTTCTCGTGGAACTTGTTCAACTTGGAAGCTGTTGAACGTCCCGCGTCTTTGAGAAAAGGAAACCGTCGTACATTGATCACGAGGTGTGTTTTCAACGCAAAAAAAAAACTGTTAGAGGACTCGAGGAAGTATAAAATACACAGGAAGGTTGACGCACTATCCGGGTGTAGTGCTCGACTTCTGATACTCGTAGAGCTCAGTTGTCAAGGATCATTAGCGAAGAGTTAGTGATTTTTGTAGGTTTATTATTTAGTCTTACTTTACTTTATGTAGGCAACAGTATACGTAGTTCGTATATTCACTTGTGAACGATATAAAATAATGTTGAGCCTCTGTTTCTTTCATTAGCCTATTTGTGAAGATATCCTTTGAAGCTTTCTACTCTTCGAGTAATTCCAAGCTTTCTTTGAATTAATTTTTCCATCATATTGCGAGCAGTGTTCTTCCAACATTCAATTAGAAGACGTGTTCTTTAGATTGTGTAATTTCCCAGTTGTCGAATATACGCTTTGGGAGATTAACCGCTTACGCTGACATTTTTAAACGAATCAGAGTACATGAACATACTTGCTTACGGAAAGACTCGTTCTAAACCCGCAACATTCAAACAACATATTAACATTGGTAAATACACGAACGACACCAGACCAACGAAATTAGCCAATCGAGGACGTTTTCCAAGCTGCTGGAAACTCGATGAAACCGGTTCGGGTTCGCGTGTCCGTTCTCTCGCGCTTCTCCGAGCGAGTAACGTACCTTCGAGACTCTAGAGAAGCATAGTCGTTTATCTGGATCTTCTAGAAGGGGGAGCACTGCGTCCAATCTTTCTCCGCGTTGGGAGAATTCCCTTCACGCTCTCCGCTTCGAAGCTACTGCTAATTCGGTTGCAGCTCACCTCGCGATCGAAAGTGATAAGAATTCGGGTAGGAGATCGGAACGCTCCGTGAGCATAAATCGAGATTCGTAAGCGGTTAGCGGGGTAAATCGTGCACCGGCTGGATCTGTAATGGAACAACATTCGTGGCGCGCTCGCGCGCATAGGAGGGTGCGCGCGTATCCGTCTACATTACGCTGCATAATTCATGGGGGTTGTCATAGACGCGAGAGGCGGATAATGGTACCGCGGTGGCCGCGGTCCCATTGTCCCACGGTTAGGTGGCGTCAACCAACTTGAATCCGGAGGATGACGATTACGATGTGGACGACGCCGTCGCCGACTCGTCGTCGTCGAATGTCCAGGATTCACGCACTCGTGCACCCCGCCGATTGCGTCGCTGTCTGTTTACACAATGCGTTATATGCACGGGGCTATTGTCGGTCGAAAATTCACGGATGTCCGTGGCGAAGATGTGGGCTACGGGGCAAATATTATAATCTGAGCGAAACCGAACGAGGATCGATTTATTGGGAGAAAAATAATTAGGGATTCGAGGGGAAGAAAGAATATTTATAAGGTGAAATCTTCGCGAGATGACACATCGCGAATGGTGAGTGGATGAGAACTTATTTGGGGGGTGCTTGCTCCTCGCGGACTGTGATTGTGAGCAACAGCGGTCAGTAGCAATAGTGCGTGTGATAGTAGAGAATGGAGTTAGTATATTGTGGACTAGAGTGAGGATGAAGACACTCGTTGGCCTTTTCCGCGCGGATAAACGTATTTATTGCCCAAAATTAATTGGGAATTACAAGGGGAAATAAAGAGTATTTGGAGAGTGAAATTTCCGCAAATTGACGCATACCTTTTTGTGGGATATTTTCAGGTATTTACGGGTTATTTTGTCCCTGATTGTTTTAAGGTATAGTTTCACGCTGTAGCGTTCATAGTCATAGATATCTAAATTAGTCTTCCTGTAAACACGGATACCTATATTAGTGTGCCTGTAAACATGGATAACTAGATTAATGCGCATGTAACTCCATTAGTCCGAGCGTCACGAACTAGGAAAGTATCTAATTCCTATTAGCCACATCTACGATGGAGGACTGATTTTCTAGACATCTCTTTTGAGATCGTAGGATCCTAGACTCCAGTCTTTAGCCGTTAGTTGTTTATTCTTGGATCGTTTTTGTTACTGACTCTTTTTGTCGTGTACGCGAAATTCCGCGCGGTAGAGTTCACGGATCTAGAGAGATATGCTTCTATCTATCAAATCGGAAACAAAAAATTATGTACTCCCTGATATCGAAACCCAGGGCACTCATACTTCTGTTTCCAGCAATAACAAGTGTCTTCGTTCCTGAGGTTTTCTTGCTACCGAGTTTAACACAATACCACAAGATATAAGAAACCTTCTTGCTCCGATTCTTGTAAGAAGCAATCATCTATCCCCTAGTATCGAGTATAAAGCACTCTAAATACTACTTTCCAACAATAGCAATAATCTTCATTCCAGTATTTTTTTCTTACCCTACTCCAACGCAAGAGAGAGAAAGACAAGGCATCGAGAGGAACATTGACTCCGCTTCGGCCCGAATAATCCTCGCGGTGGACTCGCCTTGTCGATCGAGCCGGGGTCGAGCAGTTCGCGGTCTCGGAGCGGAAGGAATTTCCGCTTTCCGTTTCTTCGCGAAGCGTACACCCGCACCGCTCGTATTTTGTCCGAATTAACAGCACGCGAGGGTTCCACCCGGCCTCACCCAACCCTCAGAACGCAAACATTTCGTAGTCGCTCGATACAATCTTCGTGATATAACGTTCCACGGGCGTCGCGATCTCCGTCCAGACGCTGCTGGAAATGTTAAACGTTTTTATCCTCCTCCCTCTTCCCTACCACCACCCCAGGTTGCGATAAAAATTTCCTACCCAGTGGAATACTTTATCGGAAATATTTCGCGATTCTCCACGGGTGTTTGCACATTATTTCCCAGCTCGCGTTCGATCGTCCGGAGCGAAACGCGTTCGTTTATACTTCCACGGCTATTTTGAATAAGAATGCGTTCGATTCTACGATTCGTCGAATTTATCATCGATACGTTTCGCGTTACCCGCGCGTACCCCCACCATCGAACTCGGAGTCGTGTGGTGGGGAGAGGTAACGAGGCGCGCTCGTGAATCTACCCGTGGGCGATCATCGTCGAAATACTCGATTCGTAAACAGTCGGTCGAAAATTATGCGACGACGTAGAACGATGAATGCAATTACTGGGAATTCTCGGCCGCGTGGTCGAGAGACGGACGGTGCGCCCGTTTTAACGCGATTATAATGCGAGCTCCGTGCGACCAAGTACAGTTAATTGCAATTTGTTCGACGAACACGGGATCCACTCGTCCGACTAATTTCAACTTCTCTACGTTAAGAGCACACTCTGTCCCCCTGCACGGGTACTTTCGATTTTTTTGCTTTGCCAGTGTTTCTATACTGCTCGTTTCACGCGTATGCTTTCGTTATCGTTAAGGAGAGACTTTTTATCGGCTTCGGACCGCTCTGAACCGCTCCGAACCGCGCACGGACGAGAGTTTCTATTAGCTTCGAGCGCGTGCGTTTTACGGCCTCGATTACGGACAATAGTTCGCGCAGGGTGTCGCGCGACGAATATATTAACCCTTTGTGCATAACGTGATCCCCGATCGGCGCATAATTCTGGGTAATTTTTCTAGAAATCGAAATATCGTGTTTAGTATTGGAGTATGTGAAATATTTTAATTTTACATTTGGTGTAAAATAATTTTTTCTCCAAGAAGCTTCACGTATTGAGGGTTGAAAGTATTTTTTAACAGAGAAATCGTAAAAGAAATATTTTTAATATTTTATGTATTCTGCTTTTAAACGGGGTAAACGTAATTGATTTTAAACTACCAAATGTGAACGTGGTGTTAGGATTTGATAATGTTAGGACGGTAATCCTAATAGGATAAAATAAATGACAATTGAACGTGACAATTATCATCGCACGCAGAATCCAGTCGGTCTAATTGCAGCAACAATTGCACTCGACTCCACTTGCACCAACGAGTGCAACGAATGCAGTTTGAACGTGTATTGACGTATTTAATTTTCAACTCAAGGTGACCTTGGCTTGTCTATGAAAACGAACTACTCCCCGAATTTTTATCATCCCCGTTCTTGATACATTCGTTATTGTTCGATTTTAATCGAATATTTTTTTCTCTTGTCTGTGACACAAAGATCGATATACCGTCGCATGTGAATTTGAAAATTGTACAAATTACCAAAGTTATATTTTAAGTAGCATCTGCCGTGCCGGTTTAATATCTGACTCGCGCAGCGGTTCGCAATTGAAGCTTGCGAATAAACGCGTGTCGTAATAATCAAGTTTAATAAATTCTTCGATATCGTAATTTTGCCCTGAAAATGGGGACGCTCGACTATGGTCACCGTTGTTTGCCAAACGCGCGATCGTACTTGTCGTCACCATCCAGAGGGTCGATTTTGGAAATACGTTGATTCGTTGCCGATATTGGGGTATCCGCTCGTCACGGCGCCTCGTATGTCGGCTTAATCGCGATTCCGCTTCACTTGTAGATGGTCCGCGAAGTTCTATCCGGCGGAAGGGTCGATAATTCGAGCCAAGTCCCGATAGCCCGTTCATATTCTATAAAACGCGAGCCAGAGACGAATCGAATTTCAATCGAAAGCGAGTTTGTGAAATGGACGCTAATCCGACCGACCGACCGACCCATCGACGACCAGACGGACAGGGATGAAAGCTGAAACAAAAATCGAGTAATCTAATCCTTTGGTCGAAAATCAATCGAGTTAAATCGAATTTCGCGTGGAAATGGACTCTCGAAATCGAGTAACCGTACGCCGTTGACATAAACCGAGGAAACCGGCCGTATTCGTGTTCGTGTTCGCGCCCATCTCGGTTTACGGTTTACGATTTACCTGTGGAGACGGTTGAGGTGGGCTGAGGATTCGATTAACCGTGTAATTGTACGAGGAAAAGTCGACGTTTCGGAAACAACGGGACGCGGACGCTTAAGCCGGCGAGTGGGCGAACCGAGGTGGTGCTCGCGAACAAAGGGTAACGCGACGTGTAGGCGCGCGTTACGCGATACTTGGCTCCCTATTTATGTCACCAGCGAAGACGTCTGAAAAGAGTATTGTACCACGGCCGGAACACGTAAGGAGGACAACACGAAGCAGTCAGCGTGACCGAGAGTGGGGGGGTGAGGAGAACCAGGTCGTAAGGCTGGCGTGCTCTCGCGAGAACACGTAGAAACAATAGAGTAGGGTTGTGGGGGGTACAGTCTCTCCTTGCCCCCCCCCCCCAGTACCACCGCCGACTGTTCACGGGACCCGAGAACGCGTCGCAACTGTCACCCCCCCCCCCCCTGAGCGAGCACATAATTCGAGAGTGGGAGAGATGAATTTTATAAAAAACGATCACCGATTAAGTCCGCCGGCGTGGAAAGAAAATCCTTCGTGTTCGATGCTAGGGAGGAGAAAGGACAAGTTTCATACTATAGAGGGGCGCGATGGAGGAAACCGACGGCGTGAAGAATCGACGCGAAAACGCGGCGATAGTTTTCTTTCCGCTCCTGTCGTTCTCTTCGTCTCGTCTTTCGCTTCCAAACGATTCGATCGCGGGCCCCCCCCCCCCTTAGTTTTCTGTCAAGGTCGACGTTCGTCGAGAAATTTTCGATAGCGTGCCCCCCTTTTTCGTCGAACACTTTCTCCACGGGGAGACCCACTGTCGAGACCAACGATCGTTGAGGAATGTTTGACCGTGGGCTCCTCTTTTTTTATCAAAAACTTTTTTCCACGGATAACCTCTCGTTTTCCTCCCTCCAAGACCAATGATCATAGTGAACCTCCCCCCCCCCCCCCCCCCCCCATCAAAATCAACAACCATCGAGAAATTTTCGATCAGAGCTCCCCTTTTTTCTCAAATCCATTTCTCATAGAGAACCCCCCTCGACCCCCTTTGCCACCCCCCGAGACCAACAATCGTCGTGATGCTTTTCCCCTCCCCATCAAGATCAACAACCATCCAAAAATTTTTTTAACACAGTCCCCCTTTCTTTCCAAACCCCTTTCTCACGACGTACCCCTTCTGCTGCCTAGAGGGGCACCGTTCCTCGAAAAGTTTTTCGCACTGGAAACTGTCGACCCCGTTTCAAATTCTCACCCCTCCCTTGTATCGTTTTATTTCACGCCCAACGGAGTTTCACGCAATTCGGTATTCGCTAATATTTATATGTTCGCTGCGCGCCCGTCGGTATTTATTCTAACGGAAAATATATTCTCCGCATAAATCATAATTTATCCCGTTCCCCTCGTTCAGTAGGAGCTCGCGCGCGACGAGGCATCGCGTCGATGTCTCCTCGCGGGAAGCTCGCTTCGCGAGGGAAAGTATACTCTCGTGCGAAACACCGCTCGCAGACCCCTCGGGTAATTATTCACAGTCTCTTGGCCAAGGCTAACCGAGTGTGGATTTCCGTGCAAGATGTGGAGGGGTGTGTGTAATTGTTTTCCCGACACCCAACGCGTCTCTTAACTCGATACCGCGCTAACGACCGTTACTTCTTCGTGTTATTCTCTGGGGCGTGTGTAAGGAGGTCGAGTAGGGGAACAATCGCATAAAATTTCACCGACGATACGTCGACGTCGCGCGAGCGGAAAAACGTTATTGAAATCGATCCACGGGGAGGAGTGTCTTCCTGTCGCGATCGGTTCATGGAATTCGACGAAACCGTGTCCTATTCGGGGATTCGAAGGGGTAAGCGAAAGTCGTCCATATAGCCGTCCAATTTCCATTTCGTCACGGCGGGTTCGTGAGTAGGGGTAGGAGGTGAGAGAGGATCTCAGATTTTCCCTGTGCCGGAAATTGACGCTTTTCTTCTGCTCTCCCGTTTCCAGAATCCACAACGTATCTCGGAGCTACTCCATGGAATCCGCGATCGCTCGAGCGTCTTTCGCACGAGTAACGAGCAACGTAATCCGTCGTCCACTGTATATACACTTCACTTGAAGATGAATTTTGATTTTCGAATGCTTCACGATTCATTTTTTCTTTCTTTTCATTTGGAAGAAAATTGTTTTCTCATTTTATGACCAACATTATCCCACGTCTATTGGTGTACACTCTCCTTCGAACGATAAATTTTGATTTTTAAATACTCTACGATTAATTTTCACTTTTTTGTCATTTGGAAAAGATTGTTCTCCAATTCTCGGAGCAACGTAATCCTTCGTCCACTGTATATACACTCCCTCCTTCGGAAGTTGGATTTCCATTTTCGAATTCTCCGCGATTGATTTTCACTTTTCTCTCGGTTGGAGAAAAATTGTAACCCCACTTCTTAATATTTTTAATAATAATTAACGGATGTTCCGTTTGCGTAACTGTGGCGGAAAATGCAAAGTTCTCATGGACGATATTCCGCGTACCGGATACAATGGCCCTGGCTATGGATAACCCGTGAAACGGAAATTGAATCGACGTGAAATCGTATAATAAAAAGGTATTGGAACGATCTCTCCAATTATCCGCCGTTTTGTTCGATATAAATTGCCTTTTTATTTTTTTTTTATTTTTTTCACGACTCGTGATTTTCTCCGTGGGTTCAGAAGGGTGAAGGGGAAACATTGCCTACGGTGGGGGCACGAGGAGAGAAAGGGGTACACTTTTGACGGAACATTAGAAGCAACGGTTATACCACGAATTCTCGTTTTCCGGTTTGCGTCTCCTTCGTACACGCTGACTGGTTACAGTATAGGCAATCTTCTGTTTGCCTGCCAGGATTTCGTCCTTTTTCAGCGATTGCTCCGCTGAATTCAAAATCAGCCAGCGACTCTGCCTTCCGCCTTCTTTTTCCCGGTTTTCCACCACCTCGATCTCTCCCTCTACACACGCGCACACACACACGCCAATGGCTCGAAATACATATTTAACGTATCCGGTACGTTTCTATCCCCTCTTGAGTATCCTCCCTACCCCTTTCCATGTCCTCAGCCACGTTCTGACGAGGAATCATGAATTTCCATGGGGCGAGAACGCGATACTCGCGAAATTCAAACCCTCGGGAAAAAAAAACGACTAACGGTGTCAAAGTTTATTCCGGCATGTGTACGGTTTCTTCGTTAATCAACGGGAGTTAAAGGGGGAGGCTAATCAAATTCACTCGCACGTCGAAATTAATCGAAACGAATTATCCTATCGACTGTTTTACGACAATTAATATTTTTCAAACAAAACGCGTTTGGGGGGGATTTTTTTCTCGGAAGGAGATCGTAGGATTATTCTGTGAGATAAGTATGATCCTCTATGGATGACAGATCGACGAAGGATCACGAACAAAGTGAACGTAGGCACGAAGATCTTTTTCTAAAGGGAATCTTTTTCTGGATCACTAATCGATGAATTTTCTGTCATTTCGCATCAAAAAAGTGAAGGTCGGCACGGGGATCATTTTCCAGAGATCATCTATGGACCACTAATCTACGTAGGATTTTCTTCGTAGAGAATTTTTTCTCGAGGGATATCATTTTCTAAATTACGGATCGACAAACGCTGGATCTTGTCTGCGAAGAAGGTGAGCATCGCGTCTGAGTAGGCCGTGGGCGACTAATTAATTCGGCGAGCGTGCAAACAGGACGAATATTTCAAATTCATTGGGAAGGCGGGATTTACGAGCGTGTACGTATCCGATTATGAGTGTTAAGGCGAAGTTATGCGTGCGTACACACCAGCGGGGTGTTTACCGGGGCAAATATGTACGCAAGGCTGGAGCATAAGCCGCTGCAGACGAACCAAATATTTCATTAGCCAAGTTCTTCCCCGTTTGGAACGTTGCCTCCGCGTCAGGGTGGTGCGTTCCCTTTCGTTCGTTCGCCGTGTAATTTCTTGTAACCGCGACCGGGAACCAACGTTCACCGGCTCGAGATCGCTCGAGGGATCGCGAGTGCGCGCTCGATGGCGCGTAGAATTAACCGCGCGTCTCCGCGAGATACACGGCGCCGAGCGTTTAATTCGATTACGAAGCTTTTTGAACAAGAAACGCAGCAACGAAGAATCGAGAACTGTTTCGAACTGATGAAGGGAACGTCAACTTCACGATACTTTTGATGTCCAATAACTTTTGGTAAGCGTATCGAAGTTTCCACGACCTTGAAATATCTTCGAGGTCATAGTTTCGAACTTTTTCCTATACACTAGTTACTGTGATTTCTAAAGTCGCCGGATTTGTTTCTTTTTTAAGTTGTTCACGGATAACGACAACGTTTGATAAAATGTTGGTCACTTTAAATTGCCATGAAAGTAATCTTGAAGAAATAATAATAGTTACCCGTGCCCCTTCAAACGGAATACTAAATGTTCCTGAAGGATTTTGAGAAAAATATAGTATAAGGTACCGTTTAGAAAAATTTCGATGACTTTAAATTGTAGAAAAATTACTTTAGAAAAATACTAGTGCTACTCGTGGCCCTTTAAGCAGTCTTAGAAGGTCCCAAAGGAGCGAACCTAGTACCGCGACGACCACCTGGCAACCCCCACTATGGTCTTGACTTCATGTTACACATAACGCTGTGGTGACCGATTGGTCTTACAACAACGAGAACGAAGCGGAAAGCGCACATTTATTTTATCACCAATCGGTATGGTGTATCCTCATTGATCCGCTACCTTTCCGTCCCCATCTCGATGAACGGTTCGAAACGAGCTTCCGGCAATTCTTTTTTTTTCGTTGCCCCCCTTCGATGCTATCAACGAGCGCTTGACAACGGAAGTGCACTTTCGAAGCAGTCGAAGCGACCGATCCGCCGCGATAAATATCGATTAAAGTCAAATTACCGGGGTAGGGTGAGTAGGGGGCAGGCAGACTCACTGTGGGCGGTATTCGCCACTGGTAAGATGCGTCTATCGGAGGGAAGAACCGGAGAAGATAATTCGGTTAACGGAAGTACGTAACGGGCTCGTAAACGGACGTCTTACGGCAGAAGCCGCTCGTATCGGAGACGTGCTCGCCGGAGGGGAGTAACGAAGGGTAGGTATTACGAGCCGAGCGAAATAAAATGATCGTCGTGGAAAAGGTTGGCGTACCTATTTAAAGTCGATTAGAGAACTCGAGTAAGGCATGCGGTTGCACGATTTTTCATTGCGTATGCTAGTGACCGACGTCGCCGCGTTCTTGCTTAGTCAGTTGTCACGCAACCAGAGAGTCGTTGAACGGTTCTGAAAATAATCAAGGCAAATTGTTGTATATTGTTTACGAGTGACACATTTCTGAGAATTATAAATCGAAAAGACATCATAACTGTTACGGATACATCGATTTTATAATTGTTATTTTGCTGTTCTCCATTGATCACTTGCATTTTACATACTGTAGATTTCGTCGCAGTTTCTACAGAATTTTCGAGAACATTGATACGTATAAAACGTTTTAAGCGAGGTACTGAATTTTCCAAGAGAATAGATTCTTAAAAATTTACAACTCCACGATTTCACCGATGTAAACATTTATCTTATCGGTTGTTACATTCTACTCGACCGACAAGCATCGTGAAGTCTCGCGTTTATCAGTTCACTGCTCGATCGGTTTCGACGGAGCCCCTAGTAGTGGAGATAAACTTTTCACATTTATCGTGCACCGGCATTTACATTCATCGTACACCTGAATTCACATTTATCGTGCACTGGTGTTCACATTTATCGCGACAACCGTGTTTCCGCGTAACAGTTATCGCACTTATGCATCACTTGCGATCGTTCTAAGCAATGAAACCGATATTCCGACTGCTTTCAACCCCTGCCCGGGATACCCTCGAATCTACTACGATCATGAGGAGGGTGACTTCGATGAGAACGTAAAAATATGTTCACTACAAGGTAGCCACGAAAGAAACGACGCAGCGTTTATTTGCGAGTGCGTATCAAAACGAAGGCGACGATAAAGTACGAAACAGTCGTTGAAGGCGCCGTTTACCACGCCGAAACGGTTATCTTTCGCTTGTAACGTTTCGGGAGAGTTGGGAGGGAGGAAGGGTATGGTTCGTCGCGCGGTTGTAAGAGCGAGAGGAAAAAGGATACGCGGAAACAAAAGGCGAAGTCAGGCGGGGAAAAGAACCGAGGATAAAGATCGTTAAAGAAAGAATACAGTCCGGGAGGTCCTGCAGGACTCTTGCGAAAGAATGGAGCCGTGAAGGCGAGATAAGCGTTTACGGGACTGATGCACAGTGGTCCAGAAACCTCCAAAAAGCTGTTAAAATTCGTTCTTTTCGATATATCCGTAAATCGCAGACATTGACAACTTCAAGTTTTGCGGAAACTGAATCGAACGTCGTTTTGTTCATCTTCAGAAATATTATCTGAACTATCATTCGTTATATCTGTTTCTCAATCTGCAAAAATTGTCTATGGTTTCTTCGTGAAATAAAACATATTATACGTAATACTTAGAAACTCTTATTGTTTTCAATGACACATTCAATGAATGCCTGTGTATTCGATGTAACAAATTTAATATAAAGTAAATAAAATCATTCTGAAAAGGTGTATTTGTAGTGGTAGCAATATAAAATATAGATATACATTGTATTATATAGATATTGTAGGTACTTTACATATGCTAATTTTCACATCAAATTGCGTATGAAAGTATGAAACGATCTACCGATCTCTGACTAGAAAATGCGTGTCATGAATTTTCCCAGTGTTTTCGGGTTTCTGGACCACTCTGTGCGATGTCGAGCTACCAAGAGCTATTTTTCGAACGTCGCGTGCGCGTTGTTGGCGTGCGAGCCTCGGTCGGGTGACGAATTAAAAAAAGCCAGGTTCGAATGTTATTATTTCCATAGCCTGTCCGTGTAAATAAGACTTTCCCGAACCACGTGAGCTTTTGTGTCAGCGGGGTTGCGCCTCGGTGAATCAAAATTCATCGCGGGCGGACAACAACAATGGCGAGCTCACGTAAAATGCAAATATCGTGCACGCGCGATCGAAATTATTTCGGGGTGACCGACGTATTCGGTATAACAGCTGGTAATTATTCATCGTAATGTTATCGGCGTGCGCCATGGAATGTTTTTATATATTTTTCCGGTTATATCGATCGGTTCTTTTATCGCAAAATCAGAGAACCGTAACGAGTTTTCGACGAGGGTACGACATGGGTTCGACGACTTTCTCGACTAAATGGCAGTCGAAACGTTGTCGACGTAACGTCAATCCGTTTAGGTGTTTTTCTTTCGGAACACGATCAACCCCTTCGCTCCTAACGGAGACTGTAGTCGACTAACAGTGTATATAGTAAATATTTTATTATTTATACAACGACTCTCTCGACTGGTCTTTCTATTGAAAACTGAAAAGATGTAACGAATGTTCGACGACCATTTCTAGTAAATTATCTAGTTACAAATTGTTCAAGAGACATTAGGTTCAGCAATATCAGATCCTGGTTTTATTTACAATTTTACACATTAATATTCGTCCACATCCTATAAGCGTTAAGACACGAGCCTGAAATATACTCTGAAAACTGTGATCGAAATAACACGTTGTTTTTAGACTCAGCCACTAGTGCATGCTCTGCATGGAATAGCTGTTTCCATTTGTAATGTCAAGTGAAAATTGTAAACGGGTATTTTAGTCGGAATTGTTATTAAAATGCTACCGATCTCTGTCGATGACTTTCGCGAGGGTCACCGATCACTGTTGATGATTTTCCTCGATACGCTTCGGATCAATGTTGTAATTTTGATCGCGTTCTTAAATAGAACACCACACAGAAATACCGGCCGGAGAATTCAGGAATCCACGGGTGTGTTTAGCTCGCGGCGAGCATCATTGCGGGACAACCGTGCGGAATCAGATTAAATCTCGAAATGGTTTGCGCGATTTAATCTTGGTAAAATGCTCCGCGCAATGAATTTCCCGAGGTAAGAGCGGGCTATACATGGGAGTGGAGGGGGGTAAATATCGGGTTATTTCCCGTCTCAGTGTCCTTTTTGGGGGAAATTTTATTCCAGGAAGATGCACGCCCGGTGTAATGTGACTCCACGTTTGATCTCGATCCTAAATCACCGCACACGTTAAAAGGCGCGCGTTGGATGCAATTATAAACACGCGTATCGACGAAACGAAATAATAAATAAATATATATACACACACGCGCGCACATATATCCCCGTGTATAGATTTTGTTGGCTCGAATTAAAATCGGCCGGTACAAGCTGGAGCGAATTTCAGGGAATAATGCGCGGGGTGCATATTCGATCTCGATATCATTGAAATTGGGCGCGAAAACGCGCGCCTAACGCGATAAATTCGGCCCCGTCGAGCGCCTATTACGCGGTTTTAATTAACCATCGCGTTTTACTAGACCGTCGTAATGTAAAGTTCCGAATCGCGTAAAGATCCCCATTGTTCGCTTCGGAAAGTACCGGAGGGGTTTGTGGGGGTTGTGAAAGGGTGATCGGGGGGTTCATGGAGGGGGAGGGGGTTAACGGAACAATCGAAGCGATCGATCCTCGTCGATGGGTACACACCCGCGACCCAGAAGCCCGCAAACCTCTCTCTTGAGCGGATAGTTCGGTACCGAGTAGCTTATCGAATTCCCGCGCTGGAGAGAGGGTCGGTGGAGAACGTTGTTGGGACACTGCTGAGTAGACCGTGACGTCACTGGTGTTAGGATCACGTGACATCGCTGAGAGTGGAACGCATCGAGTGGTGGGGAGGGCCTTAGCAACGATGTTTTGGCGCCTTGTTCGACACGACTTGATCTATTACACGTATATGGTAATGAAAATAAAAATAAATTATTATATGTGAATCAGTATCACTTGTATTTAAATCTATTTCTTTTTTTCTTTCATATTCTTACTATGTTTCCGGAATATCGAGAAAGATATGGTTATGTTACGTGTATGTCGCGTACGCGTCGGTCGCTAGGGACCCTCCACCACCCCAAAACCCGATCTAACCCGAAGTAATCCGAACACCGGTGACGTCACGATTCACCCTGTAGCATCGCAACACCGGTCCCGAATGTTCAGTTCATTTGTCTTGGAAAACGCGAGAGCGTGCAACTCGAGCTTGCCATTGGCAATAAATTTCCAAGTAACAAACAATAAACTGTCGATGACTCGAACGCAACGATATTTCGTTAGGATTCAACACGAGTTGGTCCAAAGGACACCTTCGAAGCGTTTGTGTGCAATATTGTAAATCAATCATTCAAAAGTGGATTAAATTTTATCTGTGTTTATTAATGTACCGTGCCGTGTATAATTAATCATTTTGTCTTCTATACTCTGAATCGAAACGAACCGGTTTACATCGATAATTGATCGTTCTCTCTTTTTTATTCTAACTCGACCACCTAGTTTGCATCAATAGTAATCATTTTGTCTCTTCTGCTTAATTAAACGAATTAACGTGTATCGATAAACGCGTACAGACACAATCCGAAAATATTTTTATAAATTCGAAATTCTCATAGATGTCTCGAAGGTGTTCACCACCCGGAGGAGGGGTTAACAGAAGAGTGGACCATGATCTCCGTAAACTCGTTGAAAGCGGAGAAGCTCCGCGTGAAATTAGCCGATACGTTATCAAGGAGCAGAGCGGAGACCGGTAATACGAGCGACTTTAATGAAAGCAGAGAGTTTTTTATTCCAACGGGTTCGTTACCGTGCGCTTCCATGTAACGGTAATAATAATGATAATAATGATAATAATAACAATAATAATAATAATAATAACAATAATTACCCGTATTATTTTTATTATCAGTAGCGGTAATAAGGAGAACGTTGCACCGTTTGGGGGGGGGGGGGGGCGGTTGTTGCGAGCGGCGCGCATTCACCGGGTGTTCATTAATTAAAAAGGTAGGGAACCATGGGGCGGTACAGGATGTATATAAGGGTGCGTACGCGCGCATGCTGCTAACCGTGGATGTAAAAGAGCAAGGAGGCGGTGGTTCGCCGGCGTGTGCGCTGGCTTCTGCTTCTCCTTTTCCTTTTTCGCCCGCTTGTTTCAACGGTTTTATTAAAGTACGAGGGCTGGTCGGTCCGAATTAAAAAGTAAACTACCTGCAACCGTCCTCTCCTCTCCCCCTGCCCCCTTCTCCTCCTCCTCACTACTCTCTGCCAGTGCATTCGCGTAGGCGCGACCGCACAATACCGTAACTCTTCTGCCATCGTTCCACGACCTTCGAACCTTCGTATCCGTTGAAATTCCCGCGGATTTCCCGTTTAAGGTATCCTCTGCTCGAAAACTCGAACCTGCTCTTGCGATATCCGGAGGAGACGGGTGTTTCGCGGCGAATCGGCGTTCATAGGATCGTGCGTATCACGATCGAGCTGTGTCGGATCGATCGTATTGCATCCGAGGTAGTAATTGATACGAGACCCGCGCAGAATTAATTTTTGATGCTCGTGTGCGTAAAACGCCTGTGGGCGTTCAGGGAGCATGTATAATCGGTATGCGAGAGGGTATTCCGCACACGGAATACGTCTTGCGTCGAAGTTACGAAAAAGGGGGTAAATTTGAAAATTGTAAATTGAAAAGACACGTTTTAAAATTTGGGACAAGTAATATTTATTGCATATCGTATTTCCTTTTACAATGATATTTACAAATACATTACAATTATGTTGTAATGCACATGTAGTAATCGTCTTTTCATGGTAAATGTAATCGTTGAAAGTGTGGGTCTTTTCGTTGACCCTTACATCCATAGAGGATTATGGCATTTCCAAATGCATACATTGCTAGTTTGAAAGTGAGTCTTATCGTTGACTCCAAAATCTATAGAAGGGTATAGCAATTTCAAATGCATTATTAGCTGGAATGTGAGCCTTGTCATCAAGTGTTAAGTCAATAGAGGGTTATAGCTCTTCCGAAATGAAAGTAACTCTTATCGTCGACTGTTAAGACCATAGAGGGCCTTATCACTGACTCTTAATTGCATAGAAGGTTATAGCAATTCGAAATACACTATGGGAGAGTGTGTTTTGTCGTCGAGTGTTTCGTTATAGCACTTTCAAATTGAATGTAACTCTTATCGTCGACTGTTAAGTCTATAGAGGGTTATAGCACCTCCAAATCTAAACTTTTATCGTGGACTCTTAAGTCCACAGAATATTACAGCACTCCCAAATGCATTATTACCTCCAAACTGAGCCTCATCCTCGATCCTTAACTCAACTACAACGATTCTGAATGCGTCGCTCGAAGTAACTTCGGAATCGCGCGTGGCTCGAGCAAACCTGCTCCCTACTCGAACACAGTTTCGACTCGAAACCTCGCCGAGGGTAAACGATTGGGTCTTACCGAATGTAACCCAGCTCGACCTCCAATCCGGAAGCAGCGTAGGGTCAAAGCACGCTCACGTCGCTGAAACGTCGATGACACGATCGAATCGCTTTCCCGACCACAATCTGCGGTCGTGCGCGTTCCGATTTGACAATAATTACGAATTCGAAATTACAAATTTGCGCGAATCAGCGTGTTTGGTCGGGCCGATAATTCAGGATACTGCGGCCGATTGTTGCGCGCGTTCACGCTCGCTCTTCGGCGCGTGGCCCCGAATTCGTGCCGCGGTTGCAACCCGATTCGACGATCCAATTTTTACTCGGAATGTAGCGACGATGAGGGGCGACTCGTTCGGAGAATTAATGGAGTGTCGAGCGATGTTCGAGCACGCTCGAATAATTTCGACGATGCTCTTTCAGCATTCGTCAAAGTTGGGCGACACTGATCGATTCTTCGAGGGAAAGATGTTGATCTGTTCCTCACGAGACCGTAGAGCATCGTCCCTCTATGTCGCTATAACGACGAATTTGTCCGACAAATTTACATATTTCGTAATGTGCTTCTTGAGTGTGCATCTAATAACTGGGCGTAGAATTTGTTTAGTGGTTCGAGCAACCGGTCGTCCCATTGGAGTATACCACGTAAACGATTGAATTAACAGTGTTGTAATTGGAAAATATCGTGTCTCGATGCAGTATATGGTTGAGGAGACCTGAACATTCGAGAACAGTGAGGAAATGGAAATAGTGAACCATTGAATAAAATATAATGTTGTAAATTATCTTCTTTTTTTTTGTTGTAATATCTAGTTGGGGATCTGAATATTTGAGAAACAACGAGATTGTGGAAATAATGAACCATTGAATAAAATATGATGTTGTAAATTATCTTTTTGTCGGTGTAATATCTAGTTTGGAAGATGTGAATATTCGAGAAACAACGATGATGTGGTAATGGTGACTGATTGAATAAAATATGATGTAAATTGGCCATTCTTCTTTCGGGGTAATACCTAGTTAAGTACTCGTGCAAATCTGAAAAATAAGGAGGAAGCCTTTTCAAAGATAAAGCTTGTCCGAGTTAGGTCTGGGTTAGGTTATGTCTATACCACTCGACCTTGCCTTAAACATTTTTTCCATTCACAAACCTTTTAAACATAGATCTAGTCTAGGTTAGGTCTGGGTCAGGTTATGTCTACAGCACTCAACCTTGCCTCGAACAATTCCTCATCCACGAGCATATTAGACGTATAACTTGTTTAGGTTAGGTCTGCCTTAAACACATAACTTGTCTAGGTTAGGTTTAGCATAGGTGACATCCAAGCCACTCGACTTCGCCATACGGTACTTTTTTCCATCCATCCATTTTTACATTTCTTCCATTTATTACTTGTCTAGGTTAGATCTGGGCTAGGTCACGTCCAAACCATTCGACTTTCCTCACGAAACTCCCCCCCCCCCCCATTCACCTTACCCTGGACACCCTATACGTACCATTATCCGTAACCCGCCCTTCTGAAAGCCCCGGGGAATCTTTTCCAAACGTATCGATCGGAAGTGTCACAATACAGAAAATTTTCATCGTTTCTATATTTATTATTACCGCCGTTCGTCGCGTTTCGCGCATTCCGCGCGCGCGTTCATGCAGGTGCGAGTCAGCCAGAGGCTAGGGGAGGGGGCGGTTGCGCGAGTACACCGTGAAACACGGGAGTGGGTGATTCTAGTGTGTCGTGGTAAGAGTGTAACTTGTACCACTGTGAACGCAAGCCAGTGTCCGCTCCAATTAACTTTTCACCACTAATTTATGCGGCAGCTACTCCCTCTATCCGCGAACGGGGTTCTTTCTCGCTCGTGGAAACCCACCCGGCGCCCGTTGGCCACCCGAACGGACGAACGAACGAACGAACAAACGAACGCGTGTACACGAACGCGAGCTCCCCTATCCCCTCCGTACGCTTTGCACACGCCGCTGTCTCCGTGAGCTTTTACAAATTTCCAGACTGCGGCTGGAGGAATGCCTCGCGCCTTATTTTCCGGATACACCTCACGTCCTCGGCGTCACAACGAGACGGAGACAGAACGGGTGGTCGGGTTTGCTTCTTCGCGAAACTTTCCTGCGAGAGGAAAGGGAGGTTCTTCATTTCGCGACGTGTTCGTTCACGAGCTCGTTCGATGACTGCCAGGTTTGCGAACACCCTCTCCCCCACCCCATGATATATGTTCTAATCGATCGAACCTGCGAAACGTCGTTTACCAATTCTAGTACTCCTTTCGGCGTTATCAACGCGACGATAATTAACTGGCTGATTATACACGGGGGATCGGATGTTCACTACTGATGAATACGACGTATTTGAACTGCCCCCACCCCCTCTCCCACACCTTCTACGCCATCACTTCCATGGTTAACGCGGCGACGTTCATCAGGATCAACGAGGAGTTGTCGTCGGGGGCCGTATGTTGGAATTGAAACAGGAACGCGCGTGGAAATGGGACGACCAGGGGCAGGGGAGAGAGTGAATCGGTGTCGGTGAAGGACAGCGGCGCGAGGGGGGCGGAAAGTGGACGGGGGTATAGAACGTTCGATACAACGACGTCGGCTCGTTCACCGTGGTCAGACATTTCGGTACTTGTTTCCCTATTAATATGCATGTCCTCGTCCTTTAGTCCTTTCGCCCCGCCCCTCGTTCCGGGTCCTTGTCCTATTCACCCCAGCTGCGTTCCCGTACCTACGCCGCTTCTGTGCCCCGTTTCGTAGCCAGGCGTTATCCATGAAATCCGCGCGCGCTCGACCCCCTACTACTCCCCTCCTCCTACTCTCTGCGGCAAAGCGACGCTGTTTCCTGTCCAACCAAATAAATCCACGACTACTGCGCCCGCCGCTACCGTGTAGCGAGCGCCACCGGCCCGCCTGTCCGCCCATACAAGGCCCGTTACTACTCCAATACGGCGCGACTGATTGAAAGTTTGCCGAACGCTTTTTGCGCCCACTCGATATTACATATCGCGCGGGCGACTGTGCGAGGTTCGCGGAGAAGGAGGATGAGGAGTTGGGGGGGGGGGGCAGGAAGCTTTTGCCTCGGTGCGCGATTCGGTGAAATATTCGCCCTTCCCCCTCCACCCACCCCCTCACACCGAAAGGTTCGTCGAGGGAAATAAGAATTTCCGCTTTATCGCGGAGCACCGGGCGCTCCTCGAGGATCCTCGCAACTCGGGGCTTAGTTTCACAGTCTTAGGAAGTACGAATGTCGGGCGAAACGGAGGAATTTTCTCTCGCGGAGTGGCTGCTGCGGTTTGGTTGCTTTGTCGCGAGGAACGGTGGAACTTGTACGGAATTTCATAGGGAACGGCGGAGGTCGTGTAGAATCGCGCGACGAACTGTAGAACTTATTCAGGAATTTGCGTCAAAGGTAGAACTTTTATAGAATCTTGCATACACACGAGATTGACTTTTATAGAATTTCGCGCCGATGGTATAACTCTTATGGAATCTAACAGCGAACGGTTGGAGTCTCGGAGAACTCGAGCCAACCGAAGTACTCATGGAGAACTTGTAGCGAATTTTGTAAATTGTAAGAACTCGAAGCTATGTTAGGACTCTGACAGGTATGTTTCTTAGAGAATCTCACACCGAGGGTGTAACTTTTAGAGAATCTTACACCGAGAATGTAACTCTTAGAAAAACTGACACCGAGAAATCATGGAGAACTCATATACAACTAAAAAAAAAAACTCATATAGTATTCATAGAGAATTTATAGAGAACTCATAGAGAACTCATGGAGAATGCTAGAGGAGCCAAAGTATCAACGAAGAACCCCTTTATAACCCGGCTTACCGTACTTTGTACATCCTGTAAATATACACGTACCTTCTACAATCGACACGGCGAACTTCGGCATTAAATTACCCGGGAGAGCTCATTCGCTGGAAGAAATATAGACAACCCCGTGCGCGAACACGGGGCACAAGCCAAGTATCGGGAACCGATTTCTGTTCGCCTCGGCGCGTGTACGGTCGAATCGTCGAAACTCCGCGAGCAGTTAACAGATGTCGCGACGTCTTCGCGTTTCAGAGCCAGACACTCGTTTCCTCGAATATCCTCGTTACTCGACATTTTTCTTTCGATGCGCGTCGATTGGTCGTCTCGAGCGACGCTTACAGCATTTGTTGTTCCACCCGCGCATCTCCGGATCGGATATTCCGATCACGGAATATGGACGGGAACGGAACGCGGTTCAAATTTAGACTACGACGTAGTCGTGTACCACACTCAGGAACCGGAAGGCGAAACCATTCCAGTTGTACAGTGTGTTTCCAAACTGGTGGTGTATACAAGCCGATGGAGGATGATCCCACCGTGAAAAAACAAATCGAAAATGTAGAGTGACATGTTTTCGTACGGATCTCTATTTTCGAATAAATCGATGTTAAAAATGTGCGGGACACCCGCTTGAATATGTTGCAATCTTTGTTGCGCTTGAGTTTATAAACAATACTAATGGCACGGCTTGTCGTATCCAATTTGAAAAGTAATTTTATTTCGATGTTCATCCCGTGATATTCAAAATAAGAATTTGGCATAGCAATTCGAGCAGCTCGGTGATATCCTACATAGGTGTAGGCACGCGTGAAATCATATGCAATTGTACCCGAGGAATATTCTACATCGATTTATTCAGAAATAAAGCTTCCGATGAAAAAATACATTTTCGACTTATTTTTTCACGTAGATTCGTCCCTTGTCATTCTACATTTTCGACTTATTTTTTCATGCAGATACCCTCCGTGTTATTTCCAAATTTTTTTTACTTATTTTACCATGTAGGTTCAGCCATTATCGTTCAGTATTTTCGACTTATTTTTCACATAGATTCACTTCTTATGGTTATCAATTTTCAATTCATTTTTCCACGTAAATTCACGTGTTATAATTCAATAGTTTCGACTTACTTTTCACATAACATTTTTTCTTATCATTCAACATTTTCGACTTATTTATACACACAAATCACCCTTCGTCGTTACCAAATTTTCCACTCGTTCTTTCACATAGATTTACCCGTTCCCGATTCGTACCACCAGTTCGGTAACACCCTGTATAAGACTGCAACCGTTCGCGCGTTTCGAGGCAATATTCGACGTTTTAAAGTCACCTCGTCTCTTCTTCGTTCACGTATCGATTCGTCGCTTAGATGTACGTGAACATCGAGACACACGGAGTGTGTAGGCCGTGTCTGTTTCCAACGGATGGGTTCGGCCGCTCGCTGGTGGCGGTTCGTTAATTTTATCGGATCAACTATTGCCACCGGTTGTGGCCACGGTAATCGTAAATCGGGATACACGTCGCGGTTAATGGAACGCGGAGAAGTTGCGTTCAAGAACGGCTCGTTCGAAACCCCACATGGACAAAAAGGTGGGTGTTTGGAAACACGGGCAAGGAGTTTGCACCGTGTTGTAATTTCAGACTGCGACAAACGACCGTCGATACCACGGCGAACCGCAAAGCGACACGCACGGAACGTCGCGACGCTTTTTTAGCCAAACTGACCGACGTTCCATCGTCGAGTTCGAAATTCACCGGTTCGCAGTTTAATATTATTAATAATGTCGGGGCGTATCCAGTCACTGAGAGAGGAATTTCTGGTTTGCTCGGTTCGCATAATTAGCGGGAAAATTATCGGAAAAAATATTTGGATTAACCTTTGTTCGACGTCCACGTGCTGCATTTTCGTACAGTTTGTTTTATTTTAGTTTATTGTTCGGTTGCACCGAAAAAGACGGTGATTTAATTTATACATTTTTTACAGTTTTTGTTATCTTACTTCATTTTGTTTTTACTCTATTTCATCTCATTTTATTTCATTGTACGATTCTAGATTCTACTTCCTTGCATGTTGGGTATTATTTTATTTCACCTCGTTTTATCTTAGTTTGTTTCGCAAAGTATTTCAAGATGCTACTTCCTAAAAATTTCTAGTTTTTGTACTTTATATTAGTTTGCATTTCCCGAGATCCAACTGGTTAATAAATTAATCGGAAACTAACCGTAACTGATATTACCAGCTTCGCTGAAAATTTTTCGTAAGAAAAATGGAATCCGTCTAGAAATAATGCCAATTAGCTCAGTATCAAAGGATTTCTTTTCCCTTCCGGGTAACGAAGGGATTATGTTCCTCTCACATACTGAAGGGGTACAGCGAATGGCGCGAAAATCAAGCAGGCGATGTTTGACGACGGTAAATTCCTTTGATTTCTCTCGAGGAAACTAACGACGAGAGAAACACGACAAGTTTCATGTACTGAAAAGAACGTCGATATCCTTCATACGAATGTAAATTTATTACGACGTGAATAATTGCGACATGTACATAATTTGTACGTGTGATAATTTACACCATCGCATTCAATCCTCCACAATGACTTCTTCGCTATTATCTCTCATCCGCTACCAGCGAACATTGAAATAAAACACGATGGTACGATCTCCTTCCAAAGAGCCCTGGAAAATTCAAACTTCATCGTTGTGTCTTCAACTTCTCATCAGTGGAACTCTCTGTATCATCCACCTGGCCCGATTTTATTATTTCGTCGGTCCTTGCGACGTAGACCGTATCTGATGTCTCGATCGCGGGCCTCCATTGCGTCCAATACTCATCGTATTATTGCGAGCATCGACTGGTTGACGTGTCAACACGTTCTGCCGTTAATGCAAGTTTTGAGCGGGGGGCTGAGTAGAGCGGCCTCGATAAGGACGGTTTACATCGGAGAGGGTTGGTTAAGGAAGAGTTACGAGTACGTGATCCTGAGTATCGAGCGAGTTTGGATCGATGCGAGGTCACACTTGAAAATTAGGAACACGTCCGCGTTTAGCTTGTAGGCGTGCGAGTGGAGTCCACGCGGCGTGCACCTTCGAGCTGACGAACGTCGCGAGGAAGAAGAATTGTACACCTAAACTCGTAACGGTGTTTCCTAGCGTCCTCCTCGGGATATCAAAGGTTGCCTTTCTTCCAATCGGATTTCTTTCTCTGTTCCAATTATCCTCGTCGGGATCAATTTTTATTCAAACGATAGAACATCGACGTACGTACGATAAGTCGTATATTTTTCTCTTGGAAATCTGTTTTCCAGATTATCCAAAGTGGCAGAGACGAAACGAAGCTACACGTTTTGAAAAACTGAGAAGTAATATCCCGTCTTTTACATAAATTTACAGGGTTCCTCAACTGTTTCGTACACAACCCTTCGATTTTCTAAAAATTGACGATACTCTCTCTACAATCCTCGATAATCCAAGGCTTCCTGGTTCGTCAGACTCGCCTTCAAATCCATCCCCATTTTCACTCATTTTCTACAATATTCAACGAACTCTGTATCAATTACCTGTTAAAAAACTCTCCTCCAAACGACCAAATACGACAAAGAGTGGTCCTGCATCGATATCAGTCACTTATCTACTAGCTACAAAAAGAGAAAGACACGGGTTATCTCGTATTATGTAAACACGATACTGGAGGCACGTCCGAATATCGAGTGCAGTTGATTTCGGCCTTCGATGACTCTCGAACGTACGGATATCGCTGAATGTACGAACACCCTCCCTCTCTTCCTTACCTAGATCGTGACTCGCGAGAAACGTCGAATTCGTGGAAACCGTTCTTGCCCGGGGCGACGACCACCCACGCCATTTTCTCATTTCCTGGAGACGTCCTGGAAACTCCGTTCGAAATAAACGCGCGTTTATTCCACGAACGACCGTTCTGCCGCCGGTTGTCTCGTTTTTTGTGTCCACTCGGTAGTGTTGTTTCTACCTCCCCCCTGTATCTGGTCGTCACGGAAGTGACAGTCATTATTCATCGTTCGTGGATCATCAGTCGCGATGACTCCTGAATAATTAGCCGTCGTCGTCGACGTTTATACAACGGGGGACAATGGGTGGTTGGTTTTGTAAACGTGAAAAGAGAGAGACGCACAAACGTACAGAGACAGAGACAGAAATAGAGAGAGGAGAGGGGGGAGAGAGATAGAGATTCTCTCCCGCGTGATTGGACCCGCGTGTGGTACCAGCCTGGAACGCAATGTTATATTTAGCGTCATAGGAATCGACGCGATAGACCCGTGCAACGCTGTTCCAGGCTCGTTGTACGAGCCGTCGACGTCCTCGTTCGTTCCGACGCTACGGCATTGTTTAGTCTCTCATTCAGCCATAGAACTAATCAGCTTCTCATATCTCCTTGTGGGATTCCAATCAACGTGAGACCCTTCCTACCATCACTGCTATCCCACCCACCACCCAACGGCTCTGGTATTTAGGTGTACGACGCAGAGATTGCCGCTCCAAGCGCGGTGCAGGATAGACAACGTCGGCGAATCGAGGGTGGAAGAATACCGCGGAGATCCAGCGATACGACCCAATAGAGTTTCCGTGTGTCGCGTTCGTGTGGTGTTTCTGCAACGATGCTCGAAACTTTGCCGTCGACGCCGCGTTAATATGGAATACCTCCCCTGCTCTAGTATTCTTGGGTGGTTTTTTTTTCCTCTTTTCTTTTTTTGAGAGGCGAAAATTCGATGGACGCTCACAAGGTTATTCCACGTGGTTTTAAGGGTAGAGTAGGGGTTTGGATGGTCGCGAGTAGTCGTTCGATACGTTTCGCGAGTCCTGGGGAATTTACGCGCGAAGATGCGTCCAGAGTTCGTGATAACTTTAACGATGGAAGTGTCTCTACTTCTTAGTATTATTATTATTATTATTATTGTTTATTTAAAAACGAAGCTTTGTATTTAAAGTGTATACAAATTGAACTTGAGGAAGTGTTCTAATTTTTTTTTTTTTTGAGAGAGAGGAACGTGGACACGTATTTGCACCAATTGGTCATTATTGCAAATGTTGCTCTCCTCTAGGCTTATTTTGTAATTTGCTTATTAGTTTCGAAAACACTCATCGTTGTGATCTAAAGATAAACAATTTGAAGATAACTTCTGGAATCTAAAAATGTTTGAAGGGTCATGTTTATACTCTTTTCGTTTCGAAATAATTTCTCCTTCGTAAATTGGTCTAAACGATTGAAAAAATGAATGATTCTAAGGACAGGGGGCATACAAGGAGGCCATCAAACCCGTTAATAAACCATTAATAATAATATTACTCGAATTTCTTGAATCTCTGAACACACGACGCATGATTCTTCGCACAACGGGCCAAAATGTTCGTTGATTCGAACCGCTAAAAAAGATCTCTCGTGTCTCCAGGATTTTTCCCAAGCGTAACTATGATAAAAAAACAGAAACTTTCATCGCCCCCTATGAAGTATCGTTAGCTCGGAACGAGCCACTGTGGTACGGACAGCCTTCGATTTTTCGCCTCGCGTGTCGTGGCGATCGATATCGTTGGATCGGTTTCCATCGTTTATTTTTAAATCGCGTTTCTTGCCCGCGTAGACGAACACAGGTACCAGAAGCGGTGGAGAAGGAAGAGAGGGGTCCCGTGTGCGCAGGAATTTTTGTCCTCGATTGGTCGACGGAAGCATCGGGTTCAAAGTTTGCCAAAGCGTTCGAGGGTAAAAGCTGTACCGGAAAGCCGGAAAGACCGCGTTATAAATTTTCTAACGAGCGGTCGAATAGCGCGGTTGCATTTTAAATATCCTCGTTCATTATTCCTGTACCCCATCCAGCACCCCTTTAACGAATCGATGTCGAACCCTCGGCCATCGTGTCCATTAACATCGTACGCGTTCGTTCAAAGGCTTGCGAGTGATGTTCTCGGTGTACCATTTGTGGTGAGGGGGGATGCAACGGGGAAGGGGCGATGTCCAAGAGGATTTTGCTCCGGCAATTTTATTATCGAAACGAAGCAAATCGAAGTATCCCCGGCGTTATCCGGAGCGGTTGTTTGCATGCCAATACCGTGCCCGCATTTGACGAATTTGCGCGGCTTCGAGAGGCCAGAGAGAGGGATCGACGATGATGCGGTTAGTTGATAAACTCGTATTACAGTCGAATTTCAACTTGTTACGCTGATTCGATGATTAAACATCGACAGTCGATGTTTCCGCGTTTGTCTATACAATCCGCGTATATACGTATATTAACGTAGCGTTTACGGGGAATTTGCGTTTGGCATTCGATAATTAGTCTTTGCGCTTCGTTAGTGCCAGAAACGTTGGGCTCGCTCTACGCTCGAAATTCTGTCGGATCGATCCTCCTTTCGGTCCCTCTCCCCCCTCCCTGGTCGGGACGTCCCCTCGATGCCCAATGGACAGACGATCCTCGCTTCGAATGCCAATCGGGGACGATATTTCGCGACTTCGAAACCGAAACAGCATCGCTCGGTAATCTCGGTGAAAAAGCACTCGAGAATGTACAGGGTGGCGGAGAAAAAGGTGCAAGACTTCACCGGCCGACAGCACTCATTGCGAAGAACGAAAAGTGTCCGATCTACGTTGGTCCCACGATGGGTCCTCTTGGAGTAAAATGAACTTTTGTCGTTTGGAGGAATCGCTTCGTTAAAAGTAGATCGGCTCGAGACTTTTAACGAGGGAGATCATTTTTATCGAAGAAAATTAGGTATCTCGTCGATGGTGTGAACTTTTCTTGTCGTGGACAACTTCCTTTCGTTTCAATGCACTTCTCACAGCTTTATGGTATACCGTATTTAGTATTTTTTCTTCTAGGTCATTATAGTATATTATCTCACGGTACATTACACGTAGTATCTTATTTTATTTCGTGATATATTTTTAGTTCATTTTATTTATACACCTACTTCGTACTTTGTTACATCAATTGAACACAAAATCAAACCCGTTAATAAATTAATATCTAACATTGGGTTTTCGATGTGTAACGTTCGAGTCTATGAGATAATTGTCGAGAAGTTAATTTTACAGTCAAAGGATCGATCGTAGAACCTACGTTGATTGGAAGTTTTTTATTCCCCTTGTACTATAAGTTCTCGAAGTTCATGGACCCCTCTTCTTTTTACCATCCTGTACAGCGGCGATCACGAGACCGAAACATGCGCGCAACAGCTTCTTAACGTTGCGGGCCCGAGCGTCGAACGCGTCGCATGGCTACAGGCAATTAATAACTTCCCTCAATTTATTGCAATTTCACATGTGGCCGCGGAGTAAATTCGGTAGAAAATGATATACATTCGAGCCACGAACGATTTCTGTTCCGTAATATCGGCCCCGGGTACGCTTATTAATTACGTTACGTAATCGCGTGTTCCGGGCGACACGGAAGAGGTCCGCCTCGATTGAATATTACGGGGATCGAAGAAATTGTTCCCCACATTTCGAATTCGATAACGAATGGAGGGAAATCTTCTCAAAGTTTAAGGTACTCTAAATTCTTAAAGTTACTCTAAACCCTTAAACTGCTCTAAACTCTTAAAGTCACTCTAAACCCTTAAACTGCTCGAAACTCTTAAAGTCACTCTAAACCCTTAAACTGCTCTAAACTCTTAAAGTCACTCTAAACCCTTAAAGTTCCTCTAAACTATTAAAGTTCCTTTAAACTTTTAAAGTTCCTTTAAACCTTCAAAGTTCCTCTAAACTTTCAAAATTTCTCAACCTTTAAAGTTCCTCTAAACCCCCAAAGTTTATTTTTACAAATCTCCTTTTGGTGCAAGCACTCCGCACATATTCCATCGACTCTCTTCCGTAGCTTAATTAAGATACGCACGGACTCTCGTACCGCGTATCGGACTCCACGAGATTAATTCTCGGAAATCGGGAGGAGGACAATATTTTTCGACGAATCGACGCGGAAATCGTTCCACAGCGAGTATGGAGGGCATAACAGAGCCCGTTCGTGCGATCGGTTTTGGCGCGGAACTAATCGTATGAAAGAGAACGACGACGGTGCACCGAACGATTCGATAGGGCGAAGAAAACGCATAGGTCATCGGTCATAAACGGCGTTACGATCGGTTCACGGGCGTTATGCGCGCGGTTACTGTGTATGCAGACAAAACCCGGTTTGCCAGCTCGGTGTCGTTAAAGCTGTTCCTTTTTTCCCCCCGAGCGCGCTGATGTAGGATCGTGTGTGCCTCGATCACACGCCGCTGCTCTTTTTTATTGCCCGAACGAGCAACGTCCCCTGCGACACGCCCCCTAAGGTGGTAAAAGCACGTAGTCAGCTCCCTTTATGGGGGCTAGCCGTAAAGCGGAAAAAGAGGACAGCGTGGATAATTACCCCGGCAATAACGCGCCCGCCTATGTAAACCAGCGTCGTTCCATCGGGTTATTTCATAAGTAATCACGTTTTTCGTATGTATGTAAGTTTAACGCGTTAAAAAGCGCGCTACTCGGTCGTGACTTATTAAATACGATCACGTACTCGCCATTATTTCTCCGTGACCCCGTCCCCGTGCCTTCGATGCTATTTCTATCCACGGATTTCTACAATTTCCTCCAACTTTTCGCTCTTCGGAGTTCTTTCGTTCAATTCCACGGGACACGGGAAGCCCCGAATTCGGGGTAGCCACGGATATTTTACCGCCGCGTGTCCCGCGAAGGGTGAATACTCTCACATGAATCGCACGCATATTATTGAACGGAGTACCTGATCACTGAAAGTAGAAAAAGTAGAATAGTATACGCTAAGTTGATGGAACAACACTCGAAATCTAAGATTCTTTATTTCTGGCCTATATAGTCGAGAAGGTGTCCTCAGATTAGGGGTTACAAAGAAGGGGATGTCTATTTTACTGTCGTAAGAATATATAATCTCACCTAGTACAGATATTATTGAATTATCTAATCTCGACGAGTAGGATAGTATCTGGAGAAACATTCGAAATCTTGGACTCCTTACTTCTTGACTACATCCTCCAGAAGGTGTTGCGTCTCGGATTAGGGCCTCGAGTAAAGGCACGAGTATTTTACTGTCTTGAGAATATTCATTCTCACACGGTCGTATTATTGGATAGGATTCTACGCGAGTTGGATTATATACACTCGGTGCCCCGTACCTGGAGGAACACCCAAATGTTGCACTTCTCATTCTCGAGATGTCTAGACCCTCGAGAACGTGTTGCGCTTTGAATTGGAACTTAAAGGGTACAATCACAATATCATAGGTTCTAGCAAAGAATACTTCTTCCGAACACCCACGAGGAAGATTAGTCCCAGAAACATAACTTTATCTTGCATGCGATGAAATCGAAGCGTCCATACCAGTGGAGGTCTTCTCGCGATCATAACGGTTCACCATGAATCTATACTTAATGTACCCGTAGAATCGAGTACATGAATTAGAAAAATTTCATCAAACCAAAATCTGACATTTTCGTACTCCCACTACAAAAATACTGAGTAAATACTGTTGATCAAAGATAACACTAGAAGTCTAGGTCACTGACCTGAAAGACCAGAACGTCTCCAAAACAAATATTAAAAACCTTTTGAACTCTCGAAAGTCAATTAGAATCTTCTCCTAACTGTTAATACTATTACTATCAATACTACTATCACAAACTATTTACAAGGTACCATTGAGAGTCTCGAAGAAGTGGTAATCGTGCTGCAATGGTGAAGATGGATTACTGAAATTTACGCGAGACTCCATTGAAATCGAAACGAGCATTCCTGCATCACCTTTACAATTTCCCCGCGTAACCGGACGATTCGCAGGGAAATGAAATTGGTGCTACGCGTTTACAAATTCGCGTAATCGCTTCTGAGTTCCCCAGTTTTGCCCGCCAATGTGAGAATTAATTCCGGGAACGACTCCATAAATCCACCTCGGATGATTCGACGGGATTTCTCGTCTCAGGACGAACCACGACGACGACGATGGACGAATAAACACGGTATCGAAGAAGACTCCACGCGTTGGATATTCTAGGCGTGTTCCAGGCATTCGTTTCTCAAGCCTGCACGCTCGCGGTGAACGCGCGTAATAGAAAAGTGGAGTAGCGACGGCGGAGAGGCGATCGAGTTGTTCGCGACAAAGTAGTTTACCCCGAACGAGTGCACCGGAAGCGGGCGTTACCATCCGACGAAATATATGTTCCCGTAGCCGCGACTCGCTGCGTTGAAAAAAAAAAAGAAAAAAAAATTTTCGAACCGCGTCAGGAGCAAACGACTTATTTCTCCAGCGTGAATGTGGGTGTCTTCCGAAGACCAACGATTAGCGTTTCGTATTAGAATCGATCCTCGAACAGTCGCCTGACACATTGACTCCCAGTCGCCACGACAGCAGTTGTAATAGTTTCAAACGACGATGATTTTATTTTGCAATTAATCCCAAAGGCATTATTGTAAAAATACACGGTAACGTACCCAAGTACACAAGTAGTTAATTTTTGGAGGTGTCGAAGAGTGTCACGTGGACTTTCAACAACGTTGAAAATTTTTCATGATCTAGGAGCGCGTCAGAATATAGATATTCCGATATTTTCCCGCCGGGTGGTTCAACATTAACGCGCGTACGTTAAATATGCTCATTTGCGTAATTGCATCGGCCAGGCATCACAGCGTCCAAGGAAACGGATCGAATTTTCCCCGACCCGACGCAGCGCGAGTCGCCGGAACACGGTAAATTTCAGGCGGGAAAATTTCAGCGACGCTCTCTCGTCGAACTTTGAATATTTTACCATCACGGTAGAAGTAGTGGGGGAAGAGGATCGTTCGGACAAAACGAGTAGCAGCCAGCTAGCAATCCAGGACGATAACATCGATACCGGGAGCACCGATGATCGTCCCATTGAGACGGTCGAGGGATTCTCATTACCGGAGAAGAAACTCCCCCTCGTCGTCGGAGGTAATCGGGAAACGCGCGTATAGGCGGGTGAGCGTAGTGGGGAGAAAGGGGGCGGGGCGCCTTGTCGCTGGTCCCATCGGTAAATTAGTTCTGAAAGTAGTCAAGGCACGACCGCGAAACATAACTACATACACTGGGCGTACAGAAGAGTTATTGGCA
The DNA here is from genome assembly GCF_051014685.1 of Ptiloglossa arizonensis. Lineage (NCBI taxonomy): Eukaryota > Metazoa > Arthropoda > Insecta > Hymenoptera > Colletidae > Ptiloglossa > Ptiloglossa arizonensis. Next base: position 25,202,379 of record NC_135051.1, read on the forward strand.
ATTTACGGGTAGGGTGATCGATGAAGCAATCGAACCGGCGCGCAGATTCACTGATAAAATTCCGTCCGACGTCGGCGAGGCGCGCCCGAAGATATTAAGTTCTCGACGAGACCGACTTTATAGGCAAAAGCACACCGACCGGAAGAAAGGACGGCAAGGGGGAACGGTGGTAGGGGTTAGAAAGGAAGGAAGGAAGGAAGGACGGAAGGAAGGAAGGAAGGACGGAAGGAAGGAAGGAAGGAAGAAAGGAAGGAAGGAAGGAAGGAAGGAAGGAAGGAAGGAAGGAAGGATGGAAGTAAGTAAGGAAAAGTTAAGAAACTCGAGAACTCAGCATCTTCTCGGCACAGGCGAGGTAGAAGGGAGTCGAGGGCAAGGTGGTAGGGATAAGGCGACACCACATAACTTCTACCGCATATTGGTCGACTCCGGGGTTAGGAAGAGAGTCGGTGGTTATGTGGGCGGACGAGTACGGGGGTGCCATATCCAATATTATCGAACGAGTCGGAGGGACAGGGCGAGGGTGTGCATGGGACTTTCGATGAGGCAACCTAGCTAGGCAGGGGAGCGCTCTGGAAACTCGTAGTTTGACTCAGGGTGCGCGCGTCATGTTTAAGCGGCAATTTTGCCCGTCTCCATTCTACAACCTGACTCGGGCCCTCCTACCACCCAACCAGTACCACCCTTTCGGATCCTTATGTCCTCGGGGCTTGCCTCGCCTGCCGCTGACAGATAGGACCGAACTTGCGTCATGGGTACCCAGGCGAAACCGACGCGTCCTCCTCGCGCTGACACGCGCGACCCTACTATCTCGCTCGAGTATTACGGGGAACAATGCAATAGACCGTTTTTTTTTTCCGCTTGGAGTAAATGTACCGAATTCTACTTCGCGCGATCTTAATCGATCGAGAAATTCCGTTTCTGGCTCACTGTCCTGGCAAAGGATCTCGTTGCTGGTGGGACTGCAACGGCATGAACGAGGCAAGAGTGAACTCTGCTTAAGGTTGAGCATCCGTTCTTGAAGAACGAGAGGTCCATTCCCGAATCAAAGTTCCCTAGAGGTAGCTACTAGGGGAAGATGATTTCTTTGATCGAGACCTCTTGATCAACGAGAGAAGAAACCTCTAGCCCCTAAGATACGACCTAGAACTAGTTATTCCGAGTCAAATATCGCCAGTAACGATATCTCCTGCAGGGTTGAAGGCACACTAGTTCAGGTCTCCATAAGCTTTGGATAACTAGGATCTCCTCTCCTAGGTATTTGCAATACGGTGAAAGGACTATAGTATTCCGAGTCAGAGTCTCCTGATAGTGGTTGTAAATACTATAGAGTCTATAGGTGTTACATCCTCAGTATCCATGAGCTCCACGGTATTTGATGTTCTGAAAAAATCGTCCAGTTTTCATCGTGACTCCCACACGAGGAAGAGGTGCTCAGTGTTCGACTTCCCGATCGAGTCGTAGTTCACCTCGCGTCGACAGTCGCCATTGCCAGCTGGAAGCGGGAACGATATTAAGGGGGATGTGCTCGCGCAATAACGTGCTCGCGCGAGTGTCTCGCCGATTAAAGCGATCGGTTCCGGCCAAGTTGCAGGAGATTCCCTGTAATTGGACCATCGGGGATATATAATAAGGGATTAGCCCTAATAGTACTCTTGCTTTATATCGGCCATTTCCGCGCGGCGATCCAAACACTCGTCGGTCGGGTCATTATCCTAAACAATCCTTTTGTCGATTACCCGCTTAAGCCGTTTAAAGCCCGGCCAACTGGAGCACCGACGGATTAAAAGTCCACGGCGATAAAGGTTAATTTTCTTTAAGCACCCTGTTAACACCGCAATAACATTGAGCGGCGCGCGATAAAATTGGCGACGCCGCAGAGGCGCGAGGGTGGGGACAAAGAAAAAGGGATCTCGGAAGTAAAGGCCAAAAAAGAGTCGCGAAGGTTGGGGAGGATAGGTCAAAAAACAACGATGTCGCCGACCGGGCACGTCTTACCGGATCGTCGTGATATATATTTCGCCGACTCAGCCCCGCGGTGCGGATCGTTCCGCCAAGGGAAAGAATCGGACGATTCCGTTTCCTCGGAATGGAGGTCGGGGGAAATGGAAGGGAACGAGTAGGTAGCGAGATCCTCGCGAGAATTCAGTCACGATCCATCAAAGGACCGAGACACACACGGCGTTCCGCGTGCTCCAACGTTCGTCGAGGTATGTACTGTGCAGAGTTGAGAAGTTGGCCTCTGTCAGGTATAGCGTATTGAGCGAGTCGCTTTAATCAGCCTTCGAAAGCCTTCGAGTGAGGAAAAAATGCTAGACACTTCTCGACATGCTTCTTGCACGTGGTACTATGTACTATGCGTAGCTGGAAAAATGTCATGTGGCAGAAATTGCGAACTTTGTTGAGTAAAACGTTGTAATCGACCTTCAAAGGCCTGGAACCGAGCAAATATTGCTAGATAGTTTTCACATTTCGTTTACACGTTATATTACTCTCCGTGAGTGAGAAGAAGGCTGCCGAGTGTTTACATTTTCGCTCTAGTTAACAATATACCAGCTCCTTTATCATCCGCATCAATTAACAATCCTTTATCTCTCCCACAGTACGACGACAGAGGTGCACTAGGAGACTGTAAACTAGAGTGTCGATATAAGTAAGCGCTCGTCAGCCTTTTTCTCGCGAGCGGACAGTACATTCCCAGTAATTCATATGTTCGTCTTTCCCCTCTAGCTTATACAAACGAGCACGAGGAAAACAGAACAGCTCCGAAATGTTCCTCCTGACCCGTGTCTCCTGTCCTCGTTCGTGCCATGTCGTTGTATCGATATCATTATCGAAAGATCGGTGTCCTCTTTCGTCGACTTCTCGTCCTGGATCGTATCGTGGAAATTGATTCCAACGACGGGAAAAAGCGTCTCCCGGGCTTCAGAAAAAGCTCGAGTCTCCCTCTCTCCTTCCCCTCTGTGTCGGTTCTTTGTACGAACTGCTGGAGTTTCGTCAAAGTCAGCGCCAGAGATGCGTCGATTTTCCGTCGAATTCTCTCGTTTTCTACCCCCCCCCCCCCGCCCTCTTCCCCGAAAAATCATCGAAATTCTCGCCCGCGAAATGCTCACGATCGTACATCAACCAGACGCTTTCCCGAATGGCTGCGCGTCGGTCAACGGTGAGATTTTTTTTTTTGCCCGGCGAATGCGCGAGAATGGAAAATTTTTTAAATTGTATATGCACGCAGGACAGCGAGAAAACGTTCCGAACGAAAATTCGTTGCCTCGTAGCCGCGAGAATTAATTGCGGCGAACGTTTCGAAATTGCGCTTCCTTCCACGGCACGGTGAGCGGCTCAAATATCGCGGCAAACGATACGAGGACCATTCTGTGGGTAATTATATTGCGTCGCAAGTTCGGAGCAGGTAAAAATAATTTGTAAATTATCGTCAAACACGACCCCACGCGATCCGGTAATTTCCCATGTCGATTTTGTCCCTTAATAATTTTCCACCCCCGGTGACATTTTCTTCCTACGTTTCTTTTGCGCCTTTATTTCCTTCGTGATATCATTTTTTATCGTTTTCGCGAGTATTTCATTAATTTATAAACGCCAATCGACCATTGAAATTGTCTCGACTCGATCGTTTCGAATTATTAAAATTTCTGTCTATCGGTGCAAAATTTACACAATTTAATCATGATTTTCAGCCGGTACCAATTCGATAAAAATGATATTTGTTTAATTTTGTGCGCTGATGAAGTACGACAATATTTTAATAACCTGAGTTCACGAATGTCCGAGTGAAAAAAACAATTTTTCGGGGCTATTATTGTTTTAAAGTTCCCTTAAGTCTTCGGTGCGAAATGCCCGAGCGAAGTGTCGATTCGTAGCCGGGATATAGTACGTTATCGCAAGGTGTAGTGTCGTTGCAACCGAATTACGTATGCATTCGTTCGGTGGATGTAACGACCGAGCACGAGGAAATCGGCACGGAAGTCGAGGAAAATTCGTCGTTGGGAGGTTCTCCGGATATTATTTACGAAGTATTCCATCCGTCGAATCGAAGATCTCGCGACGAGAGACACCACTATTGACAACCTGAAGAGAATCCTGGATGCATCGTGAGTGCATCATTCCTCCACATCAACCCTTACGAAATAATACGTTCGTAGAATTTTCGAGGGTGCTTCGTTAGCCCGATTGGAGACAGCCCATACGATCAGAGCCAACAGGTTACCGGGTAGAATCTTCCGTTATGCATCGGCTTGTTTGGAGTTTGAATGTACGTGTTTTACCCTCGACAATCCCCGCCCTCTTTCCACTCCCCTCGAGATTTCACTTGCTAATGTCGTATTCGTTGTATATTCATCGTAACCGGCGAGCGGGCTGTGTATTGTCAGGTAACGGGTGCTTCGAGTGTGCTCACCTGGTTCGATCGGTAATGTGGTGGGGTTGGGGGGGGGGGGGAGGGGGAGCTCGAAAAAGAACCTTTTAAAAGTCGTCGATAACGTGTTCGATCGAGAATCGGTCGAAAAGGGTCGTTCGTTTCGCGAACGAGGGAAATCGAGTCGCGCGATCGATGAACCGAGGTTATTCTTAGGGGACGAGAAAGCTTCTCCAGAAGAATATCGAAGGGGGGGGGGCGTCTTTCTCTCTCTCTCTCTCTCTCTCTCTCTCTCTCTCTCTCTCTCTTTTTCTTTTCTTTCCGGTAGAAATACACTCCTTCTGCTTCGTAAAGTTCTCGTTCGAAGGGTCAAGTGGGTTCTAGACATATAACGAGCGCGCGGGAACACGATAAAGGCGCGTTTTGCTTTCGATTTCCAGCGGATTTTACTTCGATCGCGCGGGGAACGTTCCTTCTCTCTCTGTCAGTCACTCCCTTCCTCTACGACTCTCTCACTTAGCCACTCACTCCTTCTCTTACTTACTTACTCACTTACTCACTTACTCACTTACTCACTTACTCACTTACTCATTCACTCACTCTCTCGCTGATTCTCTCCCTCTTCCTTTCTCTCTCTTTCTATGGTACCACAGGGAACACGACGGGCCGAAATAGAGTCAGATTAGTCGCCGAAACGGAAAGTGGCGCGCAACCCAAGAGAGGGAGACAGGGAAACCGAGCGCACCGTGTTTAGCTTCATTTTTATCCCGAGCGGTTTTTTCCCCGTCCAGTACCTCGCTCTTTCTTCGTTTCTCCCCGTGTTCTAGGCTTTCGTTGGCACTTTTTTTTCCCTCGGAAGTTGAACAAACTCGAGTCGGGACAGCGTGCCGAATGAAGGGGCAGAAAATTAGATAGGAGCAACTACTCGAAATAGGGGTGATAAAGCTCAATTATGGGATGATGGGGTGGTAGGATCTAGTACGAGAGAGCGCCGAGTAGAATTCTGTTTAACCTCGCTTTAGTTCCGACTCCGGTGTACGTGCCACGGAGTAGTACTACATACTCCGCTTATTTCCACCGGTCTGGTCAACCCGTCCAAGTTGCTCTCTTTCTCTCTCTCTCTCTCTCTCTCTCTCTCCCCTTCGGTCGTGTCTCGCACGTTCTCTCCGGGGCTGGACGTTAATTAGAGGAATATCAAATTTTGAGTCCGGTCACCGTCCCTGCCTTATTTCGAACTCCTCTATTAAACATCGCGTCTCCTGTATCCCGTTAATATCGGACATGGCCCATGCTGTGTAAACGTAATCGAGCACACGGGGAAAAGGGTTTCCCAGAGTCCGGTCCGGAAAATCAACGCCACTGTGGTCTGGAAGGAAGCTCGTGATAAGTGTTTCCGGGAATAGGATGAAACTCTCGTCTCGAGATTTCAATTTTCTTACGCGAGGTCCACGTTGGAAGACCTCCATTTTGAAGGGAGTATTATGCTTATTTTCAACTAGATGTTCCATTGATCGATAGAAGGAGAGAAATAAATATAACGACGAGGAAAATTGTTCCTGATAATAAAAGCCAAGAAATAATCTAAGAATTAGAATACTAGATTGAAGTAGTGCAACTGCAACTGGAATAGTTTAAGAACACCTGTCTTGAAAGCAATGAGGGTGACCGAATCAACGCATGGGAGCGTTACAACATAGAAATTATATTAGTGACACTAATCAAATGCCTCAGCTACTCTACAGAAAATTTCAAAAATCTCTGTCGCACTCTTCCAATATTAATTTCTATCTGGTCTAAGTAAGTGACCAATTCAACGAGTACTAATTCCACATGAAAAGAATTTTAACACCTCGCGTTACAAAACCAAAAGTTTCTCATTTTTTGACAATTCCCACATTTTGGAGACGATGGTTGAAGAAGAAGCAACGATACGAAGAAGCCAGCCCCGAACTCGTCTCAAGGTTACCCCGCGAAATCTACGCTCGATATTTTATGCGCGACGATGAATATCAGCCGGATAAACCGGTTTCACCGCGGGCGCTGTTGGAAACGACGGGACGATTCGACCGAATGAAATTCGCTTCGGCTGAAAGCTGAGCCATCATACGGCTTTGTCTACGAGTTGATAATGTTTCAGTGCCGTCGCAATCCCATGGAGAACGAGGAACGAGCGTTTCGCCCTCCGCGAGCGAGGGAAAGAGAAACGCGTCCGGGTTCGGTGGACGCGCGGGGGCTAGAGAATACATGGTGTGGGACGTAGAGGGGTTCGGGAGGAGGGAGAGAGAAATTACCGACGGTCAATGACAGAGTTTCCTGCGGTTTTCTCCGTTCGTCCGGCTGCATTCACGGCTCGGTAACCTGGCAATAAATCCACACACTCTCTTCCACTCTCTCTCCTGTTGTTCCTCTCATCTGCTCGTTCACTTACCCGGTTGCACAGCCATCGTGTACGAAGCCCCGAAATTGGGCGTTCTACGCTGCTCGGGGCTGGGCGCCCGTTCCCGCGCTCTCGTAAATCAGTGTAAATCAAACGCGTGATTAACCACGCTGAACGCTGTCAGTTTTGTAAGACGCGTCACACGAACGACGAGAGTCGCCGATGGTATTTGTTCCACGAGTTTTCTAGTCGTATCGAGGACGAGCCTGGGGTTATCTCTGACCCTTTTCACGTATATTGGTGCGGTACATTTCGTAATACATTTGGACAACAATATTCGAGTATTTCTAGAGGTATTTCTATAATAGATTTAGAGAACTATATTCCGGTAGTATTTTTAGAGGCATTTGTATAATAGATTTAGAGAACTATATTTGGATGGTATTTCTAGAGGTACTTGTATAATAGAGTTAGAGAAATTTGTTTGGCTAGTAATCCTAGAAGTATTTGGAGAAGTAAGATGAAAATAGTTATACAGTACTCCCCTGCTCCTACATGAAATTCAAGTTATTTTTCTGGTTACGTTGGTAGATACCCTCTTGAGGTATAGCTACTCGAGTAGGCGAATCGATTTTGCGATAAGCTTGACGGAAAGAATATTCTAGAGCCTTCCACGGCGAAACAGAGAATTCTAAACGTATTTTGCCCGGGTATCTTGGCGTCCAGAGGGATTAAAATCGCACGTCGACGAAAAGGTAATCGAGCACGCGCGGAACCTGTGACGTCAGTTCAAATTTTTTCGTCGTTTCGTCGACCACCAAGGAAACGCCTCGATGAGTCCGTCCGTTGATCCTCCACGATCGAAAGTATCCAATATATCTTTACAGCGTATTGGATTTAATTTCGTCGAACAGCACGCAGAAACAGCGCTCGTATCGAGATTCGAACCGTAATCTGGCAATATCGAAATCTAATATTTGTTCCACGGTGGACGCCATCGATCGTTACCTCGGGCTGTGCAAATGAGTGATTTGTTGATCGACGTTGACCGAAGAGCGGAGTTTGAACCGAAGGAAAAAAGATGGGGCGCGATTTGTCGAGGAATTATTTCCAGGAGAAAAAATGGAGGAGGCTCTGTCGCAATAACATTATAAACATAAAATATGCAAGTGTCGACATAGAAAAATAAAATACTTCACGTCGAAGTCTCGCTTAGAACGAGCTGGAGATGTTTAGAAATATTAGAGAGATGTAACGTTTGACCAATTTACTTCAGTCGATCGTAATTTAATAATATACATTTAGTGTTAATAAATTTTACGTAAAGTAGGATTTCAGAGTGATGTACATCCATTTTATATCGTATTCGTTGCAAAGCTTGATCGATATTCGATAAATCAAGATTTCCTAAATCCAACACCACAAGGTTCTCCAAATCGATCCACGTGAAGTTGTGGATGAGTCTTAAAGTAACGAGAGATTCGTAAACGTTACTTTGGGTTGAATATTTTATTATTATTTTTGTTAAAAATGAATGACAATGAATAACAATGAGTACAGTTCATTTTTAATGGCGAAAAGTATCGAAAGTGGTACAATTTCACAACCCTTCCCCACTGTTCGATATTTAGCTCGGTCGAGCGATCAAAGGTCGTAGTTGGGTCGAAATTTCCCCACGGTGCCGCGCACGTCGTCGATCTCTGTAGATTCCCAAGTCGACCAATCGTCGTAGCGCAAATTACACTTCAACGGTGCCCCGTCGTCGAGAAGTCCCCATCGGAGGACCGCGTCGCGCCGCACGGCAGTTAATCATCGCCAGTTGCCATCAGTTTCGACCCTCGATGCTTCGCAATCGTCTCATACCGTATATATACCCACGATATTCGCGAATATTCCTCGACCATGGTCTCCGTCTCGTCTCAAAGTTTTCCCGTGAGCGTTTCTCGAAGGAAAAACGACACAGTTAGAGATTCCACGGCCCGGTGATTTCTAATACAATTAAAAAGTTTACAGATAGTGGTCACTAAAGCGTGAAATTTACTTTAAAGAACTATATTTTCCAGAAAAATATATTTTACAACACGCGTCTCTCTCTCGATAAAGTAACTTAAATCTAACGAGAATAATATAGTTCTAAGAGTGTGTTAAAAAAAAAAAATTGAATACTTTGGCTGGTAGAATTGTTAGGTCTTTGCGTATACGAATAGAATTTAATGATCAAAAAAGTGCCGCAGCACGGTAATTACCGCGTATCAATTATCTGTATCAAATGTCAGAGAAAATTATGCTTCCCTTCGCGGCAATTGTACATCATACGTTGATAGTTGATAATTTCAATCGATGCACGATAATTGTCATCTGCCGGTACGTCTTAGTTATACAACTGTAAAATACATTACGCATTTGGAAAATCGATCGTTTTGTACTCAACGATCTCGTACATCATATCTGTAAAATGTACAAGTAACTTTCCAAGCATGGAAAAATACAGGAGCAATAATCTTACAATAATTGCCACGTGAGAATACTTTTTGGTTATTGAATTATAGTAAACATTGATACGTGTGGAAAGTCGGTCACTTCGTACGTAACGATCTAATATCCTCCTCTAATTTTTATAAAAATGTAAAGTAACTTTCAAAGCATTTAATTTTTTCGACCAGTTTCCAAAAATTAATTATCGCCTTTACTCCGATTGGTAGTGGTCGAAATCGCGGAACGAACCCAACGTTCGTTTTTTTCCGCGACCACGGTGTACGAAAGATCGACAATCTTTCGGTCTGTAATGAAGTTTAATCGAGGCACGCGACACCCATCGGTGTGTCGCGACGCAAACGCAATCGTCGCGATCGACACGAGAAGCGGTCGTGAGCCCGCGGTCGACGCGCACCCGCTAACTATATCCCTGGTAATTGTCGTTCAGATCGTCGCGATAATTGCACCGTCTAATTTACGCTCTCGCCGCCCGCGGGATGCATTTTATCGCTTTTTACCCATCGTCCGAGCCCGTCGTTTCTTTGGCTTTTATTCGGTCGCGCGTCTCCGCGAGTCGGGCTTTAACGGCACCTGCTCAAAATAACGGACTTCGAGGGAGAAATTCGTTGTAACTCGAGCCTTTGCGGACCATTAATAAAGCGTTGCGCCCCGGAGTATACCTTCCAACGTCCCCGGCTGGTAACTCACGTGTTCACGTCGCTTTTGCGAGCAACAGCGGTACTGGTGCACGCCGAACCGCGATACAAACGCGCACAAATCACCCCAAGCCGCATGGACACCGACGACCAACACGAGAGAGCCCCCACGAGTCTCTCGAAAGCGTTGCTTTCACCTAGGGAAGCTAAGACCGGCCTTTTAGGGGACTTCGTGTTTCGCTCGGGGGTTCAATTATTGATGAACACTGTGCACGCGTCTGGTGAGCGAAATAACGTGGGTCTGGGGTCCACTGGGCTAGTGGAGGGGGTGGAAAATGAAATCGTGTCGACGACGGAAACGACCATCGGATAGAACGAGTCGTACGACGCGAATACACAGTGATAATGTTTCGAACGATCGCCATTTCGGAGTCCTAGGGTGGCCAGGTAAAGTCTTTACGCTTCCACTTCTTTTCTTGACTCCACCACTGTCTCTCCGTGATGGTCTCTTGCCGTGAACGCTGCCCGACGAAAAATAACGGGTGTTTTTGTGTAACACGGCACGCAGAAGATAGCCAGATATGCCTGGTTTTCTCTATCCTACGTAAGAACACCATTTTAAGAAGAAGCATTGTCAGTTGCTTCCATTACTATACAAAACGGAAAGTTGTTGGGAGTCAGAAACCATTGGGGATTAGAAATGGTTAGGGATTGGAAATCATAGGGAGTCAGAAATTGTTAAAGATCAGAAATGGTTAGGGATAAAGAACCATAAGAAGTCAGAAATCGTTGGGAGTCAGAACTGGTCAGAGGTCAGGCATTATCGGAAGTCAGAAATGATTAGGGGCATTGTCGGAGTCAGAAATGTTCAAGAGTCAGGCATCACCGGAAGTCAGAAGTTGTTAGAGGCATCATTGGAGTGAGAAATGGTCAGTAGTCAGACATCACTGGGAGTTAAAAATCGTTAGAGATCAGAACACTTTGATGGTCAGACGTCTTTAATGGTCAGAAATTCTTGGGGTCAGGAATCTGCAAGCTTGGAAAGTCCGTTACCTACCGATAAAAAATTCCAGAATCCGCACTCATCCAGTGTCTCGACCCGTCCCGCGGGTAACAACTCTACAGTGTCCCGTGTCGAACTCCTGCTCTTGTTTGTTCTCCGGTGCATCCAACGACTCGTGCCGCGACGAGACCGTTAGACTCCAAAGGGCCGTAATTCGGTCCTCCTCAATATATATCGTCGCTGCTGTACGCTTATCGCGTACAACGATCATCGAGCGGATATAAAACCGAGGCTAGCGAACGCCGCGCAGCTTCGCGCGCGTGCACACGCGAATCCTGACAAATGTTCGCACGATTTACCCACGTAGCGAATCGAACGTCGGACGGATCCGACGACAGAGTTATTTGAAATTTGAGCGCGGCTCGTTAGTCGCAATGGGTTTTTCGGTCGATGACGCTGTACGCGTGTTCGCGAGCTCGTAAATATTTCCGTGTAAACTGCCGCGTGACAGGTTATCCGATTATACATCCGCAGTCCGTTCGGGGGGACACGAGACTTTACATAAATATTCCGGTCTCGTCCGTAATGCTCTTCTGGAGAGCAACCGTCTCTCTCTCTCTCTCTCTTTCTCTCTCTGATGCAGGCTCGTCGCGAACAACGACGTCGGCCACGCTTTTCACGTGCACGCGCGATCCCTTCGAAAACAGCCTCCGACGCTCGACAGGAAAAGGAAGCGGAACGCGAGGGAACTACGTGTGCGCGGGAATCGTTTCCAAAACGGCTCCCACCGAATAATTTCATGCTTCTCTTCGTTTGCTTTACGGTCGGATCGAGCTTGCCAATCCGACGAGAAAGTCGAGAACTTGGGTTACTCGGATGTTCCACTCCACTGCAAAGAGTTATTTTCGATCGCGAGAGTGTCGAGTGGAAAAGGTTTCTAATGTCTTCGATCGAGCCATCGAGACAGTAGACTATATCTATCGATAGTCTTCCACCTTCTCTGCGTTCCGTTAGCCCTCGAGAAGTCATCTTTCTATCGCTCTCTGTACATTGTTGTCACAGTTCGAGTCAGAACGCGATGGGGGGCAAGTAAGCGTTATATTCGATGGGAAAGTTGCGTTGATATTTAAATTATAACTTCCAGGACGGATAAAATTAAAACTGTTACTTATTCTCGAAAGTTCTATTAAAGTTGACGCGATGGGTAACAATTAAGAGTTATATTTGGCGGTGAAATTGTGTCAATGTTTAGACTAGTTGATATTTCTGGAGCAACTGAAATTTTTATTATTCGTCTTAAATTCCTCTGATTGGAGTTGGTATCATTGTTCTCGAGGTGGTATATTTAAGTTGACGTTCAATATTGCACAACGGTAACGACGATTTTGGACGGTGATTTCTCGCTTTTGACAGGCGTGTAAGGGGAGAGGAGGAACATTAACTTTCCCTTCTTTATGGTTTCGGGATCCCCGAACGACACTCTCGGTGTATCAAAAAAAAAAAAAGAAAGAAAAATGGTGCCGTGATTACGACCGGCGCACACGTTCAGCGTCGAGAGGATCTTCGAGGTTCGTTTATGGCTGACAAAGGTGCAGGAGGGATGAAAAAAGAAAAAGAGTGCGTTTCATCCCGAACCTGCTGGCATATTGTAAGGCAAAGTAGAAAGCCCTAAACAGAGTGTTTCACCTGATATTATCAACTTGATTTACCATTATTATTCATAGGAAAAAGTGTTTAGAATAAAAATTAAATAATTTTTACAAATTCCACATTTAGTATTCTTGTAGGTGGTGATGTTTCTGCTTCCTTTTTTTAACAATCGTTGGGTTAAACTCTTCTGTAAAAAAAGAGACATTAATAAGAGAACTACGCAAAAGTAAAGTTAACTTTCCGATTAAAATACATCCATCCTCGACTTTCGAGATACCCATTATGCAATAATGTTGTAAAACTCGCAAGAGATCAGTTGGTTTTCCTTTTTGTGAGAGACGTTTGCGAGCTTTTATCGAATAGATCGTAGAACGCGTCCGGTGTCCCTTGTTCACGAGCGACTTTACAAATATTTCTCACCAGATCTTTAAGTTCCTTAGTTAAGGATTAATTAAGCTCCATGAGCGAACAAAAGGAATCACGAGTCGTATCGCTCGAGCATCTCGCGTTTTCCGTTCTCCGTCGGGGCGAGAACCGGAAACGAGAGGCTCTTTCGCCCTGGTCAGTTCGCGCTTCGTTGGCAAATTAATCGCGAGACACTCTCACCTGAAAAGGAAAGCGTGAAAAGGACCTAACCCAGCCCCCTGTAATGTCATGCATTTTTCCCCCTTCTGATTTCCTCGTCGCTTTTCCCCTGTCGCGGAATCGTCCGCGTGTGCTGGATCACAGCTTGCATAGAATTCGACACGATTTTGCTCTTGGTGCTTACTGGTTAGCGTGCAACGCGCGCAGATGGACTGGCGAGGGATATTTTAGAGAAAAATTTACCAGGTACAGTGGAAAATACACGCAAGAGTCTTTAACAGAATCAACTTGTAGACTATTTGATGTGTAGAAAAATGTCACGAACGAAAGTCCTTTGGTATTTGGAGAAATGTACAGTACGAAAATTATATTTTTTATTTTACTTTTTTGTCGATACAAATATATAACTCGTGTGTCACGCACGAGGGTTTCATTATTTTTCACAGGAGAATGTCTCCTGATTAAATTTCATTGAATTTCAGTTTACTTTGTTCTCGATCTCTGGATCAATACGATGATAAACGAAATCTGCGGCATAAGTGACCGCGCGAAACGCACTCAGTGTGCGTCAGTTGCAACGACCTTGATGGCGACCATAGAGCACCGCGGAGGACCTCGAAAGGACGAGAGCTCGCGTTGTAACTAAAAACGGTACAAAAGCTACGAGTGTAATGAGATTTCGTGGCAGGTGGAATATCCTCGCATAAGGGAGAGAGAGAAACGAACACGGAAGGAACGACGCGTCAAGTTTATTCGCGAAGTTGAAGAGAAACTTCCATGAAACTGGTCTGCACGCAGGTATTGAAATTGTCGCGAATGCATGTAGCTGGACGCTCCGGTCTGCGGAAAAACTGTGGAAAATATTTTGTCGCGTGTACTCGAAGAGAAAATGATCACCTCGCGAAACGTAAGAAGAACAAAGCGCACATTGTGATTTTTACCCTTTTACGTGTCAGTTACTGGTAACTCAGCATCTTCGTTAGAGATCTCCAACCAAATAGAAAAAAAGAATTCCACCCTGAAAGGATTTCACCAACGTTCAAATGCATCGATTAGGCGTGAATTCACCGGGAAAGGATACGATCGGGGAATAATCGTAGATGCGGTTGAAAAGTCGGCGCAAAGTGAAATAAAACGGCGAGTGTTCAACGTTCTCGGTTACGGGAATTATTTTCCCCTCTTGGGGTTGTAATTAAATAAATAGAACGAAGAAACTATTAATATCGGCCGTTCGCGGAGTTAAGCGGACGGAAACGCGGCTCGTTATATTCGAGAAGAAGCGTGTAACGAGTAAGCGAAGATGAATACATTAATCGATTGTTCGCGCTCGGCTTGGCGGAATAATCGCGATGTACGACCGAGGGTGAACGAAGCGTGAGGGAAGGAAAGGTGGAGAATGACGTAGAAGAGGTAAACGACCAAAAGAAGGGGGAGGTAGGAAGCTCTAGGTGTAGTTTTCGAAATACTCTGTGCGGATTTTGCGCCTGACACGAAGAATTTCCAACGCTCAAATCAGTCGAGGTCAAACCAACAAAGGGTTGCTTTTGCGTGTTCGATATTTTGGAAAATTTATAACCCGCGTTAACGAACTAGGGGTACGAAAGATCAGCGAACGGAATCGCAATGGATCCGTGTGGAATAAACATTGAACATCGTAACAGAAGGAGTCGAGAAATTTGTAAAAATTATTCGCGTGCAATATGATCGTAAAAAGACCCAGTAGGTTTCCAGAATAAAACGGTGCAGTGTTTCAATATCGTGATCAAGGTGTTCTGAAACGAGACAATTTCAAGGCAAGTGAAACAGATACGATCAATTTTTAGAGTGACCATAAAATAAACATCATCAGTTTTCGAGATTCTTCGTTCACGGGATTTACAATGCAAACACTCTATCGTTTGTACCTCTTTAAACATTAATACGCGAATATTCTATCGCTCGTACCTCTCTAAACAATTAATACGTGAATATTCTATCGCTTCTACCATTCTAAAGAATTAATACGTAAACGTTCTATACCTTTCTAGAAAATGTAGAACACGAATAATAAATAAGAGAGAGAGAGAGAGAGAGAGAGAGAGAGAGAGAGAGAGAGAGAGAGAGAGAGAGAGAGAGAGAGAGAGAGAGAGAGAGAGAGAGAGAGAGGACTGCTTCGAATAGGTTAGTCGATATTTGTCTTCAGCTTGAAGATGATTCTACGCGAAAGAATGATCTTAAGACGTGAAATTGTTCCGCAGATACAACGAGACAATAGATCCTGTGGAAAACCTACTCTTTAACGAATTAGTTGTACAAACGATATCGTAAATTGGGGGGTTAACGAAGATACAGCCAGTGGGCGGGGTGAGGGGGGTGAATATAGGGCAAGTCCGTCGGATTAATCGCGAGTAGGAAGCGGACAAGGAAAGGTGGCCCGCGCGGGGGCGGACGGAGCGGGCCGAAGCACTCGAGGCAGATAACGCGTGTCAGGCATCCGGAGGTAAATCGTGACTTCCGTGAAATTCGACGCGAGCCTATTCGGGCGTGTTGCGCGAACGCGAAAGCGAGAACACGAAAGTCATCTCTGTAGCTCGCGAAGAAACGAAGAGTTACGCGCCTGGGGACGAGATAACGCTGTTCTCGGAGGAGATATCGAACAAAGATGAATGGGACCTACGAAACAGATCATTAGCTCGTTAGCCCGGAGAGGGAGGAGAGTGGATGGGATCCTTTTTACTGGAGAACGCAAGGACGGACCGGAAGTTGAATTACCAGAGAGCAAACGTCGCGGAAAGCTGTGACGAATCGAAACGTAGTCTTCCTCACGAAAAGGGTTGCGGAGGTTTGTACAGGGTGGTGAAAATAATGGTAAAAGATTTTCGAGGATCAGTACTCGAGAGGAGCAAAAAATACGCTAGGTGAAATTTACTTTTGTTCGAATTTATTGTTCAATTTGTTTTGTTTGATTCTACGGTAAGGAGCATTCGAAAATGAATTGTAGTTACGTGAAATTTATCTTTAAGATTGCTCCGATCTTCAAGGGTCATTAGCGACCACGGTTACCATTCACATTTACATAAATTACAAAGTCACTGAACACAAGCATATTAACACGCTTCAAAAAATTCACTATATTAGAACACTTTATTCTCGAGGACTTCCTACAAACATTCATTTACTCAAAAGTACATAATTTAATGCTTTCACATTTTCATCGATTCGAAGTTCAATTGCATTCATTGGAAAGTTCTTTATTAAGAATACATATGATAATTTTCAGTTGTTACTCCAATTTTCGTCAAGAACTTTAACAGAACTATTTTTTTACCTCCTACACGATATTGACACCTCTCGTTCCCCTGAACGACTGCTACAAGCCATCCTCGAAGTCTCGAACCTTTCTTCCAACACCCTGTACGCAGAGAGAGAGAGAGAAATCATTCCGAGGATGAAGAGAGATGGAACGCCGAAGTGTACGCGAGGCGAAACGAGTGGATTCGGTGCGCTGGCCGGGAATAAGGGGTGGCAGTGGTAGTGATATACTTTGGTCGGACATGCAATTAGTAGTGCTAGCGTGACTACGAACCGGCAGCCGTCGGCGTACTCCACCGGAGAATGGCGGGGGAGGAATCGCGTACACCCTGGCCACGATACTGTCTCGACCTCCTTTCGCGAGGCAACCTGGGCCTCGAGATTTCTTCGAATCGCGCGATTCGTCTTCGCCGCCTCGCGATTTCCTCCTCTCTCTATCTTTTTCCCTTTCTGTTTCTCTCCGTTTAACGCCGATAGAACGTCTCTACGCGTTTACTCAAACCCGGGTGGCCGCAATTAAGCAACCGAGGAGAAGTTCGAAGGCGCTGAGAATCTTCTCATCGACCAATCAATGCCCCACTGCGAACACCACGAAAATTTAACGCGACAATTTCCTCGCGACGCCTCCAAGTTCGGCGCGTTCGTTATCAGCGGAGTGTGAATCGCGGCTGGAGTTACTCGCCTCGAAAATAGAGTGGGAATTTTTAACACGGTAACGGAGAAATTTATACCCGGTGGAACGATGAAAATTGCGAGGGACGAGAACGAGAAATTTGTCGATCGACGGGTTACATTGCGTGGAAAATAAGATCGTTGTTTCGAGATAAATATAATAAATCTCTACGTTTACAATATTCGTAATACGATTTCCATGAGATATCAATTTTACTCACTATCTCTGCGTTGACAGTTTAATCTTCTCGAGATTTTAGGTTAGAAAGAAATGTTCTAATATTTTCTCCCCCTCTGGTCGACATTTCTCTATCAATTTTACTTCTCACTATCTCCGCATTGGTAGTTTAATCTTCTCGAGATTGTAGGTTAGAAAAAAGATTACATCTCCATTCCCCTCTCGCCAATATTTTTCCCCACTTGCGTGTCTTTCGAATTTTCGCAAAGAAAAACTTGTCCGTCGAAAATTGTTTATCCCCGTCTCTCGTACCGACTCCGAAACGGCGAATCATCGAGGTTTATTTTTTTAAATGACCAACGACTCGCGAGACGCGCAAGGATAGCGTCGATAATTTACAGGGACGGTCGCCGATAAAACCGGCAAACGCCAGCGGCGCCTAATAGTATTCCGCTATAATTTATAATAGAATAGCCACGACCCCCTACCACGGCCAGACGGCCAAACAAGCGAGGAAATATGGCAGTGCCATTAAAAGCTAACGATTAATTAAACACGAAATAAATATTTGACCAACGAATTACGGCGATATTAATCTCCGCGTTTTGTGCGTGCTGCGCTCGTTCCGCGCGTATTATGCGCCGCGCCGCACGGCCGTTTTCCGCGTTCACGCGCTCGCAACCGGGCGATTGTCCGCGCGCGTAAACGCGCACAAATTCGCGCGACGTGGATTGTTCCCTGCAACGCGACGCGACGTGGAGCGCCGGGACGCTCCCGCGCGATCAATTCCTTCTCCGGTTCGAGGACCGCGGGTCAGAAACTGGGTTAAAAGTACATACACGGCGAAACCAATGGCGGTGGAGGGGGGGGGGGGGATGGTGGCGAGCAACCGACTAATTGATTCGTATGTTATATTTGTTCGTTTCCGTGGTCCGATTGCCAGGGAAAACGAAAGGGTATCGCTCGAGGTTGCAGTGCGGGGGCTCCGTTTCAGTTCTCTCTGTCTCTGTCTCTTGGCTGAAAAAGTGGTAGCTATGCGTGAGAGATGAAAGAAGGGAGGATTTCGTCCTGAACCTAGTGAGAGATTAAAGGGACGTGTGCGAGAGAGATCGAGGGGAGAGAGTTTTGAAATGGATCTAGTGAGAGTTTAAAGAGACGTATGTGAGAGAGATGGAAAAGGAGAGAGTTTCGTAATGGATCTAGTGAGAGTTTAAAGAGACGTGTGCGAGAGGGATAGGAAAGGAGAGTTTCCTTCTGGGTCCACTGAGACTTTGAATGGACACGTGCGAGAGAGATAGAGATGAAAAGAGATTCTTCGTAGATTGAGCACGTGTTCAATTCCTTTTTTTTTATGGCGTATGAAAAAGGGAGAACTGCAGGACAGATAAGAGAAGGAAGCATTTCGTGTCCCAGGCCTAACGAATTCATCGTTCAGGCCCTACCTTGAATAGGTCAGGGACTCTATATACTTACAGAATACCCCCAAGTGGCTCAAAGTACGATTGGATTAAAAATTACAAGAACTTCGAATGTAATTAGTTCTGGACTTACAGGACGCTCTTATCAGCCAAGTATCATTACTTCAAGAATGTAGAATTGAAGCGAATAGACAAAGTAGTTCTTCCGTTACCGTTACCGTTACCGAGTGACATCGGTTATCTACAGTCACGTAGTCCGCATTATACTTTGCTCAACTTAACGACTTGCCCGATAAGTTGAAGGTAGACATGCAATAAAGTCCTTTACCGTTATAATCTCGTAGTCGAAAACGCCTTGTAACTCCGAAACTAACGATATTCGCTCGTTTATTCACACTTTTTCGACGTCTAATACCCCCGAAGTTTGGCCTAACTTTACAGGACGCACTATATGCAGCTACTTTTTCAGACCCACTAATGCATCAAAATGCGATCTAAACTGTTTAACTTTGCCTAATGATATTTTTTCCGTTCAGATACATTTTACATGTACAACTTGTTTTCGTTGCACGAGACACCTTGTATACAGGGTAAATCATTGAAAACAGAAACCCGAAATACGTTCGTTATTTATCATTGAGTCGAGAAACTTCTCCAGATAATGTTTCTCTATTTGAATAGATGCATAGAATGATAAGATTAAAATTTTTCAATGTCATTTTCTACACCGATACTGTAGTAAGGCCCTGTTTCTCGCGACTCACCCCGGATACAAGTCAGAGATGGTTCGAGATCGGTCTAGGTGCTCGACGCAAGTACTCTTCTCGGTTATTAATTCTCGTCTCGGTTCGTGGCCGAAATTCTCGCGAAAATTTGCAACCGCGTTCGCTTCGAAACAATCGCTTGGTAGGAAGTTACGAACGAAAGGTTCGGCGAGTGGGGGAAAGTTTATCTCGAGAGAGTTTCAGCCGCACCGGGTGACGTCGGACGACTCGCTTAAAAGGATTTGCCCCGAGGGCGGGAGTTTCGTAATAACGGGCGCAAAGTATGATGTATCGCGACTAATTTCCCAACCGTACGTGCCGGGTATCGACGCGTCCAGCTCGCTCGCGCGTGTTAATATTTTTTTTTTTGTTGAAAAATATGCGCAAGCACCGCGGCGTTATCCGTTCGATTCACGTGACGGCGTTAAGTGGGAAAGTTTGTTTAGCGAGAGTTTATACAAAAACGAGGAGAGCAGCCGCCAGGTGGGCGTGGAAGGAGGGTACAGGGGGGTGGGGGTGGTAATTGGTCGATGCCCTACGGCGTTCCGTGCGTTCACCGTCTTCTTATTTGCGGTTTCGTACACGCGAGAGAACGCCTCGCGAACTCTGCGACGACGACGGTGCATATATCGGGGGAACCTGAACACGTGACGCGAATCGAGTCGATCAACATGCCACCGAGATACGCTGGATCACGTCTACGGAAGTACCGAACTGTTCTTGTGTACACCTCGAGATTTTAACGCGCGCATAGTGTGGCAAGCAATGGACGAAAATTGAAAAATCGTAAATTTAAAGGTTATCATTAGTGTAATGTGTTTGCAGTTGTTATTATATTTCCGTATTTTAAAAATCTCGGGTTACGAAACAAATGAGCACGAATCGAGCCCAACAAGTTTTTCCTGGTAAATGTTGCAACGGAAGCAGTTTCGGTATGAGCATCACAGAACTGTAATCAGAAGTGGGAATAACGTCTCTGCTAATGTATAGTTATAATTAATTGTTCCATGAGGGAAGGGTAATAATTCTCTACGGGGACTATTAAATACACGAAATTCTCGGTACTTAAATTAATTATAACCATGACATAACCTTCGACAATGACGCAACTTTAAAAAGGAGTAGAATTCTATTTTTAAAAACAGTAGTACACGATATAACCTTCCAAACAGTAGAACGCGACATAATCTTGAGGGGCAGTACAACCTGTCATAACCTTAAAAAGCAATAGAACCCAACATAACCTTCACAAGACAGTACAACCCTTCGCCACCGTCCACATACATATTCCAAACAGCAGAATACGACATAACCTTAAAAGACAGTATAATCCAGCACGATCCAGCACAAACTTAAAAGACAATAGAACCTGACACAACCTTATAAAAGCATTAAACTCGATAATAATCTTAATAGTGCGCACGATAGTCTCCACAATAGTTTCAAAGTGAATTTCTATCCTCAATATATCGAAGACAGCTTGAATTTTCTATCCAGCGAAGCACAAACATTTGTACAGCTGCGTTCTCGTTGCTTCTTGGACCCGTCTCGTATTTTCGTGAGTCACCGAAGATGGTTCGCTATGACGCTCAAAGATGTTGCTCGAGATTGATTTTCGCGGTCGAGCGGGATGGAACGGCATGCAAATTCGCGCGTAGTTGGTTAGAGGGAGATGGGGAGTGGAGGATGAGACGGGAGAAACGAGTTCGGTTAAGCATTCGCGTAATTCAACGACGGATAATAATCAGCCCGTAGAATTCCGCGAACCGCGCGCGTTTCGGTCTCTGGAAGATGCCAGTAGCAGGCACGTCGCGGAGAGTTGCCAGTCACTCCATCATAATTAGTCTCCATCGTTCCCCCAAAGGGATGTTCCCCGTGTTAGTTCCATTTGAAAGTAATGCGATAGCTGATTAATACGGGCCGTATAATTAGTCGTAACGTCCATTAGCCGGGGGTCTGACGCGCTCGTGACGTCTCGGATTTGCTCGGCTCTGTCCCTCGTTTTTCGTCGCTCGGCCGATCCCTTTAGGAGAGAATGCGTCGTTATCGAGGAGCATAGTTTCCTGGCGATCTCCTGCACCGAGCTTCCTGTTCTTGTTCCGGGAGTTAACGTTGTTTACCTCTCCATCCCTCTCTCGGTTACCCCGTTTGGGATATTCTGCTCGAGGGAGGTTCGAATCGAATTTTTGAGACAAAACTATCGAATTGGATACAATTTCTATACCAAGCATCGCTCCTGAACCTCAATGCCGGAGGTCTTCGTTATTCTTTTTAAAATTATTAACAATATTAACGCACTAATCCTCTATGCTTCCACTTTCGGGTCTTTTAGGTCTATTTTCAATTTCTTACACGAATGGAAGAGTAACTTTCTTACACATTGTTCTCTTTGACCCATTCTGGGAAAATATATTTTATACATGATAAATATGAAATATTTGTCCTAATTTATCATTAGGAGTCAAATTAGTAAATTTAGTTAATATTATTGTGAATCGATAACTTACTGAACCATAATTAACACCGTACTACAATTATTTATCAATATTTTTATCCAAAAAGAGCGTTAGTTATAACTTGACCACGTTTTCTATCTAACCCCATAACAGTCACTTTCATTCCGTTCCCTTAAGTCATTGTTCTCTAGCATTCGCTCATTTTTAAACCTGATTCACACGATGGTCCGTACATTTGTGTTCTTCCACCTGCAACAATATACTTTTCTCCCACGTGTGTTAATCACTCGTGCACACCAGTGGATATGAATAAATAAAGTTTTCCAGGATGCTCCCAGTGATCGTTTCTTTTCCGCCGGGAGAATTCCAGCCAGTCGATGCACTCGTCGAGGCTCCTCCTTTCCCAGCTGCGCCAGTGTTGAATAACGATCGCGATCGGGGAGAAGAATGGAGAACGGTCCGATGGAACCGTTTAAAGTTAATTAATGATGCCGCGGAGCGTCGAGGTTGCATCGAGCAATAACGCGTTCTCTGGGCGAGGAGCCACGCTCGAAGAAAGCGCACAATGGGCCGCATAATGGAAGGCTATCGACAAAAGGCGAGCCAGCCTTATGATAGATTCATAAAGCAACTTTCCGTGCGTCTCTTTCGTGCATGTCCATTTACGTCGAAGCTTCTTACAAAGTGCTTACAGAAATCCTTTGTCTACCCACCATTTGCATCGCGATCTTCATCATCCTGCAGGGGGCCCCTCTGCGGAATATCTTCGATTATTGCTCCGTTGGGAATGGTGGGAGGGGGAGGTTTAGAGGGTGGAGAGACGATTCCTTTAATGTACTTAGCGAGCTGCGAAAGCAAAATCGAATTTCATCGCGGCATGGGAGAGAGGATAGGGGTGGGTAGTTTCGAGTGCGAAAAGTTGCTTCGTAAAGTACTTACACAAAGCTTCTTTTAACGAGGAATTTGCATTAAGTCCTTCCCCTGTGCCCTCCTCCTTGTTGCCTTCGACATTGACAGCCATCGTCGCGACTAATTACTCGTTTCAGGGATCCTTAAGTGCAATTACCCCGTAAGGGAACAACGATGTTCGCGTCTGGGCATTCGTTCGCGATAAGAAGCCCGTAACTGGTCACCGGACGCTTGCCTCGTCTAAGAAAGACGTTCTTCGAATATTCGAGCGTCTACAGAATGATTCTGAATCGCCAGAGTTCGAGTATGGGATATTGAAGTACTCTGAGAGTTCAACTAGTACGCAATGGAATATCCTAGGAGTTCACTCACGACACTCTAGAACATACTAAAAATTCAACCACGGGACACTAGAATACTCTAAAACTTCAACCACGGGACTCTAGAATTCTTTCAGAGTTCAACTAGCGTACTATAGAGTATCCTAAGAGTTCACTCACGGCACTCTAGAACACTCTAGATATTCAATCACAAGACTCTAGAATACTTTGAGAGTTCATCTACGGTACAAATACCCTTGGACACGAATAGAAAAATATTCGCAAACCTCCACGAACATTTCCACCGTTCTCTGGACGCACAAAGGTAAAGTTTCACATTTCCTCGCAATTGGTTAAATAAATATCGTTCGTTCGCGAACGAACTCGTTGAATAATCTACTACACGAGGTCCGTGGGTGCCAACAAGAGACGATGACCGATTCCATCGAAATTACTCTACTCTCGCCCGGCGTGGTGCACTGTGGACTCTTCCCCGTATCAAGATCCCAGTAACGAGCCGGGCCCCCATCCGTCGCGTGCAACCGCAAAAGACAATCGGGGTGTACAATTAATCGCGAGTTCACCGGTCGAGTCTACGGGCGGAATAGTGTAAAATGAGCTTCTAAAACCCCGCTGGAAAGCAGCCTCGGAACCGGAGGTTCTCATACGAGTGTCAGTGTTCAGTAACTCGGGCACGATTAAATGAAAAAACGCGAAGGAAACGAACGATACGCGGGGAATCATTGTTGCTTTCGAGCGACGCAGTCGCGCGTGTTTCGCTCCGCGCAACGCGACAACCAGCTATTCTTCGCCGGAGCGAGCGATATTGCATTCTTTCCAATTAGCCCCCTGCGTGACGAGTTACAATGAAAGAACCGAGAGCTGCAATAGTCCGGGAAAAACGGTGAGAGGGAAAGAGAGAGAGAAGAGAGCAGGTGAAAGGAGCAGAGAGAGAGGAGAGCGGACGCGTACACGTTATTACGTCTTCCGCGTGGGAATTAACGAACTGGAATTGCAATTTGATCGGGAATCTCGTCCCCTTATTCTAAGGCAAATCACGTTCCGCGTGTTCGTCGAATCGCATAATTTTTTGGCAACGGATTTAAACGCGGATACGTCAAACCTTCAATTACTCGGTTACGATCGGTCAGTCGTGTGCGGGAAACGCCTATAGGAGTTCAATGCGTATGTGTACTCCATAGACGAAAAGATCTTCCCCACAATGCGACCGTTTTTGGAAGAAGTTGTACGTAGTGTAACTCTACCTGGTTAGAAAATAATTAAGAAGCATCATTCACAGTAAATATATCTATGATGTTTTCGTTCGGCTGGACAATATTTTGGGCGGAAGAACGAACGGACGACGCAACCGGATGCGCCGGAGCAAAGCAGATGGAGGCCAGTTCTAATTGCACACACTCGAGTAACTACGCCGCCCCGATGATAAAGCCGATGGGATATGCCCTCTTTGACGGATTATCGAAAATCGATTTGCACAGTAGCCAATTAACCTACAAGTCATTACCGGCCGTAATTACGGCGATACCGATCTCAGAACGCGTTTCAATTGATAATAATAACGGTAATGGCCGCGTGGTCCGCGAAGCGGATCCTTGACGGAACGTTTACGAATAGAGTGTATGGGCGCTGAACGATAGAACGTCTCTGAACCGTGTTTCAAACGCGCATGCGCGCAAAAGAACGTTATTAATTACCGACAGGCGATTACGTTATTCACGAAGCAGTGGAAAAGATTTCTTTCTTTTTTCCAGATACGGTTGCGAACAAAAAATGGTACGTTCGTCACGTGACAGGGAACGTCACGAGTGGTTATCGGTGACACGAGTACCAAATTCTGAGCTATCGGCTTGTATCGTTTCGAGCGTCGATATTAAATCGTCTGACGCGATAAGCGAGAGACCGGATCGTTCCTCGACGTTGCAAACAGCGGGAATCGTTGTCGCACTCGAGAATCGAAAGTAAAAGTTGCGAGGCGAGGACGCGATATTGGTTGCTAAAATGGTGGTACTCTCGAAGAAACAGAGCAAGGATTTTATCACTGAGAATAATTAAACATTAAGTAGGAGAGGTACGATACTTAAGAGTATTCTGTACATATTAGAAAGTAACTTACATTATAGAAAAGCAATTTTTATTGCTGAGAATAATTAGAAATTAAATACAAAGGTAACGATATTTACGAGTATTTTGCACGGAAAATAACGAGTACTCCTGCGAGAATCAATTCTGAATCGCAAAAATATTATTTTGGTACAAAGGGAATTGAAAAATTATTTATACAATATTTTCGTGGTAAACGATTTTTTTAAAATGATACTATTGATACTTTCGATCTCACCGATGTAAAACACCCGGTATATAAATATTTACTTTACGAGATAAATTTAAAGTGCAGTTATTTTATTGCATAAAATATTACAAAAGCTCTTCCACCTTAATTGTACCAAATAGATACTCGGTTAAATCATTCGTTAAAAAGTTTGGATAATACTACACTGTGTAAACGTTTGTAAAACATCGTACCTCAAATAGAATACAATGTTTCGAATTTATTTTGGAATTCAAATACATTCGACACGGTACAAAAACGCGGTATGTTGCAATTCCGACCATCCACATTCAAGACCTAAACATTTATAAAACATGAAACCACAAATGCTCACTTGCAGTTCCAACCATATGCCTTCCCTGTTTAAGCGACAGTGGAGGACTACACGTGGGCCCAAACAAACCCGTAACTTAATCTCACACGAATATTTCTTTCAAAGACTCCGTTACTTTGTCCTATTTTCTTTAATTTCTGAAGAAAGTTGTATCAAGATTCAAGAACACACCAGACACCTTAAAACGAACGTTAAGTATTCTCTCGAACTTATCTTCGAATTTATACTCTTCGATACCAAGACTCATTTCCTGAATTTCTGAAGAAAGTTGTACCAGCGGTGCAAAAGTCTCCCGGGTCTGAGAAGACCCCATGGCAAGGTACAAAAAAGTGGCTTCTCTCTCCTCGCCCCCCCCCCCCCTCCCACCAAGTCGAACAAAGTATCACAAGTAGGTAGACACGGAAAATTCTCTCACGTAATTATCATCATCCTCATAGCGGCCACAACGTGGTTTCCAACCGCGTCGATCGACGAAACACGAAAGCCTCGAACACAAGGCTCTCGAGGAAAAAAAGCGTATTGTTAGCAACGTGCATAATCCGGTCCGGTCGGACGCGCGACGGAAGCTCGACCATCTATGGTGGTAGGAGGAGGTGGCGCAAACGGAGGAAGGAAGAGGTTAAAAAGAAAAAAGTGAGAAAAGAAAGAAATTGGCACGTTAACGAAGAAGAGAATGGCTCGTTTGGGGCGAGAAAAGGGGTAGGAGAGGCGGAGGTTACCCGGAGCGGAAGGAAAGTAAAGTTACCGAGGGGCGTACGCCTTTCGTTATATATGGAACGCCGAGAAAAGTGGGTCGTTTGCAGCGCCGCTTATCGTTCGAAGTTAGTGGCTTGGAAACGATGCCGCTTCTTTTTTTTTCCACCCGATCCCTCTTCCAGCGACCGTTTCGTTGGTCCAATTATGCTTAACAACAAACAGTTTCGCGGGCCGATAGGTTTCTCGCGTGCATACGTGCCCACTGTACGTACGTGCATGCATAAGTGGTCGTCCGATAAAATGCCGATGGTTTCGGTGTTTTAGAAAATTGATTAACGACAACGGAGCTTTCCGGAGGGGGGATTTGGGGGATCGGTTCGGCTGCGGTCATCGTTATTACGAAAGTTTGCTTGGAAAATAACGAGCAGTCCCGTGGAACAATGGCCAGTTGCAGAGGGTGAAGGGAGCATGGTGAGGGGGGGGGGGGGGGGGGGGTTGAAGTACGGAACATACGCGCTCATTACATAAACCTGCAGCGCGAGTTTACGACTAGCAATTAGCGGCCTGGGGCATCCGAGATCAGTTATCGGACATTCTTCCCTGGGATCGCCGCGATATTGAAATCGAACCTAGTTCGCGGTTTAACGCTATTCACCCCCTTCCAGTAATTTTTTTTTTTTTTTACAGAAAGAGTGAAACTTTCGATCTTTCTGTCCCGCGGTTTCGTTAACGTGTCTCGTGAAGCCCAAATCTCGCGCGTATAGAGTAGAGGAGAAACATAACCTCCAAACTGATCGATCTTCGATGTAAATGCTCCGCTACTTTTCCAAAGAGGTTACACCGATCGATGCATAGAAAATTACATTACAAGCTTAAAAAGTTTGAGGTAACCTTCAGGTTTCCCTCGAGTGAAAAGTTTCTCGATAAATTTTCTAATTGCAATTCGTCGCAACTCGATGTTAATGCGAGGTTATGATTTTTCTCGAGTACGTTCGTGCGAAATGTTTTCTTTTAAAGTCGATTCAAACTTCACACATATTACCGATGACTAATTACAAAAATTTACCACGTAAATGTTACTATTGTTATAACACTTAATTCATTATATTCACTAATAGAGAAGGTAAACTTTTATACTGTTATTTTAATAACCGGATTTATGTAATGAAAACTCACACGGTATTAAACACCGTTACGCTTTCGGTCGCGTTAACATTGAAAAGAATTTGCAATTTTAAATTTGTTTTATTCTCGTCCATTGAAAGAAATACTGCGTGATTTTCTTCCAGCGATAGAGTCGTTTACGCGAGCTTTCCTCTGCGGAGACTTCGAAGCGGAAGCCGCGAAAGCGCGAGAGAAGAGAGGTGAAGTTTGTCGAATAATTATCGTCGAGCACGAATTTCTATGGGCGCGCCCTGCGTCGAAACGACCGAGTGACACCGCCGATCGCGCAGGACAAACGCGCAAATATTGTTGCGCTTCGTAAATCGCAAAAACAACGGCGCTCGTCAAGCGGGGGATTTATGCACGTTGGTTCCGTCGCAGTGACCAACCGTGCCAACCCCCCGGCCCTTTCCACCCCGTTTCCGCCGTATCCGTTTCCGGTTTCGCGTAGATGCACATGTGCCCGATCTTCCCCCCTTTTTCTCGCATTCCCCACGGCCAGGACCGGCCTTCGAAATTTTGGTCCCCATCGTAAAATAATTGAAAAATATTCAAGCGATCCTAGGGTGAGCAGTGTACTTTAAAGGTCTATAGTTTTCAGTAGATTTACAGTGTATTTTAATTCTATAGATATGGTTCTTTATTTAAGCTTACCAGAAGGAGGTTAGAAGTCATTGTATAATAATGAAAAGTATTGTATTTGGCCATACAGAATGGTCTAAAAGTATCTACGTGTCAAGGTAAAAAATTCACATTTTATTACTTTGATCACACTCAGTTTATTTAATTAACAAACACATTCCTCGTGGAAACGAAGACTCGTGATCCAATGCAGCAAACTTTTTTATCGTTATCATAGAAACATTAATCTATCGATCTTCCAAACTTAAAAAGTTCAGTAGAAGAAAAAAACGTTTGAACCAACTTCGAATTACATCGTACGCCTAATTGGTCGTCCCCATTACACGCCATTGTTGCTTATCAATCTGTTCCACTTTCGACGGATTCTTCAACCCTGAGCGGCGATAAGCACGGGGCCTCTCAAGTGTCGGGACCCGGGGCAAGTGCCCCGTTTGCCCGGTGCCAAGGGCGGTACTGCCCACAGCGTTATCCCCTCACTCTTTCTATCTCTCTGGCTCTCGTTCCGTCCATTTGATGTTCGCTCGGCCGAACACGCCCGAGAGCGACGTTGAAGCCACCAATTCGTGTGCTCGCGCCTTCGCGTGCTACTCGGCGTTAAGCTGCAATTTTGGCCTGCAAAAAATCCATGGTTTCGCTCTGGCAAATACCCGGAACACACGATGCCGTCCAGGTGTCTATTAATTCCACGTTAAATCTCTGCGCATCGACGCAACGCGTACTTTTCCCAGTCGGCGGCCCGTCCGTTTCTTTCGTTTCGTTTTCTCGCCCTTTCAACGGTGTGCAAAGGAAAATGTTGAAGGAAGGGGAAAAAAAAACATTAGAGCGACGACGTGGATGTATACTGTGAGATAAAATTGAGAATCAGGAAAGTTCTACAGCTCGAAATAAGACGAAAATGAAGACAGAAAGACCATATCTATGGCCTCGTTTCCTAGAGAAAAGTGCATTTGAAAATCAATCCAATACAGATACACCTAATCATGTTTTTATTAGTATAGATACTTTCAAATTATCCTGTTAGTTTGAAGGTTTACAAATCCTCACAATGAATTTATTCTGATCTCTTTGATATGTGTAATAAGTGAAATAAGTCAATGTACTGTTCGCCCGTAAGAAGAAGGCCAACGAGCGTTTCTACCCCCACTCTGGTCAGCTAACTCCTCCACCATTACACTATCGCTATTAGTCGCTGTCGATCGTCGTCATTGTCTTAGGCTAATAGCTACAGAGATGGGAGGAGCTAGTAGACTAGTTGGAAGAGCTAGTAGATTAGGTAGAGTGGGAGAAGCTTGTAAACTAGAGTGGGGATGCAAACACTCGTTGGCCTTCATCTTGCAGACGGACAGTACACAGTTCCAAGTTTTCGCGGATTCGGCAGATTTAAATAGATTGGGTGGTTACTATTTCCCCCTCTTCTCTTCCTCCCACTCCCTACTTTATTAGCGCGTGCTTAGGGTGTGTGCAAGGCCCTTCACGCCTCTATAGGCGTATCATTTTTCTCAAAAACGAAGTCTCCGATGCAATTTTTTTTATTCCTTATTTTCTTCTTATTTTGACCCACGGAATCTCCCTGACCTCGTTTCTACCACGAATATTGGCCCACGACGTACCTACTTGCAATTTTGAGCATCTTGAAGACCCCGACTCAGGAATCTCGCTCAGTTTCCACGTCGCAGAGGGGTGGAGGGAAAATGCTGCTTGTGGTACCCCTAACCGTGAACATAAATTATGAATAGCCGGTAGGTTCTCGGTGAGAATTCAACGAACGGATCGCCAAGGA
This sequence comes from Ptiloglossa arizonensis, assembly GCF_051014685.1. Lineage (NCBI taxonomy): Eukaryota > Metazoa > Arthropoda > Insecta > Hymenoptera > Colletidae > Ptiloglossa > Ptiloglossa arizonensis. The sequence goes on from NC_135051.1 coordinate 25,232,468, forward strand.
GGATTTTAACAAAGGAGAATTTTTCGCGTTGCACGAGCCAGAGGAAGGGGCCCTCGAGGTTCTTTTCACAAAAAGCTTTTCACGAAATTTCTACCCTTGCGTGGCTCCCGCCATCGTTATGATAGGTCGATCCGAGTACACTTAATAATTGAACGCGTTAATCCGGCCCCCGAAACGTTCTCCCTCGATGAGATCGCTTTTTCAAAGAGGGGGGCGGGACGTGGGAGTGTCTGAACCCAAAATCTGTGGGGAGATTCAATCGACGAGAGTTTTTCAAAACTAATTTTCCACCTAAAGCTTCCACTACCGCCAGAGAAAATTCCCTCGTTATTTTCTTCGAAAATTTTCGGTTACTTTTCCACGAGTAAGAGCTACCCAGCGATTTACTCGAACGCTTTACCGTGTCGGCCGAAATCGTACGAAATCGCTGTTATTTCGACGATCATATATTTGAACGAGAGAGCAGCCAGTCCGTGGAGTTATTGCGAGGTTTTTTCAAGGATCTTGGAAATGGCGGGGCAGTGGTTCGCTCGAGAAGGGGGCTTTTCACGAATTTCGTCACTCGCCTAATTTCACCGAGGTTTCTCCACCATGGACCCTCGACGAGTCGGTTAGGGTCCTCCTTCGCTAGGATCCCTTAAGGGTTGCTCGAATAGAGTAGCGGCACGCTTTATTTATTTTCCCAACATTTTATGCCCCCCTTCGGCCGGAATAGCGAAGAAGGGTTCTAGGTCGGATCACAAATTTGGGAACCGTCTTTGTTTTTCGACAAATCGACACCGTTAGGGAAACACGATTGTTTCTCGAACGAGATCGAGGGTCGTATACTTGTTTCCGTTTTCGTTGGAGAATCACAGAAAGTATATTCTCAGAAAGTTAGGTTTCATCGTCGAAAATAATTCCCGGCCGAAATGGAAGGAACGAATTTCGAAAGATTTTCGAGACCATTTCGGTTTCTCGAGTGTCTTCTTACTAATGTTTTCGAGGTTTCTTATTTACTTATACGGAAAACTCATTAGAGGATTACACGAAAATTTTCACAGTGAGTTATATGATTTTCTTTCAAAATCGTGGGGTCCCCGATGAAAGAAATTTCTCCACTAAAGAAGAAGTTGGTAAGATTTCGAAAGACCTTCAAGACGATTTTGGTTCATCGAACATTTACATTTTGCTCGAGTTTCCCTCAGAGTAACTTTATCCAAAATTCAACAATTTTTCAACCAGCAGATATCGACACAAATCAAAAATGCTCGAAAACAAGTATTTGTCTTACGCGTTACCTCGAGGGTCCCCAAAAATCGCAGGATCGGTATTAGAAAAAAAAGGTTTGTCTCCATTGTAAAACAAAAAGTCGTGTAGACTTTGTAAACAACCCATAGAAACGGGGTGGAATTAACCAGGAAGCTTTCCGTGTCGCTCGCGTCCTCCCTATATTCGTAAAGATATTTAATCGTCCAACGAGGCAAACTCGCTTCTGGTTTTACCCGGCCGCCACTACCGCGAGCATCTTTTTATGCTCTTTATACAACCCGTGGTAAAGATGATTCATTATTATTACCCGGCTCTATTTTTATCGCACTTACGTAGCACGAAGTAACGAACAGGAGGCGAAGTAACGTCGTTAAAGATCCTCGTAAGTGGGGTCGGTTGGTCGTTCTTCGAAAACCTCGAAATATTCGTAGTCGCGAGGCTGGTTACGCGCGATTAATCATCTTCGAGCGATCTCGCCGATCCAGGGCTTCGATCGTGACGTGGATCGCTGAGAGAGCAACCCCTGAGAATGACAACGTCCGACACTCGACGCCCGTTCGAATGGCCGACGAGTGAACCGTTATCGATGGCTTCCGTCGTAACGAAAAAAAGAGCAAATCAATATTGACGTCTAGACGCGACAGTTAACCGCGTTACGCGTAACAGCTGACCCGATTGGGCCGAGGTTTCCGCCAAACCCGCGCGCGCTACCCTGAAACTGACAACGATCGATACTCGCGTTTCGAGCTATCGACGGCCGGTTTTTGGCATCGATGGTGCGTTGCAGTGGTAGCGGGCGACGGTAACGCGAAGAACGGAGAATCACCGGGATTAAAACGCGCCCGGATAAACCGCCTTCCATCGTTGAAAACCCGCCCGAACGAGCGAGCATCTCGTCGAACGCTCCGGGGCCAATAGCGGTACGGATAGGACACGCGGACGCGTATCGACGGACAGCTCGTTATCGGTCACCTTTTACCACCGTGAAAAAGGAAATTGGTATTTACAGCCCGGTACAGGATATGCGATTTCCTGTATCGACGACCGGGCACCGATTACGGATCGTTGATCTACGGAGCCGTCGAAGGATCGCTCAGTCGATGGAGGATGATGTATTTGGAGGTGAAGGATAAAGATTCATTTTTATGTGTAGTGTTTAGATCTAGGATGCATATTAGGTCGTTAGGGGATCTATGAATGTATTAGCAAATAATAGTTTATTGGTGAGGTAGTCTCTGCCCTAGGGTAGAAGGTGTAAGGATTGATTTTCTATTGTTATTTGTAGTGTTGCTGATACATAATGGTCAGGTTGTTCGAGACCCTATGGAGCCATTGACGTATGGTTATCGATAAGAGAATCCCTGCTCTAGAGTAGAAAGTGTAAAGATTGATTTTTATTGTAATTTATGGCATAGCTGTTTCAATTGGGGATGCATTAGGTAATAATGATCGTGTCATTTGACGATCTAGGAAGGCATTGACGAAATTTACTTATCGGTTGAATGGACTCTGGAGCTGGATGATATAGAGATCGATTTTATTGTAATTTGTAGCACAGGTGTTTTAATTGAGGACCCATTGGGCAATAATGAGGTATTTAATACTAAATTAACAGCGCTTGTAAGTAAATTACGATGTCATCGTTAATACGCTGTCCGACTTGTGACGTGGAATAATTGAGTTCTCCGCGAGACATAAATTGTGAAGTGGGCGTTCAGGTGCAAAAAGGTACTTGACAGAAATTAAACAAGAATCGATTTATTAGTGAAAAATACATATCTCTGAAAATTACAATATTCGCGTAATATTAGACATTTCCAGGCGTAGAAGGATTTTGACGAGTTTATCTCCAACTTTCTGAAACACTGTGTGGTGTCTTCTCATTCCCTTTGCGCTCGAATCGTTCTTTTAGACGGGAACCTGACAATTTCGAAGAGATTTTTTAAATCAAAAGTAAGATTAATTCTACAATCTTTAATCTTATATCTCGCAATATGTGTTTTACAAAGCATTTTTTATTACCTCGAGTTGTAAAGCTTACCTTGAAGATTAGACAAATTAGAAACGTTCTGGTGCATTGGTTGGCAACCGAGAGTCGCCACTCGAGTACAATAGGGTTAAGGAGAAGTTCACCGTACAAAAGGGTTGCAACACTGTCTCTGTCTCGTCGTCCAGGTGCTGTCGATTTTACGATGTAGACTACCGACTTGAGATTTGGCGAGTCGAACCATATGTTTCCATGGCCAGCGTGCAGAGAAACCTCGAATACGTTTCTGGCCACGTTTTCTCGCGGAGGAACGCTCTTTTCGAGGGTAGAGAGGCTCGAGACGGCCGAGTTCTCGCGCTCGTTGCCCGAGCGATGCAGGTTTGGAAGATACGATCGAGCGGAGAGAGTCGAGTCGAGTCGAATCGAGTCGAGTGGAGTCGAGTCCAGGGCTTGGTCGAAGAGGGCAAGGGGCGGTCGGCATTCATCCGAGCAGATAACATCGCTTGTTAAATCCACCCTCGCCGCGTCGGTGTACCCAGCACGCTTACCTGGAGGCCTCCGCTGCTGCCGACATCCTACTGACACGAGATAGCGAATCCGGCCGCCTCTGTCCTCTCGATTGTCTGCAGTCGCTTCATCCGACGATGCAACATCATCCTCACGACCGCTACCGAACTACCCGGTTCCTGGCTATTACCAATTTCATCGATCGTACCATCTGTCGCCGAACAATGCCTCTCGACGAATTATAATCGTCGAGGAGGATCCTCCTTGCGTTCTACGTTCGGGGAACACTTGGCTGAAAACGCTTGCAGGACCGAAGGTCCAAGGTTTGATTCGACCAAAGTACAAAGAAAAGATCAAAGTCGTTGAAGGTCTACAGTTAACTAACGTCTAAAGTTAACTAAAGTCCAAAGTCAAGTAATGTCCAAAGTTAACTAAAATCGAACGTCAAGGTCTAACTAAAACCAAGGTTCAAGATGAATCAAGATCCAAAGTCAACTAAGGTCCAGAGTCAACTAATGTCTAAAGTCAAGCAAAGTTCAAAGTTGACCACGGTCATAAGTCAACTAAGGTTACTATGGTCGATAGTTCACGAGTGTTCCCAGTGAACTAAGACCGCGAGAAGGGTCCTCTGGATTCTGATATTGTTCGAAACAGAGGGACACGTGAGATATCTGAACAATGTTCAACAGGCCGATCGGTCCTCAAATCGGGCGATTGTAAAAAGAAAAAAAGAATTAAGTTCTGGTGCAGTTCTCGCGAGCATCGACCGAATACGCCTTCGAATTCCAGGGTGACGCCGCGCGACAATCAGGGGGTCGGGGAGGTACCATAGCCAGAGAAAGCAATTTCGTTGAACAATAAAATTTTGGAGGGAATTTCTCAAACCGTCTTATACGGAGGTTGAAATCGAGGTCGTAAAGAGGGATGAAATGGAGTCAAGTATTTCACGGGTCGACCGTTTGTTTCTGGAACAAAGAAGAGCCTGAAAAGCCCTGGCCAACGTCATTTCGAGACAACGTAGGAAACACCCGGTCTCTCCCCCCCCCCCCCCGATGAATAACGACATTACTCGTCCCTGTTACTTTCCATCGTTTCTCTCTTCTCTTCGCGACCTACGTTCCCTTCTTTTTTCCTTTTCAAATACGTACACGACAGCATACATACGTACATATATATATATATATCTACACACAAACACACACGACGCAAATTTCTCACGCGTTGCTTGCGGACGAAGAAGACCATGAGAGTGAGAGAGTGGGGGAGCGAAGAACGTTAACCAAGCCCATTAATCTCGTGCCACCCTGAAGTTTCTCGTTTCGGAGTGCATCCACGTGCCTGGACACCCCCTCCTCCACCCCCCTCCTTCTTCCTACGTCGCCGGGAGCCTCGGGACGGTAATTAAAGCGTGAATAAATAAAGCTGCAGGCGTAAATCCCGGCAGCGTAAAAAAACTCCGGACCGCTGAATGAAGACTGGGAAGAAGGGAGAACGAGGGTAGGGGGCCCCCTTCTGGACGAAGGGGGCGCGCGCGACAGGAAAAAAAACAATACATTCTCGGGACGGAGAGGACGGCTCTTTCGTGATCTTAATCGTCGAGGAGGAGGGGAGAATTCTCCCCCCTCCCATCTTGATTTTGATTCGATTCGAGCGAATCCCGAGCTTCCCCTCCCCCAACCCCCGGATCTCACAAGGATAATTGATTCCTCTCGACATCCTGTTGGATCCAATCACGATCATCGCGCGGCTTAATCGAGCGGAGAAGGGACGCGCGATTTCCGACCTCGCGTCGCTCGCATTCCACAGGACCCCCAGTCCCCCCGCCCCCCAACCCTGTGTACCCGTCGAGACCGATTTACTTTTACCTACCGCTCCCCCCCCCCCCCCGCCCCTCCCTCCACTTCTAACGATTCGACCGTCCCTGGATTTACGAAGAGCTTCATTCGCGATCGAGACACAGTGACACGTGAAGCATAGACAGGAAACTAAGCTGAATTCCAGCTTTGTAGGAGTGGGGGAAGTAACGGGTGTTCCTTTGGTATTGTAGTTATACTATTATACTTTATACTTGGTATACTAATACAGTAGGTACAGCTGTAGTTGGAAAAGTAAGTCGAATCCCATGTGAAAGAAATGGGGGAAGCAACGGGTGTTCCTATGTACTATAATTAAATGTACTATAATTAAATATTATTTTACCTTATATCTGGTGTACCAATATATTTGATTTGTTTATTAACAATAATTTTTATGCACATATAAGACTCTTTTGTTAATTTAAATACATTAGATAGTACTTAAATACATAAAGATAATAGGAAGGAAAAGGAAAGAAAAGTAAAATAATATGAAAGAATAAAGAAGAATTACATGTGCGGAACAAATGTTTTTTATTATACTGTGCACAATTTTGCAAAACTACCCGCGAGTTGTAAAGAGAATCTAACCAACGTGGAACGGGGTATTTTACAAACGTATGTCATGTCTCTGATAATTCTTTTTTCTTTCCGCTTCATTAGGAAAGTAAAAAAGTATAATGTTTCGAAAATTTACAATACGTTAATTTACGTTAAAATTCGAAGCGCTATCCGAACTTTCGAGCAGCGTATCTTGCCTCGTCCTCATCGAGAATTACCCAAGAACTCGACGAATCGATCCGGTGCTTTTTTTATCGGAAAGGGGATACACGGTAGATTGTTCGAAAGAAAAATGTCGACGTAAGCAGTTACGGCGGAACATAGTTGCACGTGCGATTCATATTCCCACGGTCGCTCGATCGCAAAAGTGAACGTTGTTACGTTTCATCGTATCGGCCGTAATTCGAGTACCAATTTCGAAATTTCGAAAAATCGACATAATTCGTCCCATTATTAGCGAACAATGTCCACATAAAGACTGAAAAATAAAAAAAAAAATCACCCAACGTGTCGATGATAATCTTGTCACCTATGCGCGCATCGAAATTTCCGGGGAGAAAAATATTTGAAAATGGACAGAGTTATCGGGCGCGGTCTATCACTCCGGGCGTCATATTTTCATCCTTGACACAGCTTGTACAGAATGTTCTTCGTACTACAATTAGATAAGCGAACGAAAGAACGATCGATATTTGCAAACTCGTAAAGGTGTACGTATCTGCTTAATTTCGACGGGCGTGTGGATACGCGCCATTTAATATCGCGATCAATGAAAATCGTTATCGTTGGTGCGCCGCTTTGTTCAAAATGAATCTCGTCTGGTGAACAAAGCAGATTCGAAGCACCGATTCGAGATTGTACCTTTCGAATTTTTCCAGAGTGGGGAAGGTGAAGTGTTTTTTGTACCCGGAGAGACGGTAATGAAAAAAAAAAAGAAAAAAGGAAAATGTTGCTCCCGCGAGCGATTATCGTGGACGGATATGGATACAACTCGTTTCGACGGATAATCGAGTCGACCTGAATTTTCCAACTCGAGCCCGTAACTCGCTCGCGCTACCTCGTGCAAATGTAACGTCGGCTATTTCAACCCGGACGTACAATATACCGGCGTCGTTCGAATGAAAACCTGATGACAACCGTTTAACGCGACGGTGCAAGCCCCGGCGATCAATGGGTCGCGGAATGAACGTAAAAGGTCGTGGGGTAATACAAACGAGAATGAATGGAAACCGAAACGCGGAAGCTGTGACTTCGCGCGGTCACATGCAATGTGTTGTCTAGTGGTGCAGTGGTGCAGGCATCGCATCAGGAGTTCGAACGATTTTCTTTAAGAAGTTTCGGTAGGAGTGTATGTCTCCGTTTCTCTATAACTTTCTACAGGGCGTGGGACTGTTAACAGTAAACGAATTGTCTAGGCTAGTTAAATTGTTATGTAGCTTGTGTTAACTTTTGTTACCGTTGACTAATAAGAAACCTAGAAGTCATTGTATTTTAAATAGTAGGTAAGTAGAAATTAAAACAAGAACAAAGTCACTCCAATGATTATTAATCTTGAAGCATCGTTTCTGGTAAACATTTACAACTTGGCTTCTAACGATGCATTAAAGTGCAAAAGGACGAAGAGTACCTTTGAAAACCTGTATCTTACAGTGAGATAATTTATCATTGTGAAAAGAAACAATCGATCTAGTACTGATAGTTGCAAAGAATACTTGGAATACTTTGTTTGTTGTACAACCAACTTTACATCGATACTGTCAACAAATAGCTCCATGTCGATATCGATACCGTCTTTAAACTTTTGAAAAAGTTATTTTCGTTGATTTTTAATCGCTAAACCGTGATGGATGTTTGGCTACAGTGTTGACATCGGACCTCGAGTTTCTTTTTTTTTTTTAATTTTTGTTTCCAAGCGGAGTTAAAACGATCCTAGGCGAACGACGTTCATGAAGTCCTCCGGCTTATGAAATCGCCGTCTGTGCACGTTTTTGAACAGTAGGGAGAGAAGGTGGTCGGTAAGATATCGGCCGATTCACTTATTCTCATGAATATGTATTCGCGTGCCAGTCTCTGGCCTTCCGCTTGGCAATCATTATTCTTAATAACCGCCATTACCGACGGCATGCCGCGAGGATTTTTCAACGCTCGGATGCGGTGTGACGGAGCACAAAAAAAGAACACACACGACGATGATGAAATTATGCGACGGATAGGATCAAGCTGGACGCACAGTCGATTTTCAGAAGGAATACCCGAGGCGAAGCGTCCGGAGCCACGAAGCAAAAGAGAAGATTTTTTGCTTTCCTTTCTGGCCGTGGTTATCGAACTCTGAGAGCTCGATAACAGTGAACGGAGGTGCGAGGGGAAGACTGGGATGTTTATTTATTTACTCACCGGCACGAAAGGAAAAGATACAAGAACGTAACTAAAAAATACACGGGAGAAATCGAGCGGATTGCAGGTAATTTTCGTTTATAATTAATCGTACCGCAATAATTTTTAGAATTAAAGTACTTCTAGAAAGTGTCTAAAATAAAAAGTTTCTGCAGAGAGAGATAAAATAGTAGAATTATCGTTAGAAGTATTCGTGGAAGCGAAGTAAAGTTATGGGTCCATTTGGACCCACGCGTAGACTCTTCCATGACCTAAAATTGCTCGGATTAAAATTTCCACGATTGTAACACACTTTTGCAAATGTTCCTCTTTATTATTTACCACTATGGAGTCGAGTATAATAAAGAAAAAGTTACTCGACGAAAATTACCAAAAGCGTAAAAAAATTCTAAGAGTATGAAACACTATATAAAAAATGTTACTCGATAAAAATAAAAATTCTAAAGTTAAAAAATATTATTCGGTACACTCTCTCACGATCGGTTACATACCCATTAGAAGATATCAATTCTAAATAATCTGCGTACCATCGAAAACTCTTACTATCGCATCTACACGTCGTTAGTAAATATCGTACAGAAGTAAAGGTCCAAGGTGAGATCCTCGGGGAGAATCGGATATGTTTCGACGTTCGACTTACTTTCTTCCGTGGAGGAGGTAGGATTACCTCGCGGAGCAATCGGAGAGAAAACGATGACATTTCGTGCCGAACGTGTAGATATATGGCAGCATCGTAGGGAATTTGACGGGCGTCAGTTTGCAGCAGGGGAACGATCGAGTTTCGCGTTCCCTGCATCCTCCTGACTAGATTCGTCCCTATCCCCACCCCTAGCTCTCTCCCCACTTTTGTTTCCGTGGCACACCTTCCGTAGATTTTACTGCCGAGGTTTCCGCGACCATCAGCGTCGCGGCGCAATATTTACGGTCTTGCTTATACCCAACGGCTTACACGCTTTTGCATTATTGACGCGGTCGGTAAGAACCCGTTCCCTCGAGCCCAGCCATTGCTTGGTAATGGTTGTTGCTCTCTCCCACTCCCCGTATACCCATGGTTGCTCGTCCAGGTCCGAACAATTTCGAGATAGTAACGCGGTATTTGCACGCGTTTATTCGCGGAGTGTGCAAGAAAACCAAGAAGAACGAACGCACGTCCCGCTTGCTAGTAACCAGGTTAATTACCCATCGCGTTTCCGCTGCTCCGTCCCGGGAATACTAAAACAGCCTCGACCGCTTTCCACCTTATTTCTTTTTTTTTTCTTTCGAGAAACGGAGTTTCCTTGCTTCTTCTATCCATGGTTTTTAATAATTCGCCGGTGTTGTCCGGCGCCTTTAATCCGCCTTTGGGTCGGTGCGCGTATTTTTTGCCCTACGCGTTAAAGGGCGCTACAATTTTTCGCATGGAACGACATTGAGGTTTCTGTCCAGATTATTGTAGCTACGGGAGAATAGAGAACGACGGAAGTAGACAATAGATGTTAGGAACACGGTAGATTCACGTAGGAGTGCGACTCGGGACCGGGAAGAGCCTTATAGCGCGTAGGACGCGGTTCGGTTGCTTTTATACTCTTTCGACGAGGAAAAGAACGAATTAAAGAGAAGAAAGGATTGTAGAGGAACGAAAAGTGTCCAAGAGTATGTGCGGACGAGGAAGAAAGTTCGAATCCGAGAAAATGTGAGCCACTAAAAAAATTAAACGAAATTGTAAGTCTTTGAGTCGTTCAAGCTTTTGCCGTGATTTCTCAGAAGCGATCATGGAGGATGTGTTAACGCTAAAAGAATTGAAAACAATCCAAATCGCATTGCGTTCGGTCTTCTCGGAAAATATTTTTCCGCAAGAACCAAAGGCAGAATTTTTAAATTTCATTCTTCGTTAAGTTCGCGGTCTTTAAATTCCAGCCGGCGGCTTTTTACAAAGATAGACGGCTCGTGTCGTATTTCACGCTTCGCTGGCATCGACGCCCCCCCCCCCCCCCCCCCGGTTAGTGGGGATAGTGACGATCGTAGAGCGAATAAAATCCGGCGCACAACGGAGAATTTACCGTACAGTGCGACGAGACGCGTTCCCGTCCGTTCATATCCGCGTTTACGCGTTTTCAACGGGGAACGTAGTTTGTCGTACTTCGAAATAAGAAAGTTTTGAGCTTCGTCGAAGACAACAGAGTGTCTGTAAACTCTCGACTCGGTTACACTTTAATATCTCGTCGGTATCTCGGTTATACTTAATTCGCGTCTAAACCCACACTTTGTTCCAAATATTCACTCGAATGTACAGAAAAGAGTCTTTGCTACACTTTAATATCTCCCCACTTTTATTCAATTCGCGTCTGGATCTACATTTTGTTTTAAGTATTCACCCCCACTTCCTTCGAAATCTGTGTCCTCGAGTATTAAAAGAAAAGTCTCCGTTACACTTTAATAATTCCCCACTTTTAGTTAATTCCAAATTATCATTTCCTCTTGCCGATATCGATTCTCTGGAATATACAAAAAAGTCTCCGTTACACTTTAATATTTTCCCATTCTTATTTAGTTTTAAATTATCACTTCCTTCCTACTAATATTCGGTGCTCTGGTGTCTAAAAAGAAGTTGTCGTTACGTTTTAGTATTTTCCCATTTTTATTTAATTCTAAATATCTCCCCCCCTTCGGTTCGGTGCTCTGGAAGTCTCGTTTCTAGGTTAGAGGTAACAAAATCGAGCGGTTGTTCAGATATCCAGTTAGCGGTACAATTTCAATAAAAATGGTGCGTGCAGGGAGTAAAAAATTTCGAAACGACACACCGAGGGGAATTAAATCGGTCGTTCGCGATCCTAATCGTCTTGCCGAGAGACGCTCGGGAAGCAAAAAAAGGAAAACTCGGTTGTCGTCGTCGTCGTCGTCGTCGTCACGGCCCTGGGCGATAGGCGAGCTAATTGACGCGGCAATATGGTAATCATCCTCGGAGCTTTCGTCCCGGAGACGAGTGAGGAAGAGAGTGAGTGAGAGGGGGGGAGACTCGAGACGACAAACGGTGTTTAAATCTCGCCGTCGAAGCTCTCGTTCGAATTGCAAAGCGCATTTGCGCGTTACGTCGCGGCTCTATGCAACCGCAATTACTCGAGATGACGTTGGGAACGAAGACAACTACTCCCGTAGGTCTGAACCCGTTTCCGGGAACAAGAGTCAGTCGACGGGAAAGGGGTTGTGCGCGGGGTGGGGGAGAGAAAGAAGAAACCAGCCTCGACGTTTGTTGTTGCGAGGCTTCGCGCTTTAACTGGGTTTCCAAACCTCTCACTCTCTCTCTTAGCGCTTCACAATCCTTTTTCTCTGTCTCTTGCTCTGTTCTCTTAGCAATCCTCTTTTTTTTCTCTCTGGTCTTTTCACACATCATTTTTTTTATCTTAGTCTGTTTGGTCGCTATGCATTCCCCTCCCTCTTCCTCTCACTCTCTCTGGTTACTTCACACAATTCTCTCTTCTCCCTGTCTTCTCTTCCTCTAGTCTCTAGTTTCTTCACACAATTTTCTCTCTCTCTCCCTCTCTCTCTCTCTCTCTCTCTCTCTCTCTCTCTCTCTCTCTCTCTCTCTCTCTCTCTCTCTCTCTCTCTCTCTCTCTCTCTCTTTAGCCGCTGTAAAATCGTCTCTCTCTTCGGTCGCTTTTCACGACCCTCTCTCTAGATACTTCACGCAATCCTCTCTGTCCCTCCGGTAGATGCACAATCCTCCCTCCTTCTTCCTCGCTCCGCTCGCTTCCTTTCTTTCGTTCTCCGTAACCGTTTCTGTTCGTGCGGGAATAACGAACCACGGTCTTTAGACGCGACCGGCGAGCACGATGATATCGTTCTCGATGCGCGCGATCCGCCAAAAAGCTCTGGTAAACAAAGTCGGTGCACGCGTCGCGGCTCGAGAACGTGACTGGGCGCATTACGCGCCGACGGGATTCGACGGATTAGCGTGGCGCGTGATGTCACGCGGTCGGAGCGGATTTTGAGCCTCGCTTCGCCTCGTTCGCGACGATCGCGACAAATTTTCCAGCCTCTGCCGTTCCACTTCGTCACCTTGGATTCCGTGAAGACACTTTCGCCCGGAGACTCCGCCTCGCGAGTTCCTCGCGCTCTCACCGTGCGATGAATACAACCTGCACCTCGCCTCTCACCCGCGAACGATGCACGAGAAACGTCGACATCGTGCACGATAAGCTGAAATAAATCACGAAGACAAGCGATAGGTCAACGAGGGAGGGTTCGCGGGGAAACGTTCCAACGCACCCGTGACCGACCAACCTTTGACGAAGGATAGATGTACGGGGTGTCTACGAAGAAGATGGTTCTCTTATCGCGACTCACCCGTAGAGGGTTTATTATTTCGATCTTGAGAAGAACCGAAGGTAGGAAAAGTATGGTTCACTTTTAAAAAAATTAGCATGGTGTACCAAATGGTGTGGAATAATTTTGTCACCCCCGTTTGTGTCAAGTGACACTTTTAGCAGTATTTTTTCGATACCTTTTATATGAATGATTTTTTATATCGTTCACAAACAATTTTTTCAGAAATATTATTCGGGGTAAAGTTATTTATGTCATGTGACATCCTCCTCTGTGGCGTAATATTTTTTTTTGACGACAGGATACTTTAGGTTGCTCGTGGAATATTCCACCATGTCGAATGGAACACCCTGTATACACGAATGCGGTGATTTTCTATTTTATATTCGTACGAACAAATGTACTACGAAATACAGACCGATGTCGCGTTATGTAGGACATATTGTTCGGAATATTTAGTTGTTCTGTTTAATACATTTTATACGAGTATTGTTAAAAGCATTCACTTCGTTAAATAAAATGGCTGCAAATGTAGCGTGATCTGTGGCGGGCGGTTTTCCAACCGAATTGCGGTAACGAACGTGTTAAGGGAGGTGATTCGAGCGGTGGAGTGGAGTAGAAAGGTGATAGAAACATTCTATGGTAAATGCATAATTAACGAACTAAATTCTATCGAAGATATCGCGAGATTTCTTTCGTAGTGCCTTAGAATTTATGTTTATAGGACTCTTTACTGCACCACTTCATCTTCTATAAGGAAATCATCTATTTCGGAGTCACACTGTATATTGAATACATGCACAGTATGAACAGGTAATAGTGAGAAACAGAGTAAGAAGATATAAAAAACAAAGTTAATCACGATTATCAGATACACGAATGCGTTGCTGGTATATAACTTGCCTCGAGGATAGGGGTGAATAACTCCAGTTGATAGCGATTCTTGTGAAATTCAAACTGTTGCATCCCGGATTAGGGCCTCGAGAAAAGGGGGCAGTATTTTATTGCCTCATGTCCCATGTAAAGGGAGAATACATTCATTTCGAATTCCTATGTCTGGTGAACAGATGTTTCGGGAATTAATTCGTTTTGCAGACGGAATAAATGTATTCTCCCTTTACGGGCTTGCAGCGATAAAATACTCCTTACTCTCGAGGCCCTAATCTGAGATGCAATATGGAGAATCTAGGCAAGAAAGAAGTCTACAATTTCGAGGATTCCTCCAGCTACTGTGTACCAAGAATTCTTATAGTCCCGTGCTTGTGAAAAATTGGACTTATAGTAACAAAATACTCATTGTTTTTTCAGAGTCCTACTATAATTCGAGACATAGACCTTCTGAATTCGCGATGCTTCTAAAGGCCTAACCGAGACACAGATCTTTTTAGGGACCAAATTTTAGGAGCAGACCTTCTCAAGGTCCCAATACGAGACACAGACCTTCTCACAGAGTCGTAATTCGAAACTCGATACTTCTCGATGCTCCAGACAAGAAGTCTAAGATATCAAGTGTTTCCTCAGTCACGGTACACCAAGAATCTGTATCATATCACACTCGTGGAGAATGGATATCCCCTCCAGTAATATCTGTATGATCCAGGTGAGAATCTCGAAGAATCAGATTTCCGTAGACCGGTTGCGTCGCGTGGTAGGTTTTCGCGCGAGGTAAACTGGTCCCGTCCATTCTTGGTTTTCCAGTCGACCGGACACGAGCGAAACGTGTTTCCCCCGCTCACCGATTTCTGTTCGCGAAGGAAACCGACAACGCGCTCCGTGGAAAAATAAGCGATTATTATCGGATCGAATTAGACTCGGACTCCTGTAAATTCCCGCGTGAGTTGCAGAAAGGCAGGGTCACGAGAGGCGTTTGAAGCAGTCTCCGGGGAAAACCGACCACCATCCCACCATGAATTCATTCGCACCCTCATGAAATTCAAAGCAGTCGTTACGCTCCTGGCACGACGACAACGAGCCCGACGTCGCGAATGGTGTACGGCACGGCCGAGCAGCTATCCGCGTCGCCGAGATCTTCGATGTTTTATTTATAATTTGTTTATGTCATCGTCCGCCCGGTTCTCCCGGCTCTTGCGTCTGGTATCCACGGTTTATCCGCTCGTCCACGTCGGCGTTACGTCCCCGTGATTTGTCCGACGATAAAACCGCGGTCTGTCGCACCAGATAAAGGATTCGAGGTGCAAACTAACCGTCAAAACCACCCAAACCTAGTTTTATACACGGTTACCTTTTGGCTAGTATTTTTACAGATTTCTGGGAACATCGATGCCCCAGTTGCATAATCGCGAAGGGTATTACGGCCCCAAAAGTTTCTTCTGCACTTGCAGCGACCACGTTTGCTTCTAGGTTCAGCCATCGTAAACTTGCGAGGCAATACTTGTCGGTAATTGCCTCCACCAATACTCAGATTTGGACCCAAGTCCCATTTTGTGGTGGGGAGTTTGTTATGGATAGGAAGTCTACGCTTATACGTTCTCGATAGTGATCGACGTGTCGTTAATCCATGACTCAACACTTGTCGGTAATTTCTCGTCAGCTGTTCAATGCTGGGCCCAAGTCCCACTCGGTGGTGGGGAGTTTGTTGTAGGTAGGAAGTCTACGCTTCTGCGTTATGGATAGTGATCGACGTGTCGTTAACCCGTGACGCACCACTTGTCGGTAATTTCTTGTCAGCTGTTCAATGCTGGACCCAAGTTCCACTCGGTGATGGGGAGTTTGTTATAGGTAGGAAGTCTACGCTTCTGCGTTCTGGATAGTGATCGACGTGTCGTTAACCCATGACGCAACACTGGTAACTGCCTCGTCAACCACTCAACGCTGGGCCCAAGTCCCAGGGCCCCTCCACATCGGGGTCCGATTACAGTGGCAACTCGCTCGTGCCATTCTCAGTCAATTGCCCTCGTTCTTAAACGAGAATCTCGTTTACTGCATTTCATTAACGCTAATTACATATTAATATAGACTGATAGTGGAAGGGCCTTACTCCCGTGGACTCAGTGGTGGGGAGTTGTTAGAGGTATACGATATAAAAGAATAGCTTAGAACTCGAAACCACATAATTGATCTGTTTCATAGAAACAGATATATAGTGAATCGAGATAGATCCAATTTACCCCCTTCCAATTTAAAATTATTTCAGTGGAACGTTCAACTATCATATCCCTACAATCACCGAACATCTACGTTTAATATTTCACGGATTGCAACAAAAATGTGTCTTTCTATCGTATTGTAAAATCTCGTTGTAATCAAAAGGGGACAGTTCGGGTCCCTCATACTTTTTAATCGACACGTCCGTCCTCAATTTCGCAAAGATAGGGCCCTTCGATTTAATTCTTTTTTTCAATCTAATCGCGATCGCTGGACCACGTGCGAGGACAACCGATAAACGGAATTAACGGGCGGGAGTTTTCTCGCGACTCGCGTAAACGATGCGTTTCACCGAACCGTATCCCACCCCTGGATGAAGATCGAGCCAACGGGAGCGCTTTGGAAGCCATTCGTCGCGTTCCGATTCAATTAAATCTCCGTCGAATACCGTGGCTGCAGTCACGCCGAACGTATTCGAACGTACGGAATTTTACGGGGCAGTGATTCGGTGATAATTAATGAACCGAAACGAAGTTTTTTTTTCTATTCTTTTTTTTTCCTTTTTTTTTTAAGCCCCAGCATCACCGTGACGACGAAGCGTCCAACAAAGGAATCAATCTTGGCGTCGCGCGGGTCGCGAGCGAACGAAGATCCGCTTTAATAATTCCATAGTTTCGAGTTAATAGATCGTCGAGGGATCAAGTGTCGCTTACCGTAACGCGCGTGCCGGTAATTAAATGCGCCCGTTAAATTTGCGGCAAATTGGA
This sequence comes from Ptiloglossa arizonensis, assembly GCF_051014685.1. Classification (NCBI taxonomy): domain Eukaryota; kingdom Metazoa; phylum Arthropoda; class Insecta; order Hymenoptera; family Colletidae; genus Ptiloglossa; species Ptiloglossa arizonensis. Next base: position 25,249,198 of record NC_135051.1, read on the forward strand.
TGAAATCCGCGTCAAGCAGTCAGCACTTAAGCCACTCTCGATTCTCGCGTTGCGATTCGATTAAACCTCTATTAAACCGCGCGCTGCGTTCGCGGAAACAAGTACCAGCCAGTCGCGATGTCGAGTGAAATAATTTCGCGACGTGACCGGAAACGCATCGCGGGACACGTTTGCGCGGGAATCGAAGTAATACTCGAACGGATACGGAGCGTGTCGCCCGGTGCGGAAATTATTTCCGCGTGGACGCGCGCACATGCATCCGCTCGACCCGAAAAATTTCTGCGGGGCAAAAAATTGAGGGTGGGGGAGAGTGCACCGTCGAAGCGAGTTTCTAAAATTAATTAACGCGCGTCGGTCACCGGTGTCCAACTACGGACTTCGGATGGAAAATGTAAGGAAATGGTGTCGCGGGATTAAAAATTGACAATTTTATGCTAACCATAGACGGAGAAATAATATCGATTCTGTTAATATCGATACAGTTGGAGCCGGAATGTGTCGTTTTAACGGGGTATGCTTTCGAACGCGTTGGGAAGAGTAGATTTTTCATGGTTGATAAAATGTGACTTTCGTGGTGCAATTCACAGTATTATTCGTCTAACGTTTCTTACAAAATCTTCTCACTTCTTCCGCAATCTATGACGTAACTTTTGAAACTTCTGTCTCAAGTATGGTTACGTTTGTCTCGGGGATCCGTAAGACGGATAATTTCTTACGTAATTAGGGGATATATTCATTCTTTTTGTGTTTTAAGCAAATTTCAAATGAGATGGATACATAATCTCCCACCAACTTTTGCAATAATTGTGTTCTTTCTTTTGTATTTGCCTTGAAAAAATTTCCAACGACGCGAATAGCTAATTTCTTATAAAATTCCACGACAGTCATATTTTTGTTCGTCTCTTTAAAAGGTCTTACATGAACACTGAAAATTCATCCCGAATTATTGGGTTAAAATAACTCATACACGGGTAGACAGCGACTCCAAAATGCGAGATTCGAAGAAAGAAGTGGAAAATAACCTTCAAGCGATCGTCGGGAGGAGGTTATCGGTCTGGATCTCGCGCTTCGATGAATCGAATCGTGCGCGAAATTGCGCGAGTGATTTCAATTACGTGGATCAGCGTGTACACATAATGTTCGGTGGATCCGGCGTGAGTGGTATTCTCTCGGTGAGCGCGCGCGATGATTAGGATCTTGGGAATAGTTTCGCAACAAATACCGATACAACGATACCCGCATCGAAGCACCGCGCCGGTGACATTGGAATTACCTTGGCAAATGCGAAGCGCGCGATATTCTGGGAGCGTTGGATCTCGACCCCAGTTGCCATTTTCTGAGTGAATGTAAAAGCATCCGGTTCACCGTGCCGCGAAGAGAAATCAAGGACTGCTCCACGTGCTCTGCCCTGAATGCATACGTAACTAAAAATAAATTAATGCCGCTCGCACAATCCGTTTCACCAATTTCTCAATACGTTCGTTTCCATTTTGTCTCTCCTTATTATTCGTTGCACCAGCAGACAACATTTTTCATGCACTTCGAGATTCGCTATCGGAGGAAAGAATTCCGTTTCTTCTAATTAATTAATCAATTAATTTCTTTCTCTCGACGAGATAAAATTCCCCAAAAATTATCTCAAAGGGACCCTTCAAAGTACAACCAGCTTTTCCAAAATCACACTTTTCCACGCGGAAAGGACGCGTGATTTTCCTCCAGACAATGTGTTCCGAAAATGAGGAAAATCGCTTAGAGTATCTCGGCGACGCTTCGAGATTCGAGAGGATAGACGAACGAACGCGATCGCCTCGGTAGCGCGTGGACCGATGTGGGGTCATTTTTCACTGTGTATCGCAATGGTAACCGTACGCGCGTACTCGAAGACGAGTATATCCGCGAAGTTTAAACGGTTGAATAGCCGAGGTCGAATGAAGGGTCGCGAAATCGCTGTTCCCGGTGCCCGAGCGTGTGCGCACGAGACTCAAACGAGGTCAAGTGCACCCTCACCGTGCTTTCCCAGCTTCCGTTGCGGCCTCCCCCCACCACTCGGGTGGCTACCTCGTTTTTACCCTCACTACCCCGCTCCTACCCCCTCCACCCAACCAACGTCCGTTTCTCCCCCACCGCGCGGCGTTTTTTATCTTAATAATCCTTGCCAGACAATATCCCGCGGAGCCCGCATTCTTCAATCTCGGATGCATCCGACGGGGTCGTTATTAATTTTAATTAAACCGCGTTATTGCGCTTTATTGCACTTCGAAAAGAGTCAACGAAATTAGTTTCTCTGCCCCCGATTCCAACTCCGTCTCGAACCCCTTGGAACTCCCACCACCATCAGGTCGGGTAAATATTCGTTTTTGAACAAGAAGGGACGAAAGTTTCAGATCCTGGGTGAAGTCCTCCTCAGCGTGGGGAGGGGCTTAAAGTCTCGAGAGTTTCGATGTTCGACTAGAAGAACGCAGTCGTCGATCGCCTGGCACCTGGACGGCATCTCTGAGATTGCGTCGACTGCTTCGAATCGGTCAATTCCGTTTACTTGTGACGCTTCTGGGTCAGTTCTGCTTTGCAGGTGACTGCCACGGTTTGTGTTATTCGGTCGAAATTCACGTAGCTAAGCGTCATCGATCCTGACGGTTTAACTCGATGTTCTGAGGAAATGGCGAGTCATGATGACACGTATGATTTTATGTAAATTGTGGATTTGGTTTTTAAATAAGGGATATAATTAAATTTAAGGTCTTTTAAATTCGAGAGATTTTAGATTTAACTTGCATGGAGCAGACTGGTAGTCTGCTATTAATTCGGGGTACCAGATTACCGATGCGTAATCCAGACAAGATTAAGGTGCAGTATAAGATGCTTGAGGAATTTATATTCTATGGAACATCGAATGACAAAGTCTGACATTTTATAGGATTTAATTACAATTTGGTGAACATGCGGAACAAAGTTCAGTGAAGATGTAAAATTAACATCCGGATTATAGTTTTCAAAAATGCCAGAGATGTTACAGAGGATCTCATTAGATACTCTGACACTTGACGAGCATAATTTGAACTCCTTTCTTTCATCATCAGACGCAAAATAGTTTTTATAATCTCCTTGATCGAATTGATGACAACCCGAAATAGTCCTCTTTGTAACAATTGCGCAATTGTAAAAAATAAAAAAACTCTTCGGGGAATCGAAGTAGTCCTCTTGGACAGGAGCCAAGTTCCATAAGTGATATGTATATTTGGGAACCCGGTGAGAGTAGAAAGTAGAAATGTTTCCAAATAAAGATTATAATAATTTATTTATTCGACATTGAAATACAGATCAAACTTGCATCGCTAGATGTCAATGTTTCTCTTTGGTATGTTTCAAGTATTGTCGTAGTATTGTTCCTTTTAGTTCGGAAAGCCCCAGTCCCGCTTGATGAAGTCCGCCGCCCTCTCACCGATCATGTTGATCACTGCGACTGGATTACCAGAGATCACCTGTTAAATGAAGAAAATAGAATAAATAGTCATCGTCGGATAATTACGATTTCCATCGTGAAGAATAGAATCATACCATTGGCATGACGGAGGCGTCAGCCACTCGCAGTCCCTTTATTCCGTACACGGATAACGATTGTGGATCGACCACAGCCATTTTGTCTGAGGCTGGACCCATCTTACAGGTCCCAGACTGGTGGTTCTCGGGTCTCGTGTCCCAACGAATGGCGCACTTCCAATAGGCCTCGGTATTCACTCCGAACGAAGAGCACAGTGGTAGTGGTTTGTGCCTCAACTGTAAGCCGCGTTTACGCATCGCCGTAGTATTGGCCATTTTGAAGATGCTGCGTAACCCGAAGTATACAATTTCGAGGTCCCTTTCGCTGGCGAGGTCGTTACTCCAGATGTATGGATGCTCGAAGGGATCGTTGCTCTTGAGCGTGATGCGACCTAAGGGTAATGATTTTAACGCATGAGATTCGATCCTTCATGTCTTCGAAACATAGTGGGTTAACAAATGTATCACATTTTTAATATCCTCATACGCACAATAGGGTATTTTTCATCTCATTTCTTTAACACCCTGATTCGTATGGTGAGATACTTTTCAACCCACCCCCCTTTTGATTGCCATGATGGAAGATTTGTCAATTCACCGTGAAAAATCAAAATGACACAAGTTACTCAACGTCTCACCCCACAATTAAATATCTAATTAATTAATCGAACAGAATTGTACCTCTGCTATCCGGCTGTACATTGACAGCAGAGAACCTGACGGTCATCTTGTCGTCGTAGGTGGTCAAATCAGCTATCTTCGTCTTGGTCTTACATATAGCCTGATAACCGGCGAAGAAAATTTGGGTATCCGGATCGTCGGCAGTCGTGAACTCAGATGCCAATATCCCGGTGACCTGAGCCAGGCCAGTACCTGACAACGGTCCGGTTTGACGCTTCAGATACTCATTGACATTTTTTTCGTTCAGCAGGTCCTTGTATTTCTCGTTCGTAATGAAGTCTACCCCGTACGATTGGTGATTGTGAAGATTCTCGCCTACACCCGGTAGATTGTGAACGACCTTGATATTGACAGATTCTAGGTGTTCCCTTGGCCCAATACCAGACAGAAGCAACAGTTGCGGCGAGTTTATCGTGCCACCTGACACGATAACCTCACGGCTTGCCTTGACGTCATACTTTTTCCCATTCTGCGTGCAAAGACGTTTACGGGATTAAAAGGAACAGATCGAATTTCTCGCGTGAAGTCTTACCAAGTAAAGTTCAACGCCAGTCGCTTGCTTGTTCTTGATATGTATCTTCGTGACGTACGCGTTGACAAGCACCGAGAGATTCGAACGATTCCTGATCGGGTAGAGGAACGATGCAGTTGAACTACGCCTCACACCAGCCTCACTGATGGTCTGAGCTACCGTAAAACCTGTGATACGATCACCGACCAAGTCCTCCGTGACACCAAATCCTGCTTCTTTAGCAGCTTCCATGATGGACTTCGAGAACTCGGGCCGCCAGGGGAATCTGTCCAAACGGAACAATTAATCTTTATGGTCCTCCATGGTTTGCACCAGGGATGGGAATCTTCTTCACTGGGAGTCACAGAACACATGGTGTTGCGTCCGTCTTTCTTTTTCTAGCACCTTCCTAGTGAAATCTAGTGTCTTGGAACGTGACGCATTCAAAATCGAGTCAATAGTTTAAGGTTTAAATATCTCCTGGATTTATGTACCGACACGGAACGCGTTAAAACTACCGCACTGATAGTGGGACATCTCCACTCTCTCAGCCGTAGATAGGTCTAATACTCATTCCGAGAGAAATAAGAAAATAGCTCATAACAAACCTTTCAACAGTCATAGGTCCACCAGTGGCGTGCCACTTCCTGCCTACTCTGCCGATTTCCTTGTTGTTCTCCGATTTCTTGAAATATTTCAGCACCTGGAAAATCATTGCTCAGTCGTCTTACCTCAAAGTACGCGCATTTTCATTATTAATTAAGGCAATTACATATACAAGTCATCGTAACTGAACATCTTGACGTAATAGAATCCGGATCAATTCTAGGTAGCACTTATTATCAAGAACACATATTACATCTTCCTTTCGAGCGCTTTATACTTTTGTTCATATGTCTGCCAAAGATACCCTTAATCTTTGAATACACACGAAAATTTCTGTTAGGCAATAAGTTTCGACCATGCCTAAATCTGGTGGGAATTAGGCGGAGTCTAGCCCCCACTTGCGTTCAGTTAACAGAGGTTTGGCAACTTCATACAGTACATATACCGTTCGTACCTCTTCCCAGGACCATCCCTTGTTACCCATCGCGACCCATCGTTCGTAGTCTTTGGCGTGTCCCCGATGGTAAGCCATACCGTGATGGACTGTGTTCCCCCCGAGGTTCTTGCCTCGTGGCCAATAGCAGCTGGCTTTGGAACCAAGACAGGCGAATGACTCGTTGCTCGTGTGGTATTGCCAGTCTAGTTTAGTACCTGTACAAGGGAACACAAGATTACGGTTACATTTAATTCGGTACGGGATCATTGTCGCGAACGAGAGGATTCCTCACCGAGGAAGAGCTGAAGAAAGCTGGGTGTTTCGGCAGGTCCAGGTTCATCGGGACCTGCTTCAACCAGGAGGACTGACCAATTCGCCATCTCTGATAATCTGTTGGCTATTACCGGACCGGCGGCTCCGGCTGTGCGGTAACAAAGCACATGTAGGATGTGGGAATCGATCAAAATCACTCAAATGTTGGTTCTTTGTAGAAACACTTACCGCCCACGATGATCGCATCATAGTTCTCAGCTGGTTGCTCGATCGTTGGCACACGATTGCACGACTGGCTGATTTTCTTGTTCGCTACCATTAAACTGTTCAGCAGCGTCAAGAACAATATCTTCGAGTTGGCCGAGCATACATCGGTAAGACCTATCTCTCCTACGTAGGGATTCGGGCACGTTTCCCCGCGCATGGAGTCGAAGACACACGCCTAAAACGGTTCGTGAACGGGTCACGTGTATCCAGAAATGGTGCAAACACTTTTTTCGTAAAGAAAAACGTACCATGTTGATCGTAGACAGGATCTCATATGATTGGAGCTTCGCAGAACGACTGTCTACTCGCTTCGCAATTGCTCGTCAACCGTTCCCTTTTATACTACCATTTTTTTCGTAAACAATATGCGCGAAGACGATAAAAGGCGCAACATTTCGTAAACGTCCGCACGTACCACCGATAACACCATCATACATGCAAATTGCAGTCAACCGTTATCGTAATGTTTCGTTATTATTAATGGATTGCGTATAGGTTGTTAAAAAGCGCACGGAGTGGAGATGTCACGTTACGTCAAATTTCTTCTGCCATAAAAACTATTTATTTACAACATTTTGATTTACAGTTTAGATGTCCGGTCGGCGCGTCTCGCCGCTCGAACTTTCTCCCGTATTACGCTCGCTCGATTTACATACGCGTGCACATTCGTACGTGGGTAGTACAGCAACACGCGGGAGTCTCTTTGGTCCTCGCTCGGATACGGAAATTTTATCCCAGTCGATTGCGATGAAAAGGAAAGATATAGGCTTTCCGTATGGGCCGAACATCGTGACCGCGGCTAAGCGGAAAAGCAATTCTAAATTGTCGTTAACGGTTGACGTCAGCGCGTCGAGTCGTTCGGGGGTTATTAACGAGCGTGTTACGGTGGACTAATTAGCGCAATAGACTCGCGAATAACACCGATGGTGATGGACGCGGGAACACCATTCGAAATGCGTTTCTCCTCTATGATTATTGCTCGCTAAAAGTTTCCGTCTTTACGATTACTTGTCCGCAAAAAGGTTCCACCTCTATGATTATTGCTCGCTAAAAGTTTTCATCTCTACGTTTATTGCTCGCGAAAGTTTGCCACAATTCCATGAACGCTCTTGCCCAACGAGACGCGGATACTGATTCGTAAGTCTTTTGAGAACCCTCACAAAGGCGCGAGATTCAACGCGAAACGACACGAACGGATTATCTCGGTCGCGAGGAACCCATTCGGATCTAAAAGCGTTAAGAGTCCGCGAGCATCGAATTAAGTGACGGATTAATGTTTAATAACCGCGTTTACAAAGTCCCATTAGTGTGTACAGTGGTATGCGAAAGAAGCTGGGGGGATTGGAGAATACAATCGATGCTAACAGCTTGAACGTCCAGAGCCCACGTCGAATTAAGTCTTCGTTCGACCGTACTGGTTTAATTTATAATCTTCGCATTTACAAAGGTCGCTTGGATACGATGTTACGGAACAAGCAGCTCGTGTCACCGAGGATGCGTTTACAATTTCGATAAGTGCAACACTAGGAGAAAGTATTCCGTTACTCAGGCACTAGATCGCGCGTGAATGGCATACGATAGTCTCGAGGGATGATAAAAGGGGGAGAAGAACAAAATATGAGGTGGAAATGGTTTGTTACATTGACATTCTGGCGTTGAAATTTCTGTTCCACGTATGACGATCGACTCTCGATCAGCGTACGGTTCCTGTAGAGCCATAGACCCTAGTTAGGTGTCCTTTAAGAAGAGAAGGGTGGGGGAGGAGTCATCTCTTTGGCGTCGGTCATTCGCTGCGAACGAAACTCGGCTGAATCGCGGACTAGATCGATCGAGGATCTTGGCTACCAAATACCCTGGTCCCAATCGATGTACTTGATCCCCCAAAGCAATAGATCCAGCGAGTTGTCGATCGTAGAACGGGAACTACGAAACATGGCAAATTGCTAGTGACTATAAGAGCTTTTCCATTTGGCTAAGTCCATCCACGGTAGGAGGGGTGGAACGCCGTACCATTGTGTAGCGTCGACACCCCAGTCCTGTTTGATGAAGGCTGCTGCCCTCTCAGCGATCATTATCGTCGGAGCAGCCGTGTTTCCGGACGTCACCTTCGAGGAATGAAATCGTGATTTCTTTAAAGGAACAAATGAACAAGAAAGAGACAAAAAAAGAGTAGAATTGATAAATACCTGCGGCATGATAGACGCGTCGGCCACTCGTAGTCCTTTGATACCATAGACGGAGAGTCGAGGATCTACCACGGCCATAGGATCGCTGGCCGGACCCATTTTGCAGGAACCTGCCTGATGATTCTCCGGACCAGTGTTTTGACGAATGGCGCAGTGCCAGTAATCATCGCTGAGGAACGTGTAGTTGGAGCAAGCTGACAGAGGTGCATCTCTAAAAGTCATGTTATACTTGGACATGGCGGTGGTGTTACTGAAGGTCAAAGCGATCTGGATACCGGCTACTAGGCCTGCCGCGTCGAGAGGATCAGACAGGTAGTTTGCTGTCATAATGGGCTTGGCGAGAGGATCGTTGCTGGCCAGACGGAGAGTTCCTGAAGTAAATTCAGTGTTGAAATTTCTGACAATTCATGAGCGGTTCTGAAGGGTCGATGGATACCTCTACTACGCGGTTGGACAAAGGTAGGTGATATGCTGATGCTTCGAGGTCCGTTGTTCAACAAGGCTCCCAGCTCTCCGGTAATGCTGCAGGATGCTTGGTAGCCAGCGAAAAATATCTGAAGATCAGGGTTATCAGGAGTGGTGTAGGGCGAGGGAATGATCCCTGTTAATTGGGATAAACCCGTGGACGCCATGGGACCTGTCTGGAACGCGACGTACTCCAGAGCAGATGCCCAGGTCAGGTCCATGGTGTTCGGCTGATTGATGCTGAAGGACAGCGTGTAGGACACATGGTTATGTAAGTTTTCCCCGACACCTGTGGATATCGAAGAGCGAACTCTGTTTGGAAACATTCCGTTGATTCTGGACAGTTAGGATGAAAGCTAGCTTACCCGGAAGGTCTTTAACCACTGGCACGTTCACGGATTGTAGATGTTCTTTGGGCCCGATGCCGGACAGTAGCAATATTTGGGGAGAGTTAATAGTCCCACCAGATACGATCACCTCGCGGGTAGCACGAGCCACTTGGAGTTTTCCATTCTAAAAATATGCTCATGGGTATTAAGACATTGATATCGAACGATGACCGATCGTGAATGATTCTGCGTAAGGAAGGGAGTTTGGAAGATGAGATTAAAACAGTAATTCTGACGTCTCACTGGGGCTATGAGTTTAGATGTGACAACTTTCAGGTGAAGTAGTTTTTAGACGTAACGATCTTTAGATGCAAGAATCCTTAGGTGAGACAATCTTTAGGTCTAAAAATCTCTAGATGCAACAATCTTTAGATGAGACAGTCTTCAGACAATAATTTTTAGATGCGTCAATTTTTAGATGCAAGGTTAGGAGACTCTAGTTCATGGTTAAACTCTCCTAAGAACAGACCTCCTCTCTCCAATACTAACTTTTAAGTACTGAACTCCGACCGCCCTCGAGTTCTCGATGATGATCTTCGTAACGGTTGCGTTCAGCACGATCTGAAGGTTCCGCCTGTGGCGAATCGGATGCAGAAAGGCTGTCGAGCCACTCTGTCTTACTCCGTCCTTTTGCATCATCTGAGAGACCGTGAACCCTGCGAACTGCTCCCCGTTGAGATCCTCAGAGACGGTGTATCCTCTCTCGGACGCCGCGGTGAGGATATCTTTGGCTATGTTGGGTCTCCAAGGGAATCTTCCAATGTTCAACAATCCGCCTGTTCTGTGATACTTCCTACCCACTCGATTGATCTCGGTGTTGTTTTCCGAGCAGAGGAAATATGGGAGCACCTGCGTGTTTCGAGAAAAAGACAAGTGTCACGCTCGCGGCGATCTATCAACGCGAAACTAGCCAACAATTGGCCAATCGGCCTCGTTGGATTTCTCGGCATAAGATAAATTGTGTTTAGACAGAACTAGCCGTTCACCTCTTCCCAAGACCATCCCTCGTTGCCCTTAGCGACCCAATTGTCGAAATCCTTGCGGTGTCCTCGCGTGTACATCATCCCGTTGTGCACTGAGGTACCACCCAGATTTTTACCACGTGGCCAGTTACACTGTCCCCCAGTGGAGAGACATGCATTCTTCTCGTTCATGGTATGGTATTTCCAATTGAGCTCGGTACCTGTTCAGAATCCAGGATCTTATCTCGTGGAAGAACAAATCCAATTTTGACGCAAGGATAATATTTACCTAGAAACATTCCCACCATGCTAGGTACATTTGTACCCGGTGGCTCGTCCGGACCGGCTTCTAACAGTAGAACATTCCATTCCGGTTGATCGCTGAGTCTGGACGCCACCACGGAACCTGCTGTCCCTCCTGCGGGGAAAGTGTACGGTTAACGACCACCGTTTTCAGGGACGCTGGTTTTCTGGACACCGTTGCACCGAGTCTCTCCGATTAAAATGCTCAGCAGGTAAGCAGGCACAGAAACTCGTTTCACGGTGCCCGGAGCATGCCTCCAATAGACCCTAACGAGCACCGTGTCCAACACACGGTATACATAGGTGTGCGCAAAGAAATCTGTCCGGCTAGAAAGCGGTCTACGCGAAAGGCCTTGGCCATGGTTCTGGTCAACCTGTAAATAGCTATCGTGTGGCTGCACATGTTGCACCTTTTAAGCGTGTATCGTTCGCACGTGAACCATGGCAGCGTGACGCCGCTACAACACGCGCGGATTCGAGGATGAAATGTCGAAGAAAGTACGAACGAATTATGCTTTCTTCTCGGGGAAATTGGGCGAGGCTTCACGCGAATAGCCAGGTGCTCGAAAACGCGAGATACCGGGTTACGATAAACGAGCCGAGTACATTTAAAATGGAAAACACGTTTCGGTTTTCACGGTCACCGATTCCCAAGTGTCAAGATTAGCGATTATGGTCTTAAAGTGCTAATCGACCGCGACATTTGTTTACGTGTGCGATTGTCATTAATCACGCGTAAACAAAACAAGCTTATCGCATCGCGCGTATAATTCTTCATGAAGGTAACAATTATCGAGGAAATTATACGTCTTCGTCGTTTTCCGCATTGAGGGAAAGTCCACCGATGAATGGAAAAAGTGGAATGAGGTCACCGATATTTGAATGTTGAAAGAAAATTTTCAATTGGGACGTTTCGATAAACGGTAAACGGACCTTGCGAATGCGTTATCGGCGGGACGGCGTTAAGGAAAGTGAGAATGTAAATGTGTCTAAATACGCGGAACAAATAGCATGCAAATGTGGAACTGTTCTTATCTTTTCCTTTATTGAAACCGTAACGCTCAATGACGATTTGAGGAATTTACCTGACGTAATTACGAGTGCGTGTGCTGAAAGATTAGTACGTCGACTTCAGACCGTCGTGAAATTGTGCCCGGAACGGTTATCGTCGCACTTCGCGGTAAGTAACGGGCTCGATAAGTGCTTACCTAGTTTCGAATTAATCAAGTTTAACAATATTCCCACGAGACCTCCGGGGAACTTCGGTTTTCGATGGTGCGTTATATACGTTCGCGCGTGGAAACGGTAATCCGGCCGATAGAATAGGCATGAATCGTAATACGCGTGTTCGATATACGTGTTTCGCGTTCTTCCAGCAGATAAGAGTCCATTTGCATGCGAGTACGACCATTAATGTTCTCGAAAAACTGTTTTTGACGAATAAACAATAATAATTCATTTTTTCGCAAAGTGGAAAGATAAATAGTTTGCTAACTTTTAGAGTGTACAGTGCTCGTTAAATGAAACGGAAGAGTCACAATAAACGTGAATCGAGAAATCAGTATTTACGATGTTACGAACAATTTTTTGTTTTCGTCCGCATAAGCGACTCGCGCGCTTCGGATAACGTATGAAAACAGTAGATTGTTTGTTCTTTCACTTTAAGCGCGTATCGTAACAAAGGATTGTCTTATTGCGAGACGTTGCATCGAGAGATAAACAGAAACGATCAGTTTAATCCATTCTTTCCATACGGTACGATAGTAGTTGGAGCTTGTTTAAATGGAAACAAAAAATTGTTCGTAACGTTGTAAATATACTATTTTTCGACCCATGTTAATTGGGACTTTTCCGCTCCATTTGGCGAATACTGCCCTAAAAGTTATAAACCCTTTTTTCACTCTACTCTGTATGTTCGTTCGACGCGTTGGTTCAAAAAAGAATCGATGAACGCATTAGGGTTAAACTGGGTCAACATCGAAGCATTGAATCGACTAAAAATCGCCGCAATGGACAAAGGTATTTACATGCCCCCCTCTGATTGACGACCGTACTTAATTGTTTATTCATTTTTGGAACGCGAAGAGGTTCCACATCTAATCAGAAGAGTGTTCTTCGAGATGTCTTTGAACAACGGAGCGCAATAGTGCAGAAAATAAGCCGCCTTGTTCACGATTCCCTCGTTATAAGGCCCGATCCCCCTTTCATTTGCCCCCCACCCCCCTCTTCGGTTAGTTCAGAAAAAGTGGCGACGAATCCGAGAGGAAAAGTTTCACTGCGTTATTCGAATTGTTTTCTTGCTCTTTTATCGACAGTTCCCCCACCCCCTAAATATTTTGAGCTCGCGAATCATGCCACATTCCAAAAGCTCGGCATGTAACGATAGTCGGAAAAAGTTCTCAAAAATTACAAGGGGGGCACCGATGCATCCTGGTGCTCCCCTGTAAAAATGGTTCATATTCCTCCATATTCGTGTCAGAACTCTTCTGTTTCCAGAACTTGGACGCGTAAGAATAACCGAAATTATATTTTCGAAAATAATGCGGGGGGTCCCGATGCAATGAACCAAGCATCCCTGTGCCCCCCCCCCCCCGATTTCGAAGAAAAAATTTCGTCTCCCTTCTAATCATTTTTCAAAAACACGTCGTGTGACTACGACCCGAGAAAAGTTCTTGCAAATATACCATAAAGCGTGGGGCGAGGCGAGGGGGCACCGATTCAATTAATCGACCCAGCCCCCTGCCCCCTCCGTCCTGGAGAAAAGACAAGTTTTTCTCGCGGAGAAAAGTCTCGCCTCCTGTTTTTCCATCAGTTCACGATCCGTGTCATTTCCCGGGAAACGAAACGATGCGATCGAGTAAAAACGGTTCTGCTTCGGCAAGAAACACAGTCAAACACGCGGATTGCGTAAGCGTCGCGACGCCGCCGACGTCGCGGCGATCCATTACGGCATTGCTGAAAATCGTCGGTTCGATTCACCCTCGCTGTCCCGTTATCCTTCATTTTCCTCGATTTTCCACTATTTCCACCGGACGGTTTTCTATATACCCCCACCCCAACCCCTCTCGCTACACCCCCTCCACCATCGTTTCGTTCTCCCGCGGTGGATCGACCCGAGGCGCGCGGCGTCGAAGTTATATTCGCTTGGAAACATATTTCGATACACGTCCGGCGTTCTCCGTTTCCGTTTCGTCGACACCGGGACGACCTAACGGCGCTGCGTTATTTACGTTGTTCCGCCGCCAAGCGTCCCGAGTCTACCCGCGCGCATAAAACGGGGTGAGTAGAGAGAAGGTTGGACATAGTGGGGGCCCGACTCGTCACTTATTCCGCTCGTCGATTTGCATCTTTACGACCGGGCACTCATTTCTGCTCGACGATGTACTCATCGTTCGACGATATCCCATCTGTGCCCCGAAGACGGAGTTCAAAAACTCTATGAGGGGAAGGAGAAAGTGTCAGGCGGGGGGGATGGAGAGGGAATAATTCATCGGTTCGAAGACTCGACACTGCGAACGACGATTGTCCCCTGACTGATGGAAAACGATTCCGTGGTTATTTGTGGGTATGTACGATTGTTTGTTTGGGTGTGCGTGTGTGTATCTGTGTGACAAAGATATCGTCTTCGTGACCTTGTGATTCAGCAATCGAGAACCGTTTTCAGGCAAGTCGAAAAGATTCTTTATGGAATGTACACAGTGGTTTCTCTACTAGCCAACACTTCTTAATAGTAGAATACAAAACTCGTTTAACGTAGCAGCGATGGAATTCGAGAAGACGTTGTTTGAGAATTTTAAGTGATCGTTTACTTGATATAGTCGTGAATCGAGGGTAGTTTTCGGAATAATTGAGTTGGTGGAGTGAAAGAATATGTGTGTGTGTGTGTGTGTGTGTGTACAAGTCTTTTAAATATGGCATGTGTTGTACCTTAAAGTGGTATACATTACACCAATGTATGTATTTATAACTATCTTTCGCCCTAAGGAAAATAATCCCCTGATATTTCGACCCTTCGATTATCCAACCCCTCGTCCCTATTAAATAATCGAGGGAGTAAATCGGTTTGTTCGTCATCATCGAATCTCGCAACCAAGTGGACGTAAATTTTATTAAGTAATAAATATACAAGGGCCATTTATACCTCACGTTAAACAGAAAAGTATTTGCACTCCAATGTTCGACAACAGTTGTACAACGAACACAGGATTCTTGCGTCACACCGCATTGAAATATATTATATTTGCGTCCTTTCTACGAAGTTTAATCGAAACTTGCCATTGTAGAACACGAGTAATCTCCGGGAGGGGGGTGGGGGCAAAGTAGCAGAAATTGGAAAACAAAAAGTAAATAGTACCTCGGTGTGTGCATGTATACACGATCTAACGCGATACGAGGTACGTGAAAAAAAAGAGAAAAACACTCGTGCGTGTAGAACGCGGAAAGATGGGCGCGAGAAATTTATGCGGGTTGTTACGCGAAGAGATCGGCACGATCCGGGAAAACAGATGCGATTAACCGTAGAAGGTGAGACGCTGTTTCGTACATAGCCAAACAGGTAGTGTTGCAAATTTCGTAACGGCAGGAAAAACGTAATTTAAATAAGGTAAGAATCTCCTTTACCGATCGACTCATTTCTTTTACAATTTCGTACGGTGAATCAGTATCGAGAAGTTGAAATATTACCATTCAAAGTATAGGGTTTCTTATTATAAACAGCTGTTGGAGAATAAATGTATTAATATACATATGTGTAATATATGTATAGTAAATGTATGTTGCATTTACAAACAATATCGATGTAAAAAGGTTGGAACGCGTGGAAACAAAATATCGAGCATCGTCTTTCCCTATCTCTTTCTCCGTTTTCCTCAAGTCATTAAACCTAAACGAGACAGCATAAATTCGTAATTACGACGCGTTGTCGAGTGGTACGCTCGCTTGGAAGAAACTTGCCCGCCGGGACACGGTAGGAGATTGCGAACAATGAAATTTTTATAGGGGAAGATCCGTTGAAAATAATCCATTTTGTTTTGGAAGAGTAGAGGGAGAGAAACCAGAAAAAAAACATCATCGAGATAAGTGTGATAATGCAAATAACATTTTCATCAGCAATAATAAAATTTTGACATTGAAAGGATCCGTTGAAAAGTATCCATCTTGTTTTGAAAAAGTGGAGGAAGAGAAACACGGAAAAAAAATCATCGGGATAAGTGTGACAATGCAAATAACATTTTCATCGCCGATAATAAAATGTTGACAGTGGAAGAGTGGGGGTAGGGAAGCAAGGAAACAAAAAAAAATCGTCGACGAAAGAGCGACCGGACAAATAACATTCTCATCGTGACACCAATGAGAATATTCCGGGGCGAGATTATGCAAATACGCGGATTTGTTCGACCGTAAACCATTCCGCGGGTAACACTCGACGCGTTGAATTTCATATTTTATCGTCTTTATCTGTATGCCACTGTACGTAGGTACAACCGTGATTCGATCGGTTCTTCGTTAACGATCGAACGTTACGCTAATATCCGCGTAGCCTTAATTACTGTACACGGGTCTTCGGAAGGAACCGGTTCTACAGGTGCGACGATTTATGTAACCTCCCACCCCTCTGTGCGGCAACTTCCGGTAACGTAGGTGTGGAGGGGAACACGACTCCTTTTATACGTCCCGCCTTGGCGGGTTCTCGAACGATATTGATAAAAAGACGAGATCGAGTCTCAGCGCCTGAACATGATTGCTCGCAGACGCGGACTGTCGTCCATACTTTCCATCGAGGGGCCGGCGAAAAAACCTCCTCTGTCACGGCGATTTCCAGGAAGTTTTTCTCCGCGCGGTTAATAAAACCTAAACACGCCGGAGCGAATCAACCGCGAGGAAAGTTCACGCCAACGGTGTTCTCGATTTAACCGTTTTCGCGAGCTATCCGCGATAACCGTTGGTCGTCTATCAGGTAGTGTGAATATCCCGATTATTTAAGGAGAAAGAGAGAGTAAAATGTTAATATTCTTTCATTACGCGAAATTTTGTTAAAACTTCTCGGCACTTTCCGTCTATATTCCCTAATGTTCTAAGATGTAAAAACTATTTTTTTGTTTGTTAGAATTAACGGTGTTGATGGGTGATGGAGTCTAGCATCTTTTTACTTCAATCCAGAATAAAAAATGAAACTTTAACTTCCGTTCGAGGAATCCAAAATTGATGATAGTTTTTAGTTATCGTTCCGATCGATCGCAAGAAATTCAAGAGAATAGTAGAATTGGAAGTAGAGTGAAAATAAAATAGAACGAGTAACATTTGTCGGTAGATTGCGTAAAATACAAAATCGAAAGGTAAGAGTTCCATCTTTGTTTTAACGATATTGTAGAAATCGAAGGATCTCGATGCGATCCACATTCTCTCGGCAGTTAAATAGCATAATTTCTTCGATAGAATAAAGTCTACGGTATCACGTCCACCTTCGTCGCTTATCACAGGTCTCACCTTGTCTATTCTTGGTTATTAATTAAAACATTCACATATATCGCGCACCGTGTTAATTTCGCATCGAAACACCGCGAATAGATTCTTCCGGAATAAAGACTTTGTTAGCATTGTAATAGGAAATACACCGTTCATGCAATAGAATTTTCATATAACAGAACGTTCGTATAATAGAAGGTTCGCATAACGGGTGTTCATATAACGGGAGGTTGCACCGTGGTGCAACCGGGCGAGACGAGACCGGAAGGGTGGTTGGAACGTTGGAGGGACGAGGGGACGGGGGGACATCGATGAAGCGCGAGCTGGAAATTATATTAACGACGCAATAATCACGGCTAGCCCTCCCTCTCCCCGTCGAATGAATAACAGTTCGTATTAATATCACGTCTAAACATCGAACGATCTCGGCCCATCGAATCGCGTTTTCGTCGTTGCCTCGACCAGCGATAATCGACGAATTACGATCGACCTGGCGTTTCGGCGTGCTCCGATTCGCGATAATTCCGTTTAACCTCCGCGTACGCGTAAATGTACCCGTTTACGGGGGTTGAAAATGCTCCTCGTTCCGTTTCCACGTGGCGAGTTTAAATGTTACGACAGGAAACATTTTCGCTCGAAAAAATGATCATTTTAATTCGTACCCTGTGAACTACGAAAGATCACGTTTTTAATATCAATTTTACCGAGGAGGTAAAATATTTTCTTAACGTGCGATGTGATTGCATTTTATAACAATGATACACTAATATTGTTAGTAACGACAATTAACTGAAAAATTACACGATAAACGCAATCATGGAATTTTCGATTATTTAGCGTACGATATGATCGTACTTTATAGCAATTTTATACTAGTGTTACTAATAATGACAATTAATTGAAAATTACATAATAATTGCACAATAGATACCTTTAATAAAACTCTATTGATATAACGTACGTAGGTGTCTTTAAATTGGAGCAGGTCAATTGTTTGTAGAATTTATTCAGATTAATTATTATGCTATTTATGCAATTGAACCACTACTTGTTAGGCCTCTGCAATGCTCAAGATTCTCTCATAACCTTTGTCCGAATACTCTTTGTTCGAAGACGTTTGTCCCGTACTGTATGTGTAGTTCTCGAGCGAGCAAGCGAGCGATCAAAGACTTTTGTACGCGTTTTCTTTAAATTTGTCCGCAATTAAAATGCCTCTCTTAATCGAGTAAAATTAAAAGTATAGCGGATATTTTTCCCGGTGGTTCAACTCGAAATTATTTGAACGAGACAATCGACGAGTCTCTGCTTCGAATTAACGCGACGAAACTTTTATCGCCAATTGCGACAAAGTTACGTTTCATTGATTCAAGACGTTCCGATTGTATCGTATTTAATGACAGACTCATGACACTTAAACGGTCAGGTACTAAAATAACAAAGTTACGAGGTCGCGACGAGTCATTTCTAATCCGTGTTATTACACGTGGCTCGTGATGTATAATTACAAGTTAACGTCTGTTTCGTGATGTGTGAATATAATCTAATATAATTATTTTAATTTACGCAAACGTAAACGCTATTGTGACGGTCGTCTACGATTAGCTAAACGTCGGCGTTCTGCCTTGAGAAAAGGAGATTCGGAATGGAAAATATTTTATTCGTAAAAGTAAAAAATACTACAAAAATTCTCCGTTAGCAACGAAGAAGTTTCTTTCGTGTATCAAGGGAATGTAACAACTAGAATATTAAAATAAAATTGTCTAGTTAACGAGTGACCGTTATAATTCCTTTGACAATAGGGAAAGAATGTCTGTCTATGGCTGTCTATCGGGTTTTATTTTTCACGAGTATGTCGCGTGCTTGGTAAAATTCCTAGAAGAGAGGGAAAACGCCAACTTTCCCTTTCTTAGTGTCTCGAGATTCCAAGATCTTCGTTACACCGATTAGGTGATCGCCACTGGCGCGTGATCCAAGGCTCTCAATTGTCTCTATTTTTCAGACAATGTTCGAACTGTTAGAAGCAAGTACTTCGAGGTCCTCTCACAATGGTTTCACGGGTGAAGAAACGTCGAACGTAATTACCAACCGATCCTTGGCCGAGACTAGCTTTCGCTCTTGTTTTCGCGGGATTCGTGAACTATCGTGTATCCGTTTTTAAATTGTTACGAAATGATATTAAACTTAATATCTTAACCTATGACGAGCCACTGTTTTTCTAAAATAACTCATTCGATCGAATTCTCATAAACGTGTCTCGACATTTTCGACCTCAAGACACTTTCAGGTACAGTATAATTTACCGTTTCTCTATTATATAAACTTTTTTCTCACATTATTATTCTGTAATAAATGAAAGAGTAAAGTAACCTGGACTAGATTCTAATGAAAGAGCAATCTTTAGGTAAAGGAATAAAAATAAACTAACCTGGACTACACTCTAGTAAGAAAGTAACCATTAAGGGAGGAAATAAAAATAAAATAACCTGGGCTACGTTCTAATGAGAAAATAACCTTTAAATAATCTGAACTACATTTTTACTAACGAAATAATAGTTCGACAAAAAAAATAAAAATAAAATAATAAGATCTACATTGTAACGACAAATTAACCTCCCAAATGAAATGACCTAGGTTACATAAATTTGTACAGTGATTCTAAACATTCAGTGATCTAAATACTTGTATCGTGCAGAAGCACCTCGATGACCCACCGGTGGGTCATATGACGAAACAAGAGCGTCATCCAAGTGTTCACGTGATTCCAAACGCTCTAAACACGACGAATCTCCTCCTAGATCCTCGCTCGCGTTTCACGTTGCAATTGCACGCGTCTTACGCCCGGTTCCCACGACTCGTGGAGCGGATAGCATCGTAAAAACGTCCTTCGCGGTTGCGCGGACAATAATCACCGAAAGGGAAACCAAGCAGGATTAATTTCGACGTTGAAGCCGACGAAACGTTGGATAAAGCCAGCGAGCTTGCACCGGGAGTTTTACGGGACGATTTCACCAACCGCCTCGTAAAATATCCAATTACAAGGGACCCCATTTTTTTTCTTCCCCCACCATATCCTCGGTAACCAGTTAAGAGGTCCAGGACGCGTCATCGTTTGTTCTCTAACGAGTCAAGTGGACGCGAAAGTTTACTAATTACAACCGTTTGGAAAACGCTAAGAGCCCTTGTCTCTTGTCCCCCCCCCCCCCCCCCTCACCACAACCCGTTCTACAGTGTTCATTAAACCACACCCGGTGGTTTCTTCGTTCTTATTTTCGAATTCTTCGGATTACATCCCCCACCAGGTCGTGACTTCTTTTTATCGTGGCATTACACCTTCAGCCAACCCACCCACCGCCACGATAAAAGGATAAATGAAATTTTATTATTTAGTTTAGCGCATCCAGCCGGCGTTCCCGAGCCACTTTTGTCGGGCGCGCGGAAGAAACGGGAACTTCGATAACAACCTACCCCCGAGACCGTAATATCCAGTTTCTTCGCAATTTCCCCGGTAGAATTTATCTCTCTGAAATTACATCGCTCGAGTTAAATTGTACCGGTCCCGTTTATCGTAATTAACACGCGCACATTAGCCCAATTTCAATTTATTAATCAATAGACGGGATACATTCTCGCTGGTAGAATCAAGCGGTGACGAGCTGGGTTTGGATTGAAAGTACGATACAAAGGTCGATTGGAACGAAAGACGCGATAGGTGGAAGGGTTACTCGCCAGCCCCCCTTGGAATAATTTCTTAACGAGTTTATTCGCTGTTCTCGCTCGAATCCACCCTCGACAACGGCGCGAAAGCGATTATCGTTGAACAATATTGCGAAGGTAAATCGAAACAACGTTAACGGGATCGATGGGTGCTGGAAGCGTTTCGACGTTCTAGTTATGACATCAACCACGATTATTACCGATACCTCGGTCGAATGTAGTCAATATGGACGAATGTTTACAGAGGAGTCGTGTGTCTACCTTACAGTGGGGGCTTATATCGTCTGTTAATCGAGTTTCTCACGAACTGAAATGGTCATCATGTGTCTAACCTCCTATCAAGCTCTCGTACAGTTTGTTAAACGAGTTTTTTGGAAACTAAAACGATCAACTTCTGTTTTCCCCCGAGTGGGGGGCTTGGATAATCTTTTAACCGAGTTTCTTTGAGTGTAGATCTCATATAGTCTTTCCACCTAGTTTTTTAGAGACTAAAATGATCAATGTTCTCTCTTCCCTTAATTAGGGGGCTTGTATAGTCTTTCAACCAAGTTCTCCGCGTACCAAAATGTTCATAGAGTGTCTATCCTTCAATGAAGGTCCATGTACTCTGTTGGCCGAGTTTTTTAGAGACCAAAATGATCATTGTTCTGTCTATTCTCAAGTAGGGGGCTTCTGGACTCTATTAACCGAGTCTCTCACGAACTAAAAGAATCGTCATCTGTCTGCACCTAGTGGTGGGTTTATAAGATCTTCTAGCAGAGTTTTTCGCGGGTGAAAGTGACCATGGTGTATCTATTCTTGAGCTAAGGTCTTATCCAGTGGGTCAGTCGAGTTTCTTGCGAACCAAAATGATCATCGTGTGTCTATTCCTGAGTAAGTGGCTTGTATAGTCCGTTAGCCGAGTTTTCAGATTTAATATGATCGTGGAGTAACGCGTTTGGATATACCAACTTTGAGAGTATTTCCACGGGGAGTAACATCGTCAGGCAGACCTCTGTATGGTTCTTTTTGTCACAAAGCATCGGTTCCTCTACGAATGTAACCGGTTACGACGTACTTTTAACGAGCAACGTTAAATTAATGCCCGCCGATATCGTTGAATAATTCGCGTCCGTGCCTGCATCGGAAGTTCTTCTTCCATTAAAGTCTATTATTATATTAGCTCGTTTGCATCGGAACGACGAGAAAGTGTCGTTAATAATTTAGCTCGCAGAGCTTCGACACCGACACTCGTAAATCATTCAGCGAAAGCCATTTGCTTTCGTTACGGTATTTCGGGCAAAGTGTATGAAAATTTCAGTCCGCGTTTCGATTGAAATTACCGAATACAGGCGCGCGCGCGCACACATACACGCAAGCACAAACACATGTACGCACCAGAAACACGGTATATGGAGTCTGACCGACGCAATTATATTTTCAAACTATCGGTGGATAGGTAAAGTTTGCGGGGGCACAAAAATTGCTCGATTCGCCTGGGGTAGGGGAGAAAAATAGAATATTCAAGTTTGCGGGAAATATGCAAGTTTCATGGATGATAATCCATGTGTGTCGAGCCCGGTTATCATTTTCAACTGTACGCTATGTAAGCACCGAGTGTGAGTTTAGTGGTGCTCATGAATACTGACGATTCCACGCATACAATTTTATTGATCCAATGATCACGATCTATAGTAGTATGTACTGAATAGTATTTGCTACCAGAGATGTTTGACCCGATATGACTAGATTTCTTATCATTTTCGAGTCACAGAGATCGAAAGACTCTAGACTTCCGTTTCCAATAGTTGCTGGTTTAGTTGGATCTTTTTTTTTCTGCTGAAGATTAATATAATATTCATTCCTAGGGAATCATATCAGGAACTATAAAAGTATCTACTCTCTACTCTACTCTACTCTACTCTATCAGTTACCAGATGTGATTTTAACTTGGATTAAGTCCCATCGTTCTCGGATCATCGAGTAGAATGAAACCCTAGAATCCACTCTCCTGCATCACTTTGAAGTTTAACGTACTACCACCAGTCTATATAGAACGTCGAATACTCACCGCCAACAACAATGAAGTCATACTGGGGTTCCGTTAAATTGACAGGTCTCACGCGCTCACAGAGTTGGGAGATCTCGTCTTTATCGCGGACGAACGTGTCCAAGAGCGTCATGAAAGTCAAGAACTGCGGGCCCGGGCAGACGTTGCCTAGACTAGGACCGAGAAACGGTCCCTGGCATGCCGGCGTGGCGGTCACGTTATACGACATTCTGCAAAGAATAAGAGAAAAAAAATACTGTAAGAAATACCACGTGGTTAATTAGTAAACGACTTTGCGAGGCGTCTGAGGAGCCAGAACGAAGGACACGGTCGAATCAAGAGTTGTACAATAACCGAAAGTAAGTAAAATGCAGGTGTGCATTCATTTATCGAAAGTAAATAGAATGCAATTACGTATACAAGTAAAAAGAAAGCAAAATGTATAAAATTTAAACAAACGATCTATATAACAGAGGACCGTGGTGGATAGTAATTGGTTCGTGGTTTGTTTCAGATTTTCAAAATTCGATGATAGGTGAAATATCGTTCGATTGGGGCGAGCCAATCCGCGAGGGGATCGTCTGCGTCGCGAGGTTACTTGGGACAGGAAACAGGCAAAGGTGTCGATCGATTCGTTGGGGTCGATCGTAGAATTGTACGATATACCGTGTAGAACCGATGAATGGATCAGAACTAGCTCGTGATCGCAAAATTTATTCGCGTGTAACCGTACACTTGTTAACTTACCTCGACTGATTTTAAGGCCAAACACTGGCAAATATTTATACTAAAACGCGTGGCTAATCTCGAACCAATGAGACTTTTATCGCGCCGAGTTTTGCAATTTTAAGTCTCCTGTTTCACGTGCGCCCGCGTGCACGTTACTTTTGAGACAGCGCACCGTGCGATACGTGGATATATAATCATGTGTCGACACGAGTCTTATCAGGAGGATACGCGGGGGTGGAATTCGTTTCGTAGATTTTCTTTATCACACCCCGGAGGACGGTTGTAGGGCGCGAGCAAAGAAATTCCCGTGAAATAGGCGTTCGATCTGATAACGCAGAAAACGTGCCTCGAAGACCTTGATACCGAAATTGGTACAGCATTCGAAGTAGCGACAAAGTTGCGCGCGTAGTTTTACATCTAAAATTTCAAGTTTCGCGAGTCACATTATTTTCTTTACTCGATCGAGCTCGTGTTTTACCGGAACGGTTTTCTATTACCACTAGGGATGGGAGAAACAAAATTCTCGGGTCCGAAAATAGGGAACCCTTTATGGTGTTGGGTCGGACGTTATGTCAGTTTTTGTGAAGAAAGTTGATTTAACGCTCATCCATATTCTACTTACGAATAGAATGCATTCTAATCGTGTACAGGACATACTCTACTTACGAGTAAAACACATTTCGCTAAGGAGTAGAACACATTCTACTTACGAGTACGATAGATTCCACTTACGAGTAGGGTATATTCTACTTACGAGTAGGGTATATTCTACTTATGAGTAGGACATATTCTACTTACGAGGAGGGTATATTCCACTTAGGAGTATGACATATTCTACTTGCACGTAGAATACATTCCACTTATACGTAAATTATGTTCTACTTAGGATACATTTCCCACGATCCGAGACGATTCTTTCTCCGTGGAATACATGTATACATAATATATACGTACATACGTGAACTTGACCATTTCACCACTAACAGTCCCGATTGTGCATTATTCGATAATTTCGAATAAATCTTTATCCGTATAGTTATCCGAACAAACCCGTTTCGATCCGATAATTTGTAAACGTTTGTTTACACGTCGTTACTGGTCGGCGAGTAATTATTCGACCAACGAACGAGAACATTTGTACTCCCGTTTACGTTGCCTCGTATAAAATGTTTTATTCGTATAAAAATGTATTCATCGACGGACGGCCCGATAAAAAGGGAAACGAACGTCCGCGAAATCCGAAATAACGATTAACGGAAACGAAATTGTGTCTGCAAACCCGTCACGGAATGAAATATAAAAATGTAAATATTTGCGCGCTATTCGGTTTTACACCTTTGGGAGGGGGCTGGGTACAGAAACTCTTTTGGGAATATCTGTTTTGCTCGGTTGTGTAACGATTCTTCGATGAAATCGTCACGAGGAATTGTACAATTGTAACGTTATCTGCAAAAAGAACGCGAGAATAACAGATTTTACTTACGAAGAGGCAACGTTCGAAGTTTCGTAAAATGTTTTTCATTTTTTTTCTAAAATTTATTCTATCTACTTTTGACGTTAAAAGGTTGCACAAAATATTGAATAATAATATCTTATTAATAATACATCTATTATACCAATTATAATACTACCAGAATTCGATAAAATAACCATTCAAACCAATTCGCAAACTTTTCGTATGTATCGAACTATTCGGATATTTCGAACTCTTCGGATACTTCAATCATTTCGGATCTTATGAGATTTTCGGAAGAAGTTCTGGGTATTCAAGACGTACTCAGATCTTTCAAGTTCACGGCTCGATTAGAATGTCGGTTGCGGTTCGGTTCGGACATCGAAATCTCGGTTCGGTTCGGATATTTCGAATTCATGGTTCGGTTCTTTCGAATTCATTGTTCGGTTCTTTCGAATTCATTGTTCGGTTCAAACGTTGAAACCTCGATCCGATGCAAATGGCAAAATCTCGGTTCGATTCGGATGTCGAACTATTCAAATATCCGTGCACTCGACTCCTCCGGTCGTTGGCGACACTCGTCGACTGCGGTTTTTGTGTCGCAGTTTCAACATTACGCGATTCGTAGGAAAAACGCAGGACCGAACGAACGAACGAACGAACGAAAGAACGTGGGGGTAATAGAGCAATACGAAGGATTCGGTAACGACTCGGCGAATGCACGCGCCGATTCGCTCGCGGTGGCCAGTTGCTCGCCGGCGAGTCGCGTGCATTCAGGTATTCGTGTTTCGTTCGTTACTTCCAGTTTTTGCGTCCAGCTAACGTCCATATCCGGTGCTTTGCCAATCGAAGTCAGGGACGTACTGAAATCCAGCTGGATCGCGTGCCGCGCGCGAACTTGCGCCTAACTTTCTCGCGGAAAAACCGCGCGCGCCTCCTCGTCCGTTGTCGCGCGATTGTAATTTTCGTTTGGCTCGTTTTCCCGAGACCGAGAGGGGGCCTCCAACATTTCCGATCACCGTTTACGTAAATTCCGAGGTGAATCGCACCGAAATAAATATTCGCATTAATTAGCGAAACGAGCGAATTAATGCGCGCCAAACTAACCGGCCGTGTTAATTAATTTACCTCTAATTAACGTGGCCACGTTTCGCGCGCACTGGTACACGCGAGGAATTAATATTCTTTCAGGAACCATAGTGTAAAAAATAGTACGCGTGGAAGAAACGGTAATTGTCGAATTGTTCGAAACGAGCAACGTGTAACGGAAAAATTCGAACGAAGAAACTTCGATCGAGAAAGTTGGAAACAACGCCGGGAGAATTGAAATCGAAAGAGGATTTTACCATCGACGATTAACCATTGCGTGTGTATCTCGTTCGAGAAGTTTTCGCGCGAATATAATAATTTTTGGAATTATTTCGAAAGGACGTGTGAGCCGTAATAGGGAAAATTTAAGAAAACGAGAGATCGGAATAGTTAAAAGGAACGCACGATTGTTTCTATTTTACTTGATATTGTGTATGCGTGTACGTTTGTAATCTGATTGAATTTTATTACTCGTGACTGAAACTCCGCGTATATTATTTAAAAAGTATGCGTGCGAACGATGATCGTTCGAGAAGATTACCTAAATAAGAAATTAAACTCCGAGAGAAATGTTTAAGATAAAAACGTGATCCTTTCGATTTTTCTTGTATCGTAAATATGAAACATGATGGAGTTTTATTCTAATAACTGCACACACTTTATCTCGCGAATGTTTCACTTTGACGTCTATTACGCGGTAACTTTCTTTTACGCGCAATTATTGCGTCACGTTTCGTTTGATATAGTTTTATTGACTCCATTCTGGATATATTATTAGTTATCGTTGTCGAGAGGCGGGGACAAAACCGTTTGGTAAACACTCGGGGCGATATTACCTTTAAATAACATTAACACGTCTGTAAAACACAACGATTACTTTATCATCCAGCTGCTTCGTGAAAAGCACCGTGCGAGGGTAATCACGATTTAGTAATATTTCATTGTTTGCTGTTCTCGAGTGCGCGCCACCGCGGGAATCAGCTTGCCATGGTGAGGATTTCTGCTCCTCGACAGTCGCAGAATAACTAACGATCGAAAATGTTGTTCGTTGCGCGAGAAATTAATTCGATCGTCGATTCGTTGGTATTTCGATTCCCGTGAAGAGAGGGACTATTTTTTGCTCGGTACTTTTTCGAGTGAAAGAATTTAATTTTCGTTGCTTAATTTCTCAACGACTCAAAACGACGATGTTTGAAAATGTTGTGTCGGGTACAAGAAATTAATCACTCTCGAGGACTGAAATTCGGCACGGAGAATATGTGACTACGTAAATGGTGCTCAAAAGTTTCTAATCGAGCGAAAGAAATTGTAAAATCAACGTCTCATTTCTGTGATAATAAAAAATAATAATAATCTCTCGAGTGACAAAAAATCGTAAAAATAGCGTCTCGTCGAGATCGTGATAATAAATAATAATAGTAATCTCTCGAGTGATAAAAAGTCGTATAATTAATAATTCTCTAGTGACCTCTTTTTTGAGAACTAAAATTCGACGAAGAACGTGGTGCTCGAAAATTTCGAACAAGTGAAAGGTACCGTAAAAATAATATTTCTCTAGTGCTTTCTTCTCGAGCACTGAAAAATTCGACTATGATGAAGAATATTTGACAACGTAGACGGTGCTCGAAAATTTCAAAGTCGAGTGAAAGAAATCGTATAATTAACCTCTCACTGTCTAGCTCGTCGTAGTAAGTAACAATAATAATAATCTCTCGAGTGCTTTCTTTTCGAATACTCAAAGTCGACAGCAACGAAGAATATCCGACAACGTAAACGCTGGATGAAAATTTCCAAGTCGAGCGAAAGAAATCGCAAGAGCGAACTGCTCGAAATCAGTCGTTGAACCCGATCCGCGTTAATGGTGGTCGTTGTCGACCTAACTGCGACAAAGAAGATCGATAACCCGGTTGGAAAGTTTCAAGGAACTCGCGTTCACGGTTAAGTTGATAAGAAAGAAGAAAAAAAAGAAGAGAGAGTACGCGCCAGGTAATTAGAGGTTCAGACGATTGTCGTCCTTTCTCGTTACGTATTCGGGCGACGATCAGAGTCGTTCACCTTACCTGTACAATGTTGTCGAGGTAGTTGACGATATTCGACTCGCGGTATCGAGCGACCTGTGAACGCGACGATCACTGAATCCCTGTATCTTTGCACCGTAAAATAACAACGGGGAGACCCGTGATAAGCCGACACGATCACACGCAGAGACACAACCTGGCGGCAACGAGCAAGCAAGGTGCAACTGTAAAACCTCTCACCGTCGAACGTCTCTTTATAATTCATCTCCCACCCCGTGTTTGTTGTCCTTTTCCTCGATTGTTGTCTTTGCCCCGTCGACGCCACGCGATTCGTCCGCAACGGGAGAATCTTCCGGAATTTTTCGCTTCGATTCGAGGATTCCTCCAGCACGGTTTCCCCAAGGTTAAGATCATCCTCGCGTATTTCCCGCGGAGACGAGCAACGTTGAAAGATCTTATCGCGTCTCCATCTTTTTTCATCGCCGATATTCAATTTATTTTTACTCAACAGACACACACGGAAGAGCTTTCCCTTCCACCTTCGAGAGTTGACTAATCACGTCTCTTGTCTTCTGACCCTTGTGACTTCGGCAGCTATAGGCGCTCTAGTCGATAGTCTCAGAGGTACTTGGATCGCGTCATTTCTTTTTGTCGTCATTGATTTTCGAAATTCATTCTCTCATCAAAGCGTTTTTTCCAATATTGACAAGTGACTAATTGCACCTCTGATCTTCTAGCCTTACTACTTTGACGGCTATAGACGCTCTAATCGATAGCCTCACGGTAAGTCGATAGCGTCTCTATTTACTTTTCGTTATCAATTCTTTAAATTTTTTCCCTCGACACAGTGAACCTTTTCTTTCCACCGTCAAAATGTGACTAGTCACAGCTCTAATTTTCTAACCCTATGACCTCGGCTGCTCTAGTCGAATATTTCATCGACGTCAATTTAAAAAATGTTGTCTCTCGAGAACACACAGTGGACTTTTTTTTCCGGCGTCGAGAGGCGATCAATCACGATCTTCTAACCCTACGACCTCGGCACCTATAGCGCTATCGCTCTATACCTCTATCCGCTCTAGTCGATCGTCTCATGGTACGTCGATGGTGTGCGTCGAACGCCTTTGGGCGTACAACGCACATGTAAATTGAACACGTGAGAAGATCTCCCGCACAGAGGGTACGTTTTCAAAATGATCAGCACGCGAAGGTTTAAATACAAGAGTGCTCCCTAGCACTCGCGTTTTTAGAATTAATCGCACGCTCGGCGGTGGTTCGTCGCGAAGGAATTAGTCGACGTTTGTTTCGCTAAATTCGTCGCTCGACGACGCAAAGGGGCGGAGGGATGAGGGGGTGAAACTCGATTATAAACGGGGCGTTCGTTCGTTTCTCGCGTATCGCGGTCCTTATTTCCGCCCGCGGTTCTCGTTCCGCGCCAAGTATCGGCACAAAGCGGCAATCGCGCGGCCGCTGGAAACGATTCGGTCTTCACGATGAAATTATTAACGGGTCGAACATTGTCCGTTGCGCTCGCCTCCCGTTAATAAACCGTGAATCGTCGGTTATTTCGCAGCGTTGCAACGGCCGGTGAATATAATAACGCGTACCCGTGCCTCGATAATAGTGTTCCACTTAGCGTTGCACCGACTCGGGGATACATCGACCGCGGATACTCGACACACCGGGCACACACGATGGGATATGGGAATCGGTAACTCTTCTATCATCACCTCCATTACTCCCACCCCTCCCCCTCTGTGAACACTTCCGTTACGTTCGAACAACACTGAAATCGGCCATTACCCAAATTACCACGACATCGATACGATTTCACACGATTATTATCGCATTCACGCACTCTATATAGGAATCAAAGCTCCTGCTTCACCAGCCCTTAAACAACCCTCAAAGACCTTTGAAATTTTTAGACGCTCCCGATGAATAGTCCCCAACCAAATACGGGGAGATATCAATGCTCACCTGTCTGATCGAACTGTTCGGGAATCGATATCGGAAACCGAGTACCCTCGAAAGTAAGGGTTTTTTTTCGCGCTGAGTCATTCAAAGGGTTGCTCCGAAAATTTAGCCATAGAGCAGCGTTTCCAATTGCGATTTATCACGGGTGGTCTTTAACCGGTGAGAAATTTTGAATAATTGTAACGGTGTGTTCGAACCTGAATTCGAATTTATCTCGAAGAGCATTTTTGAATAATATGAATATTTTTTTTCTCGACGAAAGGTGTCCCAAATTGTATACTTAATGGAGGATCATAGATCTCGCTAATTTTAATAACGAGAGACGAGTAAGAATGAGAAGAGTCAATGATAAATTATGTTTTATTGCCGGCGGGATAAATATTATTGCAAATTGCATTACTGGTAAGGTGTACCGAAAATCAGTGTGAAAAACATTGTCAGTTGCTATTCTACTGCTGGAAGATTTATCGCGGAGAGATACGCAGTTCCAGAGCGTTTATCGTAGAGACTCGCATATATATCTTATCGGTATTCGCTGTTACTAATTTTCGAGACATTATTATAACAATGTTTCGCACGAATGTCGACTAATTTCTCTCTCTCTCTCTTTCTCTCTCTCTTTCTGGTCATTTTTACTGGAATTGCAGTAAACGTGGAGGAAGTGTGGAAGAACGCGAGGGTCGCAGAAAAGGGCGGGAAAGAAAGTTGTGGAAAGGGACGAAGATTTATGATTGGTTAGGTCTGGTGAGTCTCAGAGGTTGGCGTGTAAATCGACTGTTTCAAGAAGGTTCCTACTGTTGGCAAATGTGCACCCATCGAGGATTTGCGACACGACTGTACGAATTGTACGTCTCTTGTAAAAAAGAAATAAAAAATAGAAAGTTTCGTGTCCGTACTCTGTATACCCAAACTATTTCTTTTTTCTTCTCTATTTGAGCAATTTTAATCTCTACCAAGATTATTTCGCGTTACACTGGCACGACAAATTGCCACCAATCGGAAATTACGAACGATTCGGCGCATTATTATCTCGGATCGATGAGTCTCTGTATATGACGTTACCACGACAACGGAAGATGGTGATTCGATTTCTGAAGTTCCCTAATGAGCTTGATTCTCCGCTTTTCAAATAGCGAGCATTGCCACAATACATCGTGACTTGTCTTTCGCAACCACTTCGACACTTCAGACCGCTTATTGTGTCTGTTCGCTTATTATAATGGTTGGATTATACTTCGTGGCGTGAAAATTGGGACGAATGATTCTTGGGAAAGGGAGGGGAAATTCTAACCTATCTATCGTGTTCAATGTGTCAAATTCTTGAAAATTTACAATCGATTTATCTTATTTGTTATAAAATACAGGTTAAAAAGTAAATTGTGATAGTTCATAAACCTTAACCTCATCGGTTAGGTGCGTGTACATTGGATTAATTTTCGAATCAATTTTTCTCGAGAACAAAATCATCGACGAAATTTTATCGTTGCACACTTTTGGCTCGTTTCGAGTTGTGAAATCCCTGTGACCTCATCTACGCCACGAATTTTAGCCCACCATCTATACAGAATCAAAGACTCCGTTGCCGCGTAACCTAGACTCTCTCGATTATATTCGGCCATAGTTTCTCGTGCTCTTTCGCTGAAAACGCGTAAGATAGAATTTATTGGAAGCGTTCGTCGACCCGCGTCGCGACGCTCGTGACAACTGGGGAAAAAGCCGGAAGTCCCATTGTCCGGGGTCGCGGCGAGTTTCCCGCGAAATATGATTTTTGTTCAACCGAGTGTACGCAACGCGCGAACAATGGTGGGACTCGCGTATCCCAGTGCGGCTTTCGAGGATTCTTCGGCTCCTTGAAGTCCTAAATTGTTCGTGGATCAACGAGGATCATCGTTGGATCGCAAGTTATGTGAACGATCGGTTGAATAATACTCTCGCTGCAAAAATTCTATTTGTGCAGTCCTCGTTGGCGCATCGTCTCGATTGAAACTGACAATCTACGCAATGCGTCTAACAACAAACAGGTGAATTGAACGTTATAAAGAAAAATATATTTCTCTTCATAAAATATATATTTTTCTTTATAATACACGACGTTGTTATTATCTTGTGCACGCGCGAGGAAAGTTCTAACGTGATTCGAAACCGATTAGTGGTACACAGAAGGTAGTTAATAAATTGTGATAGAAACGGGATCAGGGAGACTCCATCGGATTTCAAATGAGGTGAAAATCGCGCCAGAAGGTAATAAGTCTTAGACTGGTTTTCAAATATTGAAATTCCTTTATTCAGTGTTCTGCTCTTCTTTCGAGCCGCGTGGAATTTCCCTGACCCGGTTCCTACCGCGAATTTCGGTCCAAGGTATGTGTATATATTCCACTGACACGGTTTCTTGAAACTCGAAATAAGCCGGCGTAAAAACATCGTAAAATTGTGCCGATAATGACACAGTGCCTGGTCCCGAACACGAAAATACAGATGAACACTGTAGAGAGACAAAAAGGGTGAATGCGAGAAATAATAGAAGTTCGACGATAAGCTGTTATTAAATCCAACCCCCTCCACTTTACGAGACTCTGAAGTAGAATCAAGGGAACGATAAACACATTCAAAGCAAAGATAACTCCTGACCAACGTAGCGGGAAAAATAAACCGAATCCAATATTTGTAAGAAGTGAGGGAAGCAACGTGTGTATCCATTGTACTGGTATATCTAAATGCAAAAGGTATATTCAAGGGGATACTTAACTGTCTGCCTCCACTCCTTACACATAATGTGGACAGAGTGGAAGAAGTTATGGGTGTACCTATTATACTGGTATCTCAAGTATACGGTATATATCTAAATACAAAAGTTATACCTAATGGAATATCTAATTCCAAATAGCATACCTAATGGAATACTTTTTCACAAATGGCAATCTAATGGAATACCTAACTCCCCCACTCTTTGCACATAGGATGAATAAAGAGTGGAAGTAACGGATGTACTTATTCCATTGGTACACCAAGTACCAAGTACACAGATATACCTATTTGAAACACAATGGAGACACCCGTTACTTCTCTCCGCCCATTCTACCCCCACTCTTTACACGCCCACTAGACCGTTCCCGCCCACTCGACACGTGCAAGAAAAATATTTATTTGCCGCACGAAGATACTGTTCGCCTCTTCTCGGTCGATTAACACTTTTTCATCGGGTCAACAGGAGGGGGGATCTTTTCATCACCATTTCACCTAAGTGGTCCGGCGCAGACAAGTTTTCCCCTCCCCCTACGACGAAGTGACGAATCTAAACGAGTTAGACGATCCTCGCGCGGAAAAATAGCTCGTAAGAAGAAGGATTTTTTGCCGCAGAAAAGCGGAAGAATTTCGCGCAACGCGGGGTCGTCCATTAATACGTTCATTAATCTTGCTTCCAAGGGGGGCAGGAAGAGGCGGAGGGGGCGGAGGTAATAAACGCGGTTCCCTGGGCAACCCGACGAGCTCTTTTTCATTTTTGCCGTACACGCGGATCTCTGAGGCGGGGAGGCGTATCTTCGACGATGATGCGCCGACGAGAAGTTTCGATGACTCGCGATGAGTTCGATGACGAACGCAGTTTACACAAGGTATTTCCCATTCTGTCGACGGATACGCTTCAACCATTGTTGTTCTTCTCCCCCGATTGTGTATTCGACAAACAGGGGTCCCTTCCTGGGAATCGATACTCGTCGTACGATTTCGCTGTCTCCCCGTGTTCGAGCTCGACGACGATGATAACCATCGTCGATTCCCTCGGGCCGCGTCGATGACATACCGTGACGCCCCCCCCCCCCTGCCTTTTCTAGCGACGACACCGTAATCCACGATCCACGAAACAATTAGCGCTGATAACGACTATCGTGTTCTTGTAAATCGAACGACCGTCGAAACGATACCACGGACCTTCTTGTGTCTTTTCTATCGTTTTTTTTTTTACTTGTTTTTCTTTTTTCACAAGTAACAATTTTAATTTATTTTCAGCCTGTTTCGCGTTACGTTGCGCGATAAATTACCACGGTCGGACATTTTTGCGCGACGTTACAAATCCGTACCGTGGATAGTGAAAGTCTTTTTTTTCCCTCCCCCAACGAGAAAATAAAATAAAGACCGAGGAAAGTTTCTCCATTGCCGAAACGACGGCTGAGTGTCGTTTTTCTTCTTTTTTAAAGCAATTTTAATCTCCATCGAGATTATTTCTCGTTACACCGTACGTGAAGTTGCCACTGGCCGGAAATTACTAACGATTCGGTATTTCTCGGACCGATAGCTTTTCAAGAACGAGTACATGTTTGAAATGGTTTTTTTTCTTCTCAACTAGGAAAAGAAATATTTATGAACGTTTCTCACTGTCGAAATAATATTATCTTTCTTTTTTTCTTCCTTCAACTAGTAATTTTAATTTTCGGTATTTTTCAAATCGATAGGTCTTCAAGAACGAGTACACATTTGAAGTGTAAGTTCTTTTTTCTTCTCAACTGGAGAAAAGAGACTAACAAACATCCCCACTGTTGAAACAACGTTCATGTGTCGCTTTTTCTTTCTTTCTCTCTTGAAGCGAATTTTAATTTACATCGAGATTATTTCGCGTTACACCGGCCGATAAATTGGCACGAGTAGTGTGCCATTATCTCATCGTTAGATCGACAAGTCGTAACTTGTTAGGAACAAGTATACGAACATTGCAGCTATCCGGGCACGACCGGATATTACGCGTTAATAAAAAAATTTTTTTTTTGTTTTTACTCCGATTAGAAAAAAAAAAATAGAAACCCAGGAAGATGCATCGATCAGATTACACGTCAGTGGAAATCTTTCGGTTTTCCTTCTCGCTTAAAAAGAACGCATAGGAATATTTTCCAACGAACACGCGATTTTCCCGCACGCGCCTAACTCGACAAGTATGCGTACACCCGGGAGACAATGAATCCACGTTGACGCGTGATTTCGCGGTAATCTCGCGCGCATATGCTTGCGAAGATCGAACGAGATTTAATCTCGATTCGTTGATTACTCGCTTGGATTTCAACGTAACGTATTCAGGGGAACAACGGATGTTTTCATTGGTAGGTGATTAAAAGGGCTATTAATTAAATTAGCAGTATGTTCGTTTGGTATTCGAGCGATCTTTACGTGTTACGCTCGTCGTACACGGTTTTATCGTATCTGTGTTCAAGAGTGGCGTCGCGGTGCACAAACGTCGGGCTCCGTCATGCGTCGTTATTTAAACAACGTTGAACGATTAGCGTGCCACGAGTGGATCATCAAATATGCAAATACGTTTGTCCGATTCGACGATACCGGCGCGCAGTTGCCTTATCTCGAAATACTTGTCACTTTAATCTCGCAAATAATAAACGCTCCCTGCGGATTGTGTTTGTGTGTGTGTGTGTGTGCGCGCGCGC
The DNA here is from genome assembly GCF_051014685.1 of Ptiloglossa arizonensis. NCBI lineage: Eukaryota > Metazoa > Arthropoda > Insecta > Hymenoptera > Colletidae > Ptiloglossa > Ptiloglossa arizonensis. The sequence continues at coordinate 25,284,714 of NC_135051.1, forward strand.
GTGTGTGTGTGTGTGTGTGTACTTTGCACTGCCACGTGGCACGAGGATCGTTTCTGGTGTTTCGAAAGGTAAATTGATTCTAGAGAGTTCTAATCCCGATTGTAAAATTTACATTCGAGGTTAAACTAATGAAAACCATTCTATTTTCTACGCTTAACCGTGTGCCCATGGTCCTAGAGAAGATTTTGACATTTTTCGTCAAGTCGAGATTAGATTCGTGTCACTGGTGTTACTTGGATTTTTGTTATATTTAATATTTGTCGTTTCAATCTCGCAAATATTAAACGCTGTTTGTCGGTTATGTGTGTGTGTGTACTTTGCAGTGCCACGTGGCACGAGGAATGTTTCTGGTGTTTCGAAAGGTAGATTGATTCTAGAAAGGTGTAATCCCGATTGTAAAATTTACACTTGAGTTTGAACAAACGAGAACCATTCTATTTTTTACACCTAACTCCGTCGTTACCGTCCGAAAGAAGAATTTGATGTTTTTTGTCAAGTCGAGATTAAATTCGCGACATTAGTGTTACTTGGGGTTATTTTTTTTATTATTATTATGTTTTTATCGCTTTGAAGTTGCTCGTGGACAAATCCGTGCGGATGTAATTTTCGAGGGTTTTTGTTACGTATGCTGAGAGATACGTAATGTATCTTTATTATTACAGTCCATTTTTTACATACAGTCGAAGAAATCTATACGAAGCATCTATAGTACTTGAGTTTGGCGACATTCACGGATATTACTAAAAAATGAAGACCTCTTTTTATGTTGAATATATTCTGAATTCCGTTCTCGACTGACCCGGTTATTTAAATCTTAGCATACTCTAGGTTAGGTCGAAGAAAAACGAAGAGCTTATATCGTAGAGAGAATATGTTTTCAATTGTTTCCCTATTACGCCTGCAAATCCAAGAGCTACTCTTTGCATTAGGTTCGAGTTACTTTCCAAGAACGAAGAGCTCATATCGTAGAGAAAATCATTTTTTTACTTATCTTCCTATTACACCTGCAGATCTAAGCCCTACTCTTTCTATTAAGTTCAAGTTACTTTCCAAGAACGAAGACCTCATATCGTGGAGAAAATATTATTTTCAATTATCTTCCTATTACAGCAGCAGATCTAAGCCCTATTCTTTTTACTAGATTCGAGTTACTTTCCAAGACGAAGAGCTCATATCGTAGAGAGAATAGATTTTCAGTATTTCTCTGTAACACCAGTTAATCGAGGGCCTATTAAGCTTTAAATTAGGTCTAAGTTATTTTCTGAGGTTGAAAAGCTCATATCGTACGGAACACATGTTTTCGGTTACATCTTTCGATAAAAGTTCATATACTGTTGAATAAAATTTTCAAATCAAGAAGAAAAGAGAGAGAACGTCGCGAGCATTACCACGATACGCCTGTCATAGATCGTCGCGACGCGCAGGTACGCGCGGCTTGTTCGTATTTTACGCGTGGCTCGTCTGCGCTTTATCGAGGCACGTTACGAGCATTAAGGCGCCTCGGTTGTCGCACCGCGGCCGCTACAAATAGCCTCCTCTGTTTTTTTTTTTTTCTCTTCTCACCGAATATTGTGCCACGTGATACACGATGCTTTCCACCTTACAAGCCTACTCGTGCTTCAGCGTTGCGGTAAACGTCGATGACATCATGTAAAAACTCGCAGCTGCCGACCCAGGGGCCCCGCGATCGCATCTCGTACGCGGATATGATCCGTCATACGGTGTGTTTCGTTTTGCATAGAGACACGCGAGATTACGTAAGTCGTTCGGTTCGTCTCTAATATTGTTTCATTATCTAATGGAGCGTTAAATAAATTCCGCGCAACGCGTCGATCGATCGTTAATTATCGTCTCCCGAGTCGTCGTAAGCGCGCGGAATTGCCAGGCCGCGAATATTGACGCAGCTGCACGGCGTTCATTCACGATTGAAAATTGTCCCCCATCGATCGCATGATTATCCGTAAACAACCGTTTTAAATTCCGTGAACACACTGCTGAAAAATTATACAACAAACATGGGTAAAAAATAACTCGACCTTTTCTTTCTTTACGTCTCACTTCAGACGGTGTTCATGCTTTCGGAACAATACTGTTATCACGATGTTTGAACCGAAATTTTTATTTTAAAATTATAAATTTTCCACGGAGTCTTCGAGAATTTAAGGGTCGATCGGTAGATAAGGTTCATATACTTGTTTGTGTATTATGAATGCAACATGATTATGCATTATGAATGCAAATGTGATATATTTGTACTTGATGCGTTAAAACGCGGAAGTAAGTCGATAATATTTGAGGAATGTGTTTACGATAAGTCGTACGATCGAAGTCCATTTTTCAACGTTGTCGGTCTTGTGTTGACAATATGGCTTGCTCTTTGAAATGGATCAGTAACTGGAAAAAGATTAATAGATGGTATGTACATTTGTCATCTTCGGCGATATAAAGTGGTAAACACACCATGCAAAAACACGTTACACAAATATTATCGACTTAATTTTACGTCACGTTCGGAATTCGTATTGCAGCTTAGTAACGAAGTGTTTGTTCGAAAATTTATTTTCTAAGTTCTCGAATACACCGTATGTATCATTGAACGTTGAAATATTTTTCACGTAACTAATGTTTTCAATCTGTACGAAAGGAAAATTTTACCACTATCGCGTAATACTTCGGAAATTTTTTATGCGTAGCCATCAACCTCCTCTTCCAAATTTGGCAAATAAATTACACAACGTACTCCAATAAACTATGACTGCCTAATTTCGCTAGAAGATAGTAGCGCATTGATAGTTGATAGTGTCTAAAAAAAAATATATATAGAGACCTTCTATTTTACTCTTAGTATTTTATCACCCTGTATACTATATTTTTACGAAAACTCCAATTGTTCTCGATTGTACTTGGAACGCACCCGGAGTAACCGCGCGATATTGTCAACGCGTCGAAAGTCGATGCAGGGTGTCTCGAAAAAGAAAGGAAAAAAAAAACATACAAAAAAACGATCTGTGTTAACGTGAACGTTTTATCTAATCACCCCGTATATTCTCACGCAAACGCGAATTATCCGGTGAATTGTCGTTCTTTGAACGCACCCGGGGCAACCGTGTAATATTGTTAACACGTCGGGAAGTCTCTAAACGACCCTACGCGACGCGGGAGGATCTCCTAACGATCGCAGTTACCGTAAAAAGAATACACCGTCGTTAAGCAAAGACAATACACTTTTCTCTCGTTCGCGGTTCAGCGAGCTAAGGGACTGTAATTTTCGTGTTCTCGGATATATTAACCGTGCTTCGTTTATCTTTCCGTCGGGTTCGCCGGCTCGCGATAATGGATGGCGAAAGAAGCTCGACGGAATTACGGAAATCCATCCTCGCTTCTTAAAAAGAGCCGTGATAGAAGCGAAAAGGGAGAACTCGGCCTGGGAAAATCGTCGGGAAAGATAAACGTCTTCGACCGTCGCGCTGCTTTCCCAACTCGGCGCGGCGGCGACTCGTTCGACTCCTCGTAGGCGTGGTTAACGCGTTCGTTGCAACGTTATTGGATTCCGCGAAAGGAAGTAGACTTTCCGGACGTGTAATCCACCCTTCGTGCCGACAAAATTACAAGAACGAGACACGGAGAGCAAAAGGAAAGTAACGAGTCTTCCCTACCCCGGTCCCTGTCTACGATTTTGTATTCCTTCGACGACCTCCCGTTTCCTTTCGAGGAAAACAAAAATGAGACGAAGCGCCCCGAATACGACAGGGAAATGATATTTATTATCACGCAATTTTGTTCCTACCGAGACAACGCAAAGAATGAGCCCGGAATTTTACAAAGACTGTTACAAACACTGTAACTGAATTTTCCTCGAAAGTCGCAAGGGGAATTAAAAGAATCATTTCACTATTTTAAAAGGTAGAAATTTTCCAAAGGGAGCCCCCTTGTAATTTCGAGCAACCCTCCTCGGAAGGGAATGAGAATTTTCTTGAAAAGTTGCGAGTAAACTTCAAAAAAAGTGAAGATGATTTTTTGTAAGTTTCTTCGATTCCTATAACCTCGAAGTACTATATTTTCAACGCCATATCTCGAGATTAGACTAGAATAGAAATTAATTCAAATTTACAAGTGTAGCACAAGTGAGAATCGTATCGCTCGTACCTGATATACACCCACTCATATGGAAAATGATTGCACCACGATTCTCCGATTGTATTCGAAGATCAACGAGTTGTTCGACGAGACAAATACACGCCCCCCCCCCCCCCCAGTTCCCGGGAACGTGTATTTCATTAAAGAGGGGGGGTAGATGGCTGGGTTGGTTTCAAGGAGGATTACGCGAGTCGTGTCGCTTTATACGAGTGACGAGGAAGCGTGGAAGTGCGAAACCCCGCGTAGCGTATTCAAGAGGGGGTACCGGGGGGCAAGGAAGGGGTACGAATCGATAGGGGATGCCGATGCAATTTGCGAAGTAGCGCGAACGAGAGGTTTGGGTTGTAACCGTGATTCGTAGAAGGGTCAGTTTACACGACGAATACATCTCCGCGTACACGGGGTACGGAGGAGGGGGGTACCGAAGATTGCTGTGGTTACAACCGCGGCGTGGCTAAGTTAGAAAGTTCGATCTTAGGATTGGTAAACTGCGGCGTTGCTCGCCGTTTCGAAGCCTCCTCCCTCCCCCCCCTTTCCTGAGAAGTGGGGGGACGAGTTTGAGAGCTTTGCTTAAGCCGAGCTTAAATAAGCAAACTGTCGCGCGAGCTGTAGGCTTCGAGAGCGAGCGTTACCGGCCTCGTCTAACCGGCAACTTTTCCCCGACGGAATTCTCTTTCGGGTCCTCTTTCGAAAATAGCCGGGGACCCGCGGAATCCTTCAGCCGCTGCGAAACGTTTCCACTTATATATATCGCCCGCGGAAAAATAAAGCGAGGCGGCAAGTTACTTCGCCGAGTCTGTTAATCTTGCCGGGGCTCCCGAGGACTCGAGAATATCCCGGCCACGCGTATCTCCATCTACTGTAAATATCTAATAATTACCCACGGAGGAAGTTCGAAACGTCTCGCCGAGTCCGCCGAAGCGTGTTTCGGCTAAAATAAATCGAGAACGTGGAGACGGCTCAGGACCCTCTCCACCCCCCAAAATTTCCTGGGGAATTATTATCGCCGAGTTTCCACGAAATAGAAAGAAAGATAGCACCGACGATCGGAAAACGTTCTGTTAAATTAAATAGAGAACTGAGAAAGAGTCCTGAGCCCACCTCTGGGCGCTCCCTTGCCCCCTTAAATTCCCAGGGGAATTATTGTCGCGAAGTTTCCACGAAATCCAATGAAAGACAGTAGCGACGATCGGGAAAATAACCGAGAGAATCGCTTCTCGATCCAATAATTCCTCGCAGGGGCCCTGAAGGTACGTGGAAGAGCTCTTGGGTGACATCGTTCGGCCATTGTGGTGGATGTGTTTTCGCGAAACCGGAAACTCGACCCCTGCGGTAAGATTTGTACGATACTTCGGCCTTGGTCTTCGACTCTAAGTGTACTTCCTTGTATACCGCGGGGCTGAGCTGACGGCATCAAGTCGTTCCGTACGCTCGCACGAACAACCCCCTTCCTCCGTGCGCGATGTAACCACCCCCCTTTGAATATACCAGGAATTATATCGGTAGCCTCCAGACTTAAAATATTCCGATTCTCTCGCTCATTACAATTCATAGACGTGATACCAGCGGTCTGGTCGACCACGGGAGAGACTACGCCTGAGTCAAAAATGACCCACAGTTTTACTTCACTTGCAAAAGTATTTCGAATAGAAATTCATTATTTTTACTAAGTTGTACTCACTATATAATCGCGCGATACGAAGATCTCGTATCGAAAAGACGCAGGCATAATAACCCACTCCGTGTCATATAACATGGCGTCACTCTCTCGACAATAAAACGATCCGACCGAAGAAATTGTCGGAAAATACTCGAAATAGCAACGAGTGGATATACAGACAGTTTGTCCGCGAATTTCACGGGAAATGTTGATCGCTGTTCATGCTAAATGGAATTTTTGTCGGACTCTCCCCGATTCGTTCGACCCGCATTGTTGTCTGACCGCGCCAACCGTCGCATCGATCTCACCGAGGGATTGCGTTCGAGCAACGATACTCGAGGTTTACATTCAATGTGCGAAGAAGCTTGTTGCGGGTCGTGTATCGACGCCGAGGCTATAGTTCTTCTCTGCCGGTAAATTAACACTGAACGAGTGTTCGCCTTTGCACGAGGGGAATGTTTATCTCGCGTTGAAATAATAACGAACCGGATAGAGTTAAAGCAGTTTACACTCTATGTGAAAATGTTCACGCTAGACAGTTGACAACAGTTGCGTCGTGAGGTGGTATAAATCCATATACTATGTCGATCGTTTACGGAATGAGTTTATTTACAATATTCACGATGTAACGTAAACTGGTGTATATAAAAGTTCTCTTCTAGTTGTGTTCGATGCTTCAGGAGTTCTCTATCAGATTTGCGGATTCCCTGGAACTGTTCGCTATGAGTCACTATTGGCTATGAGCTCTGTCTTCCAAAAGCAGTCTTCCAAGAAATTCTATACGAGCTCTACCGTTCTCTGTGAGCTCTATTGCTCATTGTGAATTCTATATAAGCTCCACCTTGTACTGCGTGTTCTCTATGAACTCTACCATTCGCTAAGAGCTCTCTACGGGTTCTACTATTCGCTATAAGTTCCGTAACAAGTTCTATCGTTCTCTATAACTTTTACTATTCACTATAAGCTCCACATAAGTTCTACAATTCGTTGTTAATTCTTCGACAGCTCCACTCTTCTCTATGGGTTCTCCACGAACACTAACCTTCGCTATGAGCTCTCTACGAGCTCAACCGTTCCTCTTAAGTTCTCTCTGCACCCAGACCCGTTGAATTCTCGCACCTACGTCACGGGCCCACCAAGAAAATTCTCGTTTCATCGAACTTTCCTTTTCGGTTCGTGGATTACAAACTCGTTAAACACCCATGCGTATGTTAAACGCTTGTGCGATGCTCCGGGCGTGTTCGAGATACACTGAATTATTCAAGCGACGGTGCATTTGTCGTCGACTGGCGAAGAACAAAGCGGCATAATTAGCGCGATTATTACGCGCGTCCGACTCGTGGCGTAGTGCCTGTCCCGTTGCTCCCGCGATGCAATTTTCGGACGTACCTACATACATCCAGGAACCGAGACAGAGGAGGGGGAATCGTTTCGGAAATACGTACACCAGCTCGCCGAAAAATATACAGACTTCGGATCTCTGTCTTGTCTACTATCGCGAGAACCCTGGGTGCAAACTCCGGCCGTGGAAATATTATCTTTGCCGTTCTTATCGGGCTTACACGAGTGATTTCGATGCCGCGACTCTTCTCGGATCTCGGGGTGCAGGACTGGTTCGCTGCCACCGGTAGCAATATTTGCACACACCACGACGACTGTGCAAACGGTTAATGTTCCGCGTGTTCGAACACACGCCAGTTCTACGTGTTCCTAGCGACGTTTCGAGAATTATGGCGTACTTGGGTTACGGTTTGGAAATCGGTGTTGCGTAATGGCGGACGGTTGGCCGTTGAAGTGGACAGATGATCGAACCAGGAGCCACTGTAACCTGAGGGGCACAGGGTGGTACTCGATAGAATCAGGTGGATCGATGTCTAAAGGGAGAGGGAGAACGCGATTGGACCGACACGCACACATACACACGCATACAACGTGAACATAAAATTCGAAACGTAGTCGTGCCGCATGCCGGCGAATTAAAACCGCTTTAACGATCAAAGAAGGGAAATTACGCGCTCCACGTTCCCCTTAATACGGGGTAACGAGCGTGGGACGCCGCTACTCGTGGCTCGCGATTCAGGGAACCCGAAAGGCACGGAAGAGAGTACAACGAAACCGTGAGTTCTTTCGTGTGTCGCGATTCTGGATTATTTCTCGATGGCTATCTTTCACTCGGGGCGAGATACTTGTCCGAACGTATCGGTAAAGTACTGTGTAAATAATTTCGGGGCCAAACGGTACCGTAGAATAATCTCACGGTTAACTCTGCAATACCGACTGTGACCTCTTTCAGACGGTGATGTTCATGTTTTATGAATAGAAATGGAGGTGAGTTTAAAATTGAGTAACTATTAATTTTTAATTTGGATAATTAGGTGTGCCTTGGTCTGTATTGATCGTAAATTGTTTAAAAATAACTTATAGGAATGAAAGAGTTAGGGATCTTTTGTAAAATTGTTTTATTTGTATAGTTTTCATATCGTTACGTTGAAAATTGTATATTAATAAGTAATTTTGGTTGGTCAGTGGAACCGAACAATTTCGTAAAAATAACTTCGATTTGTCATTGGAACCGAACAGGTCACCGTGTTATTGTCAGTTTTCGATACTTGAGTGGAAATCGGTGGTGACCTTTTCTACAATTTGGAAGGTAGGAACTCGATGCGCGACCATCGTAGGAGCTGCACGTGGAAGCGAACGAAGAACGCGCAATTATTGCTCGAGTGGCTATTTGCAAATAGGCCACGATATCGTGGAGGCAGTAAAAATATTTAATCGACCTAGATATCGTCAAAATGCTGCATTCGATCATAAAACTTCTTCAACTGGGATTTTGCAAATTATCCACTCATCTCCGGGAGAGCAGATGAAAATTCTAAGAACTGGTGTGTTACCTCAGCTTCGTGTTTCTTTTTTACGTGATTAATCCTAGATCTACGAATTTCTCAAATTATCTACCAATCCGTGGAGAAGTATTGAAGAAAAACCCTAATAGTCAGTAAATTACTCGCCGTAAATCAAAATTTCTTTTTTGTGAAATTAAAATTTGAACATTAAACACCCGTAAAGAGGTCCTGATTAAATTTTACATATTATCCAAGAGTCTCCAAAAGAAGAGAGCAGAGTACAGCAGACTAGAGAAGAAGACTTCTAAAAATCGTCGAGTTCTACATCCTACATTTGCCTCTTCTTTTCATTAAAATTAGAATCACGTGGACTACGAAACCCCGGAAGTTCCTTCTCGAATCTCGTTGCAACGTCTCTAGCTGGCCCAACTTTTCCCACTCTCGCCATAAAGCATAGAACGGTTCCCCGTGACGTCGCTGTTACGTAGCCAAGACTTGGTCCATGGTGGCGGTCAAAGTACACACGTTGTTACTACCCTTGAACGGTGGCTCTGCAGCCGCAGCGTAACACGAAAGTGTCGACGACCGAAAAGCGCGGTGCACACTTTGTGCTTACTCGGCTACGTCTGCTTTTAGCCTCCGCATATTTGCCTTTAAAGCTGTCGAAAATTTACAGCACCTTGGACTATGTACGCGCGCGCGCTACCACGCTCGTGCACGCCCTCTAGCGCCCGAGCTCAGACTTTTATTACGAAATTTCTCGGTTCCGCGGTAATACTAGCTCTGAAGAGCGCAACCACCGTGGGGCGGGAAAAAAGAAATTCGGAAACGAGCCAATTAGGGTACGAAACCGCGGGAAATATTCCCAATGTGTGCGCGATCGTTGCGTTCCCGCGGAACGTGACACTGAGAATCAAGAAAATAAAAAATAAATAAAAGAATCCAAAACGAGAAACGAGGGGGGTAGGGGGATCAATCTTTCCTCCATACCGACTCCGAAAATCGGTGTTCCTCTGGGTTGAAGCGTACGGTGGAATGAAACCAAAAAGAAAGAAGAAAAAAACTTGGAAAAAAAAAGAAAAAGAAAATGATTCGCGCGTCTGTGCGAACACACGTACACGAAAGCGCCCCGGTTCAAACGGGCCACTCGTCGAAGGAGAGAAACTCGACGAGGTTGAAGTTGGAGGAGCGAAGAGGCCCGAGTGCTCGGCTTTCTTCCATAAGAAACGAAATAATGCGAGAGCTTTCTGGCACGTCCTCGCAAAGTAGACCTCTCGAAAGTTTTCCCCGAAGAAAGCCGAGGGAAAAAGGGAACCTGGACCGTGTGGAGGGGTTGGAAGGCGGGGTGGGGGGAGGAGGTTAGGTTGGAGCGCCAAACCGAATTAGACTACTAGAGCCGAACGGACGAGGTCAGCGGACAAAAAAAAAGTAGAAAAAAAATTACAAACGACGAGCTCCTTTCGTCCGAGTTTGACGAATAAGCGCGTCCCTCGCCGTGGGCTACAAAAGATTCTTCGTCTTTCGAATGGCTCTCTGATTAAAACTCCTCAGCCACTGTGTCCACTCTCCTAAATATCGTGGGAGGGTCTGTAACCAACCCTTTCTTCCTGTCTGGCCTTCTTCAAATCCACCTAGGTGACCCAGGTTCGGCGAGATCGGTTCGGAAGCACGAACAATCTCGCGGAAAATATGTTTAACAACGGTACGCTGGACGAAACGGTGCATCCTTGTAATTAGAACGTTTCCGCCTCATAGGAAGTCGTTTCCCCTAGCCAGGCCCTCGGGTCTTCATTCACTCTTTGATCCATTCAGACGACGCGGCTCTTTCTCCGTGGCCTGGCCGGTCGTCTTCCTTCCGCGTCCTTGCCTACCACCTTTTCAAGCTTATTCCACGAGCACCGCCCACTCCGCCCCCTCCACTACTCCTTCCGTTACGTTGGCCTCTCGCCGCGGTGAACCGTCGTGGGGTTATACACCGTGAGCCAATAAGAAATATTATCCGAAATACTTCGTTAGCTATTAATTTTATGGAGAAACATTCTGGATGGATTTTTTTTTTATTATTTTTTTATTGAAATATTAAGGTGAATTTGAGATTCTCAGTGCTACTGTTTTTTAAATAGTGGCATCCTAGTCAATATGTTCAATCACTAATCTCGGTCCTGAATGATAGAATTACACTCGTTGTTTCGTTTAATTTTGACGTTCAAGTTTAACTTAAGCTCACCTTATCATGAGTCGTTGAATTCGGCATTTCATTGGCTATGATGCAGCATTTGAGAAAAAGTAAACACATCATTTTAACGTTTCGTTGAGAAACGAAAAATAGAAAAATGTAACAAGGTCCATCGAAATTAAATGATAGTTCTTAGTGACTCACCCTGTATAAATCCTATGTGCGACTTATGAATCGGTGGACGCTTTATTTCGTTCTTGGAGGCAAGGGGAGGGGGATGAAAAGAAATCCGTTCTTCCACCCAAGAGGTTTCCGTGAGCATTGGTTCGAGAAACCAAGACGTCGATTGTAAACGAGACTGTATTCACTGTGAAATTGTAATTTCAAGAAAATTTTTCGCAGTGAAATGTAGTGTTTCTTTTTTTTTTTAATAAACATGTTCGTTGTAAACAGAAGTGGATATAGAAATCGTAGCAAGTGGACAACTTATTTTTTAATAAAGACGCTCGATCCACGATGTAGAAGGGTAAACACAAATGTGGTCGATGCAAAAATTGCAGCAAGAAAATGCAAGTGTTTTTTAAATAGAATTTTTCGCGGTGAAATATATATTTTTTTACCAGAACTCCTGGATTCTATCAACAGACCGCGATACACCGTGTAAACATAATGCAGTGCGGTTGATACGGAAATTATAGCAATTGCAAATATAGTATTTAAATACTATTTTAATGTCTTTTTTTAAATAAAGATGTCACGAGTCAACGGACCAAGTTGCACCGTGCAAACACGACGCAAGTTAATGTAAAAATAGTGGCAAGTGAGAAACGCACGTTTATTTAAATACAATGGATGCTCATGCTGGATTTTTTCACGTGTTTTCACTTTCTCTCAGAATCGTGTCAAGTCCGTGTTAAAAACAATGTAGCGTTTTCTTTTCTTCAGTCAATACTCTTTCCTAGAGAATATAGTGCATCGGATGCATTAAGAAACACGAATAAAAAAAAAATCTACAAAGAATTAATATAAAAACATGTGCCCTCCTTTCGTTCAATTTTCGTTTAAAAAATTTTCTGTCCTAAACAATAACGAATAATAATAACATCACGGGTAAAAATTAATTTTACATACTCGAAGCTGCAACATTCTCCCCACTGTACGATCGTTGGTCGAAAGGGGGCCGGAGAACGTTTACTGAACGATCGGTGGAGGCTCGCGAGGTTGGTCACCACTGCCTCTTCGCGAGCAGAGAACTTCGAAGGGAAACGCTACCGTGGATGCAATTTCTTTTCCGCGAAAAGAACCGTGAGGGAGACCTCTTAATGAATTCCGTACACGAATCCGGAACAATAGGCTTCTTGCCTCTGCGGGGCCGTGGATTGCCAAAGACACAATAGCCGATAGTTGGAAAAAAAAGCAGAGAGTGGGAAAGAATTGCTGTTTTCTACCGAAGAAAGCAATTACATGGTTACCGTACCCGGGACAGGGAAACTCACGCGTTTTCGGTTTCTCGGACCTGTTTATGGTTATCGCCAATTTGGTTCGATCGTTCCTTTGTATATGGTTTGATAGTTTGAATCCCGTATCTCGAGTGCCACATACCTTTACTTGAAAGCACGCGACGTAAGCTTCCTTATTTTCCATTGCACAAACTCACCCGTTTCCGATGTACTCTCGTAATTACGAGACAGTATCGACGTTGATATTTACAAGCTGGTTTTTAACGATACCATTATCTCGGTGGACCAGCTCCAAAAATTCGATATTTACGTCCCAACGTGGTCACTTAGGAAAAGTCCTCTTTTTACCATCGAATCTCACCGCACGCTCCACGGCACCAATGACCGCTTCGACCGATTACGTATTACCGCAACTCGCTTTTGTAACTCTTTTTTGTAAGTCAGTTGCTACTTGTAAAAATACCACCGGCTATTTTGCTATGCGTGGTTTTTAGCGTTATAGTCGCTTTCGGTATTTCTCTTTTAAAATTGCTTATTTTTCTCTTTTCCTTTCTGCTTTTCCTTTTCGTTACTATGTACGTTGTTACACGTTTATAGTATTAGTTGCACTTTAATTCGACTGAGATACTCCTTTTCGCGTACCAGAGGGTTTGTTTCGTAGAAATTAATGATCTACCAAAGGATTTCTCTCGTAGAAATAAATAAACTATTTATTATTATTTGTACGTACAAAAGGTTTCTAGAAACTGTACAAACTATTATTATTGTAATTTGCCAGGAGAGTTCGAAGATAGAAGCAGGTTCCATTACATTGCTATGCTGTACATGGTTTATAGTAATCGCGTTCTCGCTATCTCTATTTACTTCTCTTTAAAAATTCCTTATTTTCCACTTTTTCTTTCATGCTTCTACTTTTCATTCTAGATTGTTGCACGTTTACGTTAGTTACACTTTAACCTATTTCTCTTTGTGTACCAAACGGTTCCTTCCGTAAAAATGAGTGAACTATTATTATTCTCTGTGCATAGCAAAAGGTTAAATATAATAGAAACAAGCTCTTATTATTCTCTTTACGTACCACAAAGAGTTCTAGAAAATACACAAACTATTATTATTATAATTTTGCGGGAGCGCTCAAGGATAGATGGGCGTTCGATCCATCGTATTATTGTGCTATACGTGGTTCATAATAATCCTCTATCAAAGGATTCATCTCGAAAAAATAAGCAACCTATTACTCTCCTCCCTGTCTATCAAACTGTCCTCTCCATAAAGATGCAACAACCTATCGTTATCATAATTTGTCGACAGGTACAAAAAGGGGTACGATCTATCCCGTTTCGGGCATCGTCGCGTTTTCTCCGACCGGTGTATCGCGAGTAAAACAGGGTCTCGTCGTAAAAAAGTAATTAACCCTCGGCTCGGTTGTCGTTCCAGAGCCGGTTCGTCGATACGCAGATTAAGCCGAAAAGGGGGTCGTCGGCTCGTCCGCGTTCCATTAAACCGGTCCCGCTCAAAGGAAAAGGACGAGAGGGAGCGAGACCGAGCGCCAGTTTCGAAGCGGAGGACAAACGGAGGAGGAGAAGAGATCCGGTTAAAAGGCACGGACGATGTCGTTGCATTTGGCTCCTTTACCGGCGTGTTTCCTGGTTCGTGTTTTCTGCCAGTGCCCCCTCCACTACCACCTAGCCACCCCTTTGGGGAGTAGTCCCGTTCCGCGATTCCCAACAAACAATTTTCCATCCAGAGCGTGCCCATCCCCTCCACCAACGCTCGGTTCTTTCCCTCTCCGGGACGACGCGCGTACTTTCTCGCTCCTGTGGCTCCATTCAAACTCCACGGGCAAAACGGTTACTGGAATCGTACTTGTTGAGCCGCTTAATGGGTCCGAGAGCATCGCGAAAGTTGCTCCAGCAATTTTTCACTCGGCTAAGTCTCCCGAAACTCCATTCGATTCCAGATTGCTCGACTTGTTCGAAGTTTGTCGCGCACCGGTACCCCGGGCTGGTTGTGGCCCCCCCTCTACTCCTCTCACCCACACTACCGCTCCCTTGTGACGGTCCTCGACCATGGTCGGGGGTTTCCAACCCTTGCCTCTCTTTGCGCGCCGGTGTCCCATTTCCTTGGCCGTCTCGCGTCCCTTAACGCGAGATATCCGCTACGTTTGCACGGAGATCGCGCGCTATCTTCGATTGAAAGTTCGCCGGGACGATTGCACGGCTATTAAAAAATCCTAGTTGCGAATGTTTGTTAGCTTTGTAAGTCGAGGGAAGTTTTCTTCGGATATTGGTCGGTGTAAGGTGATGACCTCTTTAGAGAAGGGAAGTAGAACTAGAGTCATTTTAGAGCTGTTTCTCTTTTATAGCAAAGTTGCACTAGAGTGCAATATTTGTTGTTCAAGATCGTGCTCTGTCTTCGACAAGAGCCTTCCTTAGTTGCTGATAATTTTGTAAAATTTGTGGTGTTGGTTATACAGCGCTTAAAAAATCGCAATTGTAAATATTTATTTCGGTCGATGTAAGACGAAGAGGTTGTCAGAAGAGGGAAGTAGAACTAGAGCCATTTTAGAGCTGTTTCTCTTTTGTAGCAGGATTACACTAGAGTCCCTGTTGACGTTGTTCAAGATCGTGATTTGTCTTCGACAAGAGCCTTCCTTATTTGCTGACAATTATGCCAAATTTGTGATGCTTGTTTTCCCCGCTTAAAAAATCATAGTTGTAAATAATTATTATCTCCACAACTTAAGGAGAAATTTGTTTGGATCTTGGTCGATCTCGACTGACGACATTTTCAGAGAAGGGGAGCAGAATCAAGGTTTGTTTTCGACAAGAGTATTGTTTGCTCGATGTTAATACTAATAAAATTCGCGCAACTGATTATTTAGAGCTTACAAAATCGTAATTGTAAATATTTACGATCTCTGAAATCCGAAGAAAGTCTTACTTGTAAGTCGGTCGATTTCAAGTGGTATCGATTCTCCGAGACATTCTCAGAAATCAAAAGGGAGGAGGGAGATTGTGAAACCAGATACACCTTAGAGCTGTTTTTTTTCTTTTATAGATACGTTGCACGAGACTTCACATTCGTTGCCAAAGAGCGACACCGGAATTCGTTGAAGTGATTATTTAGCGATTAAGAAATCACAATTGTAAATATTTGTAATCTCCGCGACTCGGAAGAATCTTACTCGGATCTCAGATGACGATGATTGTTGGAGGCATTCTCAGAAGAGTATACATAGATGGGGGGAGGGGAGAAAAGAATATTTATTCAACCTTAAAACGTTCCTCGACAACTCTTGTTTTCTTAAATAATTATCAAAGCATCCACTCTTGTCTATTTCAATAACTCTAGTCACATAAATGTAGTACATAAAAAGAATCAGGTTGCCCAAAAGCGACACCGTAGTTCCTTGAACCGATCACTTAACAACTAAAAAAAAATATATATATATTAAAAATCGAATTAAATTCGAATAAATAAATTACTATAAATTACATATATAGTAATGAATATAAATATACTATTAATTTAGTATGCTTACATAAATTAACAACATACCTATTGAATTAGAAATATTTTTCGTTTCCACAACTCGTAGAAAAATCTTACCCGATCGATCTCGCGTCGACGATTTTCCGAGGACCTCTTCGAAGACTGTGCGTGGGGGTAGAACCAGGGGGTGGTTTCAGTCCGCAGAGTTCCACTCCCCACTCTTTAAGGAACTCGTCGATACGCCAATATCAATTTTCCATCGCGTCGAGAAGCTACGGGATTCGAAAGCTGATATTTTCCAGCGTTTACCCTTAAGAAAATTACCCGACGACTCTTCGACGAGACGTGGGGAAGGGTGAAGAGATCCCGCGAGGAAAACGGGACCGCGGTTGCGTCGGCGAAATTGCATTCTTTCGCGTTTAATTTCACCTCGCGTTTTTCCCATGCACGGGAAACGCCGAAGGACGTTTATTAACGTCCCGAGCCGGCGCCGACCGGTTACCCGGACACGCTCGTACGTTCGGCGGCTCTTTCATTCGGCGGGTACGTTCCATGAACGAGAGGGGGTGCTGGAGAAGGATCTCTAAATACGAATAACTCGGAGAAACGAGGAAGAAAACCGGGAGGCAGAGAGGCTGCCCGATTATCTCGCAAAATTGCCTTCCCTCCGTATTTGCATCCGTCGCTTTGAGCAAGTTGATTTTATCATTGATATTTTATGTAAATATCGCGCGACCGGAGGAACTGGGAGGGCCGTCAGTATCCTCGGTTCCTCTCGCCGGAAATTTCGACTTTTAGGCGTCAGTTCGCGTGCGCGCGTGCCAACGCCTCTCCAGAGGGGAGAGAGCGGAGCGGAGTCTTCGCGCGGAAAATTTCATCTCGCGGATCTTTAACCTAAAAAACATCAATTAGGTTTGTTTACCGTTTTTCTTCCCGTTGTTGCATCGTCGTGGGGTGGTTGAACCGTGTTTTCTACGGACCAGAGCTCTGTGACGGTTTTGGGGGACACAGAACACTATTAACGGAGAGGAGAGTCGATAAGTAGTTTCAGTGTAGAATTAAGTATTGTTGAATAATTTTTTAATCATACAGAACGGTAGGAAGGAAGGTTTAGTGACTTTCAGGGGGGATGGTATTTGTTAAATGGCTTGGAGAATCGAGAAATTAATATTTACAAGGTTAGGAACTATTTTTTGTTTCCGTTCTTCTGGTGTGCTATACTTTTGTATTCTTGGGAAGAAAGTAGGGCTGTTCCGGCGACTTTAAACATTTTTGATATAAGGTCATTTTATAATGAATAATGGGAGAAAACAACGACGCAATATTTTCTCTGGGGGAATGTTACAAAATATAGTGTACTAGAAGATGCCATGAACGCCATAAGACACGAAATAAACATTACTTGCAGTATATTGCACGCTCGATACGGAAGTGATAAGTGTACGAACTTCGACGATACGATGATGTACCATGTACCTTTTGTAAAACTTTTGTTGACAAAGCTTTTCAAATTTTTTAAATTACTCAGAAAAGGCTCCTAAAAATTGGTGAGTTCCCCCACCCTAGCTTCACTCTTCCTTTCTACGCGATTAAAATTAGTTTTGCCCCACTTTAGGATATTGGACACTCCTACAGTACGTTCTCAAATTTTCTAAATTATCCAAAAAAATTAAAAATTGGTGAGTTCTCCCAGCGTTCATCATTCATTTCACAATGAAAATTTAAATTCCACCTACTTTGGGACAAAACACTCTACGTAAAATTCTCCACTGCACGCGATAGTTACCCACGTTCACGTCGTCCCTTGTACAAGATTCCCGCTGGTCGAAGCATTCGAAAGGAGGTCGATGACGAGCCATCCGAACCGAGCGGAGGTTAATCCGTTCGCAGGGAGAGTCGCGTTCACGGCGATGGCAGCCGAATTAAAACGTACCCCGCGGACCGTGCACGCGAGCCACGGAGTTGTTAATTTCGATAACTTCCCGGCGAACGTCGAGCTCGTGGACGGCACCGTTTGAAACGGGACAGCTGGCCTCGGTCGCAAGCGTTGCCAACGCGCATCGAACTCGCCAGTAATGAAGCTCGGAAACGCTCGCTTCTAATCGGGGGTAGCAGGGACTGACCGTTCCATTTTCGTGTCGTCGGAGATTCGATGCAAGCAACCGGCTCCCACGCTTCTCCACCTACCCTCGCAACCTCCCCCGTGGCACCCTCCCTCGCCCCGCAAAAACCGACTACCGCGAGCCGCTCTGATACCGACTAGCTGGCGAACATGTTGAAAGCATTAGGAAGTTTCTTGCGGCCCGCCCGAGAGAAATTAGAGGCAATCATTCTCGGCTTAACCGATGCACGATTCGAACGGTTTTGCCCCGGTCCCGCCCTACGGGGCTATCCGGAGCCGACCCTTCTAATAACGCCAACATCCTACGAGAACCGCTTACCGCCCGAGCCGAAATCGATGATTCGCCGAACCCCGTTGAGCGAAACCCCCATTACCTATGCAGAACCCGGATGGATCTCTCGTGCGCATCTTGAAGACATCTACTCGTTCAGGGTGTTTTATATATCTTTTTTTTTATTTTAAAAGGGCTAATTTTGAGACCGTGAGGTGAGTTTAATTAAAAAATGACTACGTAGACCTCGAGGGGGATCCCTCGAAGACGTTGATTCGTTAAAGGTATTGTACATTTTTTCTATTCCTATTTTTTTTTGGAGAGAGTAAGCGTAATCATGATTAGTTACGTAGACTCTGGATCTTTCAAAGAAGTCAATTTGTTGAGGATGTTTTATATATATATTTTTTAAGGGAGACTCTTATTTAATATCGACACTTTCAAAAGTGATCTTGGATTTTTTGCATCGTGTAATCAACAAATACAGAGTAAGACATTCCATGCAGTGTGGAGTATGCTTACGTGCTAAACTCTTGTTGCTTCCACGTGGCCGATTTTTACAATTATAAATACTCAGAGCCCCGACGACGATCTTCCTAATTACTTTAGGCCTCGGCGACAATGTTGACAATTACTCGGAACTTCGACGATAATTTTTGTAATTACTCAGGGACTCGTCTACAATTTTTTATAATTATTTTAGACCTCGGCAGCAATGTTGACAATTAGCTTCGACGATAATTTTTACAATTACTCTCTGCCACGATTACAATTTTCCTCCTAACTTTTCCACGACATTGTCGATTTTTCCTCTCGAATCGAAGAGAGTGGGGTGTACCGATCCGAAACGCGAACGTCGCCTCGCGGACGTGGTCCGCGATAAGGAATGACGAATAGAGCGGGCGTTACGCGTTAATAGTATATAAATATTCAACGAGCGGCGTTTCCCCGACACCGTTCGTTAACGACCGAAGCTGGTTCGATAAACGGAGCGTCTCCGTGATACAATGAGGCGGTCGCGGCACCCGAGTAACGTAACGTTGCGGCAGACGCTGAGGTAACGAGAAAGACACCGGAACGGACGAGCCGGAAATAAAGGCCGCAGCACCCGTTACAGCTCGTCACCGAGGCAGATTATGACAAGCCACTGGGATCGTCCATCCTGGAACGAAAGGCGCCTCCGTGAACCGCTGCTGGAAACGTGGAAAGCGTGAAAGATCACTTTCCAGCGCGAAAGTACTTTCCATTTAATCGCAAAGTGCTCTCCTTCTACTCCCCGTTCACAGATCCCCCCAGTTGGACGATTCGACGAGAAAATGAAATTAACTGTTTCGTCGCCGAGGCAGACCTCGCGTTAGACGCGATTACCGGGTCAAACCGGGTCGTTTTCGAGCGTCGTAGGACCATCTCCGTGTTGAATCCGCGTCGACCAGGTTACTTTCTCGAGAAACCGAACGAACTTCGTGAAATTACGCAGGCGTTTTTTCTGTCTCGAAGCGGGACGTCTGGTAATTTTACGAACGCGTCCGATGGCTCTCTAACGAGATCCGAGGGAAACGAGTTCGTCTTCGAAATGGAACCACAGGATCCATTTTTGAGATTAACTCGCCGCGAACGAGGGTGTGAGAATCCATTGGTCGGAGTTTGATCGCTGCGTAAGTAGACCTCGCAGGGTGCTCTTTAACCGGGTGCGAGCGATGTTGGAAAATTTATGGTAATTGGGTCACGGGTTTCCTTTTTCGATCGCATGGAAACCAACGGTATCGATTAATCGTACGAGAGTTATTGTATCTGAGAATCTTTGACACGTGGATCGATTGCGATTTATTTCTTCACGAGTGTATATATAGTTTTTTTTTTTTTATCGAACTTTACAGCACGATAGAGTGGACGTTGCAGAGAGAAGTTGGGACTCGTGTGAGTTTCGTGGCTATAATTTTATTAACGACTGGGGTAATACCAACGAATAAACACCGAGACGAAAGGAATTTTATTTAATTCGAAGCGGGGAAGTTCGCTTAATCGGGCGCTGGAATAATATTTACATTGATCTCTTCCTTTTTGAACGTTATGTAAAGGATTTCTATAAATTTAACTTTTGAAAAAAAGGAAGTTACCACGAACAATATTTACACGACCGTGACAGAGATTGAAAGAGCACGCATTACTATTACATAGTGGTTCTCGATTAATATTAACGGTGTTAAAAGTTTTCTCGAAATGTGAGCGTCTCTTCTCTCCCTGTGGCTCTATCTCTGACTCTATTTCTGGTTCTGTTTCTCTCTAGCTCTATTTATCTCTAGCTCCATTTATCTCTAGCTCTATTTATCTCTAGCTCTATTTACCTCTAGCTCTATCACTGACTCTATCACTGACTCTATCTCTGAGTCTATTTCTGGTTTTATTTCTGGCTTTATTTCTAGCTCTATCTCTAGCTCTATCTCTAGCTCTATCTCTAGCTCTACCTCTAGCTCTACCTCTAGCTCTGTCTCTACCTCTGTCACTACCTCTATCTCTACCTCTATCTCTACCCCTAGCTCTAGTTCTACCTCTAGCTATGTTTTTATCTCCATATTAATCTTTATCTCTATATCTATATCTATCTCTATCTCTACCTCTAGCTATGTTTTTATCTCCATCTTAATCTTTATCACTATGTCTATATCTATCTCTATCTCTATCTATTTAGGTGGGTGTAAAAACACTATTATTCCCGGAGTCGTCGGTTTCGCAATTATTATCCGCGTTTCAACTCATCTCTCCGGCACTTTTTCTATCCTCGTCGGACACGTGCACACCACCCAAGCATATTTACCTTTAATTACAACGATTCGTCTAATATTCCCAACGATTCAGCTCGACCAACAATCGCAACCGTGGCTGGCTCAGACTTCCCGACGCTTTTCCCGACCGCGAAGGACTCCGATGATATCGCGTCTGGAATAAAATTATACCCGCAAGAGGCTTTCTACGTGACTCAATTAGAAGCGCGTAAATAACCGGTTGACGGTGTTCCACGTTCAGAACGTTAATGTTGCCGCATTCAACCCCCTCCCTCTCCTTCTCCTCGTAGGACTCTATTTACCCAAATTTTCGCGAGTTGGCTCACCAGTCTTCTCAATTCACCCGAACACGATTTACTTACGTTTATCCCGTTCCGGTTCAAGCGGAAGTGAGTGTCGCGATTGTAGATCGACGCGTTCTTTCAACCGCCTCGTTTATCTTTGATTAAAAATTAATTTTTCCGGTACGTCGTCGTCGGTCCGTATAATTTCACTGGAAGCTTGTCGCGTCGCAAAAAAGTATGAATTATTCCTGGAATTATTTTGTTTCGAGTGAATATTTATTTGACAACGTATCGGAAAATTTAATCACGTGTACTTGTTAACGATTTCAGTTACTTCCAGGTCGATTGGAATAATTTAGGAACTGAACGTGCACCTCGAAAAGATCGATCAAACTTGTAATAATTCGGAAAGTAGGATACCGTATAATTATTTATGGAATTATTTTATTCAAAACGACATCCATCCTGCGACTCATTCCACTGTATCGGAAACTTCAGTTACGAGGATTCATTCACAAGTTTAGTTACTTCCTTTTTGAAATAATTTAGAAACTTATGCGACGTTACTATGGAAGTGATGACCCAGATTGGTAATGATTTATTCAATCTCTCGATATTATATTTTGTTAATTCGCGAACGGAACCATCTATAATTTACACACTGACACGCGTTAGACTACGAATTCACTCAAACAGATTTGGAAAGTCTTTTCATATAATTATTTCGTTAGTCACGTCTTCTAGGACGAGTGTACCGTCACATCCTTAATGTACCAAACAAAAATACATTACTCAACTGTGAAGAATCATTTTCGCGATAAACAAATAGAAATTTCTCCAAGAGTCGTTCTTATCCAATCTCGACTCAAATGAACCGATTTTATCCCTACCAATACTACAATCTAAAATTAAATTTCTCAAACAAGTGTTGCTCGGCAATTTTATTCTAAATTAAGTCACCGTGATTTCTTCAGGCGACTGCGGGTAAAAATTAAATAATAATCAGCATGGAAAGTGAACGTGCACAGTGACGCGTAACCAGTTCCGCAGGGTATCGCGAAAAATGCTAAAGTAAAACTTCACGAAAGAATTCTCGTCAACGTTGACTTCGCCTCGGTCAAGAGGTTGAGAAACAAACTGGTTTCTCGAAATTGCAAGTGCACGTCCTGGTCACTTGCAACTTCGTTCCAGCGTGTCACCACGCGATATAACCTCGTCACGGTCCATTGAGGCTCCGAGCTGGTCGGCTTATTACATAATCGCAAAATTATCGCGATGTCTGTGAAAGATGGGGTCGCTCGGGGTCGGGGACGCGTCGATGCGCCTAGATGGCGCGGAACGGTTGCTTTACGAGCAGAGACGGTCCTACGGGCGACGATTCGCGTTATCTCCCACCAGCGAGTCTCAGCTCGGCCCACGAAATTTCTCAGCGCCGTGAGAGAGCGTCCTCATCGCGCTCACCGGTCCCTCTTAATCATTTTTTCGTCCCACCCCCCACTCTCGCTCCATTTCAGCTCTAGTGCTGCCTCTATTCTCGCTCCGCGGCCGGCAGTGTGCTCTCTCTGTCCCCATCTAGCGCTTCCTTTCACCGAGCGCGCGTTCTCGCTTCCTCTCCCTCTCTCGCCCGGTCCCCGTCGCTCTATTTTGCTCTAGGTATTTGCCACTCTATCGCGTTCGCGTTCGTTCTCTCGACTGTGGCTCCCTTCTCTCGGAAGCGAGCGCCAGCAAGTTCGTTTCCGTATCGCTGGCGACGACGACGCGGCAGATGCGGGCACGTGCATCCTGCGACCAGCCAACTGAGCACGCGCAGCCTTTTTCTCCTACGCCCTGAAAAATTTCGTTGCCGCGACCTTCCCTGCTCCGAATCGTCCAGTGTTAAATGTTCGAGAATGAAATTTTCGAGGATTCAGCTATCCTCGAATTGCAATTTTAGCGGTTTCTTATCTGGAAAAATTTTCACGGATGCGAATTCAGGCCATCTAACTCGGTCCAGTGTTAAATGTTCTCGAATATTTTTACTAATGATTGAATCGAGCTATCCTTGGATGGTAAGTCGAGAGACTTCTGTGGTTGTTAGGGCAAATCCAATGGGGACATGTATTAAATGTTCGAAAATGAAATTTTTATTCAAAATTGAGCACCTGAGCAATTTTTTGATGGTAATTCCAGCGGTTTCCTCGCAACGTCTCGTGTACTACAGCTCGTGTTTTCGTAAACTAATCTTCAGCGCGAGACACGATCGAGCAGCGGTTCTCACACTTTTCGATCCCCCGAGTCTCGTGTAATCCTGAAAGTTCCTTTCGGTATGTTGCTCAGTTTTTGTTCGATTAAATCTTGTAAATGTATGGAACAAAAGCTTGCAATTTTTGTAGACGGATGTTCATTGATCCGTTGTATTTTATTTAACGGATACTTCGATTAACGAGAAAAATAAAGTGGTGTACGGTTCAACGTATAATTTTTACGTTTACAGCCTCGGGCAGACTGCGAAATTGTATTCCGTACAAACGTTTCGACATTCCTAAACAAGTTTCCCAAACCCAATAACTACGCGACTCCACCCTCGTTGAACGTTCACCCTCGAGGATGCATGGTTTATGACAAGGACCTATTCAGCCCTTGACCCAGCTGCAAATCGTTAGAAAGCGAAATAGAATCGGAGTGTCCGCCTTTGAAACATCCACGAAGTGTATTGAAGCTGACGTGTATGCATTTATCTGTTACGGTACGAATACTTATACAAAGCATTTGTAATTACTGAACGCTAAGTGTTTTATATATATAATTATAATATATATAATTCGAGGAGCAAACAATAGTACACATGATATTAAAATTGAGCATTCGACAATTTTGTCGTTGAAAATTTCAATTCGTTAAATTTCTTGGAAATCCTCCTCGTCTAATATGTTTTCCCAATACCAAATCTTTGAATCATCAAATGACTTGTCAAACTTTCAAAACATTGGCATCAAAAGAACACGATAATCGAAGAGGTGGCTCGATGTCGCGAATCCTTAGAAATGACGTCACGACTCTTTACGAATTGAACTACTCTCCAAAAAGATTTACGATAATAATTATAATATACATCAGAATTTAATAAAATATTCGGTAATAATTTCAATAACCACTAACAATAAGAACACTTTTAATCTACGTACTAGCAGCAGCAGCTCGAAGTAGTGTATTACTCCTCCATATTGTAATACTCCTTAAAAAGGTTCAACGCGCAAGTAGAATGAGTACACCGAGTATATTCCTTTCACAATGTCTGACTCTAACCTCCGATCAGATACTCCTCGCGCCCAAAAGTTCTCTCTAGGCAAGAGTCACCAAGATCCTGCAAAATGAAATCCTACGACAAAATAGTATTCCTCGAAGCGTCTGATCATCGACTCGGACCAATTCGAAGCTTATATTCTCCGCAAGGTGTCTACGATTCTCATTTCACCCCCAACAGTCTTCCTCGTCCACCGGAGGCGTTGGCCCCCGGATGAGAAGTCCCCAATTCGAAGCTCCTTTCGCGTGCAAATTCGACGCGCCCGGCTCCTCGGCGGGCAATTTCCTGCTACGGCGGCCGGACGGCATCTGACAGACGGTTAAACGCACGTATTAGTTTATGGAAATAACAAGCGAGTCGATACGTAGGGAAATCGCACGGTACAAAGGGCGAGCAACGTCACACGCCGTGTCCGGAATATCGAAACGCGGATGAAGCATTCTCCCGCGCGTTCGCAAACGCTCGCGCACACGCTCGAAAACATTCACAAACCTGCGCAAACGCGTTCAAACACACGCAAACACGTTCAAACATTCACAAACGTACCGGTACACGCTCACCGGGTTATGCCTACGCGGAATGAATCGTGACGTTATCATTGGCGATGGAATTAATTATTGGAAAGCGGGCGGACGGTCAATTATTCACGGTTTTAATTAGCACGAGCGCCGCGCCGCGCCGGAACGCTTCAATCGCTCGATCGAACGTCGAGCGCGTTGTTTTCGTGCTACGCTACAATGTTATCCGCGCGGAACACCGTCCCCCGGATCGACTTTGGAAAATCGACCACGGCGTCGCGACGCGTCAAATGGAGTTTCGACGTTCCCGCCGAAAATTTTCCGTTTCGTCTCGGTCGTTCGCGCGGAATAAAACGCGAACGCGCGCGCGCGCGCGTGTTCGCTCCGCTGCGACTTCCGTCGATAAGCACAGCTGTGCACGAGTGTATAGTGCACCCGCGTTTGTATCGCGGTGCTGGATTAAAAAAAAATAAAAAAAAAAAAATGGACGATATCGGATCGCGCCAACGCGCGATATCCTCGTTGTTGAAGCGTTCAACGAAACCGAGATCACCGATCGCCGTGGCAAATTCGACCGTATTTCGGGGGCGCAAAAAGCACGGCGCGTCCCCCCCCCCCCTCTCCACTCCTCTCGCGAGAGAGAAAACTACTTTGATCGGCGGTCGACGCGACGCAATGCGCGGACAGCCTGATAGGTTCGCGCACGGAAACGGTCTTTGTTCTGGATTCGAGTGAAATCGATCGCGAAATAGCTTTTCGGCGCTAGTTACGGATCACTTTGTTTCTGATCGCTCGCCCGCGCGATTCCATCGCCAGGGAAAAAAGAATGGGAAAAAATAGGGGGTCCCGAGGGAGGGAAGGTCTCGCGTCCAGGATGAAATATTCCGAAATTTTTCTAATCGTGATGATTGCGGGGGGAATTAACCGTCGTGGAGTTCTCTTTTCTAGGAAGAACGAGCGTTGAGTTGGGGGGCAAATGTTGAAAAGTTTTTCGAGCGCGCTAGGTTTTGCGTAAGTGGAATATTTTGTCTGGGGTCGTAAGTTTACTCGATACTGTGTTGCTCGAAGTTTGTACACGTGTAAACGTCTAGGTGTAGGAATATTTGTGATAGATTTTGCGTGGAATAGTAGATGGAAGTTGAAAAGTGAGTTGAAAAAGTGGTACTCGTGTATTCTCTTAACTGTTACTAAATGCGATTTTGTAGATTAAAAATTCTTTTGAATTAATTACCTCTGAAGGCATGCCATCCGTGGTAGCCATTGAACACGCCTCATAACTTGGTTTGAAAGTTTTTAAATGTTATGTATTTTCCTTGCGTTGAAGTTTCCACGTTTTTTTCAAAGATGTACCTATAGATACATGAAGAAGAGTATAGATTAAAATAGATTGTTGTTACATAAAAAAAATGACACACTCTGTGAGCAAATGGGAAACCATTCCACTCTTCTAGTGGAAGATGTGTAAATACCAAAATAAAACTACAAATTAAACTACGTTCTAGTTCCTTAAGAAAAAATTACAATCCTCCTATTTTGTGTCTGTAATCGCGCAAAGAAGTACTCGAATTACAAGAAAAAACAATATTTTAAAATTGTACGAATATGCGGACAAAATTATAAATTAAAATACCTTATAGCTTTTTAGAAAAACAAAACAAAAGTTAAAACCACCCTCTGTATTCTCTACGAGTGATGAATTAGTTCGCGACGCGAAAGATAAAATTCGCAAACCCTCGAAATCTCCCACTAATCGTCCAAACGATCCCCCAACAACGTTTATCGCAACAATGATAATTATCATGATCCCCAAATCGCTTAACCGCTCTCTCAAGCCGCGAAAGACCCGGTCTGTATCCTCCGACGAATTCCCCGATAATTTTGCAACGTGTCGAAATTGCAAATAGTCCGGTCCGTTAAAGCGGCGTGGCTCTTGTTATCGCGGGAGAGGGGGACGACCAAACATTCCACGGATAGAAATTCGCGCCACTACGACCCGCCATTGTCGAAAGGGGGGCACCAGAGGGGGTTTAGGGGACGAGGGACGCGCGCGAGTATCGTGCAGTGGCGCGGTGGTCCATCGATGGCGGATTCGGTGCCCCCTCCTCTGTCTAGCTCGGCCTCGGCCTCGGTATTTGCTTGTTAAGTGACAGTATTGACGCGTGCAACAAGCAAATATCAATATGTCGTCGGGGCCGGGGCGTACGAACGTCCACTAATCGAGGATCGGGTAATTGCTTTCGTTCGAGCGCGAGCCCCGAAGTCCGTGGAGTGTAAAGGGACCGATCGGCTACTAGCGAGACGGCGAATTGCATCGGCGAAACTTTTCAGGCTTTTTCAATTAAATCGCAATTTAACGGAGGTAATAAGTTAATTAACGCGGACTGTATTTGTCGCTCGCTAGCTAGCGCAAAGTACTCGACCACCGACAAGACGGATCCGCGTTTTTCAACGGATAGTCGTTAATTAACCCACGGTGACGTTATTCCCCCCCCCCCCCCCCCCATGAGCAAGAAAAGGGGTCGTCGGGACTTTTAGAAAGAAGCTCGGGGAATTTATGAACCGTCGCTGCTCGCTCGTTACACTTTTTTTTTCTTTTCCATTGCTTATCAACCATAATGTTATCGACAGATAAAAACAACGAATGAGAGGTCTAGTCGGCTCCAGAAAATACCCTCTTTGGTAGTGGTAGGTAGCAGAGAGTAGATATTTTTAGTTATTGATCTTTCTATATATGAAGTTAAAGACACTTGGGATAGGTGTCCATGAATATTGCGCTGAAGACTAGTTCTCGATGAAAAGTCTTCTCA
The DNA here is from genome assembly GCF_051014685.1 of Ptiloglossa arizonensis. Classification (NCBI taxonomy): domain Eukaryota; kingdom Metazoa; phylum Arthropoda; class Insecta; order Hymenoptera; family Colletidae; genus Ptiloglossa; species Ptiloglossa arizonensis. The sequence continues at coordinate 25,312,556 of NC_135051.1, forward strand.
AATCTTAGTAGAAATAGATAGAAAGGAAATAGATACTTTCAGTTTAGATCAATGGGGTTAAAGACAAGCTAGCACAGGTACTGTGTAAGTATTGTGTTGGATTGCAGAAGTGAAAATGACCCAATAGATATCCTTGTAAATTGTTGATGATTGAAGGTCTCCCCCACCTGGATAAAAGGTCTTGTTATTTCAAGTCAAACCCCGTCAATAGTGATGGGCAAACATTAGGTAAATACTTTTAGTTCATAATCCACGGATCAACAATGTTAAAGACCCTTTTCCCTTTTTTGAGGGGCACCGATCGTCTGCAAAAACGCGCGATTATTTCGCGAGCCTGGTAACTCGACTCGTGGAAATTTCGAGTCCGTCTTCCCCCGCGCGAATAACTTCCGGCCGAGTTTACAAACGTTATTTAAAGTTCGCTCCGAGGATCCATCGCGAGTAGTCCCCTATTCGGTTCTTTTGCTCTTTTACCGTGCCCCCCTCACCCCCCATTTCTTAATTCGGAATTAATTCAATTTCACGCTGTCGGCCGACGTCCACGTTTATCTCCACCCATTGATTCCGGTTGGAAGTTACCGCGAGTCGTCGGCGAACAAAATACGAATTCAGCCCCCCTCCGTGCCCCCCTCCCCCCAGTCTCTCATCGGCATCACAGGAGCCGCTGGGAAGCTCCGTCTCCTGGAATCGATTTTTTTTTTTCGTCACCGGCGCTTAAGCCGACCAACTTTCGACTCGCCTTCCGCTCTCGACAGTGAAAGAGAAGGAGGGGGTCGCCCGACTATTTCCCCCGTCCGCGGGCAATAAACGAAACGACCCCGGTGGGGGGTGGGAAAAAAACCCCGCCTTTAATGCGTTCGTTAACGGGCAACGATCGGAACTTCCGACGAAAGTACGTTGATTAAGCGCACTTTAAACACGGATCTCGTTTGAAATTCTGATCCCGAAAACTCAACCGAGGTAGGAGTAAGGGGGGGGGGGTACTCAATCACCCTCGTTTATTTTCCTCCGGTTGATCGTAGAATTTTCCGAAGAACGACGAGCTTTTTCGGCAATTGGAAAATCGTCGAAACTTTGTCGGGGGCCCCCCGATCGTTCCTATTGATTTTTCTTGGACGATCGTTGAATTTTCCGGAGAACTCTTCATTAGTTTTTTTCGGTGACAGGGAAATCGTAGGCGAAAGTTTGTCAGGAGATTATTTTTCCTGGCCCTATGAATCTTCTGAAGGACCCCCTATGAATTTCTCCGCGATCAGAAAATTGTCGAAAGTTCATCGCCCACCCCTCCCCCCGCGTATACACCCAAATTTTCGAATACCTTCACCTTTTTTCAATTATCAGAAAATTGAAAATTTTTCCGGCGGGTCCCCATGTATTCCCCTACTAAATTCACTAATTTTCCGAGGGCCCAACTTCTTCTAGCAATCGAGAAACTATCGAAACTTCCCAGGGACCCCTTGATACTCCCCGTTTATTCTCCCAACACAATCGCCAAATTTTGCAACGATCCTCTACCATGTAAAATTTTATCCCCGGTTTGAAAAATCGTCGGAACAGTTTTCTCATAATTGTGAGCAAATTTGCGCGCAATCGATAAGGTCGTAGCGAGCGTAAACAGATCCATTCTCATTCCAATTCGGGGGAGGGGAGGGGCGGATTGGCAGGCTGCAGAACGAAAATTTCATCGAAATTGCTTCGGGTCCTTTCGGTGTTTACTAGTGTGTTTACCGTTTTAACGCGATTGTTCGCGTCACTTGCACAAGTTCGAGACACGAACGCGTCTGTTTGACGTGGCAAAGATGAAAAAGGTGACTAGAAACGAGGGTGGGTGGTGACGAGCGAGGAAACTCTGTCTCTCGGGTGACGAAAGTTTCGAGCGACGAAACTTGTAACGCCCTTAACGTCGTAGGGGTGGGGGGCTAGGTAGATTGAAACGAGAACCGTTTGCCACAGAATGTTCAAGGGGGGAGACATTTGCAGTATGACAGGAAATTTCATTACACGGGAAATCCGGGGCGATCGGATTCGTCCCTTAAAGGATTGCGGCTAGGCAGGATAATGCGGGCTTGGACGTTCGAGAGGGAGCCCCGACGCTTTGATCCTCGGTCAAAGGCCAACGTCTCCGAAGGGAGAGCGCGCCGTTACGTGGGCTCCCTTGGCCTATTGTGGCTCCCATTGTTGCGCAAACTGCATTACAACCGGAAGTGGTCGCGACCTCCCTTCCGTGGCTCGTAACTCAGTGTCTTGCGGCCGGGCGCCGGCTTTGCACAATGCAACGGCAACTGCACAGCCTGTAACACCCTCGACGTCGGACATCCACCGCTGCGACGCCACGCGACGCAACGCTACGTCGCCGTCTCGACGTAGGACCCCAAGGAGAAACCTCCGGGCGAGATCTTAGCCACCTGGAGCGGTCATGGAACATCGGGTGGATCAGAGAAAAGGGCGCTCGAAAGCGGATAATACACCGAGTGACTCGTACGACTTTGATTATTGCGCTAGAAGCTCTAGAGCTGTTATAGCATCTTTACTGATGACACCTTTTCCTGGAGCAATTATTATAGTACCCTTACAAAAGATACTTTTCTTTAGAGCGATTATAGTATCCTTGCTGAGGACACTTTTCTTTAGAGCGATTATAGAATCCTTGCTGAGGACACTTTTCTTTAGAGCGATTATAGTATCCTTGCTGAGAACACTTTTCTTTAGAACGATTATAGTACCCTTATTGAAGTGTAACACGGTGAGGAAAATATTCTGGTCGTGAAAATTTGTTACGATTTTATTAACAATAATTTTATTATACTGCGACTGATATTCTTGCACCGTTTTTTGAGTTCCAATGTCGAAAAAAGCCAGAGCTCTACTCGTCCACATTGTAGGGTGAAAGAAAAAAGAAGGGAAATAATGTACCAGACTGTACTAAATTCCAAGGCTAACCTGCAAACACGCCCGGAGCTTCTTTGTAGTCCCGTGACGCGACAACAAACAACGTTGTCTTTTATTTGTATAAATAATCATGTAGGATCCCCATACGTACAGCAGTTAATTCCCGAGACAAATAGATTCGAAAATCATCGGCACACAATTGCGTGCGATAAAGAGACCAGGTCACGAAGCGAGTGAACCGAGCGTGTGAGTGCTATATCTCGAGAAACCCACAGACTCGAGTCATCGATCGTTCGAAGCGCTAAATGGGATAATAAATGCGCGTTCCAAGTTCAACCAAGCGAGCTCCGTAATGGCATGTTTTGTGAGAGAGCTTCCGCGAAATACAAACGGGCTAAGAATTTTCGGAAGTAGCGCCCGCGGAATTTGACTCGAGAACTTCTCTCGACCTTTATTCCCTGGCCGCAGCAACGATTCGATAACAAAACTCGGTGGCGACCTGATTCGCGCGCGATTACGGAGTTAATATTCATTGCCCCCCTCCCTCCACCGTTCCCAAAATTCCACGAGTGCTTAAACCTTATCGATCCACGTGTCACAGTGCCCCAGTCTTTTTCTCGGCTTGGAAGAGGGATTAATTCCAAACAAGAGCGATCGTTTCTCGTAGAAAACTTAACCTCCCTCTCTTTACGTGCCCTCTCCTTCGAAAATCCCTGGAATGTATCAAAAACCTCGCGAGTTCCCTGTGCTTTCCTGTGCTCGAAAGAAGAAAGAGAGATATTATTTTTAAAGGAGAGTCATGAGGGGCCCCCTTTTTTAAAGGTCCTTCGGGGGTACAGCAGTGTCGTGTGGTTCTCGTGTTTCTCTCTACTTCGGAAAAGGGAGGAGATTTATTTTTAAACGAAACCTCAATCTTGCGATAATCCTCGACCCCCTATTCGCGTGCCCCCTCCTTGAAGAATCCTACAGGGGCACCGGAGTGTAACGAAACCTTCGCGTTTCCCTTTGCTCAGGGGGAAGAGAAAGAGAAATTATTTTTAAACGAAGGCGATCTCACGGGAATCCTCAACCCTTCGTGCACGACTCCCCCCTCCTTTCGCACATTGTACGGGGGCGTCGAAAGCATCGCGAGGCAGTCGTCACCCGACGACGTCGCGAGGGAACGGACCTCGGACAACAATGGAACTCTCCCCCGGGATAAGGCGCTATTAATAATTCCGAGGTGACGTCGTTACGCTCCGAGCGCGCCGCCTGGCGCCCCGGTGAGGGGGAACCTCGAGGGGCAGGGAAACGGAAGTGGGGTAAGTTAAGCGATTCGTTCTACTCTCCGGAGACCAACCTCTCAATTAGCCGACTCGTCCACAACTACGATTCCTCTCGCGATTACATGACCAGGCCGAAGAAGGAATCACTCCCCTCCCTGCAGCTCGTTTGCCCCCACCATTCCCCTGTCCCCTATCTCGCGACCGTTCCCGTTGAGCGCGATATCGAGATAATTCGAGCAACTATTACCCGCCCGGCGAATGAAACTTTTACGGCCATTGGAAAATTCAACCGGAAAAGAGGTTAACGTTTCATTCGGGGCGACACCAGCTGCGCGTACCTATTATTTTCTTTCCTCCCGCTCCTCCGGAGTGGAAACTCGAAACGGGTTCCCGGACGGGAGGACGGTGAATCCAGCCCATTCGTCGAACTTTACGAGCCTCTCGTCGTGACGGTGGCGCCGCTCGTAAACGTCCTAATTAATTTCGAGATCGACGCGAGACACGCCGCGATTCCGATCTTTCGTCTCGGGCACAGGTCGGGTCCCTGGTGGAATCGTGTTAAACTCCAGCGACAAAAATGACCTGAGAGTGAACTTGCGAACTGCTAGGATCCTTCGTAACCTGGCCTCGACGAGAGGTCTAGTTGTTCCAGCTGAAACTCCCTTGGATCGATGAGGTGATGGGCTAAAGTCTCAATGAGTAAATTTCCTTGCGAATTGCTAGAGACCAAAGTCCTAGGATCCTCCCTCACCTGTCCTCGATGAGAGGTCTAATTGTTCCAGGTCAAAGTCTCTTGGCAGAGATGGTTACTAAAGGACAGATCATTTTTGGATCTCCGGATCAATGAAGTGATGGGTCAAAGTCTCAATGAGTGAACTTCCTTGCGAATTGTTAGAGGCTGAAGTCCTAGGCTCCTCCGTAACCTGGCCTCGATGAGGGTTCTAATTATTCCACGTCAAACTCTTCTGGTAGGCTACTAGGGGATACACAATTTTTTTGGTCATAATGTCGTAATTAATAGACAAAAGTCTCCAGCTCTACGAATGAACTTCCTTGTGAAATGAAACTGGAGTCCTAGAGTCCTTCTTCTCCTGCCCTCGATGAGAGTTCTGGTTATTCAGGTTAAACTCTTCTGGTAGGCTACCAGGTGATAGATCGTTCTTTTTGTTCACGATGTCCTGATCAACTGGGTCAAAGGCTAGGTACCTAGCTACGGAACTCTTCGTCGCATCCCCTTCGATCGGAACAAAGCACACTTAGAACCGACGAGTTTTCCTGAATTTTGCCTTTTCTTTGTTTCCCCCTCTACCTGTAGGAACGCCTCCTTTTATATTTGGTAGTATTTATCTGTCGGAAGGTTACCCGTCATGGATACCAGTGACTATTGTAACGTAGTCTAAATTGTCGACCCGAAATTCTCCGAAACGAGTGAAATCTCGCTTTAAGCGAACCGCGCGCTTTCGGTGCTTTCAATCGCGATCGTGAAACACGATTTACCAGGGAGGGGGACGCACCGATGAAATTTAAATTCACCGAACTCCCCGAAGTGTCTTCTTTTTTCGAGCAGCCTCGTCGAGCTCCATTCGAGCGATCCGCTCGAAAAATAAGGGGGAACGCGAACGACTCCCGGCTCGAGACGAACTGCCGGCAAAGGGGGAAATCTTTGTCGCGGAAATTCAAAGGCATAAAGTGTCGACGAAGCGTCCTGGGAACGCCATCGCGCCGACCCTTGTAAAGACGTTGAATTTTATGAAACGTCGGGGGGATTCGGCGAAAATATGTAAATACGCAATAAAGCGTAAGTCCTCGCCACCCTCGTCCGTTCCTCCTCGTTTCTTCTCCTTCCTTCCTCCTCCTCCTCCTCCTCCTCCTCCTTTTCCTCTTTCTCCTCCCTCGCTTCCAAGATCCGCTCGACTGCCGGAACAACGCGAAATTTCCAACGCGGACTGTCTGATTCCGCTGAAAATCCCCCCGCGAAATCGACGACAAAGACCGCGTCGGTGGCGCGGTTTACGAACCGACTCCACCCCCGACCCCTTTCGTGCTTTTAGAAGGAAGCAAATCGATCGAGACCCCCCTTGAAAAATACGATGGAATTATGCTCACTGAAACGCGAACTCCTCGGTACAACTCGAGAAAAGTGTCCTCAGGTGTAAATCGGGTGCCCCCTTGATATTTTACGACTTTCCAACACGCCCCCATCGAAGACAATTTTTGTTGTTGTAGTGAGCAAGTCAAAAAATTCACGAGCACAACATTCCTCGGTTTTCCACGATTTTCCAATGCGTTCCCTTGGAGAAAGGGGGGCAAGTTGGAGAATTCGCAGACAGAGCCCCCCTCCTATATTTCACGATTCTCCGAACATCCTTTTCGAAGATAGATTCTTTTTATTAGATTTCTGTTAGTTCTCTCCGTAGATAATTCTTTCTTTTTACCAGGGGGTAAATCGGAGAATTTACGAGCACAGCCCCCCCCCCCCCTCGATATTTCACGATTCCCCAGAGCGCCCCATAAGAGATACGCGATCTTTTTTTTCCACTCGGAGGCAAGTCGGAGAATTCACGAGCTCTCGTATCTTTAGGTGCACACCTGCAAGAAACCAAGGACCCGATTAACGCGACTTGTAATTCGCTGCGTCCGCTGGGCGAGACCCCTTGAGTTAACACGCTCCCTCCCCAAGTAGACGTGGAACGGACGAAGGGTGACAATGAGCGCAGACAATGGCTCCGCTGATACGCTCGGCACGAGCAAAACGGTCGCCCCCGAAGTTGGAGGAAACTTGGGGCAGAACAGAGGAGGGGGCACCGAGAGTACACTCGACTCTCCGTAAATAACGGGCTCTCGTCGTTCTCTCTCGTCGTCTTATCCTTTCCCCCTTTTACGGTGCCCCACTCCTCCCCACACGCGTTCACCGTCGCGGATTCGTCCGAGCGTGCGAATCGTCGACTAACGGGTAATCTTCCTCCTCGAGTTAATTTGCGAACCCCCGTTACAAGGAACCTCGTTACCCCCGTTACAAGGAACCTCGTTAACCTCGTTATAAGGAACTTCGTTACCCCCTCGCGAAGACATCCCGCGCACCTCTTGTCTCTTCGAAATATCGAACGAAGGTGCTTGTTGCGTCTCACTGTCCCCCTCCGATTTTCAGATCCTCGATACTTGCGAAGATACGAATAATTAAAATTATTGACAATTTATCTTGCGTTATACACTGTAAGTATCAGTCTAATACTTAATATTGTAGAAGAGTATGTTACTTTTTATTTATAAGTCGGTTTCTGGGGACCCTTTACCCCCCATTCAGGTTAGTTAACGCATCGCGTGATAAACTTTGATTATTTGTGTCTCTAAAATTACCAGGTATCTACATCTAATATGCTAGGCATCTCATGAGAAACATATACCAAAGCGCGTTAGAATCGGAGGGCTACAGATTTGGTGCTCCTTCGATCATACGCTATTCGTTTATTTGGAATAATAAAGTTACTATCCCGCGTGAAATTTATGCAAATAATCCAACGGTTCGCGCAAAATTAAATTTCGAACGGTGATTTTCGAAATCATTCATCTTGGACGAGATATCTTAATTCGAGCCCTTTCTACAGATCAGGCATCGATTACCAACGCTCTGATGAAGCGTGTAACCATGTTTATTACATAGCCGACAATTTCATCGAATATTTCGTCTCGCGTGCGCGCCAAAGTTGTGCAAATTTCGAGAAGATGCGCTCGCACAACCGAGGCGCGTCAGGGGCCGGCTTGATTAAAATGAAACGATTTCATATTGTCGGCTATAGCGAAACTTTCGATGCAAAACTCGCAGCTTCCCCCTCGCGCTACGGTTATGCTCGCTGGTAACGACGGCCATCGTTAAGCCAGACGATGGTCCCGGAGCATGAAAATATCATAAAGACGCCTCCCTCGTTGAACTAGGGGTAAGACGATTTCGAAGCGCGCTCGCGCGCCAAAGTCGTTGTTACGCCCTCTGTTAAGCATTCGTTTTGGTCGACGAGTTGTGCGAGACTTGTTAGACACTCTATTTTGCTCCGTTTATTTTTCTGCTCGCAAATTAATTACATCAGAAGTGAATTACTCGTAGAATTTTGCTATGATATCCGGTATAAAAGTACAAGATACTCGGTATTAACCTAAATTTGTAATACAGCCAACAAGGAACTCTTAACGAATAGCACATCTTGCTACGAAAAATGTCGATATTTTCACAGTAAACGTTCGCCAATGTGCATGGTCTATTGACACAACTACCCTCGTCTAGGAATGTTAATATTTAGATAATTTCTCCGTCAGAAATATCAATAAATTTATGTTTAATTTTAAGGACCGTTTACAATTATTCTTGTGGAAGGTTGCATAGACGAGACTCCCGGTGTACAGTCTTTTGCTCAGGGTTGGGGGCTGTAACGTTGTTAAGAGCTAGATTGCTTCGAGCTTTAAACGTGTTCACAGGTAATCTACGTTTGCAACGTAACGGAATTCGTTGGACCGAATACGATTCGAAGACGTGATCGTTAATGTCGATCCTGGGACCGCGCGATCAATCCGCGTCGTCGCTGGAAAATTTATGAAAATACTTGGTTTCGCTGTCGTGTCGCGGTGATCAACGACACGACACAGTTCTGGATGAGTTCAGCCCCCATCTCCCCACTACTTCCCTCTCCATCGAGGAAGTTTGACGGGTATATGCGACCGGAGTTCGACGTCCGCGGCGAACTTTCGTCTTCTCTTCCTCTCTCCGCCCCTGGTGACTTCGGTAACTTCTGCTCAATCTTCCGTGCGCCACGTGCGACGCTCGACCCTAATGGAAAAGAAGACTCCGCTTTGCGTTTGCTGCCCGTTCGAGCCTCCAATTTCTTCTCCGTCTCTTCTGAGAAGCGTCGAGAAAGAACGCCATACGCCCTACGAATTTCCTATTATTTCTAAGTCGCGTGATATGAGGTCCCTTTAGACAGAATTGTATAATTCTAAACGAAAATCCAATTACTTCTTCATCAATTTCAATTAACAGAAATTTACGCATGTGTCGAATATTAATGTTACAATATGCATCTTACTTCTGGATTATAAATTATTAATTAACTACAGAATTTAATTTTGTTCGAAAATCGAAGTAAAAGATTGGTATTTATATGTTTCTCGATTTTTGATACAGTAATTCGACTTCCAAATTCTTATTTCGGGAGTGTGACTCTATAGGGATCACTCTCTGGTTTTTTGAAGGCAAAAATCTTATCGGACGATGTTATTAGAAATTGTACTTATCGTCAATTATCGATGAAAGATTACCTTTGTCACCAGTATTTCTCACGTTATCCTGGTAAATTTCCTCCAATGCAAACAATCGTTCGCGATATGCTTACAATGTGTAGTTAAGTCGTTTAAGTCTATGAACGTAGAACACTTCGCGCGTGGAATTCTCGTTGTCGTCGTTCACGATGAAAGCATTGCTCTCAAAAATTCCACGTGGATGCAAATTCGTCGTCTTGGTTCGAACGGGGAGAGACCCGTAAAGGCAAACGTTGATTTCGGTCGATCGGGCGAATTCATTAAATGCGTTTCGAATGCGACACGAGCCCCTGGGTCCGCCATTAGCGACGCCGCTGGACGGTTTCGAGCAGCGCCTACGGGGTCTTTGAGGGTTAATTGCGGACGTGTTGCGGAATTCCATTAATCGAAACGGCTTTCGAGGCTTCTCTGGTATTTAAACTACACGAGGACACGCGCGCGCACGCCTGTTTTCGCGGCTGATCGATGGCGGCGACGTAGGTCGCTTTCGTGTTGTGACTGGGAAGGGATGGGGTATCAGCGCGTAAATAAGTAAAATCGACGATCGCCCACGGCGATCGCGTCCATTGTTTTCTCATCGTTGGGAATCCTGACGCGGGCCGACGTTAATTTCACTGTCGTTTGGCCAAGCCTTGTGTAATTTTTTTTAGTTAACTTCGGGACGAAAGCAACGTGGGACTAATCTGATTAGGAGACAAACCCGCAGCGGTTATGAAAAATTCCCTGGGGGCATCTTTCCGCCCCTAGGAGGAGGGGAGCAGAGTAAAAGTAAACCTTAACTTGGCTAACCCCGGCACCGAAATTATAACGAATCCTGCGGCGGGGAGAAAGACCTATGAAATTTTTTTCTACTTTTCCATCTCCACGATGAAAAGTAAGATCAGTTATGCTAGCTTCCAACAGCGTAGGGGGAGGCTTCTCCGTAAGGGGAAGTAACTGCTTGTTGCGCGTCGCTTGGTTACGACATGGAAAAACCACGAATTCAAATGAGCACCGTTACTGCCGGGCGTTTATATGATAAAGAGTTGCCCCTTAAGCGATATTTATATCCGACGGTGGTCGGTTCAGTCCCCACTCCCGTCCCGCGTGGGATAAATACGAAGCGTATGCTAATCCCTCCCGTGCTCGGATGTTCCTTTTCCGCCCCCCTCTTCCTGAATGCTTAGATTTTCAACCGACCGGGAAGAATCTCGACCAGGTAGCCGAGATATGTTCGAAAATGATCGGTAGACGAAAATCTCTCCGCTCGAAAGGGATTGCTCGTGGACGGAAATCTTTCCGTTGGGAAGGGATTGCTCGTGGACAGAAATCTTACGAAGAACTTCGATCGAATAGGATCTCTCGTGGATAGAAGTGTTTCTCTCGCGAGAAATTTTTCAGCTCGTAGAGAGTAATCTTGCGCGTTTTTACGCGATAAGTGCTCGTGAGCGATAGTGTTCCTCTTGCGAGAGATCTTTCAGCTCCGGGATAGTAATCTTATTAGGTTTTCCGTGAAGAGTACTCATGAGCAATAGTTACAGTGATAGATCTTTTCACATGTAAACAGTAATGTTACGAGTCCCTCGGCGAAAGGTGCTCATGAGGAATAGTTTTTCTGGATATCTTTCTTTTCACGAACAGTAATGTTATAAGTTCCTCGACAAAGAGTCCTCACGAGCGACAGTTTTTCCGGCGTGAGATCTTTCTGTTCATGGAAAGTAGTATTACAACTTTCTTGACGATAAGTGCTCGCGAAAAATATTTTTCTCCTGCACGGTAACCTTATGAGCTCATCAGTAATAGGTGCTCACGATCAATAGTCCCTAACGCGAGAAAGCTTCTTTCTTGTGGACGGTAATCTTAGGAGCTCCTCCACGATAAGTGTTCGCACGATATCTTCCGTCATGTGGACGTTAGTATCACTGGTTTCTCGACGAATAATGCTCACGAGAGATTATTCCGTTCATGGTCTGTAATTTTACGACTTCTTTCACGATAAATACTCATTTGGAATGCATTCTCCCACAAGGGATTTCTCCGCTCGAAGGTGATCGCTTCTGGATAAATCCGCGCGTTCCTCGCTGGTCGCGGTCGATAAACAACGAAGGACGAAGATTACATGGCCGCGACGAATCGGATTCGTCCAACCGGGACCCTAGGAGTCCTGTTACGCTCGCCTCGGACGAAGTCTGTGCAACAAAAAAGCCGAGGCGATGGCTCTCGGCGCTCGGCAGCCTCGATTCCTCGTATCGGTCGTCCACCGTAGAGAAAACGAAAGCAGCGGACCGAATCGAATGGAAACTCGTTTCTTCGAAATAGCCTACCGGAAATTCCCGAAGGAATTGCCCTTTCCGTCGCGATATCGGACCCCCGAGCTTTCCACTTACCCGCTCGGGGAGGGGAGGAGAGATCTCGTCTTCCATGCGCACGATGCCGCGGCTGGTTTACAGCATCCCGCAGCGAAACCGAGTTTCATAAGCGGATCTCTTAATCCAGGGCCGACTGCACTTTACATATCGCTAGTCGAGAACCTTGTTCGATTGTGTTCGCATCGAAATATCCGGATTTCTGGCGTCGAAGAACGCCTCGGTTATTCGAGCTTCTTCCTCCGATCCCCACTCGGCTCGTATTTTACTCTCCACATCTCTTGGGGTATATATTATTGGTAATTTATCTACGAATGAATCGCCAACAGCGAAAACACGAATTTCCTTTGCACTTTTCACGGATACTGCATTTGTTTAATGTAGGGGTAAAGGTTAATATTTACTTGCACGTTCCTCCGAAGTTAATATATTTAGTATTGAAAGAATTTTTCATACCTTTCCTATTAAATTATTGTGTGGGAAATTAGAAGTATTGTGTGCTTTAATCGTAGAGATACACAATATAAATTTCTCTATAAAGGGATGTCACGTGAAAAATTGAAAATATGTGCTCTAATCGTAAAGTTACAGGATATGAATTTCTATTTCTGTGTCTTCTAAGAATAAAGAGCTCATTTTGTATAGGCAATACGTTTTTTGATATCTTCCCTTGGGCCCTAAAAGGACATCTTTGTTAAAATTAACAATTGAGTTTTTCTACTTGCAGTTCCCTTGGTGAATATCAGCGTCGTGGAGGGAAAGCCAGCTGAATTGCCATGCGACATCACTCCACCGGGGGAAGACACCCTGCACATGGTTTTTTGGTTCAAGGACGAGGCCGGAGTACCCCTCTACACGTGAGTTCGATATGTGTCCTTTTTTTTTGAACGACGAGATCCTTTTGTAATTCGATGGTTCGCGCGATCGTGTTCTCGCCACGTTAATTAACGCGTTTCGTAGACGAAGCCTGCGAGTGTGCATACAGGTTTAATGCATAGAAAATTTCGATTTTTCTAGGAATCGATATTCTACCTCCATTTTTGATAGTATACTATCTACATTTTGCAGCGTTGGAAAAGCTTCCAGATTAATCACAGAACAGAATATTTGTCGAGTCAAAATTACCTTGACAATATAGTTTTCGGTGTAGTTCGCGTCACTTCGCAGTTCAAGTTGAACGGACCAAAAAGAAATATAATTTAAATTACAATGCACTGAGTAAAAGGATCTGTAAATCTGCAGAGAGTTCGAATCGGATACACGAAAAAGATATATAGATACGTATTGAATTGAAGTTGAATCAACGAAAAAAATTGCGATATACGCGATTACGTATCGCGTATATTATAATAGAGAGGGTAAAAAAATATAGATATATACAGAGTAAAAAAGTTTGCTTTTTCGAGCTCCAATCTGAAGCGCGTGACGTCCAAACGGCTTATATCGAATAGGCTCCAGGAGCTTTGTCAAGGGAGACCAATATTTTTTCTACCTCCACGATCCTTCGAAGAGGTTGAATACAATTCTACACCATAATTGCTACTGATTGGGATATTCCAGTATATAAGCACACCTGACTAATTTTAACTTATTTTATTCATATACGGCTATAATTTCACATACGGTTATTACATATATAAATGTACAACCCTGTAGAATTTCATTGAAATCGGTGAGGTACAGTCCTAACACCACCCCCTGTTTTACGATGTCAATGACGTGCGAGGAACACGTTGTTAAAGGGTTAACGTGATCGATTGTAACACGACAATTCTCTATGGAAATCCGTGCAGCGTCTTTCCTGCGTACCCTGTTGGTTTCGATTCCTCGTTGCTGGGAAAAACGCGCGGCATTCATGGAATCCGTAGCCCCGGCGACTAATATGCAGTAAACCGTTGGTCCCGGTGCATCGCGCTCTTTTCCCCCTGGTACAACAGCTCGTGGCGCGCCATGACGTGCGGAATACAGGCCGCTCGGCGTTATTAAACGCGCGTCACTGTTCGTTGGCCGGCTTGCCCCTTGCCACTCGAACTCGAAATTCCTTTCTGCATTCCGTTTCACGGACTCGGCCCGCGATGTTCTCCCGTGCCCGAGTTGGCCGCAATAACACACCGCGGAAGGCAATCGTGAAGGGATTCACCCTCTCCCCCTCTCACGGTAGACTCTGTTTCTCCTGGCCGAGAGATTTTTTTTCCCTCTGGTACCGCCATTTTGGAACCGAATTGGTCTTGAATAATAGGGAGGGGGAGAATTTTTTAATATTGGTGTCTTTGGGTCACCGATAACCCACAAGCTATTACAATTCGTTGAGTCCTCAGGGTGATGTATAATTTTTTTTTCTCTCCTGCTGCCATTTTAGAAACGAATTTACCTATACGAAATGTAAGAAGAGAAATTTTTAATCGAAATGAGAATTTCAAAAATGCAGGGGGGGCCGAAGGGGTGTGTATTTGTTAACGCGTCAGCCGCGTATATTTTTAGACATAAACGGGCGAAATTTTTATCCGGATAAAAGTTTTGAACAACGAATAAAGGATAAGCAACTTTTTATCCAGTGGTCCATGAATAAAAATTAGAATTTTCATTATTCACAATTGCGCGTATAAAAATTTAAATTTACAATCGGATAAATCGTTATACGCGTAGTTTTATTTGAACAAAATTCCCCGCATCCCTGTATCGAAGCCTCGAGGTTTTGTCGGCCGCTGTCAAAGAATTTGAATTGAATTTTTTAAATTTGGAAAATGTTCTAATTGTGAATGAAATTAGCTAGATTTCCCATTGGTCGTAAATCGGAGATCTTTGTTAAGAGAATTCATTTAAAATTTTTTATCAATCGCCAGTAGACCCATTTCCTTTCATGGGGGTACAAAATTAAAAATTCTCGACGTAAAAATTCGTTCCTCTATTCGGATCCTTTGTATCTTTGAAGTCCATTTAAGAACTAATTTTTTTTTTTCATTTTCAAAGGTTGAATCTTTCCCAGAGATCTTCGTACCCTATTGGTTCGTGCGACTGACCGATGGACAGCTACTCGATCGCAACGCTTCGAGTGTCTGTCGTGGCGTTTTAATTGACAATTATTTCGCTCGATCGCTTCCACCGTAATTCCCCCTAATGAACCCTGAAAAATCGTCCGTCTCGATTTAAATATGCAGCCACGTCGCTCGGAATAATTTCTCGCTTCGTAGAAACGAAGAAACAATGAACGCGGGCCGCGCAATACGAGAACGAGGTGCCGAAAGGAGGTATTCCTTATGAAATAGAGATCCAGTGAGATACGAATCACCTTAATTGACAATTATTTCGGCCGATTACTCGTCGCAATTTTTCTAAATTGGACTCCGCGGCTTTCCTCGCAATTAAAACGCGCGGACATCTTTGGGAGAGGTTCTCGAACGAATTTAAAGAGCCTCTGAAACCGCGAGGATCTAAGATAGCGACTATAGCCGCGGGGGTCTTTTCATGCAAAAAGGGGGGTTGCTAGGAGCCGCACTAGCCTGGATTCTCATAACCCCTAGGAATCTTTGCAGATGCTGAAGATTGAAGTCTAGAGGTCCTCTATGCTCCAGGGATGAGAGCCCTAGTTCCTCTGAGTTGACTACCCTTCCCTAATAGCAATGGATACTAGAGAGTGCCAGGTCAACCTCCTCTGGAGCGTTGGATACTAGGGAATACATACACTTTTTAGTTCATGATCTCCTAATCAACGAGGTGATATGCGAAACCCTCTAGACTCAAGAGCAAACATCCTTCCAAACTATTAAAGACCTGTTCTAGATCCTCCGTATCCCCATCCTTGATGATTCGAGGCACGACGAGAGGTCTTAATTATTCCGGCTCAAACCCTCTTGCAAGACTTAGTCACCAGAGGATAGATAATTGTTTCATTCAGGATCTTCTCATCAATGAGACGATAGATAAAAGCCTCCACCCATAATTTCTATACCATAAAACTTTGCACACTTGATCGGTGCAAAAAAGAGTCTCATCTCTAACAGAATTGCGTTAGACTCTTCTAGAATCCTGGGCACTCACTGCTCTATGAAAGCTCCATTCCCGCTCAAAACCCCCTGCCAGTGTTGGTTACCAAGTCCTGGATATTTTTACTTCCACAATCTTCAGATCGAAAACAGTTAACAGGACCCTACTCCAGGCATCTATGAGCGCCACAGCACTCTCCCATCGACCCCCTGAAATTGGCGTATCGGCAAACAAACCCTGCTCGCATAACCCGACGATCAATCTCGTATTTCGAAACCCTTTCGATACTTTCGACGAGATATCCGCGCGCGGAAGACAAACATTGCGTTCCCCGACGGCGCGCAAATAAAACTCGAAAACGCTTATCCCCGCTCGCGGAATCCCGGGAGCAGTAAAAGGGGGAGGATGTATCGCGCCGTACTTCCACTACCCTCTACCCTACCCTCGCGACCTTTGCCCTTTCGCCCTTTTCCTCCTGTCCGGGGCAGCTCTTTCAATGTTCGCGCGTATATGCTCCGGCTCTCCTGTCCGCGGGATAGCTTGGCCAACAAACGCGCGGATAAAAATAGAACGAACACCGCAACCCCGGACGGACAGCCCCGCGATATTACCCCCGTTTTTTCGATATTTTCCCGTAATTTGCGATAGTTCTGGCAAGTTTCGCAATTAAACTTGCAACTCGCTACCGCGATCGTTTTTCAACCGGTCAGATGCAACGATACCGGTGCAAACCAACGGTTTCCTACCCGATTAACTCTTTGTGTAGAGTGTAAGAGTCACGTGACCTCGGTGAGGGAATTCTTGGTCTTCTGTACAAGATGGGAAACAGGTATCCACGAATCCGCCATTGACAAACGTGGAAACGAAGGACACCATTTTATTTTTTACGAAAGATTCGAGGAAGTCTGTGACATTTGTTTTTTTTTTAATTGTCAATTGGGAGCTTTTGACATGCTGGGACAATAGCAATTGCGATCGTTGAACCAAAATATTTCGAAACTAAGAGAATGTTATACTTCAGTAGAGTGAACATAATTTTGCTCCATAATTCACGATGTTGTTACTCTTGCGTACGCACCGGACGAAAATCCTAACGTAATCCGAAACCAACTCATTAGTAGCATACACAAAGTGGTCCGTAATTTATGGCGCAAACGAGGTCGGGGAGATTTTATGCTGCAAAATAAGACGAAAATTAAGAGTTACCTTAAATCGTCCCCTTGAACGTCCGTAGCATAATCCATGACTTCGTTAATTAAGTGAGCTCGGTCGATTCCTCCCGAAAGCGATCTTTCTTCTCAATTTCGTCTTATTTCGAGCTATATAATCTCTCTGGTCATAAAGTACAGACCATCCTGTATATGGATCATTCAGAACTCCAGCAGACGGAGCATCTTCATCTCTTTCTTCTTTTTCGAAGGTTTGCAAACATTTTCCGGCAGTCGTATCGAAGCGTTCGAATTTTATCCACGCTGAATCAATATTTACTATTTTTTTTAATAATCGCGAAGGTTACCATCGCAATTTTATCACGTAGTCGACGTTTCACCATCGACTCTTCGTATCTTTTTGTTTTTCTCTTTTTTTTTTTTGTTTTCGTTAATCACAGATAGAGTGATCACCTTCCATATCAGTATCCTCACTTTTGCGTCACCGTTTACATTATAAACTCACTTCAATTGCTTTACGATTCGTTTCTCTCTTTATCAGTTTCGTTCAATCGTCGAGCCTTGTCTGTTTACGCTTATGTTTGCGCGTTTCTTTATGAGATTGAATAAACACGTTTCATCGTTGTTATTATTACTCCGATTCGTCGAGAATAACCGATGGTACCGGTGATATCGAACATCGCTGGAAAGTAATCTATAGAACACGTATTAATAATAACGTCGAGCTTCGTTTCGGATCATGGGATCGACACTATAACGTGGCGCTCGATGACACGCTAACGTAATGGAGCCACGTTGAAAAATTGACGTCTGAGAAAAACACCTTACCGCAGTATCTGTGGTTTATTGAAAAGCGAACACGGTTTTTCGAGGAACGGAAATATTTATCGACTTCGTCTGGTGGTAATATAGTAATTGAAGGAAAAATCTTGAAACAAAAACCAAGTTCAGTGAAACGCTGCGACTAGATATTTCTTCGCAAAAATGTTGGGAAAAATTGCTTTCAAATCAGGGGAATAATGTTGAACGACGAATCGACTATCGAAAAAAAAAAAAAAAAATATAACATAGTTCTATTATATAAGGTGTTCCTTTAACGTGGAATATTTCGTGAGAGATCAAAGTTATCAACAAATTGTTCTAACAAAATTTGTTCGATATAGAGGTAGATACAAATAATCTCTTTATAGGTGTAGTAATGGAGAAGATTGTAACGTCTTTGATCCAAAAGATTCGCAACGCTGTTACGAATGAAAAAGTTTCGTTAAAAAAAATTGACTTGACCTTATGTAAAAATTATTTACGAGATGTCCCTTTGTACCAAAACACCATATTTATAATACTCACACAATACACACGAAGATGTAGACTGCCCCGATGACAGTAATGATTCCTGGATCTTCGTGTAAAAAATCAGTTAATCCTTCGAGTAATCCTAGATGATAGTGTTCCTTCTTGATCGAGAGGTTGATTTGACAACCTCGCGTCCGTCAAGGCGTCTCCATAGCAGATTGGAGCGCACACGCCTAATGAGGATCGCAGCGACGCACAATCAACTTCGTGGCAAGTAATTATAGTGTGTCAATAAATTTCAATCGGTGACCGAACGGTAGAGGGGAGGGGGGGGGCGATACCGCGACGCGGCGAACGAGGAACGGATTCTCGCTTGCTTCCGAGATTCTGGCAGCTTTATCGACGAATAATTGATAACCGTCGCGACGCTTCTCGTTGTTTGGAGGCATCAACGTAAACTGCAACTGTGTCGGAAGTTCGGATTGGATCGTTATACGTACATACTTCGACGAGACGCATGATTAATCGACGTGTCACCCCCTCCCCCCCCCCAAACACTAGGGGGGTTATTGACTTGATTCACCAAAAAAAAAAAAGAAAAACAACAACCATCGATTCGGCATTGATTTGTCGCGGTTACGACAAAGGGGCACGGCGGGGTACGAAGGAGTACAAAGGGGTACGGAGAGGGGTCGATAAATCAAAAACTTTGGACTTCGAGGTATCATCGAAACGTCTTCTCGATTAGACACGAAATTTGGTATTAGATACGAGGGGCTTCAAAACCCCCCTCTAGCCCCCATTGGCGAAGGGGGGTTAAGTGAAATCGCGCGATTGAACGTCAAGCGGGTTTTTCCGCGCGTTAACCATTTTGCAGGTTCTTCGAAGTAACGATTACCGCCATAAGCTCCTAGGACTCTCTCCCCGGACGACGCTTTTATCCACGTCCTTTATTCGTCTCTCGATGCTTCCCCAGAGGTCGTCGTCGGGACTACTGCGTCGTTCCGGGTTGACGACGACTACGCGAATGCACGAAGGAAGAGTTCATGGGCACCTGGGCCGCTTTGCCTTTGACGCCATTGGTGCGAAGATCGCACACTGGGAATACCTATCCCCTTCCTCCAGTAGCCGCAACTACCAGAGGGCTTTGACCTGGAATAACTGGAGCTCTCGTCAAGGACAGTAGGCAGCAAGGATGTTTGGGTCGGGGATCATTTCGATGCAATACTCATGATTACCTTGGCTAGGGTGTTGCTAACCTCACTGATTGGAAGATCACGAACCTAAAATGACTACCTTCTAGAAGTCGCAATTGCCAGGTAGCTTTGATCTGAAACTTTCATCTAGGACAGGATAGGGAGGACCCTGGACTTTAGTCTCTAGTAGCAACAATATTTGCCTTTGGGTCATTTTAACACAATGCTGGTGACTACTTAGGTTAGTTTGTCTCTGAGGCTGATTTACCCCTTAATAGTTACTGGGAGTGAGGTTTGACGTAGAATAAGTAGAATTATCAAATAGGGGTGTAGAGGATTTTAGACATTAGGCTCAAGCTATTGAATGATTACTCTTGGGTCACGTTTACTAGAGGAGTTTAATAAAATGTTATCAAAGAAACATAAGAGTAAAATAGGTAGTTCCCCGCGTGAAGTCCCCCGCATGAAGTCCCCCTCTATCCTAGATCTCCATTAATTCTCCTTCAAATTTAAGTAAGCATACGCGTGCTTCCTGGAAAAGAAATTTTTACTACAGAAAATTAACATATCTCCATTACGTATACTATACTTTGTCGACGATTAGAGTGTCCTTGCTGGAAAACGAGAACGAATAAGGACCCCTGGACCGTAACTGACGCAGAGAGGGGGCAAAGAGAGGTCACCGTTTGACGTTTTGATCCGTGAAGGGGTAGGGGTGCAATTCGCGAGCCACGTTTGTCAACCGCGCTCTATAATTAATAGTCCTCGCGGAGGATTTGAATTCAAAAGCGGACCAGCCTCGATTGTACATCAGGGGGGTTTGCCACGCCCGGCTCGGCCCCCTCTCCCTCGTTAATTGCGTATTTATGAAAATTCGAATCGCGTTGTAATAATCGGATTTCTATATGCAAATTCCAACCGCCACGAGTTTCTTACGGGGCGGCAGTTGCGAGATCAAAGGACCGACTCGATTCGCCGGGAAGTCAGGTGGACGAGCAATTTCCTGCGAGATATACCGGGTGGGTCGTTACGGACGGTACAATCGAGGCAAAAAGCGCGGAACGATGTTTTCGCGAGACAACTGTGTGCAACGGGATCTGATTTAAACGCGAAGAATAGTTTTTGATTATCAGATGGCTGCGCTCCACCGAACTACTCTCGAATTGTTTTCTTTATAAGGTTAGTTTATTCGTTAAAATAGCATCGATCTTCTGATCGGAATATATTTCCCACCATACTTGCTGGTAATATCGGCAGGTCGTCGTTATAAATCTGACTAAAATACTCTCGAACCGTTCAATTAAAGATTGATTTATTCGATAAAAGAGCATTGGCCTCAAATAGTGATTATATTCACCGTCTTGAGTGATTGCTAAAAATTTGATTCAATCGTTGAAATTGCATATACCAAATTAGAACTTTTGAAACTTCTACCAGTTGCATTATTTTTACCAAATGGTAACTTTTGGAATTTTTCTTTCAAAATTGATCTATTCGTTAAAAGGTCATCGACCTCCGATTGCTATACTTATCACCGTACATTCTTAGGTCGTTATTAAAGGGTTGGTCGTACTATTCGCGAATTATTTTTTGTACGTTCGATCTATTCGTTGAAAGACCATCGATCCGTCGCACAGCTCTCATCGAATCATAACTTTCCGTAATTTTGAACTCCACTCGAGCGAACCGTGATTTTCCATTGTAATTTCCGCGACAGCGATCGAGGCCGCATGTCGAGCATTTTCGGTGCGCTTCGAGAAAAAGCGAGGTGGTGGATAGTGGGCGAGGGAAGGGGGGGGGGGGGGGGGTCAGATTGAAGAGGCACGCGAACACTTAACCCGTTGTTTACGAAGCCATCTCATTAGGGAAGTATTCGGAAGCCCGCGGACATATCAATGTTGCGTGCGCTCGCTGGTGCACTAATTATAACATACCATGCGAGGAAGGGTTGGTATGCGAGCTATGCGCGCGGCTAAACACACGGACCGCCCTCTTGGCAATTCCCCCTCCCTGTCCCTGCAAACGACACACGCACCGTCCCTCGTGCTGCTTTCCGTCGCCTCATGTTATCAAACATTTATACGCACCCTCTTAGCCAACAGCACGGAACCTTTGTTGGAATAAATGTTACGCGTTCCACGAAAAAGTCCCCTCTCCTTCCTACCCCCTCTTTGATTGCTTCCGCCGTTTCGGAGCTCGGTTTACGCGCCGGAAGCTGACGCACTGCACGACGACTGCAACGTCAACGAAATCCTTCTGGGTACGGACAGTTCGCTGCTATTACGTAGCCAATTGGAACGAGCCCGATGAAACGTTAAGATATCTCTCCCCACGCACCTGGAGCCATGTCTACGAATCCAGGGATAAATAACGAGGGAACGAATCGAAGGGGAGGGGATAACGGCTGCTCCACATAATTTCCCGATTTTTTCGTGTTGTCCTTTTTGAAAGGAATCTGGAGTATCGCTACCCCATTACATTTGCTCTTAAACTGAATCTCTAACATATTGCACAATTATAAGTTGACATTTTTCGAGTCACCTTCCAACGTATTGGTAATTAGGAATGTTTTTGTATGAGTACCTCTGTAACTATCTTCATTAGTAGTATACACTAAGTGGTAGACATTTCCGTAGTTCCTAATCCCTGATCAGTGGTGCTATCAGCAATAGGTTCTACTACTCCCAAATCCTACGTTATGAACTCACTTTCGAAAGAAAAGAATACATGCGTTCTGTTTGGTGTATTATTTTGCAAACTTCCAAGCAATCATTTTTCCCCAACTACACTCAAACCAGTGACGCAATAGAGTAGACTCCCTTCATCGATCGCCTCCCGATGCAGAATTCGCCGCGTACTTTCCTTGGCTTCGATCGATCCTCGTAGCCAGCTACTTCATAGGGGAACTATGTGTTTGGACGGACATAATTTATGGGGTAGGTATATAGACCTAGGTCGGGCTTCGCAAGGTGACCCCTGGAGATCCTAATCCGCGTCTTGACCCGGGAACACCTTCCTGACCCCGTTTGCCCCGGGGGCGGCTAACCGTGCTCTCGATCCCCTGCGCTGAAGTATAGTCTCTCACATAGAAACCACCGATCTCGGGGGTTATTCCGCTGCCATCGGGCCGGGTATTTCCTGGCCACATTGGAAAGTCGACAACGGGATTAACGTAGCGATAAACTCGCGCTCTAATTGAGACGCGAAGAACGACGATTTCGATATCTGTTCCCTAATAAAACAAATTCACTGGACGAAAACGAGACCACGAGAGTTTCCGTCGATTACACTGAAAGAAAGGGGAAGTTACAAAGGGGGAAAAGTTTCTCCAGGGGGGGGGGGGGGGGGGCACTAGTCACGCGCGGGAGAGATCCCTGTAATGCGATCGTTAAACGGTAAGGATAGAGTGGTGGGCAAACAGAGTGAAATTTCTGCTCGAAGGGATCGTTCTCTCCGATGAGGAGGGGGTCGAGGGGGTCCAACGGGGGTTTCGAATCGGTCGGGAAAGGTCGAAGGGTCGACGAAGGGGCTTCCAAGGGGTGAAACCGGACCGTTGATCTCGGGGATTCGTCCACGGTTTACGCTCTGGGTTGAAACTGGTCAGAGAGTAAGGGAGAGGGGGTAGAAGATACCCCCTGGCCTCGGTCTTGGCCCCGGAATTCCTAGGTCGAAACCTATAGCTTCGCCTCCAGAATCACCGTTGCGAAAATCTCGATACGGTGGAAACCACCCCGAAATCGAATGTAAATTTTCATTGCCCCTTTGTCTGCCCCCCTCTTGGTAACGTCCGTTTTCATTTTGCTCGCGATTCCGTTTCGACTTCGTTCACAATTATCGCGTACCCATCTCGACAAATTTTCACGGGTTTTAAAAATTTTACAACGATCCTGCGTCACCTGTATCCCGTTTCCACCCCCTCCCCCCTCTCCCCGAGAGAGTCACGGGACCTATTGAAAATTTGATTCGTCGCTCAGGATCACAGCTGTGGAAGAAACGAAGGGATCACGGTCGCGGAGACCGACGTACTCGATAACGGTGTCCGAAGGGTTTTTCTCGAGTGGACGGGGTCCCAATGGCGTTGTCGAGAACGTCCACTCCCACCCCCCATCCACCACATCTGATTCGATCAACAAGGGGGAACAACCGCGATCACGCGATAATTTGTACTCGTCGATCGGAGCGGAGGGTTAACGCGTTTAGAGAGATTTAACCATTATCGGTACCTATGTACCCGGATCTAATTAGATTTATAGTTAACGCGCATAAATCTGATTAATTGTAATTACGGTAATTATCGCCGTTCTCGTGGTTCATACGCGGATAAATCATTCGCGAGAGTTACGCGAATACGCGACGCGAGTCGCCGCGACGAAACAATGAACGTCGCCTCGTGGTCAACAACGGAAACGCACCGACGAGGTTTCGTTGACCGACGATGCGCTCTTCCAATCCCGTGGACAGCGCAAAAATAACCCCCCTTTGTTTCGTGGACGAAGCAACCATCGGTGGAAACAAAATTCCGTTATTTTTTAAATTCGATTCGTAGCAACGTCGATCGACGAGAATTTGGTTTATGTAACAAATGAGAACAATCGAGCCTTTGGAACGGCAAGTCCTCCCCACGTGAAAAGCCCGAGCTCTCGTGAGCGAAATATAAATATCGAATACCACGAAATGTTGTTTCCTCCTGGTCCTTGAATCTGCCAGATTACACCTTTTTCCAGTCGCAAACGGTGCGCTCGAACGGAGGTCTTGGCATCGTTCAAAAGTCCTCGTTCGTTACGGAGCGATGTAACACTTATCGTGTACCGCTTATAACTTACACTATCATTGCATTCTCCTCGAAAACGGATCGTTCTACGCGATATCGTCATTCTATATTTTCGTCTCATTTTGAGTCATAGAATTACCCCCAACCCCTGGCATTTTTCTTCCGTCTCATTCCTAGCCGTAGAATCTCTCTGAAATTTAGTACTTTTATTATGTCTCGTTCCTAGCTATAAAATCTCTATCAAATACTTTTCTACAATCATTAGGGCCTCTGGTGGATGGAATAAACTTAAAAATCTACCTTTTCGAGTATTTTAATCCATCAGACACACTCGTTCAAAATTTATCGATCCCTGTAAAGTCACTAAACTCTCCATCGTTCTCCAGCGGGTTTCATCATTCTGGATCGGGAATATCGCCGAGATTTCGCTGGCAATTCACCCTGGGATACACCTTCGGGGGTCGTGAGAGCAACGGAAGACGGTCAGCCCCGAATCGTGGTGAATATCCAGCCTTCTCCGTTGCAAACACCATAAATCAGCCGGCCCGTGTCGTCGTTCATCCCCCGCGCTCTATTTCTCTACCCTTCGCTCTCAGCCGCTTATCCTCCACCGCCCGATGCCCCGGGGCTGTGAGTCGTGGCGCTCTCCTCGTCTCTTCTTTCTGCGTGGGACTACCCTCCGTGTTGGGACGAGGGAGCAAATAGGCAACAACAACAGGGCGGTCCTTGCCCTCGTTCACGTCGTAGAGAAACGCGTGCAACCATAATCAAGGACGTTGAAGAGAAGCCGGCGCGAGTATCGGCTCACAGGCCAGGTGACTGCGCGGAGTGGGTTGTCGCGCGTGCAAGAAGGGTTGTAGTGCACCTGATACCAGAGGGTGCTTATTGGTGGCGTGCAAGTCGAACAGGGCATGCAAACCCCGACCCTAACCGCTATCGTCGGCACTATCATCCCGAGGAATAGATTATGGAATAATACGCGAGATTTGGATCGCGTAATACCCGTGAGAGAGTTCTCTCGGGAGATCGAGAGGGCCTCTTCGGAGGGGGTTGCGTGTGCCCAGTTTCTAAGTGGAATCACAGGGTGGGGGGGAGTGCCCTCTGTGTCCGGAGATATCTCGGGTAGCGATCTTGGCTCCCGAGTTTTGCTGATCCTCGTCCGAGATTGTCAAGCGTCGTATTAGCGTCGATCGACGCGCTTGTAGTCTTGCGTTACACGGTGATGGTTTTTCATTTCCTACGATCGACTTCTGTTTCGATAATTTAACTCGCTAGTTTCGTGTTTCAATGCTTCCTGAAACGTTTTAGGAACGCGGTGAGAAAAACGAAATATTTGAATCGTGTAACTCGAGGTAGAACTTCCATTATTTATATCTGGAAAATTATCGAGCATCTGAGTCTAATAATCGAGATATTTTATCGGGGATGTACGGTCTACCATCCTGCGAAAGCGTGTTGAAATCGAAAAGGGGCAGATTAGACCCTCTGTCAGATTTTCCTCGAAAGCCCTGGTCTGTACATTCTTTTACCTGGGTCTCTTGAACGATCGTTTGGTCCAATTAGCTAGGAGAAGCTCGAGTAGCGTCGCTTTGAGGATCACTGCTCGGATTCAGGGTCTACTCACCCCGGATTTTCGATCGTTGACCTCGAAATTAAGTCGCCTAAATAACTTTCAATAAAACGTCGAGTCTACGTTTGGGAAACTCGCCTCGACTATCGAACGTTTTAGAATTTTCTCCACTGACCCTCGGTTAAAGATAATTAGCATCCGTATTTTCGATCTCTGGTCGAATCACCGTCCTTCTTGTAATTGAATCTCATAATTTTTTCTCAAATCTTTTTCTCAACTAACTGACGATTCCCTCGCTCAAATACGGTCTGCTCCCCCGCTGTTCGAACCCCCAGCTGCAAGTTACGAACCTTCCCATCTCGGTTTTCCGCTGGAATTCTTGCCGCGGCTCGTATCGGCCGCGAAATTTCCGCTAAGACCGCGACGATCCAGCGACGAACTACCGTGAAACGACGTTACCTCGTCGTACATTATTCATAAATTTTAACAACGCCGCGCCGGCGACGTTTCTCGCACCCGCGACAACCAACCACCCCTCACCAAGGCGGCCATCCCTCCACCCCTTACTAACGCCGCGCAACCCTTCGACGAAAGGCCACGCGTACGGTACCGTACGCGTCGAGGAGTCGAGCTCCGTGTCCCCGAGTGCTCCGTAAATAATTATACCGACGACGAGGACGGTGCCCGGAACCCAGGATGAGATCGTCAAACGAGCTCCGCGTGCATTATCGCGCGTCCAGTGTCCGTTCGGACCTTTCCGCCCTTTCAATAGGAAGCAGTCGGTCGTGCGGTGGGACAAACGCTCGGCGACGTCGTTATCGTTACGAGTTCGTGACCATTATGTGCCCGCCCGCTTTGTAATGATACTCGCGATAACGATACGCCTCGCCGGACGCTTACCGTCGTTACAAAGAGGTCGTTACAGTTTTACACCGAACCGACGCGACTCGTTCTCAGGTTCCACGCAACTTTCAATCGCGATCGAAACCGTATCCTCCTGCTTTCTACGCGACGTTTCCCCCTCCACATTCACTCCTAGCACACACAGAGACTACGCGTACCCCCTGTCGCCGTCAACGCGATAAGAGGGGGGAACACGACCTAGGTGAACGCGCGCACAGGCGAGAGGCTCGTTAGCGGGTAAAAATATCTCGAACGCTCGAGAAACGCGGCTCGAGCATCTCGTGGCGTTGTTTCTACATTATTTTCACCGTCGTGGGGCACCGACCGCGGGGCACCGACCCCCCTGCCCCGCTCTTTACAATAACACCTAGTCTAAGTCAGTGTAAATATATCTCGTACAATTGAGAAATACAGCTCAGAATGTCTCCGGATGTTGCTCCTCCGCGATTTTCACTGTCGTGGGGCCCCGACCCCCTGTACCCCGCTCTTTA
Organism: Ptiloglossa arizonensis; assembly: GCF_051014685.1. Taxonomy (NCBI): domain Eukaryota; kingdom Metazoa; phylum Arthropoda; class Insecta; order Hymenoptera; family Colletidae; genus Ptiloglossa; species Ptiloglossa arizonensis. The sequence goes on from NC_135051.1 coordinate 25,339,736, forward strand.
CAATGACACCTAGTCTAGGATAAGGGTAAAAGTATTCCAAACGATCGAGAAACACGGCTGAGAAAGTCTCTTGACGACGTTTCTCCGCTATTTCCATCGTCGCGGACCCCCGTGGTGCCCCCCATTGCCATAACAGTTGGATATCGAATCTCCGCATCTGTCCCCCCTCCGGACAGAATCGATAAATCGAGCGCTCCAGAGGGGAAAACGTTCGGAGACGGATCGAAAATTAACGGTTTGCGCGAACACAACCGCGGTTACAGCAGCGGAGAGGGGTGCTTGACAAATAATGCGGCTCTAAATTCGATTCCCCCTCCCCTCCTCCACCTCATGTCGTTTGAAATTAAAAGCGAGGAACGTCTGGTCGTGTCATCGTCGGGCGGGTTTTCAATCGCGCGGAATCGACAGTGAAAAGGGGGAAACGTTACGACCGCGTGATAACTCGCCCCTCCCCCCTTCGCGCCTGTACCCACAGACGTTCGCGGAATTATCGACGTCGGGGAACCATCCCCCCCCCCCCCTACCTTTCCGATTCTTCTCCCCGCGAATTCACCGCGTCGTATAATTCGAGGCAGCTCGGCGTGTAAACAGCGACGAATCGTAAGCGTCGCGACTTCCAAGCGACTGTTCCGCTCGCTATCGCGACGCGGATGATCGCCATTGACGTGGGAAAAGGTTGGATCTGTCGACGTAAGTTGTTTCAAAACGTCTCGACGGAATGGTAAAACCGTTTCCAATTCCAATCAAAAGTTATATCGCTCGCGGTATGAACGGCTCTAAAGACAAGCCATGAATCCGGGGTAATACCTCGGTCGGACTACGTTGCAATAACCTTGGGAAACTATCACGGGGTGGGGATGGGTGGGAGTGGAATATTGGCTCGACGAAATAAACGACGCGGATTGCCATACGTTACGCTTCTCCGAGAATTAAGCAGCTCGACGTCTCGTCGCGCGACACGCGCGCGTTTGTACGCTTTATCGCTCGAGCTTTCGGTGTTACGGTCACCGTCGTTTCGAATCGTTAAACCCCCCTCTACACTGCCTGAATTTATAATGGAACGATATCACGAAACCAGGGTAGGGAAACGTCGCGTAGTTATTTCTAGTCGCGTCGAAGCACCGGGGGATTGATATTTGATGCGCGCCCCTCGCAACGCGGATTTCGGGAGAACAAACGAGCGGAATCACCGCGAGGATAATTTATGTCGGTTTTTGTCAATTTCGCTCACGCGCCTCAAGGACGGACGTGACCGAACGAGATCGTGATTCGACACCCCTAAGGATGTAAAAAAGGGGATCGAAGTCTTTAATCATTGTGTGTACAGGGTGTTTGGGTAATCTCGATATGCTGGGATTTTCTGGAAAATATTGTTCGGTATGGACACTTGTGTGAATAATTTTTTACCCATCACTCTATATTAAATAACCTACACTGGAAATGTAAATAAAAAATATTCTTAGAGGGAATAATTTTTCCACCCTCTTCATATCAAAATGAACAAATTATTTATAACGAAGAATTTTTCGAAGAAAATTATTTAGAAGCTTGTTCGATATGAAGAGGGGTGGAGAAATTATTTACACCGTATAGGATCCTCCGTATCGAACAATTTTTTTAAGGAGTGTATTTTTGATACCTTCTGTTTTTCGTGAGATACTCCCCTATGTCTAGATAAAACAGACATTCTGTATATTTTTTTCTCACCGACTACATCCCCCTCAGTTTTCCTTCCTTTCCCATGCCATTACCCAGAAACACGCTCTAACACTGTTTTTTGTTTCGACGCACTTGTTTTAGGGAACCACGAAGAGTTAAACACAGTTGTATCACAAAGGAAAATAAAACATCTATCTTTCCAAGTATTATAACAGATTTGATTCATTTGATAAAATGCTTTTGTAAAATTCTACGTGTGCACCTGTTAGTAACATCGATCGTTTCTATTCGATGCTTTAAATAGCCGTACTAGTTTGGAATTTTCCAACCTTGCCAACCTTCGTTCAGGACACTCCGAGACCATTATCTCTCGTATAATTCATCATAACTGACAAAAAAGAAAAAACAAGGCGTCTATCGTGCGTGTAGATTGCCTAACGGTTTAATTTTGCCTGCGACTCGACAAGTTGCCTTTCCAAACTCGTTATGAAAATCGAGACGTGCACTTCGCGCGTTTATTTCTATCTCGATGTTTCGCTACCGGTGTGTTTTCTATAGGAAAGAGTCGGTCGTTAGCGACTTCGCTAAAATTCAGTCTCGCGCGTGTTTCTACGCGCGGAACTCGCGAGGTTCTCGTGAACGTTCACGACCACATTACGGTCGTCGCAAGAAACTCCCTCGGATGGAAACAAACGTTGCAGAAAAAGGAAGAAAAAAAAATATATATATGTATATATGTATGTACATCACGAGTCGGAATAATTTCGCGTACTTTCCCCCATAGGTCGAGTGAAATCAATCATGCACGAGTCTCGTTCGAGACTCTCGGGGATTAATAGTCGTGGTCTGCCCGGACGCGGAACGTCTTGGTCAGCTGCGCGGAATACGAGAGCACACAGGGTCCGTGACCGAAACTCTGATAATTACCGAACGAGCGAGTTCCATTTTGGGGAAGGGGGAGAGGGGAGTAGGCAACCGTTTCGCGGGCCCGAATGACGGACAGGTGTAAAATTGGACTGCGGTAAATCTTAGGCCGCTGTCGGGCGTAGCTGGCTCGCTGAAACGTGGATTAATTACGCAGCTTGTCAGTGCTGCGGTCGGTCGGTCGCCGCGACCGCCGGTTGACACCGACGCAAACGGAGATCCTGCTGATTGCGAATCTCTTCCTCCGTCCTTTCCCGGGATCGAATCGCGCGGAAACGGCGCCATCAACGTCCGCGACAATTTCAGGGGAGGTCGCGTTGTCGCGAGATAGAATTTTCGACGAGCCCGTGGATTCGTTAACGCGCGGTGGCGATTGTTATTTCTTCGCGGGTGAAAATTCCAAGTTGAACCAAAGCAAATCTCTGACCCAATCCGAGGTCCTCGGAAGTCCGTGGGGTTAGCGGATGATTTCCAAATCGGTGAAACTCGAGAGTTCCGGAAGTACTTTTGTTCCACGATTTGGGGAACTTCGAATTGCGAATCAAGGGGTACGCTCGAGCTTTCATCTCGTCGGGGCTTAAAAGTTCGATAGGAAGCTCAAAAACTTGTACTGACTCAAGTATTCGTTTTCTCGAAGCTCCGAAATTCGATAGAAGGCTCAAAAGCTTCCGGTTTTGGGAACTTTGAGCTTCAACCTTTATTTTGACCGAGCTTTCACCTTCTCAAAGCTCGTAAAGTTTAATGGGTCGCTCAAAACCTTCCAGATTGGGGAACTTCGAGCTTTACCCTTAAGTTTATCCGAGGTTTCACCTTCTCAAAGTTCAAAAGTTTGATAGGGTTCTCAAAAGTTCCCAGTTTGGGGAGCTTTGAACTTCAAACTTGAGTATACTTAAGCTTTCATCTTCTCGAAGTTCAACAATTCGATATAGTCCTCAAAAGCTTCCCGAAACGCACGGGAGAGTCTGCAAAAAAAATGTTTCCAGATTCGAGAAACTTCGGCTGAAGATCACATCCGAGCTTTTGTCGAGGCTCGAAAGTTTAACACAGGGTTCCAATGCCGCAACGTTCCCGCTAAAACGGTCGAACGCTAAACGACCCGTTGTACTTTCGTTATCGGACGCGTCCCCATTGATTGCACGGTAATTAATTGGCGATTCATTAACCGGCGAACAATAATAGACGTTTATAAATGTAGATCCGCGCAAAGTGTTTGATTTGAATACCAAAGGCGGGCCGCTCTATCGATTGCACTATTTGTCGCCAGCTCGCACGTGCAGCGCTGTCACTCGCTTCTATACACATATACATACATACGTACATACATAAATACATACATACATATATACACATACATTCATACATGCATACATACATATACATATATACATACATATGTATATACATATACATATATATACATATATATATATATATATATATATATATATATATATATATATATATATATATACACATATGTATATAAGTATATACATATATATGTGCGCATAGTACAAACATCGTTACCAGTGCAAACCGCCGGGACGAATTGTAATAATTTGCCGACTGAAATTATGTAATAAAACGGGTATATAGACGCATCCGCTCGTACAATGAACTGCACACGGCGCATTGTTATTTGCCAGCTGGATGACGAATATTTCGCGTATGTTCTCCTCTCCTCTCCTCTCAGTCGTGTCGCATAACCCTGTTGTACACTTTTCCTGTTCGATCGGACGAAATTCCGCTTCAACGCGGCCAAACCGAACGGGGAAAAAAAAACCGACCCGCTTGTACGTTATCGTGACGCGGACGGAAACCATCCCCGGACGCGGAAATCGCTCGAAAACGCCGCGGGACCGCAGAATACGGGGGGAAACACCCGACCAAAAGCTCCAGGAGTGGTACGACGAAACCTAGACGCCTGAATTGTTTCCCCGAGATTGGAGATAAGAAAGATGGCGGCGAGTCGAGTCCTCCGATGTTTAAATACTCGGAAGGGGGGTATTTTTTTCCCTACCAAGGGAAGGTGAAACGCTTTGCGGAGACCGCTGGCGGGTCTGCTTGCGAGGGGTTGTTCCAAGAGGGAGAAGTAGTCTTGCAGAGGGTGTATAAAGAGACACTACCCCCCACCCCTGGTGTTACAAGGATAGAGAGAAATTGAGAGATCGAGGGGAGAAGGAGAGTCTGTGAGGGGGGGAAAAAAATGTGTCGGGAGAGGAAAGAATCCGACGGGAACGCTCCCCAAGAGGGACAAAGAAAGAAGCGATAGAGAGTAGAGGGGGTGAACAGAGGGGCAAAGCAAGTTTACGCTACGGCAATGGTCTCTCGTCCATCTCCATTTAAATCGCGTTGCTTGGCGATACTTAACTTTAAAAATGGTGTCTGTATATTACCCGCTCGGAACGCCCTTCTTTCTCCGTTCCAACCGCCCGAGCCACCCCGAACGGTGTCCGTGTCCGCCACGCGGCCGGAGCAACCCTTAAACTCTCCCTCTGCGGCGGCGGTACGCCGTGGAGCCCAGCGAGTGCATCGTTTACGCGGCAATAAGGGAAACTTATTGCCGGCCGGCTAATAACGAACGATTCCCACGCGGGATATCCGTGGTCTTTATTTTCCAGCAAACCGGCCAACTTTACGACGCGTCCCACCCCCACTAGCCCCGCAAACCCGCCGCCCGCCGTTTGGATTTGCCACGGATCCGCGATTCGCGGAATCCACGGCGCACGGGCCACCTGCTCGACCCTCGTGGATTGTTGTTTCGACGATATCCGTGAGGTACAAGCGGCGAAATCGGGGGCGAAACTATATAGTGGTGTTCGACGGTGATAAAAGTAAGTGCCGTGAGGGGGGAGTAGCTAAGGAATTTTTATGTAACAATCGAGCTTTTATTCAAGTTCAAAAGTTCGATAGTGAGCTTTAGGACGTCTCATAAGAATGGAACTGGAGTTTTTTGTCTCGATAAAGCTCAAAAGTTCGACAGGGAGCTTTAGGACCTCCCATGCGAACTTGAGCTTTCAGAGGAATTCTTATTTCATGGTCTAGAGAACCTTGTACTCGACCTTGTGATCCCTCGAGCTTTCATCGTTTATTTGTAGTTGGTGTTATCTATTTTTATGTATGCTTGTTCTAAGTAGGTCCAATTGAACCGGATAATATCGTGCCATTGTCGAAACTTTCGAATATCAACAAAACTAGAATTAACCAGTGACGGACAGACACGCCTGACGAGTACTCGATAGCGTACCTGTTGAACCTTGAACGTCATGTTTCTCGACAAACCCCAATGGAAAAATTTGAACCACCAGCTAATGAACACTTAACTTTTTTCGCTCCGATACTCCACTATAATTTTCTTCCCCTTCTTTAATACATTGTATCTTGGTAAATTACCAGTAATATTATACACCTTTCCATAATCTTCATTTTGCGATAAAAATAACAGCTATATAGGAACTCGAACTCGAACTCGAACTCGAACTCGACCGAATAAACTTTCGGTCACAATGGGTCGAAAATGACCCGAGCAACTGACCAGTGTCACCTGGAAAACAAGTTTCTCGGAACCCGTGTCGCTTTTCCCCTCCCCCCTGTGAACTTTATCCCGAGTGGACTTTTGGGGGTTGTTGGAGGGGGCAGACCACGCGCGAACACCAAGACGATTTACAGTCGATACGCGGAACAGGGCAACGCGCGTTACCGTAAAATACGACGCGGTTATACACCGGAATTATAATTGCGAAAGTTCGCCGCATAAACTATCGGATGGAATTCGCCACGATAAGTGCTGCGAATAAGTTCCGTGAAACCATCGGGGGTACAAACCAGCAACGCTGGTACCCGCGCTAATAACGAACAATTCCCTGGTGAAATCTCGAATCTTCGTGGCCCCCTCTCGGCCACCCCAGAACTCGTAACTCGATGTGTACGAAACGTCTAGCGTCTCGCCGATTGTGGAACACTCGTGCACGCGCACGCGCTGTAAACTCGCGCGAGTGGCTCGTAACGTAAATAATATATTCGAACTGAAAATATTTGCACGGCCAACAGGTTGTTCTCGTGGCGCGATCGATACGCAATAAGAATAAAAGGTTCCGGCCGCCTGCGCGTCGTGGAAAGAAGGAGGTGCGCGTGTTGCACCGAGGTTCCCTTGATTTTTCACCGAAGAAACCCTATCGACGTTGGTCGTGTTAATAACGAACGATTCCCTCGCGAAATCCCGGTCTTTACGCGCTCCTGACCTCGATATTTATGGAACTTACGGACCGAGTTGGCTACTGCCCCCTTCCTTCAGAGGTTAGGCTTCTAATACAGCGATGCTGGTTGCCCTTTCTCAAAGAGCACTCGACACCTCTTGAGACTTGTGTTCTTCGATCGCTTGAACGCGTTCCTATAGAGGGTGTCTCAATCATCATCGGTCGATTTACTTTTTCTTCTGAATCGTTAGCGTTAAAGATTGCAATTCTTGAATAATTTGCACGCATTCTTTAACCGTGCAGTTTTCCACGATTGATTTCCCATCTGTCTAGATGACACGTATCGAGTTTTCATTCTTTTCGGACCAACTTTTTAAATAGAACTAATCTTACCTGTCGTACCTTGGGTTCACCTCCACACCTGTATATCGACACAAGTCGTCCACCAGGTGAATTTCCCACTCGGAAAGAAACTCTAGAATCGTGGACGGTGTATTCTGAATTAAAGTATCCATCTCGAAGGGTTCTTTCGTTTTCTGTATCGACGAAAAGACGTTCTTCGCGCGACGTCCTCGCACAAACACAAACATACGACATCCTAAGGAAAAAAAAATCCCTAACAAACGTCGGCCCAAACATATTTTTCAATATAAAGTAACGCAGTCGCAGCGAACTCCGCAACGTCCCGAATAGACGTTGGGAAAAAAAGCATCCGCGTTATTTTCCACTACTCGAGGCGAACCTAACCTCCAAACCGTGCACGAAGGACGGTCGAGAGAACCGTCCGGGAAAGATGGGAAAGTATACGAGCGATGGGATGCATAGCTCAGCGTTACCCTTGCGATTCCTTTGAGGATAAAAGTCTGAATGTCGGAGTTAGAGTCCGCGCGACGAGCGGATTTCCTCACCTTCTCCCCTCCTCACCTCTGCAAGAAAACGTACTCGACGTCCTATCCGCGGACGCCATTGGCTACGGACTTTACGAAACACGTCGTCGAGAAATTAATTATTCGACGTTATCGACGTATCGATTCGTCGCTCCTGGTACGTCCATTGTTTCGTAACTCTCTCTTTCTCTCGTCGACGTCCTTCTATTTCCAGAGATATCGAATCCGCGACACCGGTGTCTCTCCCGCAATATCGGAGACACATCGACGGGACGGAGGGAAAAGGTAGCTAGAAGGCTACGGGGGCGGTGTGGAAGGGCCGAGGGATGAAACGTGCGACGAAGGCAGAAGAGGAAGAGGCAATTACGTATTCAGGGAATCGACCGAATTGCCCTCGACCGAGGAGTTATGGATCTCCGCATTGCCGAGATGCAGGTGCGAAGAGGGCCATTCCGGTTCTTGGTTACATTTTCCATTGGGAGGACCAACCGTTGAATGTTCGAGAAAGAGAGAGAGAGATGATGGAAAAAAAAACAGAAAATTGTAGAGAGAAGCAGGGTCGAGACAAAGGCCGGAAGCACGGACGAAATAAAGGTAGATGGGTAGGGGGTAGAGGCTATGGGAACAAAATTAAACGAGTCCGAGGAATGTATCTGCAGCGGAGGAGGACAACGGCTTCGAGTGCGTCAGGAAGATATACGGCGTCGGCGTGCTCGCGATAAACGCCTTCGGCATAAATGTACGGAACGGAGCGAAGCGTTTAACGCTCGCGGCACGACGGTCCTGTAAAGAATGATTAAAACTGTCGGCCGAGTCTGGGGGCAGTCGCATGAATCAGAATAACTGCCGCAATGCCTACGATGCTTTTCTTTACGAGCGCGTTAACGCGAATATATATTCTCCAGACGGTAAATTCGGATTTGCGTAATTAATGACCCCCCCCCCCCCCCCCCTCCCCCTACTGATCGAGGCCCTGACTTCAGTCGATGGCATCAACCTCCTGGATAGATTATCTTCTCGTCGACCTGGAGGACTTATTTACTACGTATCTGTGTTTTCTTCGAGAGTAAGTGTCCTGAAGGGAGGAGCAAGTGTCCTGGAGGGAGTAGAGCGATCCACCAATGGGATTACCCTTGTGGTTCAAGATGGATTTGGCCGATTTTGTGAGGTGCAATAGGGCATTTGTACTTGTTTGGGTATTTGTACTAATTGGTGTACTAATACTCTCCAAGGACCACATCTGTCAAGGGAATGAGAACTCTTGGATGATTTTACGAACTTTTATACTTTAATTTGATCGTTCAAGGTCGACTTGGTAAGCTCAATAGGACGCGATTGAGTATTTGCACGTAGTGTGCTAATATTCTCAAAGGACAATGAATTTTTCCATATTTTTCGAACTCCACAGCTCTAGACCCACCGAGTCGATTCCAGTCAGGGATCACCTCGCGATCTACAAACTACCTATCTAATTAATTAACGAATCCACGGTTCCGTAGTTTCGCATATAGACATCGTGCTAGCTTCTCGAAACTTGTGGTCTTTTTATGGCACGCCGTATATGCCACGAGAAACCTACTTCACAGGTTCGTCACCAAAGGTTGCCCTGTGTTACCTATTAGTATCTAATAGCTTTTACGCTTCGGTGGTGTACGTTCCTCGTGCCAAACAACCCCTGAGACTTCTCTTGCGGCGCACCTTGCTACTCCACCTTCGTTGGTTATGAACAGCCTCGTGAACAGCCCCTATCGTTATTTCCCAAGTCAAGATCACGACCGTGTAACTTTTGGCGACGATTGTTTTACGATAGGAAGACCTTCGTAACACTTTGCACTGGATCGAATATCATCGAGTCCAGTGTTGATTAAAAAACATTTGTTTCACGATGTAAGAAAGAGTATCTCACCTCACCGTGATCGTAACAGTGACTTTGCAAATAAGGTATGGCGATGTAGATAATTTTTCATTTATGAAAATAATAAAAAATAATTTGTCCCTCAAAGACTTTATGGGCAAGAAGGGACGAACAACCCTATTCGTTGGCAGTAAATATCGATAGACAGAGGTTCTCCACCCTCTCTTAATCTTTGCATTTTATAGGGGGTAATGAAGCTCAACCATGGGCACTTCTCGCGACAGGAAAGTTCGAAATACCAGGCAGCCATTACAGACGATGGAGAGCGGCGTGCTTAAGTACATTTGCCCTTATCGCGAACTTCCTTTCCTTCTTGTCGAGTATAGCCTCTGACATAAGCCACAGGATAACCGTGGCCAGGATGGAGAGACAGAGACTCCTTGTTGAACGTCGAAAATCGTCTCGCGGTTCTTCGATTTTTCCTAGTGCGCTGAAAAAGTTCCTCTGCGAACGATGGCGGATGGTTGTTATCGGATCACTGGTAATTATTTCCAAGGATACAACGCGATCCTGTCCGTGACACGATTTCGATGTACTATCAACAGCTGAAGAAATGACATTTGGATTAAGCGGAATCTGATAGAATGTGGAGAGTGTCGAGGAAGTTTCACTCAATCGTAGGTCTTTGAAGATTTAAAAAAAGCGTCTGAATCAATATGATCTGTAATTCCTGTCAAATGACGTCTTTAACTGGGCACAGTATAATAGTGTTGTGTGCGAGGGGAATATGGACAGTGTCAAGTGATTTTCACTCAGTCGTTGGTCTTCGGAGATAGGAAAAAACGTCTGACCCAATACGATCTCCAATTCCTTCCAAAGGTTATCTTCTCAGGTCGGCACAGTACATAATCGCGGCACACATTTCACTCAGAGTGCAATAAGTCGATAGCAAAAAATCGTACACCACTTTTTAATAGCTCGTTGTAAAGAGAAAGCTTCCGCCTTAAGATGACTATGACACAAATTGCAAAAAAAAATTATTAAACTCCGTAGAATGGAATTTGGAAAGTTTTTGAAAAAAAACCATCTTCGCTTTCCTGTCTTGCATCCAAGATAATACTTGAGGGTCTTTGAGAAAAATCAATCCAGCCACGAGAAAATACAGATTTTCCCCTTTAAAATAAGCCTGGATACACTGCTCTAGAATTTTTATTTGCAAAGTTAGGTCGGTTCAAAGATCGACAATTCTTCGACTCAAAATTAACGATTCTTCAATTTTACTGCAAAGTGCACTAGTCGAAGCGCATTCGTCGCGACAATTTCTTTTGTTTATCGAGTTTAAATCGGCCCGGGGGTAGGTGAGTTTATTAGATCGAATTTATCGGGTAAACGGGGTAACCTTTCCCTTTGGATAGGTTCACGCGTGACGCGAGGGGGCGGGAAATTGCTGCGGGCTTTTTCGTAGGCCGCGTGTAAACTTTTTCATAGGCCAAAGTCGCGACATTTTTTTCTCCTTTCTTTCTCTCTCTCTCTCTCTCTCTCTCTCTCTCTCTCTCTCTCTCTCTGTTTTTTATTCCCAGCACGATAACGCCCAGTCCTCTCTCTCTCCAGGCAAACAATACCCAGCGTCGACATTTCTTTGCTCAACCGGGAAGGAGATCGATGAAACGAGCCGGTAGCAGTTCTTCGGCTACCGATAAGGGTCGATTCTCCGGGGGCAAAAGCAAACGTAACCTTTCCAGTTTTCCAGGGGTAGGGCGTATTTTAAGGACTCCCGACCGCCCCGCTCCGAAAGACGGGGCCGACTCCGGCGGCCATGCTTCCTCCTACCGAGATCCCTGCATTCGCGTGGTAACCGGAAACGAGAGAACCTGCAAAGGGTCTTCGATCCAGTTTCCATTCGCTGGCTCCCTCGTTCCCGGTTTTCTCCAATGACCAAGGGTTAAAGGAGGGAACTGGCTCTGCTTGCCTTTCAGAGCCGTCTTCAACGTCAAAGAACTTTTATCCGACCCGGTACCAATCCGGGGGACGTTTCTCCTTTCGCATCGATATGTTTCTTTTAAATATGTAGAAATCCATCGCTGGATTCCGCGGGGCTGTGTACGAGTCTCGTCGAAAAACGCTCCAGCCGGGGGAAATATAAATTCGTAATTGTCACGAGACTCTTCGCTCGCGAATCGACGTAGAACGAACGTAGGTTACATTCAAAGACGCCGGTCGTCAATCGCAAATTGTCGACGCGGAATTGTATATTTACAAACGTTTGTAATTGCAACATTCGCGACAAGACGAAGCGTGTAACGACGCGTCGCGTCGGGGTGGCTCTATGGCGCGTGAAACGCGCGTTTCACGCGTCTGAATCGACTTTAACGTTGACGGTTACATTTCTCCGCTTGCTTATTTTGCATAGCCGTAGACGTATTCGCGAGCTATTGAGAGAAATATTTACGAGCGGAGGACCCCTTCGATTTCAACGCGCTCTTCCAAGGCAGTGGAATATAGATTCTTGCTGCGATGCATATAATATTGGTCGTGGAGACTCGATAATTTTATAAATGTAGATAAAGAAACATACCTAGAATTCTATAACGCGTGTACATTGTATACACGTGATATATCATAAGGTGGAGTATTCGGTGAATTACGAACATGAATAATATATTCTTTCATGGTAACTGCAAGAGCTACCCCAAGGATGTTTCGTTTATTATTGGTCCGTACGCCCATACACAAATATTATTAGTAACACAGACTACTTCAATGCAAAATTTATCCTACATACGGGTTACTTTCTCCTCTATTTAGTATAGGAGAGAAAGTTCATCCAACTATTCGCAATCAACCGTTCGACCGAGCTCTTATCGAAGAGCAGTCTATTTTATCGGAAGAAAAGTATCGACACTTTCTAACCCTTTCCTTCTTCATAAGAGCATCTTTTCCTCTTCTGAAAAATTAGTTCACTCAGTATCAAAGTAACTACAAGTAATAAAATTGTACGTGGAAAGAAGCCTTTGGTTAATTCGTACCTACGCGATAAGAGTTCTCGGACGGTCCGGAACTTTCGGTAGTGGATTGGAGAGATGGTCGGTGAGAGGCGCCGGGAGCACATCCTTATCCCAATGTTCTATCGCTTAATTCGTATCTACGCGATAAGAGTTTTCGCATGGTCCGGTACTTTCAGTAGTAGATTGGAGAAAGGGTCGGTGAGAGGTGTCGGGAACACGTCCTGATGCCAATGTTCGATCGCGATCGCGTCGAACGAGCAATACGAGGGGTCGACTAGTCCTTGGAGACGTCCCGATGCGTGTCACTTCGTTAGAGCGAACCACTGGGCAGAATCTAATCGGATTCGCTGGCCCTTCGCGGGCTTGTTTAGGCAAACGTTGCGTGTAGAATACGCTAGCGGTGCCCTTTTTCACGGTGACCCTGCTGGCCCGTCTCTGAATCCATCCACCCCACCCTCCCCCTCCAACGCCCACCCCCCTCCGTTATTCAACGAACGGGGCTCTCGCTCGTTTCTTCTACGGCCAGTAGCAGCCTCCGACCCTTCAGTGTCGCTTCGAGCCACTTCCTTTGATCTTAACCCCGTCGAGGCAGGCCTCTTTTCAACCGTTTCGCACAGCCGCCTCGTAATAGGTACCCTTCGCGAAAAACCGAGCCACGAAGAGAATAATCATCCGGAAATCGTCGCGCCGCCCTGGAACGGCCAACCTCGAGAGCGTTTTCATCGTTTATCGTTCTCCTTCTCGTTTCTCTCCCTTTCCTTCCGACCCCGTGCTTCCTTATTTTCTTTCTTTTTCTTCTCCTTTTCTTCGTCTTTTCCTTTTTCTCTTCATTTCCTTTGCCCCAATCCCGTCATCGCCGTCCTCGAGGAAAGCATTTCGAGCGAAGCGAGAGCGAGAGCACCAAGATTACGAGGGCTCTGGGCCTCCTCGTTTTCATCCTCGTGCCTCTTCTCGTCCTTCTTGGGATTCCCCTTGCTTCCATTTATCGCAGAGGCGCCCTCTAGGAACTTCACCGGAGCTTCGACCCTGGTGTTGTACAAGTGCGTGTAATCGTCGACCGAAGGGATCGAAAGGTCGTCCTCCACCCCCACCCTCTTCGATTCTCGCACCACTGAACGCTCTTCCCGAGATTTCCCCTCGTTTCCGCCTCCCTTCCCCCGTGGAAATTAATTCCATCCGCTCCGCACCACCGATTAAATTATTGCCAACTACTGCGATCAGCAACGAGGGTCATCGTCGTTTCTTGCGATCGATCGATTCGTGCGTTTCGATCGATTGAAAAAATTTTTCCTTCCCTTCTCGGTCCTATATAGCTTCGACTTTGAGAGTAATTTTCACACCTTGAGTATAACTCCTAGATTAGTTCGAGGAGACATCCTCTGCAATTAGTATCGTAAAAGAATATACAAAGCGAGTCGACGAGGACTACCTATAAAAAGATGGTGACCTTGATTCGACCTTGAAAAATATAAAATGTCCAAATAATTCAAAATCACCTTGACAACTCTGAAAGTGCACGAGGTAAAGAACGAAACATTATTCAACGAACCCCCAAACACAATATGTTCCATCGAGGATACTTTCCTCACCCTGCTCGCACGCTACCCTCTCAACGAGTACTTTTATCGAGGAACATTGTCGTCCAAATAACTCAAAGTCACCTAGACATCTCTGAAAGCGCAAAAGACAAAGAACGAAACATTATTCAACGAGCCTCCAAACACATTTTCCTCGCCATGCATGTTGACTAACCTCCCAACGAATACTTTTATCGAGGTTCCCATGTTTCTCGACTCCCTTCGAGATCTTTCTTCGTCGTTCCTCCTCGCACGGTTCAAAAACAGTCTCCCCCGTGAATTCAACCCCAATTGAAATCAATCCAAGGGAGCATCGCGCGATTTCCGCATAATTCTCGCCGCGTTCCTTCCCGCGAGAACGGGACTCGATGGACGCGAAAGGGAGAGAAGGACGGACGACCAGCCCGGAGATAGAGATTTTCCGCAGCCAGGTTTTCGTCGAACGTCGAGCCACGCTTGTAGTCTTGTCCATTGAAAGTGTCTAACGTGCGTTATAAATTACGGCGCGGCGGAGCGGTGCGTCGTTGCGACAGATGGATGCACCGAGCGCGTTTCACGACTCGCCGACTCCTAGAGAACGCCCCCGCGAAACGCAGCTGATATTTCGAACAATGTCAAAATACGAAACGGTAGAGAACCGCGACGAGTAGCCGGGGCGAGACGAGCACCGCCCGGTCGAACAAAAAATCTAGGTTGGAGGGTTGAGGCAGGTACAGAGGGCGGTTGGGGGTGGGGGGTAGAGAACGACCAAGAGCGAGACACCGGTGATTTCTCGACGATTTTCACGCTACGCCGATCGCTGCTCGAAACTCCCTCGCGACGGCAGATTTACCTCTATTCGCTCGTACGTCGGACCGTTGAAACGAGGCTCGGTCGATAGATTTATGAGGCTCGTATGGATTCCAATATAAAAGTGTTATATAGACGCTGTTCCGTCAGACTTGTCGTCTCCCCCGCGTATCCCTCTCTCTCGCTCCTATTCGTTCCGACACGGGGAGGTTTCGAACCCGCGGGGAAAAATAATAAAAAAAAAAGGAAAAAAAAAGAAACAGGGGGCGGGGGAAAAATTGGAAAAAAGGAAACGGTGCTCGGGGAGCCAGTGAAAAAGCGGACAGCATGACGGACGAGCTTGTCCGTCGATCGTGATCGGAAACGCCAGCGACTACCGCCACCCCCTCCACTTCCACCCCGAGAGACGTCGCGGACTATACGGGAACGAGGGGTGGAAAACCGAGGGAATCCGCTCGGAGAGGTTCCTCTCGAGTCGCTATCGAGACGTATCGTTAATTTACAGCCCCGTTTCCACCGCTGACAGGCCGCGAAATTTCATTTCCACGCGACGTAAATAATTATCCGTTTCGCGGCTCGATACCGCGGGCACGGGGAATTGAATCCCGGAGCGTTACGCGCCTGTCCCGTTTCGAAACACCTGTTCCTATTTTTATCTTCTCTTTTTGGTCACACTCGTCCGAGGAGTGGGAGAAAATTGATTCTCGGCCGCGCGTCTTCCCGTGGAACACGTGAGATGGGTAAGGGATGCAAAAATGTGCAACCGATACTACGAACGACAGGGAGTAATTGTCGGTTTTAATTCGTTCGAATTTTACGATCAATTACTGTTCAATAATACACTTTATAATTAACGGTACGAACTAACCTATATATTGTACAATGCTACGAAGTTACTTTTATTGTGGGGATTGGTAATAGACGCGTGTATCATCTAATGGAATGAATGATTCGAGAGAAAAAAGATTCAAATGCATCCGTACTGGAAGTTAGTGAAAAGAAAAAGAACGTTTCGAGTCTCGCTAGTAACGAATCTAAACTATTTACTCGCTGCCCGATTATCTCGAATAATAAAGTTACTATCGCGAGTGTAAATTTTGCGAGTATAATTTATTTACGTTGTTCAACGTATTGCAGAAAATTAAGTCGTTGAAAAGTTTAAATAAATTTCCCAAACTTTCGAAAACTATGCGTACAGGATATAATTATTGCTGGGGAAGAGATATCCCTATTGAAAGTTTTCAAAATAGAGAAAAAATATTTTTCTTCTTTGTCCTTTTATAACTAAATTATTTATTCGCTGTTCGATCGTTCTGAACGATAAAACGACTACTTCGCGATTTATTTACATCGTCCAACGATTCGCGAAGGATCAAGTCGGTGAAAAATTCAAAGATAGCGCGCACGTGACACTCTGGTTGTCAGTTGTGGAGGGTGGGGGTCAATTGTTGAAAATTTTGCGAAAATTTCTGGGCGACGAACGATTTAAACGAGTTCAACCCCCGGTTTTCCCGGGAAGTTGTTCCGCCTGTAACGAGGGTGGCTCGCTTTTCTGGACGCGTTACCCTTTCGTCGGGAACCTCGAGTGCCGGCTGGAATTCATTACGAAGGGGTAGCACGTCGCGACGCGAGGCGTCTCGGCGCTTTCGAAACGCCCGAGATCTCGACGAGCTGGTTTCGCGACTGTTCGGCCAAGACGCCGCCTCGCGGAATATCTTTTAATTCCGTGACAGACGAAACGAGAAAGAGAAGAGGACGTAGAGGGGGTGGGGGTTGAGCTGGCTCCCCCCAGCTCCCTCCCCCGGTACCATGGACCACGAACTTGTCGTCGGCGACATCAAAGGCCTGCAGAGAGAAAATGGAAAATACGAACTGCGAGACGAAAAAGTTCTCGAAACTAAAAGGGGATACGTACCCCAACCTCTCTCCTCTCGCAGACGCCATAATCGTTCAGGAGTACTATAAGGGACTAATATGTTTCTCTCCTCGATATTCCGGGACCAATTCGTTCGATAATTGATAGTCTGCGACGAACAGTTGGTAGAGAATGCACCACGGATGAAATTCAGATTTCGCGATCGGAATTTTTAACAAAGGTTATTTCGCTTTTGGTCGGGATTTTTCTATTGGTAAATAATCGTGTCTGGCGGACAGTCGGAGAGAATGCCCCCTGGATGGAATCCGATTTCGCCGTTCGGAATTTTTTGTAAAGATTGTTTCGCTGGTTGGCCTGGATTTAGTGTCGCGGTGAACGACCGGTACTGTCGCTATGGTGAAATTCATGGGGGAAGGACGGATTTTCTCGCGCAGGGAAAACGTCGAGGACAAGTTATTTCATTAGTTGGATCATTTAATTCGAGAGATTCGATTTTTTTTAATTATTGGACGAATTAATGTTTTCGTTAGGGACGACGAGGCTTCGAAGGACTTACTAGGATAATATTTGATTTTTTCTAAATAAATACAAAATTATTGAGTGAATTTTCAATCATCTTCAATTTTCCTTATGCATAATTTTATACTATTTTTTTTTTTTAAGCAGGGGTTCTTTTTTTTGGAACAAAATTTTTAGGTAAAAAGCTGATGGCAAACAAAATTTATTTACTTTGTTGTTATGGATTTTACGAGATCCGAATGGAGCGTCTGACTCGATACGATCCTTTTCTCCTGTTGCAATTATTCCCCAATATCTCTTGACAGATTTACTGCCACGATAATTTCCCACATTTGAGAATGACCTCGAAATTTGTTCAAACTGTACCGTATATAGTAAAAATATTTTATAGTTTGTCGGTGTACTTATTTTATGACATCGTAAAATCGCTCACCCCTGTAATCTCTGACTCTTAGATACCATCGAGAAGGTATTAATATTTACGAAGAAAGGAAAAGTCGAGTAAAATGGCTCACTCTGGATTCGTAGTCTCTTAGATACGATCGAGAAGATATCAATGTCTACAAAACAAAAATATTTTTCTTACTCCGAAGAGGTCGAGAAAAATGGCCACCTTGTGCCCGTAATTTCAGACCCTTAGATATCATCGAGGAGGTATTAATATATTCACGAAAAAAGGAAGGTCGTGTAAAATGGCTTACTGGACTCGTTGTCTCTTAGATACGACCGAGAAGATGCCAATATCTATAAAAAAATATATACATCCTTCCCCAAACGAACTCTACGCCTAAGTGGAGGAAAAGATCGGGTCTTGAAGTAGTCGCAGACCGTATTGGGTCAACCATGTTAGTCAGCCGCGTCGGGTGCCAACGGCCGGGCAAAAATTATTCAACGAGCGTCCACCACACCGACCATCCCCCCTCCCGCAATATACACACGCGGAAACAAGCCGCGGAATCAACTTTCTCTAGAAATTCGCGCTTACTTGCCCGACGAGCCGTGTTTGCGTTTAAACTTTACTCTGTGAGGGGTGTCGCGGGTTCCATTGTCGCGTACGCGAAGAAACGACCGGAAACACCGCTCTAATGGAGAAGCGTAAATTTTGCGCGGTCTACATCGAATGGAACGGGACAATACGGGAGTCTAATTTCCGCGCGCGGGATACCCGGAAAAAGCGACTAATTAATTTTCGGTTCACCAGGAGCGTGCACGATATCGCGGTGCCCCGCACACGCGCGAGATTCTCCGTTCCCCTTACACCCGCAGTCTTCTCGGTTATTCACCAAGCACGTAAACTCGCGGTCGTGACAATACGAACAAGGAACCATTGCGCACGCGCACGCGCACGCGGATTTGAGCTTGTAGCGGAGGTGAGTTCGCGGCGTTTATGCAAACTCGAGCATGTGCTCGCGGAAAGTTCCTAATTCAATTCGGTTTCGCGTACACGCCGGTTACTTAACCCCCCTACACCCCGCCGCTGCCGCGAAATTCATCCCCCTCGCGAACCGTCTTCCCTTCACCTCACTCTCTTTCTTTTCCTCTTTGCGAGTGCTCCGGGGGATCGGCGCCTAGGGGGTGGTTTTTAAAAACTTTTGAAGAGGGGGGAGTAAATTGAAAATTAAAAAAAAAAAAACGCTACACCGAAACACGCGCCACGAGCATTCTTTTTTTCCCAGCCCCCTCCCCCTAACCGAGCATGGAAATAAATGCAACAATGGACGATAATTGCGGAACGCGGTTAACGCGCGCGCAAACCGTGCGGAGAGAAAAACGACGCGCGGAAAAGCATCGCTCTTTCTTGTTCTTTTATTTTTATGAAGGAAGGGGGCAAAAACGGTAAAAAGATTTCTCGAAAAGTTTGCTACGCTTTTAATCGTATCGCGCGATTTTACCAGCGCGAGGGAAATTCATGGAAGAAATTTTGTAGAATTTGTTTTTTCTTTTTGAGAAGTTTAGAAGGTCGACCTTGTAATTGGAGAAGGGGAAAGGAAGGTGGAATGTTTTCGAGTGTGACAATATCGAATTGACGTTTAATGGATGTGATCGTGTGGCGTCAAGGTGGTTCTTTTGACGCTACGACGACGACTGCCACGACGATTCATAAATATGCATCGCTCGGTGTAAGAAGCCCCGCTCCTAGTAAAGTCGGCTTTAGCACTGAGCATCGACACGCGTGCTGCAGTTTCGACTCCGACGCGCAACTCCTACTCTCGTTTATCCGAAAATTCCGCACCGTGGATCATGTAACGTCGAGAGTGTAACTATACACTATTTCCTAAATCTTTCGATTTGTCACGGTGTGCCACCGTCTCCGAAAATAGACGTTAACTATCCATGATTGAATCCCTTTGGGAAATCACCCATTGTCGAAGGGTTTATTTCGATTCGAATGTTGAGCGTCGAATGTTTCGATCGATGTATTTTGTCGAGGAGAATGTTTTTCGAAGAAATGGTGGAGAGAACAATTAAAATGGGTAGGAAACTTTTACCTTCGAAGATCGGAAAAATAATTAAAGTTGGTGGAAAATCCACCAAGGCCGAAAAATAATTAAAGGTGGAAAATCGTTACCTTTCAGGGTCGAAAAAATAATTGAAATTAATGGAAAAACCAAGAACAGAAGGTACGAAAATTTGGAATGTTATTCAACGACAGATATGTCCTTGAAGTTAAATAATACTCTTTCCGTAAAGAATTCACAATCATTGATTTTTGTGCGGCATTTTCGACTCCTTTTTATAACGAATACAAAGTCAATAGAGAGCTGAAGTAGGACAGTTATTATTGTAAGAATTTTGTATTACCTGTGACACTACGAAAGGTTAACTTCGGGTGCAAAGTTAAACTCCAGTCACCGACAGTTCTAAGGATGTTTTCTCACGGGTCTCATCTTTGCTACTGGAGTCTAATTCAATCCCACGACGGATATAACCCGTACCAGAGACTCTCGAACTACCAACTGTATTTGTAAGACCATGTACGTATCTGTGGAACTAGGGAACAAATTAATTTACAGATATAATTAATTCCCTATTTCGATAACTGTTACTGTTGCAGGAAACGCACTGTTAGCAATCGGCGTAAGTTTGAAGAAAAGGACCTACCTTTTCAAGATAATTAATAGCATTATTCATTGCACCCATTCTTCTAGGTCCAGGAGTCATCTTTCCAGCTTCCACCTATACAAAAATGTGTACCCAGTTTAATTTTCATGTTCGTCGATAAAAATGACTACAGCTGAAAAAAAGAAAACAAGTTCGAAACAGGTCGAATTACCCGCTCCGGTAGTTCCATCGTTTCCAATCCTCGTAAACAAAAATCGAACAGCCTCGAGTGTTCGCGCTGGCACCGATTTCGCGGCAAACGGAGTCACGGGCGAAATTCCCCCGACACGTGAGAATCTCTGGGTCGAAACGATATGCGACGGGGAAGTTGTGTGTACATACGGGGTGAGTAGATGGGATTCACGGTCCGCTTAAGGGTGGGCGAACGCGGCCGACGGATCGTCCGATAGAAAGCGATAATAGTAGCCTCGACCTACTTACCTTTCGACAAAGAAAGTGGAATGATGTATTTTCATTCTCCGCGGTGGTGAGGAGCGGAAAGTGTCGGCAGGTTCGCAAAGGTTAGAATCGACGAGATACATGGCCCAGGCTGCGGTTAAAGCGATAAAAGCGAAACGTTAAAAGGATAAACGATTTCCTCTTTTTCGAAGAATCGACTACACAGGTTAACTCGGTCCTCTGTTCTCCCGTGTGTTGCACCAGCTTCCCTTTCTACGCACGTTCCGCGCGTAAAGCCCGTCCACTTCCGTCGAGTAGCTACGAGTGCGGTCACCGGAACGAGGAAACAACCATGGTTTGATTTCTGGCTACGGAATCGACGATTTGCTTTTTCCACGCCACGTGGAGAAGCCGATCGAGCATCTGAACGTATCGAGATCGATATCCGTGTATCGTTCGGTGAGAGGTAGCTCTACCTAATACCCATTTGTTCGTGTGTCGAATGATATTATCGAGAAACCACCCTCGAGAAGGTAGGTAATTTTTCTATTCGATGCTTAGATAGTTGCACGACCAATTGTGTAGAAACACCTCTACTTTGAATAATTCGGATACGATTGACCATTTCTACTTGTGCCGAATGATATTATCAAACTTAACAAGAAAACTACAGTTTTCTACACTTATCGAAACTCGAGATTTTAATAGTACAAATTGCACGACTATTTTTTCGATCTAGATGAAACTAGAAACCTGCCAAGATGGGAATTTTCAAAACCCTTATGAAAGGATTAAATGTTACTCAGTAAAATATTACTCGATTATTGTTTTCGCGAACCCTTCTGTGTCGTCTTGACTTCCATCGAATGAAATTTGAGTTGGATGTTTCGTTTCTCTTTTTTTTTCGTTACACGACGCACCCAACTCTCGAAGCGAACTCTGAATTGTCGCGGACGCGACGCTTGTTGGCGAGAGTCGTTCGTGGGATTGGTCACGCATTAGTAATTGCCAATTTCCATCCACCCCCCCCCAAACCGGCGTAAACTGCCGCTGTGTTGTCGCAAGGGAATAGGCTACGCCCGAACACCACGCTCGCCACTGCAAACACGCGGGATTCGAGATCGGTTAACGTCGATGAATTCAATCTCTCCGACATTATTCGACTGGGAAGAACGATCGATTTTATATCCCATGGAAACAATAACTGGCAAATATTGAATCCGCGTTTCTTACTGCATCGTGACGAGTGAGCACGAGCTAACCTTAAAAACGTAAGCGCCAAGTCTTTGAAGAACTGACTCTAAAAAACTTCAATCTCAATGATCGTGTACTGGAAATCTTCGTGTCGAAAAATTATGTCAAATGGAACTTGTGTTTCTATTTTTATAATACAACAGGAGCATTCGGGAAATTTCAGGAGCATCTGTTTATAGTTCCAATTATAGAAAATATGTTCTTTAAAGCGACTCTAAACGAGGTGAACCTTAAAGATGGTGAACACGAAATCTTCCTGTCGAAATGTTGCGTCAACTCGTGTTTTTCGTTTTATAATAAAACGAGAGGATCGAGGAAACATCGAAAGTCTCTATTATAATAGTTTTAATTGTAGAAAATATATTGCGAGAGCACAATGGATCGAAAAAGATCCGAGATGAACACCAAGGGTTAATTGGCTCAGATCCTTAACGAAATTTTCCGGGAAAAAAAAAAATACCGAATTTCGATCGACACGAACGACGCCCGGTTTAATAACGAGCAATCTCGTATCGTTGCGCCCAGATTAGAGCATCGTTTACACGATTTTGCCCACTGTTTGCGCACCGGTTCGACTCTAATCTCGCTCCCGCATCGACAAATGGATTCTCGTAATTCTCCGGCCGATTTACGGAATTCCGATTAACTACGGCTCGAACGACTCTCCCGCGGAGCAGAAAGCGGCTCCCCGTTTCCGGTGGAACACGCCGCCACCAGCCCCGCGTAATTCCTTTGTTCTATGCTCCCCGACACTTGACACGGTTATTTGTACCCGTGGTTCGAGCGCGGTTTTCAAAACACCGGGATGCATTGTTCCCTCGATTCGTTGTATATTTATTTCGCGATCCCTTGAGAATCTCTGCAGTTTTCTTCGCCTTTAATCCACAAGAGAGGAGATGGGGAGGAGGGCACGGTCGCTTTCTGCGGGGCGGATTTTACAAAATTACGTGTTTCCACCACCGTTCACTTACTATGTGTACTTTGTGTGCGACATAAATAAGTTTACGACCTTAGGTACTGTGCCAAGCTGAGAAATTGACCTATGGAAGTAGCGGTGAACCGTATTGGGTCAGAAGTTTTTTAGTCGCTTTGCACGGTGGATTTTACGAAATTGAGAATTACCAACATCGTTTACTTATGTGTAAGTTATGCGAAGCATAAATTAGTTTACGATCTTAGATACTGTGCGAAGCTGAGAAGTTGACTTATGGAAGGAGTGGCGTACCGTATTGGGCCAGACACTTTTTAATCACTTCGCGTGGAGGATTTCACAAAATTGAAAATTACCACCACTGTACCGTTTAATGTAAATTATTACAGTTTACGAGCTTAGGTATTGCGCGGAGCTGAGAAGCTGACCTATGAAAGAAGTGGTGAACCGTACTGGGTCAGACACTTTTTAGTCACTTCCTGCGCGGAGAACTTTACGAAATTAAAAGTTATCACCATCGTTTACTTATCTAGACGTTATGGATTACATGAATTATTTCATGACCACCTTAGATACTGTGCTGAATTGAGAAGATGACCTCTGAAAGGAACTCCAAACTGCATTGTGTCATACGGTGAAAATTTTCAAAATATTTGCTCGCAAATAGACACAACAGCCTAGTATAATAGCCTTCTCTCCAACTCTGGTACAAAAACCCCTCGTTAAAGCCTCTAAGTACGGAGAGTCTTCTTCAGACGTCGGCTGTAACTGGGTTAAGTTATCGTGCATCGACGTATCGCAAACGAGACGGCCTATCGACTCGCGAGGTTAACCCTTCGCACTCGACAGGCGACTCCAGCTCGTCGTTCAATTTACTCCATCAATTCCACCAAGGAAATCGAATATCTTGTAAAATATAAATACACGTAAAATACCGAAATGAAAACATTTCGTCGAAAACAATATATACATTGTTATTTTTGCTTCGAGAAATTTTTCCACCGGCTCCCCGTAACAGAATCCTGGGATCCAGGCTCGACCCTCTTTCAAATTTTCCAGCTCGAAAATTTTATTTCGAGGTTCGATCGCTAACAGCCCGTCCACTAGTGACCCCGGGCACAACTCAGTCCGTGAATATTTATCGTCGACTCCATCCCACCTCCTACCCCTGCTGATAATAACGTTTTTGTTTCGCTCTCGGCGGAACGGTGTGCCCCTCTACTGGTTGTCTCTCGGTTTAGAATTTTTTTTTAATTTTTTTCGTTCAGTTTTCGACAGTTCGCCGTCGGGCGGTTCACGAAATTTTTTAGGCGCGCCACTTGGACCGAATAGCACTTCCGGTGTGCTCGATACGCGCTCGCGTGCACCACGCTTTCAGAAACGATGCTTAAAAAAAAAAAAAAAGGAAGCGACGGGGGCCTCAGCGCTCGTCCGAGAAATGATCGCGGATAGGTGCGCGGATGGCTGGCGCGCCTCGGTACAATGCCTCGGTGTGTTGCATTCATACGGGTGGGCTCTCGGTTGTTCCCCTGCCCATTTTGCTAATTGCAAAAAACCGGTTCCCCCATACCGCCTCTCGATATTCTCGGACTCCGGGGCATCGTCCTAAATCCCATTTCGGACAAGCCTCTCGACTCTTGCTGCCTCCCCCAGCACCCCAATCTATCGCTCTTTTCTATTCGATCGTGGGCCGAGCTCTTTCGAAAATCGTATTCCTTTTATTGAGGAGCGCGCGCGTTCTTTTATCGCGGGTGAACCAATTCTGGTGCGCCCTCGCGGGATTAATAACGATTCGCGGCACTCGTTGGCGCGTATTTAAATCGAGTTTAGGTCGGGTCTGAAACCTTGAAAATTAGCCAAGAAATTGGACCAATGTCCATTTAACAAGACCAGGTACCAAGTTTCTTGGTTCGGTGTTTGTTACTCATGTCGGTGTGTCGATCAGTTGCATCGAAGGTCTGAGAAAGAAATTTCTTTGTGTTTAAGTAAACATATGTTGTCACAGAAACAACAATTAATTTTTGTATAGGAGATTGTACTATGGTGTAGGTACATTGGTGCTCACTCACCTAAATCCCTACTTTTCTTTTTGACGTTCTTGTCATCGTCTTCGAAAAAGTTAATCTTGAGTTTCTCAAGAATAATAGCAGCGTGTATTTTTATTACCAATTATATTTATTTGCATCTTAATTTTCTACCTGCTAGGTAGTTTCAATCAACAAGAGATCTTTATCTATGTAATAGTAATAATCTTTATCAGGTAATAATTATAATCTACACCGCCAAGGGTGTTCATTAACGGGCGAACAATTACGCCTATCGACTTAACGACCGAATAAATCTTTAAGCTGAACGAGGCGAGTTCACGAGCAGTATGGATTCGTAGCCATGATGATCGACAGCTCAAAATTTTGGCCTGCTTTGTAACCAGCTCTCCGGATCAGGATTACCGTGCTGATATCGTAGATGCAACTGAAACGCGATTAGAGTGCGTCGCGGTTCGGATGACACGGTTCCAGCCACCAGTGTTTACAAAGCGTGTGCCACGCGCGACGCTGAATACTCCAGAGACTCGTATGTGCTTCCTTCGAAAAGCGACACCCTTTGGATGTCTCGAGTGCGATATGCGCCGCTGACTAGGAGGCAGGTGGAGACATGAATTCTCCAATTAGATTCTCTTTTGTCGTCGATGACCCAGGAAGGCGTAGAGATTGCACGATCTGCGGTGATTCGTTGGTTGTTTACAAATACGAAAGTCTGAGTTAATAATTTTGTTTGTGTTACACTTCAGATCAATAGTAGCGGTGGGTACTATAGGGTAGATGTAATACTTCTCTAGTCCATAATCTTCGAATCAATGACAATGGTACTAGAGAGTATATATGATACTTTCACAATCTGTAATCGTTGCATCAATCGTAGCAATGGTTACTAACAAGTAGATACAGTACCTTTATAGTTCGTGATTTCTAGATCAATGGAGTTACCAGCGAGATAGACTTCTCGTAGTCGAGTCATCTAAAACGGAGTAAAAGGACCCTAGACTCCAATTCTTACAGTAGTTGCAAGGAGTGAACATTTAACTCCTAAACCCCCATTGATCCAAAGATCACGAATCTCACTATAGAAGTACCTACCACCCATCTATCACTACACCGCAATCCTCCGCACAAAAATTGTTCCAAGTGGAACCTCTGTTGATATATATAGTTCCTAGAAGATAGACACTACTATACCATCTGATCTTCGAATCAATGGAGCTGCAACGCAAACCTCAGTCCTTCACTGCGCTATAACACAAAACTCACTGTCCAAAAATTATACAAAATACACACTTTTCGTACAATCATACTAACTGTACCCAGATTGCTATCAATCTACCTACTTTAGTGTAATTGCCCCCTCGAATGAAATCATCGTATCGTCGATAACCTCGCGGAGATTGAAAGACGAAGGAATCGATCGAAAATTTCCCCGAATCTCCGTTCAGTCGAGGGGGTCAGTAAATTTGCAATCCTCGTGTTCCAATAGCACGATGGTGGGGGGGGGGGGGGGGGGGGGTACCCGGATCGATCGAGGGGCGATTCCGTGGCTCGATCGAACTGCGGAGGGCGAGACGGCCGGCCGGCTAGCCGCGTTATCATCGAAATTTCTCGAACGTCTGACAAAGTAGTTGCTTCGAATAACCGGCTAATGGTCGCGAAGGCTGAGTAGACGGCGATATAGAATCGCACCGGGAGCATTTCGCAATGGTATCGCGGCCAACAAAGGGGGAAACCCTTTTTCACTAATGAACCACGAAACGCGGCAACGTCATAGAAATACTTTGAAAGGGGAGCCGCGCAGCTCGAGTCTTTTGTTGCCTCATCCCCCCCCCCCTCTACCGACCACCGTCGTCCTCCCCTCTGTCCATTCCGCCCACGCCCACCATCTTCATCTTCCGCTCCTTTTTTCCGCTGCTCCGCGAGAACAGCCTGGTCTCGAGGCCACCCCCTCCCAAATATCCTACACCTCCACCCACTCTCCTCTCCTTCCTATCCGATCGGCCGATAGACCTATTCGCTAGCCCACGAGACTGTTCCACGAATCCGCTCGATTGCTCCCCGCCGGTCCTTTGAATTTCCTCCGTTACTCGCCCCACAGTGCACTTACGTCGGAGCTTCCTCGCCGCAGCGTCCTCCCGGGGTGAACAGTTTGAGAAAACTGAACTCCTACGATCCACGGTCACTGTACCGATCGAGAAGCCCCCACCACATCGCTCCCGATCGCAGGACTCATGAAAAGGACGCCGCTTCGTGGACGAAATAACGAGGAGCCGATTGAAATCGGCCATTACCAGATATACCGTATCCAGTGTGGGGTATAGGTGTGTATGCGTATGTATGTGTATATATACATGTATGTATTATATATATACATGTGTATGTACATCTTGGTGAACGTCTATTAACCGAAAACGAACGCGTACTCGACGAGGTACAAGATTACCGTACCCTCTGGTGGACGTCTCGGTACAAGGCGTAGGAGGGGGCTTCTACGAGAACGATTGACCCGGCACTCGGTGAAATTTATCGTGAAAAAGAGCCCCCGGAGTCCTTCGCCGGCTTTCAGGCCCTTCTCGAGTTCCTCGCTCGGAAAGGATGAAAGTCGACCCTAATTCCCGAGCGTCGAACGAAAAAGGATGGAAAGTCGACGACCCGTTTCACGCTTTAAGGACCCCCTCTTCTACCCCCTCAGAGAATCGATATCTCGGTGGCTCGGATCCAGACGCGCGATCGACTACCAGCTACGACACTCCCCCGCCTGCTTCTCGTCCGGAGTCGTTCGTCCTCCGCGCCGAATTATCGTGTCACGAGCGCGTTCGACGCCCCCCGACGTGCACCCCGTACCCCCGACCGGCTCGTTAAAGCCGTATTAATACGACGGGATTAATCAGCGTGAAAGGGAAAGAAGGACGGTTTTATGGAACGCGGAGAATAGCGCGGAAACACCTACCCTTCCGTACCCCTCTGTCCCCCCTCCGTACCCACCCAAATTAACTGAAGAAATATTCGAGGAGAGTTACTTCGAATTGACCAGCGAGTATAGTCAACGTGTTATCTCTACGGAGGTAATTGTTGTTTTTAGGAACTTCTTCCTCTCGAACCCCCCTTTGCCCCCCTGTTTCTTCTTAATTTAATTATGGAAAAGATGGCGATACTTCGAATAAACAAGATTTCTTTTAGACTATTATGTTTCGGAGATAATTATCGAAAATATGTTCCCCGCACGGGAACATCTCCATCCTGGCCCCCCTTCGCCCCCGCCCCCCGTTCCCCATTAATTTATCTAAGAAAGTATTCGAAGAGATCACAATGCTTTTAATCGGAGTATTTCGCCCAGCGCGTTGCTTTTCGGGAGAAATTTATTATTCCTAGGTACATCTACCACTTGACCCCCTTTTGCCCCCCCCCCCCCCTATTAATCTACCTAAAAAAATATTCAAAGAAGGATACTTTGAATCGGCAAGCGGATTTCCTTTTCGCGCGTAATTATTATCTCGTCGTTAACGATTCCCAGATAGAAATTTATGCGAACAGGGGCCCCGAAGAGAACGAATCAAATGATGCGGATACCCCCCTTCCATTCTCCTACCTCGAACGATTGCGAAACAATCCTGAACGGCCGCTGCCCGACGAATTCTATGATTTCGCGGTGCACGTCCACGAAGCTACATCATGAATATGTAAAGCGATTGCGGTCCGTCACGTCACTGCCCCCCCCCCTTATCTACTCCCCTCTCCCCGTACCCCCACCCTGAAAGTGTCCCGGTTTATCTCGTGCGCGAAACGTTCAAATTATATCGTTCCGAATAAACAAATTACTCGTTAGCGACAATAATAACAATCGGGTACGGTTTTACACCAACGATGACCGAAACTGACTCGAGTTTTCGCGCAATTAAAACGGTGGTGGAGCGTCTACAGTCCTGCAAAAATAATGGCAGGTGCCTTCTTCTGGAGTTCGATATACAATTTAAATTCGACCGCGACCAGCGCGTTCTCGATCGACTCCTCGTTACGATGGTCGTGGTTTATTGTGGTCGACGATTGTGTTTCGAGTGAGGGACGACCAGGTGGGGGGTTGTTCTCCGGGGACGCATTTGCGTGCGCACGTCCCGTATTGGCCGGCCTTTGTCGATATTTAATTCATGAACAACCGATCGTTAAGGTTTCCGCAAATTTCCGTGGATTTTCTCGGACGCGATCCTCAACGAATGAGGAAATTCCACTTCGACTAGTGATCGTCGTCGTAACGAGGAAAAAATCACGTCTCGTGGTAATTTTCCGAGTGTCATTCCCTTTGCACGGATTCTTTGCAATGTACAGGGTGGTCCACTCGAGTTGTTGGATTGAATTTTTCTTTTCCTCAAGAATGATAAGATTTCGAAGTACCTTGAAAACAACGGTTCATTTTTCACGTGTCTTTTCTTAGTGTAAGTTTTCAAGGTCACCTTCAAATGTTTCGTGCACAACCTTTTATGTTTCAGCTGGTTGAATTCGTCTCAATATCTGCTACGCGTTGGACGGGACGATAAAAATTAGTGATGCAAAACGAAGTTGAAGGTAACTTTGAAAACTTGTGTAAAAAATTCTAGGCGAAAAATCAAACGTCTGTAATAAGAAAAATTGCGATCCGTTTCCTATCATCGAAAACAATTACACGAAAAAAATTAAATTTCTCGAGTCAAGTGGTTCGTGTAAAGCGTCTGACCCAGTACGATCCTCCTCTCCTGTTAGAATTATTTTCCTTATCTTTCAAGCATTGTAGTTTTATCACGATTTTCCCGAACGAGACCAATTGAAATCTGGAAAAATAAATAATTATCGTACATTTTTGAATAAACGATCTTACAAAAGTTTCACAACGAACCGTTGATCCACACACAAGAGGAATGTAGACTGTTCCATTTACGTCAGAGACGGCGACTGACCTAGCACGCTCCTTTTCTCCTGCTGCAATTATTCTCCTGTATCTTCTTACGCTTTCGTTTCAATTACGATCCTCGCAAACCAGACACACTGCAACCTAAAAAATGAACAATTGTCGCAAGTTTCCGAATAAATAATCTCGCCAAGGTTTCGCGAAAATGACAATAAACTTTCGATCCACACCTAAGCGGAATATAAACAGTTCGCTGCATTTTCACCGCTCAGAAACTTACCAAGTCTGAGCAGTGTCTGACCCAACACGTTCCTTTTCTACTTCCGCAATTATTTTCCCGCGTCTCTTCGCACTTTCGTTTTCTCACGATTCTCTGGTTAAGCACATCAAGACGCAACCCTTTGATTCCTACGAATGCGTATATACGTTTAAAAAAAAACTACATGTACGAACTATGAACGCATATATCCAACAAACGCTCTTGATGCGGGCATGTTCCAGAGTAACTTTCTCGTATTATTTAATTCAAGACAAAAGAACTACAATTACCACTTACTTGCAACTTGCGCGTTCAATCGTCGAAATTCACGCCAGTGAAAAGTATTCCTTCCACGAACGCTCTGTAGATTACTTTGATCAGGAGTATTCAGGGTTGATAAAAATTCAGTGTAAAAATAAATAATAGTTTCTGCTCCTCGAAAGAAGTTACTGAGACACTTTCGCAAACGGTTCGATCGAATGGAACGTTAATTGAATTCCCGGGACGAGTTGCCACGGGGGCCTTCAACCCACGTCTAACCGAGACAAGACGCAGACGTGTATCTCATCTTGATTAAAGGGCCTTGGGCACGTGGAGAGGCGAAAATCAGTGTTCTCTGCGAAGAACAGACGCACCTGTGGCCGCGGACGTATTCCGCGGAATTGAATCGCTATGCGGCAGCCACGTCGCGAACCAACGTAACCTCCGTGATTTCTTCCACGTCCGAGGTAGTTCCGGTTCGATGGCGCGGATCCGTTCGCTCGTAAATAATTTCACACGGAACGAGTCCGTGGATTTCGGTTGAACCACCGAGAGTCGATCCCGCGAAAGAACGAGGGCTACATTCTCCAAGCCATAATGTCTGCCCGGGTGTCTACCAAAGGATAAACTACCCACCTCCTCTGACTTCCTCCCACCCTATATATAATATCCGGATCTGTGTGCATTTGGTTTCTGGACGAAAGTTGCCACATAAATTTATACCACCGGCCCTGGCGTTACGCTAGGCTGCGGAAAAATCGTAACTTTCAGCTCTCTCGCGCCTTGCAATTTTTTCGCAACCCCGAGTCGACCAACTTTCACCCAGGGGGTGTTCCAACCCTCTGTTTCTTCCTATCCCCTCTTTTGCAACGGTTTTGAAAATACCGCCGCGGTGAAATATCGCCATCCGTAGGACGGAAATTGTGAAACAACTTGGAGCGTTAAATCCCAATTACTCTGTCGAATCTTCTCCCATGGGAACGAAAAAGCGGCTTTGCAACTTGAACAACCAGTTTTTGCAAGACTATAATATCTATAATTCCGTAAAAGTTCATCTAATCGGTGAAACAGTATTTTATACGCCAGCAGTTCCATTGAAGCTAGAAAGATCAATGCGCAATATCTAAATTTAAACACTTATAATTTCCACTTTGCTTTCCACCATCCTCTTTTCTCCATCCCCTATCCTCCTCATCGTCGAAGTTATCACAGCCATTCATTTCCAATTGTAAATTTTCCTATATTTGGAACAACAATTCAATTATTTTGTCCACATTCTCCGATACATCGCGTAGGTGAGTTTCACACGGTGAAAATAACGATATGGTCGAACGTTTCATAGAAAATCGGTGTTCGTATCGTTCGTTAAGTTTACACCGACAAATGATCTAGCAAACTTGCGCCCTCCTCCACGATTCTCTCTCGTCTATTTTTTTCTCTCACCCGGATGGAAAGTTCGCGAAGCAATTAGAGGACGGATTGTCTTTAAGGAGCGAGGCGTGCTCCGCGGGATTGAAGTGCATCCCCGGGAGTTCGATAACTGCAGCCGCGAACTCGAAACTCGAAACAATGCTCGGCGCTCGCGAATTTCGCGAGCGTGTCGTCGTCGCTTTAATTCATGGCCCGTGAGAGCGTGTCTTCGTGACACCGGTGGATGAATACGTCGAACGACAGACGTCGTACGGGATCTCGACCTTGAATAATTATTTTCACCCAGTCCCTTTTGGACCGTGTCTGTTTCATCTTCCAATTAGGACTACGGTCAAAGCGTCCCATTTCGTCCACCAGAGTTGGCTGTGTGAAGTCGACGAGACGACCGTATTAATATCGACCGAGGGATCGATTTGTCCATCCTCCACCCCCGTACCCCTCTCTGATATAACACCGACTGTGTCTCTGTCGGCAAGGTATCCTCGAACCTTTGACGAACACACGCATTAGGTTAACGAGATGCGGCACATCGATCTCGAGTCGCCTGGACTCGATTTTTTGTCCCTGGAGTATCACGGGATCCCGTTTACCCCTTTTCACGACCGTAAAGCGCGTTAATCGTTGCACAGGGGGGCTCCCCTGCTCGGTGATACGCATCGAGGGAGAGAAACTAGGGAAAATTGAAACCGTCTCGCCGTTACTGGGAATTCGTCGCGCAATATCCGTTAATATCTCATCGTCAAAAACTCCCTGGCCACCCCTACCCCCCTCTACCCACCTTGTCTCGTTTCTTCCCATTGTCTTCGAGTGGCTGCTCTTCTAACCGGGAGGGAGAAACTCGGTTCCAATAGCGCCCGAGTATACTTCGAGACGACAAATTACAAGGAAACAGGAACGGGTACACTGAAATCGGAGGCATCCGGAGATGTTGAGAGAGAGAGGGTGGGGGGTTGGACGGGGTATTTTCGTAGCAGTGTCTTCGTTCTTCGTGTCGTTCCGTTTTTCTTGCTTCTTTCGTTCCACCCCCTCCCCCCTCCACCCTCTCCCTACGTCCGCGGGGAACGCGCACACACCCGTTGAGTCTCGTTTCCTTTTTCATTTCTTGCTAACACATAATATCGGTCTCGAGAGAGGCACCGATAGGTCGATACTTCGCAAGACACGGCGTATTATTGCCATTCCTATTTACTCCGTTTAAACAGGGGGTCGAGGGGCGGGTGGGACGAACGATACACATCGTGCGCTTGTTCCGTCCCGTATGTACACGGTGCACGATACATGGTATACGGTGGGGGTTGCAAACGGAAACAGGAACTTCTTTAAAGGCTAAACGTCCTGGTAATTTCAGTACGGGGGAAACGATCGTGGACCGAATAACTTTCTTCCGTGTGAAATTAAATTTCACGATGCTACGCGCTACCTGAGTGTTTTTTTTTACGTTTCGATCGGTGTCTGGTTGGAGGTTGATTGTTTTTTTTTTTTCAGACACTGTTCGAGGACCCATCTGTGCACGAGAAATATTTGTAACAGGTTCGTGAACGCGTCGCAGAAAATTTCGAGGCGTACTCATCGGTCATCGTTAATAACACCTATCGTGGGACCTGCTGTGCTTGCCAAGGGAAAGCTTGACGAGCTTCTCGAGAATACCGATGGCGAAACGTTCACTGTATTATACGAGCTCAGATTCGTGTCACGGTAATCGAAAGGTACACCGCTATTGTCGTTTCAGACCCCGTGGTTCCGAGTTCTAACCGGTATAATTTAATGCTATGGTTTTGCCCTGGAAAATGAATCCAAAGTACGATGTAACTTGTACGTTTCCGTCGAAAAACTTTGAACATTTTTCACGCACGCATGTATTGTTGGGAGAAGGAAATATCGAGCGCAGTAGAAAAGGTTGGTCGTGGTCAGACGCGCTAGTCAGCCTTTGCGAAGCTTGGCACCGACAAAAAAAATATTTGTTAGAAAAATAATCCCATTACTACATACTGTCTACGTTCTATTTACTTGTGCACATTATGTTCTCGATCAAAAATCGATTTTTTTTTTCTGCTTAGAATGACTCCTTACACGGTTCGGTACCTCAAGTTTCGAATTAACCAACTTCTACCACCGGGCAGTGAATTTCACCAGGTAATAGTTTGTCCCGTACCATAATTACGACAAACGTTTCCACTCGAACACACCTGCTTGCTCTACGTCTGAATATTCCAGACTCGCGACGAACACGGGCAATTTACACTACACACATTGGGTAATTGTACAACAGATGTCACTCGACATCGATCTCCATTGATTTCCGCATAATCGATCGATTTAACATTACCTCACACCTCGCGCAATTAGGGGAGAGAGACCTTGCTATTCCCCGACAAATCCTTAAAAGTAACTCGTACCGAGTAGCCGTGTTAACTTTCCTTGTAATAAAAATTTTCGAAGAATTCTCCTCGCGATTTTCCCACCGGCTGAAACAGCCAGAATGTAGCGATCATTAAGCCGGGTCCGTGCACCTCAAATAAAAAGAATTCGCGATGAGCGAGACTCGTGGGACTCGGTGTTGCTCGCGACGCGTTGCTCCGCAGAGAATGTAAACGCTCGCGCGCGGAATACGAGACGCCGAGTAATACGTTGCGGCAGCAAATCGCGAAATAAAGGAAAACTGCAACGGTGAAACGCATTACCCATAAAATAAGCGGTGGCTGGCTCCAAGCTATTGCTCGTTTTGAATATGGCGACCCCTCCCACGTCATCCCCACCTCGGGAGCGCGACGCCTCCCCGGACCACCGTGCCTGGCGACTTCGAGCTTGCATTCTTCGTGCGGTTCGCTGCGCCACGTTTGTAAAACATTTCGTGGGAGGAGGTAGCTGAAAAGAGAAAATGAAAGAAGAAAAAGGAGAACCACGCACTCGTAAACCCGTCCATTTGGTACGCGTTCGCGCGCGCGAGTACACGCGCGTCAACTCTCCGCTCGTAAGGCCGAAACGTGCGTCGGGAGTAAAATAGCGCGCCTCGAGACTGAGTCTCACGACCGAGGCGGCCGGGCACATAAACTGGATTCCCTGGTCGAGTGGGGGTAGGCAGAGTGGGCGGGTCCACTTTCACTTCGGTGCGTCGGAGAGGGGGAAGCGACGGGTGGCACTACTGCCGTTTACCGCGTCCGCGTCGCGTCTCCGACTAACAAGTACAATGCGGTGGTACACCCGTCGCTTCCCCCACTCCGCCGCGCAGAAGTGAAAGTCGACCTGCCCACACTGTCTTCCCCCACTCCTCGGTCTGGGCAATCGGCCCGTCTACCCGGCCACCGTACGCGAGAGGATGCTTCACTGCTCTTTGCGTAGAAATACACGCGATTAAACACGATCCGTGGACCACGATTTTCGGAAATTAGTTCGATCGTTCGCCTCACCTCCAACGAGTGCGTCTGGTCGCGTTTATAATAATTCATCGACAGGACGCTGTTTGCGGCCGGCTGAAACAACGGAGGCAATTTGCGCGAGCTACCACGCGCTATAAGCTACAATTATTCAGATATTTGTGTACGAAACGATTACGAGGGCATAATTTCAGTTCCAGGCAACGCGCCGCGATGAAATTAGATTTTTAATTACGTTTCGCGAGCGCACCGGACCGACTGGCTTTAATAACGCTCACTTTCGCGCTCAGGCTGCGCCGAGGCTTCAATTATTCTTGAGTCCAAACCCCCCTCCACTTTCTCTCTGTCCCTCGAACAACCCTATCCCGGTGCTTTATTATATTTTAACTCGTCGTTCGCTCCAACTCGGTTACATCCACTGGTTATCTTTTTTTTTTCTTTTCTTTTTTTTATTCAGCAAAGGGAGACGCGTAATCTGAACACGCAGCTCGTAGCTCGAGGCTCTGTCTCAAAGTCGAAGCGAGGTCGACTTCTTTTCGATTTCTTTCCAGCGCGTAAAAACTTGGGCGGGACATGGTCGTTACGCGACGCGGAAAAGTACAGTTTCCAAGCGGCTCCGCGAGTAAAAACACTCCCGAGAAGTCGGAGGTGGAAATTAAATCCGCGCTACTAAAAAAATCATTCGTCGGGGCGAGAAACGCGCGAGTTCGCCGTGAAACACGACGAGAGACGGTTTTCCCTTCCGGCGGGAAGTATCGGGCCGCTTTCATTTGTCGCCGAGGAATTTTACACGGTGTAAAGCGATGCGCGTGGCGCTCTTTAAGGGAAGTTTCGCGTTTCGTGGAAGGAAACGAGTTCCCCTGGAATTTTCCAGCGGTTTTCTTAACCCTGTGAAATTCGTTCGAGGAGATTCGACTGGATTTGAGCATCGCGCTCGGTTGGAGTCGAATTGTAATAACTCGTGATAAACATGTTCACTCGTTCGAGACACTGGAATTATAATAAATTCTTTGCTATGAACAAGCTTTTGAAATTTTTTTTGTAATTATATTCCCACTGACATTGTTAAACTGTTGAACTTCTTGTTAGACACTTGTTTAGCAAACGCTTTCCAAGAATTTGTAACATACGAAAATTTGCAAATATTCTCCAAAGGTTCAGAATTACTCATAAGTATCAAATACTCAATCTAATATCTTTTCCTCAATGAAAACCCCTCTCGCGCAAAGTTACGCGCGAATCCAAGATTCTTTTTGGAACAATTCGAGGAAACGAAAGCTCGGGGTCCATCGATCCTTCCTCCCACTCGATCTGACCAACGACAAGATCGCGTTTCGTAGCCAGGGGTCTGGATATTCCTCGAGGGTCGACGCCTAGATGCGACTTCCGGTGACATCGAGCAATGTCCTCTCGTCGGTTGGGCGGCGAAAGGGGATCCAGCCACTCCGGACAGGCAGCGATTTCACCGCTCACGGCTGACCCGTTTCGCGCTCGTACCACTTACCGCACAGCAGCCAGGCCCGGTGGCAGTCTGCGTTGGTACAGTGGACACCGATGGTACGCTAGCCTGATCCATTCTGCCGGAAGGGCCGGAGAAACGGAAGAGCGGTCGAGCAGCAGCTTAGAGAAGGGCTGCAGTACCACCGCCGGATTATATTCGGGCCAATTCTGTCGAAACGTATCCGTGTGCTCTCGCAAGTGCACGTTCATGCGCGTGTTTCTGCCCTCTTGTGCGTCGGCCACGCTCGAGCAAAATCAACTAACCGCTTCCTCCGATAATCTGGTTCCTCGAACGGAGATAAAAATTTGAAACGGACCCTCTCACCGTGTTCGAAGTCCGTGTTTCGCGTCAATTTCACTTGCACGCGGTGTACTAATATTCTCGAAGGTCTATCTTTACCAAAGGACTGTCGAATGTTCATTCTTGCATAGTCAAACTCGACACTTGGATGATAGGAGTTCTGTGATTTCATACAAATCACTGTAGTTTAATTTGAACGTTCGAGATTGACTCGGTCGTTTCAATGGGATATAAGGTATTCTCTTGCGGTGTACCAATATTCTCGAAGGAGTCTTGCCAAGGGACTAACCAGCGGTTAATTTTTCAATATTCAAACTGAACGTTTAGATAGTTCCATATTGAACTAGAAGCCTTGGTCCACAATTTGAAAGTTTCAAATGGAGTAAATCGATCCTACTCAAGGTTCTATACCGAATCCAGGAGCTCTTACATAGAGATTCGGTGTTTGACGAATCGATATCGTCACGGTGAAACTTTCGACCGTCGATTGTTGCTACGACATTTCGTTTCACGACTCTGCGCTACCCACGTCGAGCAATTTTACGACGCTTCGCACCAGATCGAATATTATCGAGCTACCGTCAAGGAATTTGTCTTCCTTGGCTCGGTGTCGTAAAACACTGGCAGACTCGTCGCAGTTTCAGCATCCACGGAAACCAGAAACGCGACCACGATCCTCGAAAACAGCACCCCTCGTGGACGTAAACCCTGACAGACGCGTCGTCGACGCGATTCTCTTACAGACGAGCGTGCATACGCGTCGAGCGCAATTTTCATCGGCGTTACCGTGTCGGCTGGTCTCTGAAACAGAGACACAGAGAACCGTGATGCACGCGGAGTTTTTCCACAGCCCGGCGTCCCTTCTCGTTGGCGACACTGTTTTAATTTCGGCTTTAATGCGAAGCGCGACTAATCGGAAAGCAACCGTGACACGCAGCGACCGACCGACCGGTCGATCGTCCAATTTGGTTAACGAGAATCCATTCACGAGGCAAAAAACGACGCTGGTGTACGCGTTGATTGCCAAGATTTATCGCCGAACACGACGAAAATTGTACGGACCTCGAGTGCTCGGTACGAAGCGTATCGAAAAAAGAACCGAGCGTATCCTTCCGCGAAATGTATTTCGCGCGGTTTGTTTCCTTGGTCGAGAACTGTTCGATAACCTGGTTTCGCGTTTGATCGAACATGGTAGGTTATATGTACATTGGTGCGCCGAAAAATATTCAAGAACCACGTTTGTGAATAATGGCAGTTAATTTTTCTATATTCTACATTCGGGGCAACTATTAAATTGTAATTTGAAACAAATTATTAACGTTCAACGTTGAATTGAAGATTAGGAGACCTAGATGATTTTGATAGCATAAGAGGTTTAGTCGTCATAGGTTAGCAGTGTTGGATACTAGGGGTTGGAGATTTTTTTTTTCGTGATATAATTAGTGGGGTTAAAGATAGTCTAAACTAGTTACCTATAAGTAGTTGACGTTAAGTAGTAAAGATGACCCAAGAGCAAACTTCCAACTAATCACCCCTTGAGTCTAGAGTATTAGACTTAGACTAGAGTAGTAGACACTTAACCTAGGTACTCACGAATATTATGTTGACTTGCAACAGGAAAACTGAGCCAAGAGTAATCCTACAACTGCTCACTACTATAGTCTACAGTCCTCTCTACCCTGTTCTCGATGATTCTGATGCCAGAGGTCTTTTCCAAGTCAAATTCCCCTAACAGAGGTGGATACCAAAGATCTCCGGATCAATGAGGTTCCAAACACTTAACCTAGGGTACCCACGAGCCGTGTGCACGGAACTCTTCGTTTATTATCCATAACAACGATTCACCAATTAGTAGACTACATTTAATACTCGGTCAAACATTACCTGATCCATTCCAGACAGGAAAGTCGCAATTATCGCGCGAAGGAGCAAACTTTTTTTGGCTCGTGTCGCAAATCTGGCTCGCCGTAGCGTTA
Organism: Ptiloglossa arizonensis; assembly: GCF_051014685.1. Taxonomy (NCBI): domain Eukaryota; kingdom Metazoa; phylum Arthropoda; class Insecta; order Hymenoptera; family Colletidae; genus Ptiloglossa; species Ptiloglossa arizonensis. The sequence continues at coordinate 25,378,735 of NC_135051.1, forward strand.
ACAAGGGCAATCGATTCTCGCTCCGAATTCGGGTTGCATGGATCGACGATCAGTGACCTCGATGTATCGAGTTGTCGCGTGGAATGGCGTACGATTTTCCGGTGTTTCGTCGAGGTCGAACGACGCAACAACGTGACCGGTTTAAAATTGCACAAGGCGAACAACACTCCGTCCGAGGCTCATGAACATTTCAGATAGGGGAAATGGGAATGTCCGCGATCGTTTTGACCTGGACTCAAAGTTTGTTTCTCCAGGATCGGATCAAAGGGCGTCTCAAGATCAACAAACGACCCATCCATCCTATTGCAAACAACCGTACACGTACGAACTTGATTCTTTCTCGATCGAGAAAGCTCTCAAACCGTTGCCAACCGATCGATTCCAACGATCACGTTTATAACGAGCTGCATTATCCATTAAGATGAAGGAATAATTTGTCAATCAAGCATCTAAAGCATCGTCACGGCAGCGTGTAAACCGTGCAACCGGCGCTATGTTTAGATTCGACGCAAACGCGTGCAGTGAATCCCATTGGTATCTCTACGGAGTGGAGAGGGAGGAGGGGAGGCTGAAATATTCATCGGCTCGTTCCCTTGTCCACTTTGTCTTCCCTTTCTCGTTATTTATCGATCCCGTCGTACGTCGCGAATGCATCAATCCCATTCGTAGCTGTCGTTTCGTCGCGTCGCGAAGACGATTGCCATAACCCTCTCGTTCGAGCAATGGATTCCTTTTTATTTTCGACAGAATTCTTATCGCGTTGTCGAAATTACTTTCGAGAGATATCGTGGAGGTTGACGAGCAAGAGGAATTCGTAAACAATGTTCAGTCTTTCCTTAAACGTATCGGGTGGATTTTTTTCTCAAACTTTGATGTTTTAAGAGATGCGCGCGTAAATTAATACAAGGCGAGAATTTTTATTCGTATCGAGCCACAATATCGAAATCTAACGCATGGGCTATTTCAAGAAATGTTTCTAAGAGGATGGTAATTTTCGTGTTTTCTATTATGATTGGATCGGTTGTTGTTTCCAGCAACTGCAGAAAAGCAACGTTGCGAGTTACACGAAGATTCAGGGGACCCTCAAACCTTCCACTTGTGAACTCCCCTCCCCTTACCTTTGTTTCCAGCAATTCGATCGAAAGTTCCCTGGGAGTCGCCGTAGCGCTGTTCCTATTTAAATCTCACGCCTCAAAACACGTGGTAGGAGTAACCGAAACATTAGCGTCATACATATATGCATGACGCCGCAGTCAACGCGTTAAAGGATCTACGGTTTCGTCCCAGTCGCGGGTGCGTGGAGAAACAACTACCTTGCATAGCTCCCGAGCGTGTACTGTGCACGAGGTTTTCTCAAATTACACATGTATCGCTTTTACAAAGGGGTTCGTTCCCGAGCAAATAAATAAATATAACATTAACTCCGCACCTGCAGTCCAGTTTTACTTTCTCATATTATTTTACATTTTTATTATTCTCCTTTTCAGGTATTAGTTAGTACATTTAGGTTACCAAAGAGTAACTTGTGTATTTAAGTTACCAAAGAGTAACTTGTGTATTTAAGTTACCAAAGAGTAATTACGTACTTAAGTTACGAACGTGTAACTTGTGTATTTAAGTTACCAAAGAATGACTAGTGTATTTAAGTTGCTAAAATGTAACTCGTGTATTTAAGTTACCAAAGAGTGATTGGTGTACTTAAGTTACAAAAGTGTAACTTGTATATTTGAATAACCTATACATTTAAGTCACCAAAGGTTAACTTATGTATTTAAATTACCAAGGGCTAAAGTATGCATTATATTCAAGTCCCCAAAGTGTAGGGCAGGTACTTAAACCACCAAAGTACGTATTATATTGAAGTTACTCGGAAATAAATATTCACCTCCCTATTATTATTAAATACCTTAATCTCCCCCGGTTTTTCGAGAATTTCCACCGGTGAAAGACGTCGATTATAAAGTCGAACGATTCGCGACCGAAGGTCTCGGCACGATATTCGATGGCATCGGGGCGAGGGTAAATTGAGCGCGCGCTCAAAGACGAAGGACTCGCGGGGCGTCCGATTCCACGTGAAACTCGTCCAGCTGAATAATTGAACGGAGGTCGTCGTAATTCAACGCATTAAATACAACCTCGAAGCTGCGGCATGCACGCCGTCCTAGGGTGACTTCCGTCTCGAAACGACGGAACGAGGAGACGTTTGTCCGAGGGGGTGGCCCGGAACGAAATCGGGCACGATCGGGTAACTTGAAAGAGGGGGTTGGTGGTTCGTGGCCGCACGAATCGGGAGAAACAACGTGTCCGCGGATACATAATGCATACGCGGCCGATATTATTTTTCCGCTAGTAGTATATCACGCGAGGAAATTACAAGACCGCTTCAATAAGTAATAAATAACCTTCGGAACAAAGTGGAGGGTACGAAGGGAGGGAGAGAGGGAGCGAGACACACCATCCCTCGTACAACACGGACGACCACCTCCGTCGGCCATTTTCCTCTCTCTTTCCATCCTCTGCTTCTTCTGCTTTGCCTCCTCTTTCTCTCTCGTATTGTTAGCGCGATGATACATTGGATTCCCCGACGTCCGCGAGCAGTCCCTTCGGATATACAAGCTAGCACACCAACACTCTCTTTCGCCAGAGAACTTGGTCTCACGGACGTTGGAGCTGTGCCGAGATACCATGCTCAACCATCCACCCCCTCACCGCTTCTCTCTCGACACGCTCTTTCGCGTTCTCGAATTTTACCCCGGAGGAAAGAGGACGATTTTTCTTTTCTTACCTCTCCTCCTCCATCTCCTTTCCTCTCTCCGTTATCTTCCTCTCTTTCTCTCTCTTTTTCGCACGCGCGCGTGCTGCACGCCTCTAACCTTTGTCTACCGTTGTCGCGTCGTCGTTTTCGCGCTTACTCGTTTTCAAGAATGTTTCTTCCGTCCCGCGGAACAAGTTTCGCTCACGGTCTCAATAACTCCTGATTAGTTATTAAACTCCAAACGCCGACACTGAAGTTTCGAACCGCCACCGTAACGAGAAGGTGCGGTGTCAACGGTTGTACCCGAACCGGTGGTATCGGTTTCTTAACCTTTGAGTTAGTTTTAATGCGGTCTCGCCTCGAACCGACGGGCTTGTCGCTACTTCCGTTTCCGTGTCCATTATCGCCACGACGATCGACGTTTCCACGGCTCCCCATCCACGAATTGCCGGGATTTTCTCAATTTTTACGGGCTCGACGGTACACGATTATTCTTTTTCACACGTGGAAGCGAATAGAAAAGCGTGCAGGAGAATTTTTATCAGTCGTGCCATTTCATGCGTGGACATAAATAAAAAATTAGGGAGGAGAATTTTGATTCCCTTTGAATTTCGAGAGTTTTAATTTCGAATATTAGTTGTGCCATCTCGTGCGTAGAAGTAAATGAAAAAGCGAGGAAGAAAATTTTTATTCATCCTGTGGCTCGAATTTCAGAAAATCGATCTCGAACAGTGGTCTACGAGTAGAATCCGCGCGTAGAGATTCGCATCAAACAATAGAACTGTAATTGATTTTCCGGGTAATGCACCCCGTGTGAAGCTTCTCTGAATGTACAAAAAATAAATCGAAAACGTGGAAGAATATTTTGTAAGATTTTCGAAATTCGTTTAACCCGTAACTGAAAAGATTGAGTCTGGATCTAGCGAATTGTATCATGGTCAAAAATTTATTTTATCGAGTTTCTTAACAAATTAAATTTTTCTTTGAAACTACCTACAAATATTTAAACAATTATACGTGGTCCTATAGACCTCACTGTGCCATATATTTGACACAGTAATTCATACCAGTAGAGAATTAAAGCACACTGGTCCACCGCGTCTGACCATTGCGCGCTGTTTCTACTCGCGGTTGGTTCATCGAAACGCGGGCAGTAGTATCTCCGTTAATCGGTGGCGACTGGTCAGAAGTTGGTAAAATCGTGGAAAAAACAACCTGGAGCGTGTTAACAAACAGGAATACAATCAAAACCAGTCACGAACGCACCGAATCCCGTACCGGATGTATCTTGGGGATGGATTCTCCGTAAAAATTTCCATTCCACGTTTTCGATTGTATTTTTCACCCAGTGCACAATAATCAGCCCGGTGGAAAATCCACCAGTGGGCTCGTTACCCGCGAAATTTAATCTCAAATTTCATTATAGGCGTGAACATTGCCCCCTGGAATTTCTTCGTTCGGTGGCCAATAATCCGTAATTATTTCACCTTCCAAGAAACTGAGGGCGAATAAACAAAAAAAGAAAAGAAAAATACGTGAAGCCGGTACCGAGCCGTGAAGGTGCAGCGTTCGTCCACGTTCCGCGATTTGAATCTCACGAGCGTGATTTATCGTAAAAACTCGACTCGGTGGCGGGAAACTTTCCTTTTCCTCGGCTTTGTTTTCCACGGTAAGCAACTTGATACGACCGCGGCGGAGCCTCGAAACCGGAGGTGTTGCAGACAGCCGGTTCAATCTCGTCTCTCGCGATGTTCTCGCGGCCGACGAGGCCGAGGGTTCCGCGCGCAAGCTACCCTCTCCGCTGTGCACCGCTTCTTCCTGGCTTTTTCCCTCTTTTTTCACCCCCAGCCCCTCGTACCCTGCTCCGCGTCTGTACTTTTTCCTCTCCGCGCGCTCCACCCTTTCAAAACTTTTCTACTCGACATCCCCGAAACTTTCAAATCACTCCCTCGTTTCCCCGGGAGCTTTTTAAAAATTCATCCGCTCGCCGCCCGCTCGAGCTTTCGGAGAGGATGGATCGAGGGAGGATGGAGAGGGGTTTCCGCGACCTCCACCGCGGTACCCCCCCCCCCCTCCCGTTCATACTCCAACCTCACGGAACCGGAGAAACGCTTAATTTGTAATTGAAATGCCAAGGAATCGGCTCCCGGTGTCCCCGAGATCTCGATGGTCCACAAAATGGACGAAAGGTTTTCGTCCTACCTTTTCCCTCTGGCTCTTCGCTTCGAAACGAATTAATATTTCTTCGAAGGGAAAAGAAACGACGAGTGGGAGGAGTGCCCGTAATGAATTCCACGGACAGAAGCGAGCCGTTTCACCAGGCGCCTCCGATCGTTTCGAGTGCTATCGATTCGATTCGTTATCAAGGTTTAATTGCGCCCATAAGAGCGAGAGAGAGAGAGAGGGGGGTGGGGGTTACGCGAGAATTATAGCCGCTGTTATTAACCACTCTTAGTAGCCGTTTATAATTTCAATTGGACCACCACTGAGTGGTCCACCTCGCGCCCCCACCCTCGATATTAAACGCCTTGCTTGTTATTCCACTTTACGAGCACCTCGTAGAAATTCATCGATACCTCGAAACGAATCTACTCGGGTCTCATTTTCGTTTTCACGCGTCTCGAATATCGCCACGAGGTCCGCGACTCTATCATCAACGACACGGAGAAGAGAAAGAGGGGGGAGGATTGGGGGATGAATCGTCGCACAAAAGAGATCAATCGTCGATCATTCCGGCAATCGCACCGCTTTCCAACAAATTGTTCCTATCCTCCGCGAGTACTTTGTTCAATTTTTGCCATGGCCACCTTTGTCGCGCCCCCATTCTCTACAACGCTTTTCCTCTTTCATCCGTTTCGAGACCGATTCTCCCCACCAGACTCGGTTCTCTTTGACAAAGAGAGTTGTTAACGACACTCGAGTCTAGATTCCAGACTGTGCGCGTGGTGCGTCGATTGGCGATCGATTCGATCGAGAGTCCGATCGTCCGACCGTGCGATTTTTCCTGGCGCTTGACTTTCATTTCCCACGGATCCTGGGGAAAAAAAAACCGACGCGGCCCGCGGAAAACTCGACGTGTTGGAAACCGAGTACGAATTTATCGCCCGGTTCAACGTTTCTCAATTTTACCCACGAATGACGTGTGTGTATGTATGTGTGTATACGTAGTCTTTTTGTGTAATATTCGACGTCGAATCGCAGCGAGACTCGGCGCCGAAATAAAGTAGTACGATGATTGCTCGGAAGGAATACGATTGTGTTTATCACGATCAAAAGTATCATTAAATGTATCGAATCGCGCGAGCTTCAAAAGAGTGGAAAATTTGATACAATACCATTTGCGATTTCTTCCACAGGTAATCTTCTCAGTTACGCACAGTACATGCTACACCGACTGTTGCTTCGAGTTACTTTGCTCGGTCGTAGGCCTTCGAAAAACTGAAATTCAACATTCAACATAGTACATCCTGCACCAATCTCGTTACAATCACTTTAAATTACATTGCTTAATCACAAACTTTCGAAGAACTGAATCTTCTAACCCACTACGATTCGTAATTCCTCCCGCGGGTCATCTTCCCAGTCACTAACAGTACATTCTCTACCTAGTATTTTCTACGAGGTACTTTTGAATAAAACATAATTATAGACCATTTTTCACCCAAAAAATGTATAATCGAACGAAAGAAATTAATGTTAAACGGAGTTTACTGTAATTTAATCCCACTTCGTCGAAACACACGGGCATGATTATTTAAAAAAATCTCTCCCCGGTTTCAATTCGTCGTGTACCTAAAATCCCCCCTTGTGTATATGAGAGAGAGAGAGAGAGGGAGGCTCAACGTGGTGGAGTCTTTGTTCAAAAAAGGTACGGTTTACGGACAGGATAATTCCGGATGAACGAAATAAAATACATCCAGGTCGCGATCGATGACAACGGAGGAGCGTATGTAACGGTGTTTCCGCGCGTGCTTCATTGCCCGACAAACGGAAACTGCGCTCCCTCTCGCTTTACATTGTAAATAGATTATGCACATAAACCGTCGCGCGCTGGATTTACGTCGTATTTTTTCGAGCAATTATCGTGCTACTTTATTTCAGCACGACAACCCCGTTACCCGCGGCGCGATTCGACGTCAAATATTACACACAACGAAACTTCGTGTACACACACACACACGTGCGCGCGCGAGCACGTGTCGTTCGTGGGAAAATTGAGAAACGTTGAACCGGGCGATAAATTTCTACTTGATTTGCAAAGCGTCGAGTTTTCCTCGGGACATGTCGCTTTTTTCACGATTCATGAGAAATGAAAGTCAAACCCATCTCAAAAGTATCTCGAAGCAACTGTGACAAATATAAAATGTATTGTGCGGACCTGAGAAATTGACCCCTGGAATTCTTGTGTAAAGATTTTCGATAAACGAAAGATTCTTTGAATTATAATTTTCCAACTAAATATTTTAAATATCGTCAACTCCGTTTCAAAAGTATCTCGAAGCAACCGTGACAAGTACAGAATGTACTGTTCGTGACAGAGAAGATGACCTGCGGAAGAAACTGAATTGTACTCTTGAGTAGAGATTTTAGATAAACTAGAGATTCCCTTTGAATGATAATTTTCCATTACAAGTTTGTATTTGAGAGAATATTAAAATATCGTCGAGCTCATTTTCCATTTCCAATTTCTCAACGGACGACACCCTCCAATGATTTTCTTGCCCCGACGATTTTCCCTCACTTTATATACAAAGTCTAATTTACTACAGTTTAAACTACCTTGCTATACGTATCACCGAATCCTTCATTGCCCTACTTTTTCGATAAACCGTAGTACCCACGGTAACGAGTTTTCCTTGCGAGGGTACCTCGATTTTCAACGCGGCTCCATTACATCAATTTGTAATGGAGATAGTGTATTCCTGTTATCACACGATACGCTACAGAGTGTTGGACAGCCTTACAACTCGTTACCTGAAACGACGCTCGACACGAAGTGACTTAAAGCTGGTCGACAAAGACAGTACCGCTTTGCGACCGTAACTGCACGTGTACGGTTTTTGCAGGGTCTCTCTTTAGAATTGTAACATGTCTCGTGAAATCCGAGATATTGCGTTATACCCTTGTAATTGCTAAATTTGTACCACTTTGAGCGCCAAGAAAAACTAACATTTTTATATGCCTGCTACGAACCTTGAAGTTTCAAACCAATCTACGAGGTGACTATATTAAAAATGGATAAAAGTAGAGTCGTCCTTGAAAATTCAAATCCAAGTAAAAATTCGCCATTTGTAATCCAAGTGTCGAGTTTAAATAAAGATAAATGTAGAAAAATTAATCACCATTCGTCACTCTCTGGCTAGGAAGATTCTTCGAAAATATCGGTCGAACACACCATGATACTCCACCATATACAAGCTAAGGACATGTAACATGAACATCGAACACGCTTCTGGCAAGCAACGTCGCGCCTGATCAGCCAAAATCGTGAATTCGTCTTAGGCACTTGTCCCCGTTACGAATCGTTCTGAAACCGTCCACGGAACGAATTAATGCAACGCCAGGCTCGTAAACCAACTCGAAACGACTGACCTAGCCGAATACGAAGCTCATTCGTGTTTCATACCGGAATTTCATCGTACCGGTGACACTTGTCACCGTGAGCCCACGAGATGGTTCCTCCGAACCGTAGGTTTACGTACGAAACAATGGTAGTCTCGAAGATTCTAACCATGTATTTACTACCGACAACAATTAAATACGAAAGGAAGGACTTGAATAAGAAAATAAGAACACTTGCGTGATGTAACTTTTACAGTTTGTTCATTTCTGTGTCTACGCGACGACTCCTCGAAGAAAAATTGTTTTTGTTTCGTACTTTTAGGTATTTAAGGATTTTCTTGCCTTGGTCAGGGAAAGTCCCACCTGGAGGGGAGAAACGTCGAGGAAAACTTTGTTTCCACTTTGCACGCGTGGTTACCGCGAAGATAACAGGTTTTTCCGTGGAAAGCGAAGTCATAGTTTTCCCTGGCGCTTTGTCTCTCTCCCATGTGATATTTCCCATGACTGAGAGAAAAACACGGTTAAATACACGGAACCGTGGAACAAGAAGATACACTTTTGTATTTTTATCTTAATAATAAATCGTCACTTACGAATCCGTCTCATGCGAGTATAGTTGAGAAATGGAAGGGCGACTTTTGGATTAAGGGAAACATAGTTCTACATGTAAGAGGAATATTTGAACCTATCCCTAGCAGGCCGTCGAAGGACTAAATCGTCTGACCAGATACAATTCACAACTTCCTCCAGAGGTCAACTTCTCAGCTAATCACAGTAGAATTTATATTTGTCACGATTGCTTCAAATTACTTTTCTCAGTTGCAAACCTTCCAACAACTGAAAAATCTGACCCAATACGATTCGTAATTCGAGGTATTTCACTTAGTAATAGGTCTTCAAAGGACTAGTAAGTCTGACCCAATACGATTCGTAATTCCTTCCACAGGTCAATTTCTTAGCTACGCACAGTACATCCCGTGAAAATTTTGTCACGTCTGCGTCAATTTCCTTAGGTTGACGACCCGCGTGATTTTTTCCACGCGATTCGCTCGCCTCGTGGCTCTATTTGCGGTGAAACATCGACGACGAAGAGAGTTCCTCGTACGGTACGAGCGCGTAGCGTAACGCGGGAAAATTTTTCATATAAATTACGTCCCTGATACCAGCGAGATCGTAAAATCCTGTACGCGTTTGGTACGCGCGCCGGGAAGGACCGTCGCACGATCGAATTAACGAGTTAATCCCTTCGATGGGGCGCGCCGGTTGCTGCGAGTACGATCGTTTATTGAAAATTCCGGCTCGTTTTAATTTCGTTTCGGTCCGAATTGCTCTGATTTTTGCGCGGTGAAATCCGACCGCCAATTTATCGTCGACGATCAAATTCTTTTTCGACATCGAACGTCATAATGAACGCTGAATTTTTCTTATCAGAAATCTATAAATAATAGACATTCGTCGAATTAGTGGCACCATGTTATTCCTTGAACGTACTCTCGTCATTCTCGTGATATTGCGTTACAGGGTCCATTTTCGTGTTCTGCAGCGCAACAGTTGATTCGTTAGGCGGTAAAATCTAATTTTCAAGGGTTGATGCGATATTAAGACCACACGGCAGGTTTACAACCGAGAATACTGTTCTCGTACTTTACATATTTATAATGTAATATGGTAATTTTCAAACACACCCGGGGAAAACACATTCAGGACTCGGGGAAAGGGGGTCGCGCGTGTTGCGAGAATTTCCCAAACGCTTAAGAAAAACGAGCGAGGCTTAAATTTGAGAAAAGGAATGTAAATTATTCTCTACTCCATTCGACTCGAAAGCTCTTACATGCCTCTCGTTTCCTTTCGGGTATCAATAGACACATGTGCTACCGCAGACTTTTAAAAGAACTGGTAAACATTTGTGAAACCTACACGCTAGTTGGAAAATTCCAACCTATAAAGAAAAGAACGCTGTACTTACGAAAACGATCCCCGAGACCGAGCGAGTTACAATTTTCAGGCAAACTACCCCCTGGGTTAAATAAGCACGCGAGAACGGAATACCACGAGGAAATTACCAACCTAAAAATCCAAAACACACTCGCACACGTACAAAGTTGAAAAAAAAAAGGGAAGAAAAATCCCCCACGTCTCGTATCTCGGTTCTAAATAAAATTCGTCCTTCGATCAGAGCAGCGTTCATCGTAGATCAGCTCCCATCTAATCCGGGATCTGTTTCGGTGCGTCGGCCCGATATCCCGTTGTATCGCGAGATCCGTGAAATCTGGGATACGTTAGGTCGCAAACCGTGTGTGGAGAGGTACGCGACGGGCTTGACAGTGGGTAAAGCCCGCGTTTAGTCGAAGCACCGGCCACGAGCACGCACCGGTTACGATCGGTGAATGGCCGAAGAGTCAAGGCCTGGGCTTAAACGGAGAATGGATCGCGCGCGTCTATATCGGCGATATCCCGCTGCCTGGAATTCCGGTGTCCTTTGGGTTCTCCGGCTTAATGGCGCCTGCAGCGGTGTTTAATCGCGGATTACACGCGATCGAGCGACGTCCCGACGCGATTAGAAAAACTCGGGGAACCCCGTCTTGACGTCACCCGGCTCCAGAAACTCTTGCGAAGTATTCATCGTGACGCGAGTAGGCGTTCCCGTGTGCCTGATTAAATTTCTGCGGGAGACGTATTCACTTGCGGTGAAAATTATCCTGGATTATAAATTTTATATTACGTAGTATTTTCTGTTCAGTTTGTCAAAGGAAGTCATCTTTCGAGTTTCTCGTAGTACATCCGTCGCACGTCACAATTATCGAATACTTTTTCTCTCGAATCCAGAAGTCATCTTTCCAGCTCCTCGTAGTAGATCCGTTGCGCAAGATTCGATACGCGTCACACCTATGAAATACTTTTTCGTCTTTAATCTAGGAGTCCTTTCAGCTCCGTATAACACATTCACTGCGCGCCACACTTACCGAATACTTTTCTCCATTTAATCTAGGAGCCATCTGTTTGTAGTCACACTTATCGAATACTTCCACCTTCAATTCAAGACCGATGCCTCCAGTTCCTCAGTATATCCATCGCGTGTCACACTTATCGAATACTTTCCCTGTGTAATCCAAGAGCAATGCCTCCAACTCTTCGTAGTACATCCGTCGCGCGTCACACTTATCGAATACTTTCCCCCTAAATCCAAGAGTCGTCTTTCCAGCTCCTCGTGCTACATTCGCCGGTTAAGATTTATTCAAGGCCTGTGACATATATGAAATACCACGATGCGAAACACAAGCCGTGCAAACCTTCGGTAAAGCGTAGATATTCGTTTATTGTTACTAGGGGCACGAAAGAGATGGGGAAAGCGCAACACAAACCCACCGGTCCAATGCGTGCAATCTCGCGCCAGTCGAAGAGAGATCTCCGTCTTTTGTTCCGCGACGTTGAATGGAGTTTTCGGGGATGGGTGTCGAAAACAGTCGACCGGTTTTGAAAAGTATACCGCCCGCCGAAGTATAAAAATTACCAGCTGAAAGACCGACCGGGAGGAAGGATTCCTTTCTCTCGCGAATAATAATCCCGCGCCGGTGATCTCTCGTTCCTTTTTCACGAGCTTGCGACACTCCGCGACCGCGGCTCCTCCGACTAGCGGCAAAATTAATACGCCTCGTTCTTGAATGGTAACCGGCGCGCGGCTTCTTTGAACCAGTTTCAAAAGGACACGAATTCCGCGAAGACGCTAGCCTCGCCACGCTCCCTCCCCCCTCCCCCCTACCCCGTCACCACACTCCTCTTGCCACAATGGCGAGCGCTGGGGGGAGGTACTGTCGCCCTCTCTGTGTCCGCTCGCCACGGAACGCGGAAAATATTTATCCCGACGCTTCCCTCGCGTCGAGAACCGCGGTAATTTGGTAAATTATCCCCACGCAACGGGGTGAGGGGGTGGAGGGGGGTGAGTTTCCACAGAGCGAACCGAAACGAAATAGATTCGCGCGCACGGAATAATCCGATGAAATTACGCGCGACGAACCGGCCGCGCGAAATCGATAAATAATCGCGTATCGCGCCGAGAAGAAAAGTTTCACCGCGAGATCTAGTAACTCGTTAGTAGAAACCAGGACCAATGATAAATCGCCTATTTTATATGCGAGCACGCCATCCTACGCGCGTACCCCCTGAATGTACAGACAAAGTTTCGGTAATCGATAAACGCACTCGTAACTCTTCGGTTCCCCCTCCCGGTGGCCTCCGGGCGTAATGCCGGAAATTTATTAAAACGTTGGCGAAATTTTACGAGCCCTGTAGAACACCGAACTCTTTTCGCGGAGCGTCCATCATCATTTTACGCGGATACAATGCCAATTTATTGGACGTGTACCGAACGGCTAAATCTTTTACAGATTTTCGCCGGACGTTCTATACCATTTTTCGCCCCTCTTCGTTCCTCACTCCCCCCCAACCTCCGAGTAGTTTCCAGGGAAACTTTCCCGGCGTTGAAAACTTTCTCCGACGGTTCTCGATTAAATTCTCCGTAGAAATTAATAGGGAAATTTCTCAAAGGGAACGTTCGTTAAGCCAAAACGTCGAACTGTGTGGGTACGGGAGGGGGAGAGGGGTGGAGATTGCGAGCTATTGAGGGGAATTGAACGATGGCGAGCGACACGGTGGTAAAAAACCACGAAACAATCGAACCAAGTTCGATTTCGAGCGTGCAAGGACGCGTCGATTAAATATTGAATTAATACGGGCCGCGAAGCGTCACGGGACTGTTTAGACACGGTCGACCCAGTTCCGTGCTAAACTCCTCGCGAAATCCGTTTATCGATTTCACACGTTCGCGCGAAAATTCGATTTTCTCGAAACCGAGGCGAACCGAACAGAAACCCGGTAGTTGGCTCGACGCTGTCTCGCCGCTTACCTTATTTTTCCACGAGAGCTTTCAGCTTTGAACCACCGCCTCCGTGAAATCATTTTCCATCCAACTTTCAAATATAAACGTATCTACTTCCCTTTGACGGGGGACCCGAGTCTTGGAAAAATCTGAGAACGTAACCTCGATACAAACACAAACACTGCTTACCCTTTGAAATCGTTTTGGCTCCCGTACGAGCCTTCGTTCCACGGCCTCTCGTCCCGCGAATCGATGTTACTTTGTTAATCGGGCTTGAAAATTTTCCGAAATTATTTACACTCCGAATGGCGTGCGTTCGCGATGGAAAAATATTTTTAAGAAAATAAATCTTATTGGCCCCCGTACCCGTGGGCACGAAAGGTCGCGAGTCGATGGAAATGTTTTTAAGAAAATAAATCTTATCCGCTTTCTCCTGACGTTGCGTTATTGTGCCGGCAAATCCTTCAAATCGTACTCGGTGATATTTTAAATTAATTACGAAATGCGTCGCGTATGTAAATAATTTAAAAAAAAAATGAATCTTAGCCTCGACATACAAATAAGAGGTAATGTGAAATACTTTTAATACCATTGTGCTAACAAATTCTTAAGAACTTTCAACGAACCAATGTTGCTTTGTTAATCGTACTCGGCAATTTTTGTAATTGTTTGTACAATACGTTACAAAGTCGGTGTAAATACTCTCGTGAAAATAAATCTCACCGGTCACGGGGATAAAAGATAGTCGAATGAATGTCCTCCATTGGATTTCAAACACAAATGTCTTAACAATCTCGAATAAAATCCTTGAAAGACCTTCCGTTCCAGGAATCGAGGTTACTCTGTTAATCGTGCGCCCCAATTTCTATAATTATGTACACAATACGTCACAAAGTCGGTGCAAGTATTTTCGTGGAAATAAAGCTCATTCTACACAGGGATAAATGATAATAATCGAATAGATTGTTCCCATACGATTTCAATCCCCACTGTACAATATTACCAGAGTTACAATTTACAATTACCCTACAGGTCTTAATATTACTCTCAATATTAATTTCACATTGCACTCCACGTATTTCTACAGTTCCTTTCTTTTATCTATAAACACTGTTTTTTACCACAACCGTATTAACATCTTTACATCTTTATATTTCTTCCTGCAAACCCAGATCTCTACTTCTATAATCAATTAAATAAACTATTAACAATGTCGAGTAAAGTTTTCAATGTTATCCCTATATACATCCCAACCTTTCCGCATGTCCTCCTTATTTTTCTCTCCTCAGTGACTCGTATTCAATTGTACCTGGAGGACTAGTCCTCGCGATAACAGTTACCGCGGTACGCCTACCACCAGCGTTTATTGATTCCGCGTAAACAAACGAGGCGACCGGTCCACATCCGCATCGACTCTAACCGACAGCTTCGAAAATGGCGAAGGAGGTTAAAGAAGAAATAACCGTCCGCGATAATTATACCACCACCACCACTGTCTCTCTTTCTCTCTCTCTCTCTCTCTCTCTCTCTCTCTCTCTCTCTCTCTCTCTCTCTCTCTCTCTCTCTCTCTCTCTCTCTCTCTCTCTCTCTCTCTCTCTCTCTCTCTCTCTCTGTCTATCTCTTTCTCTCTCTGTTATTTCAATATTCTCCGGCCCAGAACCTAGAAAGAGATCCCGCGCAGGAAACGGCCTCGTCGCGTCGTTTCGGCCTCGATATTGGATTTCAGTGTCGCGCCCGCGGATCTCGGTCCCTACCGCGATTCGATGTATAAGCTCGCACGCAGTCAGCCCGTGCAAAGAGGAAGGCAGATAGTTACTCGGATACTCCGGCACCATTAGGCATTCAGGCTCGTTCATGCAGACGGCTCCCGAGCTCTCTTTATCTAAGAATATTTGTTCAGGCGAACTCGTTGAAATTGAAACGGCCAGATTCGCGGTTGCTCTCGATTCCCTCTGGGGGCTCTTTCCCTCGAAAGTAACCAACCAGGGGCGACCGACCTTCTTATTTATTTCCCCGCGTCCAATTAAAGGTCTCGTCGCTGGAAGATACCCGCGACTCGATGCCGCGAATTAACATGGATCGCGTTAATTGTCTTCGCGCACGCCCCGTCGAACAAAACGGGCCTTCTTGCCCCCCCCCCCTTCCACTCCCTTCCTCCTGTGCCCCTCACTTTGGTAATTACCGAACCGAGCCGTCTCGAGCGGCGAACCTCTTTTCACGCGCGCGAGAACCCGCATCGAGCCGCCTCTGGCCTAGATTCGGTTTCGTTCGTTTATTCGTCGCTTCCACTTCTGTTTAACTTGGTCCCACGGGGTCACGGGGAGTCAAGCCACGAAACCTTATTACGAATTTCACGCATCCCGGGTAAAGGGTCCCGCTTCTCCGTCGGCGCGGCTCGTTTCCGGTGGGAGAAGTTGTTTTTCGTGCTGTCCCGGTTTTACCTATTTCTCCGAGCGGTGCGAGCTTATTTACAGAAGCCACCGCGGGAAAGGAAAACAACACTGCTCGCCGACCCGGGAATAATATCGTCGTCTAACCCCACTTCCTTTCCCCCCTCCTGTGCGACGGGGCTGGAATTAAACGACCATTGGATTTTTAATCGCGACGTCTCGATTTGTGTCGCGCCTCTAGTCTCTTTGGCGATGTTTTACTCGGTGTTGTCTTCCCTGGTTGCGAGATCATGGTCGCGAGGAACTATACTCGTGTCGAGGGAATCGATCGTGCTCGAAATAAATTGTACAGTTGAATGCGCGACGATGGAAAATTGTACCGAAGATCGAGTTTCGAGCTTCGAACCGTTCTTGCACACGATGTGGGGGATGGAAAGGCACGGGCTTCGGCATGATTATTCCGCGCGAAAAACTGCATCGAAAATGTACAGGAACGTTTTTTAATACGAGGCGTTGTTTTCGAGATATGTGGGTTTGAATATTGTTGGAGCACGTGTGCAAGGAGAACGTACCCGTGCGTGGTCAGACACGATGGTCAGCCTTGGTGAAACGTGAGACCGAGAAGAAGTTACTCTATTCACATTCCGCTCGGAGTATCACGTTCTCTTTAAAAATCTTTCTCCTTGAAACACCCGACCCGATTTCCTTATTTATTTACGTTTCTATTGATTCCACGAGGTATTGGCAAATACGTACAAACTTGCGAGACTTTCAATTTTGGAAAAGCTTACTGCGTTAGTGTACTATTGACATTGTTAACAGGATAAAAATTCTTGAAAATGTCATCGTGTAGACTGTCTTGGAACAAGGGTAATTCTGAGAAGAAAACCTTTTTACACGGAAAGTTAGAAACCTTACTTTTCTCGTCTCTTAGCCGTGGAATCTTCGTACTCTTTAAACGCTGGAGCTATGCGATGTTGTTGTTTTTACTGGTAAGCTTTAACTCGGTACAATAGATTTACTAACAGGGGACACACAGATACAAAGAATCTAATAACAAAAAGGAACTTGAACAAGTATTTGATACCAATTGCTCGATGTTGAATTCTTCAAAATTAATTCCAACACAATTTATAACATTATTTTCAATGAATCGAGACTTTGTTATTATCTGAATTCACCTTCGATAAACGGATCTTAAATCCATGTACTTTTCTCTCCTCTACCCTTAGTAACCGTGTACTAAACCCTCGAGTACTTTTTTCCGCTCCCCCTTCATCCCTCCAAGCGTTTCAAACCATTACGCGGAAATCCACGATACCGTGGCTATTGTGCATTCGGTGAAAGAGTAGCAGCGTAGGTCGCGGGCCAAGCGAGGCGCAAAGAAGGGCGCGCCTAAGAGGACAGAACAAATCTGAAAAGGGAGAACAAACAAGGGGTAGGGTCTGCCTTTTGTCTCGGTAGCCGAAACAAGAGCATCGACTTTCGTATCGCTTAAGCGCGACCCGAAGAGAGTCCGCTGTATCGTTTCCCACATCGTGCTTCACACACACACTTGCGCGGACACGTACCTAGACACGTACAGACCCACCTAGTGTGTATCGGAGTTCCACGAGGTCGGGTACGGGAATCTGTTTGTCTCTTGTAAAATTAACGACGCGAGACTGGTTCCGTGGAATGGATAAAAGATGACGAGTGAACATGAGCCGACAATGCACCGCGTGCGGTTCTCGCGGACGTTCGCGAAAATTCCAAGCCTCGAAGACCACCTGAATTTTTGGAAATACAAATGGGAGAAGTTTCTTCGATAACGGAGCAGTGGTTGCGAACAATTTCCCTACCCTCTACGCGGCCGTTGAGCGAAATTTTCTACTGGGTATCCGAGCTCGATCCCCGCTGGCTTACCCCTTGTGTCTGCCTTTCGACGGGATCTCTCTCTCGGTCACTCTCACTTTTTCTTGCTTTTTCTCACTCTCTTTCACTCATTCTGACCCATCCTGACTCAATCTGACTCATTCTGACTCGTTCTGACTCGTTCTGACTCGTTCTGACTCGTTCTGACTCCTCCTGTCTCCGCCCTGACTCAATTTGACTCACCCTTTTTCTTACTTCCTCACTTTCTTCCTTCCTCTCCGAAGGCAGAGTCGTAAAAACGTTCACTGATTACGTAACATTCACGAGCCAACGACCTGGTTCACATGTACCGAGCGGTAAGGTATCGACGCGCCTTGCAAACGAACACGCGTACCCGGCTCTCCCGAAAATTGCAACCGGGATTGGTTCGGAGTCACCGCTACCGATCGGCCACGTTTCAGGACGCGCACGTACCATCCCCTCCCCAACCACGTATCCCCCCCCCCCTCCCGAAATCCCTGATTTACCGCCCGAGGACCACCGCTCGCTATTCTCGCTAGGCGAAACGTGGCCACGCACACACCATCCGCCCGATAATCTATGCCCCGTTCGACGCGCACGTGTAGGTGCGTGCATCTACTTATGCACGCGTGCACAGAGCCTCCCCCGCTCACACTTACTCACGCGTGCCTGTGCACGGGCCTGACGGTATCTATTTACCGGACGACTCTCGCATTCGGACCGATGTTTACACGTATACCCTCCCTTCTCCATCCCGTCCCCACCGTTGCTCGATTTCATGTGTACAGGTCGATCCTGGAACGGTTGGACGAATCTTTCGGACGGTTCCATCACGGTCCATCCCTTCTTTGGTAGTTTCAAAAATTGTCTATTTCATGGAGTTGTGCTACTTCACGGGAATTGGAAGGTAGGGTAGTTTCTAAGGGAAGGGTGTATATTTTTATCAAAAGTTTATGTACTGCTTAAATTATAAATTTAAAAATAATAGATATCTGGCTTTCAGAAGAATGTCTAGAAACAACCTGTTCCCACGAGAGACACCAACGAGTTATCTCTGAACTGACCAACCCGGACACAAAATTCCAGGCCAAGTCTAGGTCCAAGAAAAAAAGGAACTACCACGCGCTTCCAAATCCGACCACCTACTTTGGAAGCCCGTGTAGACCCAGCGTACAAACGGGCGACGAGAGCGATTGGTTCGTCAACGCTGCGGCACAAAGCCCGTAGGCGCGAGCACGTAATATCATTTACACTTGCGGGGCGCACGAACGCTCGCGAAATCCGTGGCTCGTCATCGCGTCGAATCCTCCTCCAATCCCCTCCCCCCCTTAGCCAGTGCTGGATTCCCTCCAGTTTTTCCCGGTCGTTACGCGCGACGATACTGAGAATTAAGAATCGCCGAGCTTTTCCACGGAGACGGAGCTAGAAAGAGCCCCCTCGGGAAGCCGGTGTCCGCGTAATTAACGTTGAATTTAAAGAGACACTTAGGCGCAAAGATTTTTTCTACGCCTGTGCATACACGGCCAGCCAGGGCGGCCGGAGAATCTCCGTCCTCACTTTTCATTTCCCCATCCTCCGTGCCGCCACCTGCCCCCTCTCTGTTCCTCCGCGAGGAACTCCTTAAATTTTACAAAACACCGACGGTCGTGGCAAACGAACAGACAGACGTACAGACGGATACCTAGCTCTCTCTTCTCTCTTCTCCCTTCTCTCTCTCTCTCTCTCTCTCTCTCTCTCTCTCTCTCTCTCTCTCTCTCTCTCTTTCTCTCTCTTCGCGTTTCTTCTCGCTGATCTTACCCTCTCGTGGTGCAGAGTTTCCCTCCGCTCTCTCCCTGTCTAGATTTAAAGTCGAGGCATTGTCACCACTTCTCCACAGCGTAACGACCTTTCTACCCCTGGTACCCCTTTCGCTCCTCCAGCCTCTCTCCGTCTGTCCTTCAACCCCTTCTCCGCCTCGTTCACCCTCTTGACTCTCGCCTTCTTTCACCCTTGCCTCCTTTCTTCCTCCTTCCACATTCTGAAGATCGGCTCGAGTGCCTCGGCGTTTTGCGTGTCCCGGCAATTATCCCTTGCACTCGTTAATCTCTCCCACTGCTCCACCTGTGCTCTCTCTCTCTCTCTCTCTCTCTCTCTCTCTCTCTCTCTCTCTCTCTCTCTCTCTCTCTCTCTCTTTCTTTCTTTCTGTGTGTTGCACCGGACGTAAATGCACGCGCGTTCCGTCAACCTCGTTGTCTCACGTGAGAGCACTCCGAGTACTTTCGCCTACTGGTCTCCTCTCTCTCTCTCTCCTCTCTCTTTTGTCCCGTTGGTTGGTGTGTTGAACGTACCCGGAGACTCGAATATTTTAGATCCTCGGCTCGCTCGTTCGCTCGCTCGTGCGACCGGATTTCTCTCGCGAGTACAAACCCCCACCCTTCTATCTGCGAAACGCCGGGCCACCGTGCGAACGGAGGCAAATTTTTGCCAAAAGCTCGGAAGTTTCGAACTTCATCCTCCCCCTCCCCCCTCCCCCACGGGCGTTAACGCGATTTCCCAGCGAACGCATTAACGGATCTCGAGCTACGAATTCCTCTTCTGGACGCTTTTATTCCGCTCGCGCAACGACGCGGTAATCGCTCGCTGGTGGATTTATCGAAACGTTTGTCAGCTTGGGAATTTTTTAATATTCTTTTCGACAGTCCGTACTGCGATGGCTGTTTCGGAGGATGGATGAATTAATTGTTATGTAGATGGAGAAGGATTGGTTGTTCTATCGAGAGATCTTGGGAAATATCGAATGCTTTCCCAATGTTGTGAAATTTCAAACGGTGGGAGGAACTTTCGAGAATGTAGTATTTCTTTTCGAAATCATTAATAGTTGGCAGTTGCATTAATTTTTGTACGGGTTCGTGCGCACTGCACTGGTTGTTGTTGGTTGTCGATACCTTCGAGAGGGTGGACCTTTGGAACTTGTCACTGGGTTAAGGCTCAGGACTAAAGGCCAAAGAAGAATATTCGTATTGGAGTACTCGTTACTAAAAATACTTGTTATTGAGAATACTTGCTATAAATAATACTCGCTATAAAGAATACTCGTAGTAGAATACTCTTTATCTTGTTTTATTTCTTCGAAGTATGTATCCAGCCTTTCCAACCTTGTAATATCAAGCCCTACAGAATCGTCCGAATAAATCGAGCACACTTTTCGGAATCGTTCAAAAATACCGGCAACTCCACCCCGACGATTATACGATCCGAAAAGTCGTTGAAACGGCCGGTGGTGAAATTTAGCCAGGTTTCAGGGGGCCCGAAGTTTAAGACCGTAATGCCCACGTTCGTATAATTTGAGGTCTCGCGCCGCCATTTAAGTCGCACGTGCCCTCAGTCCACCACTGAACGCGAACATTATTGCCGAGCTTAAAGCTCGCGTGCCTTGTAATCTTGAACAGTGGGAACTATACATAATGCGGCAATTGCCAGCTCGTTTCGACGTGCTCCCCAACGCGAGTGCTTTTTTTCCCCCTCGACGCTTTGATCGCGACGCGCCACCGTACACGCAAATTGGATCCCGCGGTCCCTTTTGAAAAACACCGCGCGTTTCGATCGGCTCGGATAACGCCAATACACCCCTCCACCCTCCTCCCTATCACCCTTCCCCTCTACCGTTCCGATCCATCGCGAAACTTTGCAGCTTTTCGGAAAGCTCGATGCGAAAGGCTCGATAACTATTTGAATCCGCTTTCGTTCCGGCTCCGCGTTATAAATGCGTTTTTTCGTTCGCGTAAACGCTCAATGGGACTTTTCGTCGAAAAATTATAATAATCAAATGACGAAATAGCATACCAATTACCTTTAATTTCCCGCGAGTTGTAATCCCATTCGAATTGTTCTGTTTTATTTGTTATCATAGTTTCGAAGCAGAGTTCGATATTTTTATTTTGAAAGCACGGATCGCTGAAAATTGACGAAACTTTTGAAAAACGGCACTTTGATCAACAGCCCGAAGGTGCCGTTTCTAACGTATTCGAACACTGCTCGAAAGTTTGGAGCACCCTTCGATCTTCCAAAGGAGAGAACAGTTCTCGTACGTGCATAAACGTTTCACCGAAGATATTATCCTTGGGAATTGAGTAAACTCTCTCTGCAAACTTTCAAAATTTGTGGATATGACCTATTGTTTAATAACGGACGATAACTGTCACGTGTCTACAAAACGGTATCGAAATAAAGAAATCTAGACTACTCAATAAAATTTCAACGACAGCGTATGTAATTAAAGCAAACTTCTTTTTCCCTTTAAGCTGTAAATAAGCATTGTGAAAAAGTCTAGATTTGCAGTCATTTCCCGGGAATTAATTCCCAAAGAAGACTTTACCTCAAAGCGAGCGATCCAATCCCCACAAGGGGAATGTGCCACCGATAAGTAGAACGTGACGTTCAGCTTTGAACGTCTGACCATGCACGGGTCACATCCCCTTCCGATTTCTTCTCTCTTTATAGTATCGATGTCCGATAGGACGAAACAATTTTTATCTTACATTATACGTATCTAAATAACGATAACTTTCAAGAGGCAGTGTACCTATCTACCTTATCTCTCCAAAATAAAATTTCCTTACTCCTTAAACCATAAATAAACATAATAAGAAAGTCCAGATCCGCATTCATTTCCCCCAAGTTACTTCCCAAACAAGGCTTCGATAATTTTCAATAAACAATGCACCTGTGCACCTATCTACCTTACCTATATAAAACAAAATTTCGTTACTCCTTGAACCATAAATAAACACAATAAGAAAGTCTAGATTCGCATTCGTTTCCACGGAATTAATTCCCAAAGAAGACTTTACCTCAAAGCGAGTGGTCCGGTCCCCTCAAGGGGAATGTGCCACCGATAAGTAGAACATGAACGTTCTCTGGCAGCCACTGGTCGACCAGAACGTCTGACTCTGTACGACTCGTATATCCGTCCAGGACCGATCTTTCTTTCTCCCTGCAATATCGATGTTTGATAAGTATCCAAGCTTTCGGCGCGGGGCTGACGTAATCAATCTTGCCGGATTTCGCGACGTCCCCGCGTTCGACGGGATATATATATATATATATATATATATATATATATATATATATATATATATATATATATATGTATGTATGTATGTATGTATGTATATATATCCTCTCCTTCTCTTTTGAGGGATCGTCTCTACCGTATCCCAGATTCACCGGAAAGAAACGCGACCGATCCTGTTTCGTCGTGACGGGCGTCGTTTTCGGGTCCTGCCCCTTCGGGATCCCGCTTTGCACACGCAGCACGTTTCTCCTGGCCGTAGCCCGCTAGGTATCCATGCCTCTCACCCCTTTTCCCTGCCACTTTATACATTTTTCCTATCACATTCGCGTTGCCCCGTGTCCGTGCCAGCGACCGAATCTCCCGTTCCGTTTTAAATCTGGCTCGGGTGATGTATTGTCCAACCAGCCGTTTGTTTGCCAGCTAACTCGGACGCGGAAAAAGTGGAGGCCTAAGAAAAGACGATCCGCGGTAGAGAAGTCAGGCAGGGGGTCGTGTGGCGTCCAGGAATACATTCGCTGGTAAAATAAAAACAAAATCGGGGAAGCGTGCCGACCTCCACACGAATTTCTAAGCTTCGTATTATATATTTCTCTAAGTTTCATAGGGGAGGACAAACGAGTTGGATAAACACCTAGACTGTTTCAAAGGTACTTTAAACGATTGTTTATCAAGTCTAGCAATGTGCAATGTGTCATTTCTTGGATTATACCCAGTGATCCATTAAGATCTGGCACCAAAATTACCTAGAAATCATTTTTTACGTAGCAAGACATATCGAACGAACTCAATGAAATACAAAGCATGACAAATACTACTACTTACTTTTGCTCATCAAGGTATAAAATTTGACTTAGCCACAGAAAAGAGTACGATAAAACCGAATGTAAAATTATGAACGAAGTAAGTAAGGTAAATAAAATAAGAAGAATAATAACAATGTACATATCGATCGGTACACAAACAACAAACCCTGTAGATCTGTAGATCCAGAACTCCTAATGGACCATCTTGAACGAAACTGATTTCGATCGTCCTCTCTCTACGTTTTCGGATTATCGAAAACGTCACCGGGCCGGTTTTTCTGGCAAATTGTAAAACGTCTTTCACAGTCGTCCTCCGGCTCGTAACAGCGCGTCTTTTTCTTCTAAGCACCTCTACGAATGCTCGTAGCATCGATAATTCAGAGCTGAATGGAACTGCTTCGGGACAGCGACGTCTCTCAAGAATCTCTTCGCGCGTCGCTTTTCAATCTCGAATCCGGAATTCCAATACGTGCCGGACCCGTAAACGTCCCGCCCGTTTACAGCGACGACGCGAGCACACCGACCATTGAAGACCGTTTTCTGATTACACACAGCCCCAGACGACGCGACGTTTTCTTGTTATACCGGCCGACAGTTTCTCATTATAGATTACGTTCACCGGGTCGTCTCGAACGGAGTTCGCGCGAAAAACATCCCGCTTCTTTTCCCTATTCTTCCGTTCCCCTATCCACGACGATTCGCTATTGTAGACGGCTCGCGATCGCGTCCATAAGCTGCATTATTCGCGCGGAGCTGTTTTCCACGGTGAGTCTCGACGCGAGTGCAACGACGATTACGCAAATACCGGCAACGGTAGGATATTCAAATAACGTCGCGCGACGTTAAGTGCTCGTAGGAAATAAATCCAAATTAAGGAACGATGGCACCGGGTTTGCATGTACGGGGTGTCGGGGGAAAAAGGTCGAGGAACCTTTCGATAGTACAAACTGTGTTTTGGGGGAATAATGTACCGATAAATGAAAAGATGACGTTCTTGGAATTGTAAATCATTTTCGATCGAAGCGAGTCGAGAACTTTTTGGAGAGACGCTTTAAAAATCTGTGGAAAAGAGTGTTAATAAATGAAAAAATTAATGTTCTTGGAATTGTAAACAATTTTACGTTTTGGGTAGACGGTGCTTTGAAAACTCGGGGAAAAAAATGTTAATGAATGAAAAATTAACGTTCTTGGACTTGTAAATAATTTTTCGTTTTGGGTAGACGGTGCTCTGAAAACCTGAGGAAAGTTTCTTTAATAAATCACAAATTAACGTTCTTGGAATCGTAAATATTTTTCCGTTTCGATCTAAGTAAATCTAGGTCTCTGTGAGGAGATACTAAATTCGAAAGAAAATTTCTTTGATAAATGAAAAATTTACGTTCTTGGAATCGTAAATAATTCTCCATTTCGATTTAACTATGTTAAGATGTTTTCGAGGACTTTCTTGGGTAGACAATGCTCGTAAAATCGTGGGAAGGGAACTTCAAACCACCGAGAAATTAACGTCATCGGAATGATAAACAATTTTCTGCTGCTGAAGAGAACAAATCGAGGACTGTTTCCTCCGTTCTATTTTCCAGTGATTGTTCATTGTATCTTCCCTGAAAGTAAACTCACCACCGAAACGGAAACTTGTTTACTAAACCGAATGATTCAACAACAAACCGATAATCTCGAGTAAAATGACCTAATTCGAGAAGAAAGGCTCCCGGGAGTCTTACCTTCTCATAACAAATACTCCAGACCTGAAAATTTCCAAAATACTCCGAACTCTGTCATATCTACAAACAAAAAATCAAAATTGTCTCTCTGACTCATCTACTAGGTTGTTCAATAAATTTTGTCACTTTTTCCATTGTAAAAAAATACAATGACACTTCAAATTTGAACAACTGTAAATATACGGAACGAGTTGACAGATCTACACAAAACTTTACACATGTTTGTCAATTGGTAGTACCATCTTTCGAAAAATAAAACCTATCACCTGTCTTTCATTCGACTCCACCCAATCCCTTCTTCCCCAACACCCTGTATACACGTTAAAAGTCTCGTCCCCGTTTCGTCTCATCGTTCGATTTTAAATTCTAATTTCACTTTACCGGTGATACTGTCTGGAAAACATTCGTCTCCTCTCCACTATGTTCCCTTCAATTACAATGGAAGAGAGACTCGAACGAAACGAGGTCGAGACGTTTAAAATATACAATACGTATACGGTTGTTCGGAATGCTGTCAGGTAGGGAGGGACTACATCGTTCCTCAATTATCGCGTGGCGGCTTATCGACCGTTTCTCGAGTGGGATAAGGTGGAAACGACCGGTTCTCTGGCAACCCTGAACCTCTCCTCGCAAGAGGTACGTATTCTTCACCGTGAAGAATTCGATTAGGGTGGCGCGCAGCTCGCGAATATCGTCCTCATTGAAACTTGGACGCGTCGCGTGTCGTCCATTATACGATTCCATGGGTAACTCCGTCAACCGGGGGTCCCGTTTAATTACAAATTAACAGGTTTAATCAGGAAACTTGGCGGCTGGAGTAGCCTCCGTATTTTCGCGTCAGCCTCCAGTCCCGCAATATTATCACTATCGGCGCGGCGCAAATACGACCTATAGCGAACCGCATCGTTCATCGCCGCCTTATTGGCTGAACTTGCCAACTAATTTTATTAAAACGCCTTTCCACCACCCCCGACCGAATTTCATTCGGGACTACGGTCTCCCTCGCGACAATTCCCCGAGAACGCCAGACAAAGGAGGGGGGAGAAAAGCTTCAACCCCCTTGTCGGGGGGTGAGACCGTATCGTCGGGCTTCTTCAACCCCTAGACCGCCCAAGGCTGGCTTTTTCTCCACCCCCTCTGAAGAGTCTTCGTTTTAATCCTCGAGTCTTTCGTCCAACCCTACCCCCACCACCCGTCCGAGGATAAATCTATTTTTTTGTTTCATGGAACATTTGTTCGGAAGAATCTCTATCCGTCTCTAATGCTTGCAAATTGCACGACTTTTAGGTGTACGTATACCACCGTTCACCGAGTCGAAAGGAAAAAGCAAGCGGAACGCTTTTACGCTCCGACCACAGAGGGGACAAAGTGGAGAAAGCTGAGGGAGAGAAAAAAAAAAGTTTGAGAAGAAACAAAGCGCGAGTGCCGGTGGAAAGTTCGTGTGGTAAAATACTGGCTCGATGTTTATTTACTTTCGCGTTTCCCCCCCGTTTCTACGATGCGCGACGCGTGCGCGCGTAGTTTCCTCGTTAATGGGCACCGCGCTACCCCGATATAGAATATCGCGGTGAATTACGACGTTTGGGACCGTTTTTTGATCCGTTGTCTCGCCGATAACGGTCCTTCGGTTCTGAAAATCGTGAGACAAGACTCTGCAGTATTTCGTTGCGTGTCTCTGACCTCGTGTTTACAAGTATATGAGGAAGTAATCGATTGGTGACCTAAATGACAGTTCCTCGGAAACAGTGCAACGATTTATCAATCGATGTGCAAGAGACTTTGGCTTAAGACAGTCGAGGTAATCTTGAATTTCTATGGAATAAAAAGTTTCTTGAGAATTTTTTTGAAAATACTTTTCTTTAGTAATCGAACACAAATGTGTAAAAAATTTTCTGAATTCTCCCTGAAATACACTAAACTTTCCCTCTCTATTTCACTACCTTCCTCGACTTCGATATACATCTAATAAAAAATCTTAAAGTATCAAGAACCATGACACCAAAATAAACGAATTGAAGAACGCAGAAATATAAAAACTACGCGAATATTTTTCCTTTTCATGTCATTTTTTTTTTCAAGTACCAAATAATTAAATGAGATTTCAATTTTTTTCCCATTTTTGTCCATTGCTACGCACACTGTGCACCGATTCTCGAACCTGTTCGAGTGTCGCTACGAAGTGACAC
Source organism: Ptiloglossa arizonensis (assembly GCF_051014685.1). Classification (NCBI taxonomy): domain Eukaryota; kingdom Metazoa; phylum Arthropoda; class Insecta; order Hymenoptera; family Colletidae; genus Ptiloglossa; species Ptiloglossa arizonensis. The sequence continues at coordinate 25,405,956 of NC_135051.1, forward strand.
GCTCCTCCGCGACGGCAGACGTCGACGACGATAAAGATCGTCACGACGATTCCATCCCGCTTGGCGATCATCGCAACGCCCGTTCACCCGGCAATAATAATCCACGAGAATAACGGAAACAACCATTAGCGTCGACGCGCTCGATTCGACACTGCCGCGTACTTTTATTGAAAACGTAATTTATGGAGAAAACACATCTGCGTAATAAAGAGCGGGTCGTTAATTTTTCTGCCGCGCCAGCCGTTAGCGGAACGGGAGTAATATTTTCGCGCGCATTTTACCTCTGGCCACGTCCACCTCGGCCTGCATTCACCCGCTCGCCGCCCGCTTAATGTTCCGTTGCTCCGGCAGAAACATTTAAATCGCGGCTGACTTTGGCGTTCTTTCAACGCTACCCCCCCCCCCCCCCCCCCCCGTCGTGTTCTCCTCTTTCGAGCGACAACCTTCTAACGTTTTCCTTTCCCTCGAGAATGCTCTGCTGGAAGATGCTCGTGGTTCGCGAGAGGGACTGCCATTTTTCGCCCTTAAGATCTCCGTGTCCCGGTTTTTCAATTTTTCATTAGCGTTATTATTATTGCGGACAGGGAGTGGCGATAATATTTGTAACATGTCCCGTGGGATAGATTCCTAAAGTCTTCTCTTCCATTCGGGAGAAAGCTTATTTTTCTACTATTATTCCCCTGTTGGCACAATTTTTTATCAATGATATTATTATGACCTGGGTATTTTTGGGTATTTTTTCCCTATTGGCTGGATTTGTTATTGGTGTTTTTCACCCATCGATGTTGAATATACTATCGAGTCTTCGAGAGTTGTCCGTTTCTCAAATTTCGAACTTCTGCGTCTTTAATTTCCTATTAATTCAATTTATTCTTAGTTTGATTATTATAAAGTAGATGTTCATTCATCGGAACACGATATTTACACCCCGGCACACCAACCTCCTAAAATTACCCTTCCTCTCTTAACCCCGAGGATGATAAATTCGTGAGAGGGACAGCTATTTTTCAAATTTAAAATTTCCACCCCTCTTTTCATTCGTTAGTCTTGTCCTCCAGTTTATCACTGTCTAAGGGCCCCGAAAGCGTATTAAAAATGTCCGTAATCCGTGTAATTTTTAATTCTCGTACACGTGAAATTACACGTACCGGGGTATTTGTGTATACAACACACATGAAACGTGGATCTCTGAATCGTTATCGACGCAAAGAGATCGATCTGTCTGTGTGCAATATTCGCGTCTGTAATATCCAATAACAACCCCTTTAACATTTCTCATCCTCCAGTCAGACAGTAGCCATTTTTTTCAAATTCCGAACCACGAGCGTCCCTCTTCTTACCCATTAGTCCAAATAATTATCGGTATTATTGTTATTGCAAACGGGACGGTCAGCCATTGGCTTGCAATATTTACATCCGCAACGTCCACCCCGCGCGACCAACGTGATTAGGTTTTTGGCAACGAGCCACTGGCGTAGCAACAACCGCGGGCACCCAGGGCGAATCGATTTACAAACCCCGATCTCGAAACAAATTACGCGACCGATGTACGTTACACCGGGGCCGAGTATTCGAAAATCATTACAAAGCTGCGCCCGAATTGCATTATTCAATTATCCATGGGACGCAACACGAGATTAACAACGGAAGCGGTAACCGTTGACCGAGAGATGGATCGATACTACGACCAATAGATTCGTTTCTTCGATCGTTAATTAATCACCAAACGTTGCGATAAAATATTTTATACATAATCTATATATATACACATTTTTTTTCAATTCTTCCTCGTGGGTGCAACACGAGATTAAAAACGAGAGGAATCTTTGATCGAGAGATCGATCAACGCGTTTCTTCACTCGTTGGGTAATTACGAAACGTTACGTCAACGTAAACTTTTTTCTATCAATTCTTCCCGGTCGATTCAATGTACAACGAGTAACGGTTAAAATGGACGCTCACGTCGGGAAAGTTGACGCGCACTGTCCAATATTGTTAAATCAAACGCAGCCAGATATTGACTCGCCCGTTAATAAAATGGCAATATTAAGTTATCGGGTACACAATATTACGACGATATTGGGTAAATGTTTAATATGCAGATACCAGGGGGGGTAATCGATACGGAACGAATAAAAATCTAATTTCGCGCGCAGTTATGTTTTACCTCCGGTGCACCGCAGCGTATCGGGCGTGTATTCGGTCCGCGCGCGCGTTGCGGCTCTCTTCTACCCTCCTCCTTCGTTAATCGATGCGTTCAGCGGCGTTGTTTGCGATTTATTGTAAGTTGTGAAATGGCGCAAGTACCGTTGAATACCGGGTGAACCCTATTCCTTTTACGAATACTCATCCAACGGACACAATTTATTGACTCGTGGTGGTACTCGTTGGTCGATGGGACCCCATGGAAATTTTTCGATCGCTGATGGTCGCTGGCGACCATCGTGGTGGTGATTCTGTTAAATGTACGAGCTTATCGTGCCAAGAGGGGATAAAAGTGACGGAGAGGAAACACGACAAGGCGAATTTCATCAAAGTTGTCGCCCGTGGGTGTGGACTATCTAGATTGTTGTTTTCCTTGGGCCGCGAACGTTTCCACCATTGTCCCATTTCGGTGACAAATGTTTTCGAGAAACGACAGGTGTTGTCCCGGCGCGAACATCGGAATTAACGATGTATCGTGTCCCGTTAATGCGAAGGTGCGCCGTTACCGTGGATTTTATACACCTGGCCGCTCGACTGCGCTAACGAGGGACGATTTACGTGGAACATTCTCTAGGAAATAATTCTTACCGATAACGGTCGACCAATATTCTTTTAACGAGCGAATACCGACTGGACCGGGAACACGCTACGCGATGTTAAGGGTGAATAATTCTGAAACGATGTCGCGGGAAGGAATGCTTAAATAGGAAAATTGTGTAATTCTCGAGCGTCAATTTTGGTAGGTTTGGGAAAAAAATTGAAATTTTCTTTGTTTAACGTTCGAGAAGCGTTCTCGAATCATTTAGATTTGATTTTTTCTTGAAAAGAATTATACGCGGGCTTGTTAACATACAAAGTCGATCTACGCGATATTAGATCATCCTCGGTCCCGAGCAACGAGCTCACAAAGAAACTTTACTCTATTTCACCAATTAAAATCTTCACCATTTCAAACCGTGAAATTCGTCGTATTTTATTTTATATAAAATATCTATATGTATCCTACTCACTTTCAACTTCTCGATTTTGTTTTTTTTTTCTTCTCCAATTGTTCTCACTCTTTGTCGTACACTCTTCTTTCTTCTGACCACAGATAACCGCTAACGGGGAAATACAAACTCGACCTACGCGATATTAGGTCATCCTCGGTACCGAGCAACGAGCACACAAAGAGATTCTACCACGCTTCGCGTTATCGTTCCCCAATTAAAATCATCACCGTTTCGAGCGCTGAAATACCATTTTTTACCGTCCAATCCGCACGAAACACGAACTCGACAATTTTCACGCAAATATCCGCCGTGAAATTACCGGCGGTTACGCGAACGCGTGGTCTCGGAACGGCTGCTTCCTCCTTTCTGCGGGCTTTTTCCCCCCTTTCTTCGTGGTGACCAACCGCGAACTGGACATCGGCGTTCCCTGACTGCTAATGAACTCCATTGAAATGAATCGTCGAACCGATAATAATTAGCGTTCTACCGACTTTCGGTCCCTACCACCTACCCAATCCACCGGTCTGTCTTTCAGTCGCCCAACAATTCGTCGTTTCAGCCTCGTCTCGCCGACGCGTATCGAAAATGGCGGATCGTAATTACAAAGCGACCGTGTCCCGGGACGAGAAACATAGGTGGGTCGGTTTTCGGAAAAGGGTAGCACGACGGGCCTTCGTTCGGCTTTGCCAGTGACAGGTAGATGAAAAGCCTCGTTAAAATGTCTGCGATTCTAAGCGTCCGTAGGGGGTGGAGGTGGGGAGAGGACGCCGTAGCTGGGGCTATAGGACCGGGGAGTTATGTCGGGGGAGTTGAAGCGTCGGTCTAAGCATCGGGACTAAGTTACTGCTCCGCAGACGCGCTTGATGCACGAACTAATTAAACAGAAATTTAATACGCGGGATTAATCTGCCCGATATTCCGAGCTCCCTTGCGAACGGAATCTCGCAACTCCGCACTAGTCTTCGAGCATCTTCGGGCTGCCCGTTGATGATACTCGCAGGACGGTTCGCGGAGAGTTTGCTCCGTTCAGTTGGACCCAGAATGGTGCACTGTATCTACACAGGGCTAAACTGTGAGGTCCATTAACTGTGAGGTAATTCCTCGAATTCCAAGGTCATGGGTGTAGTGCACTCTTATGAAGGATCCTCACCGACTGAGCTGTGTTGGAAGGGTCTCTAAACTGTGAGAATGAAGGTACACAACTTTTTTTACAGAATAAACTTCTCTCTGGCGCACTATACCTGCGTAGGGATAAGAGTTGAGGTTCATTGACGATCATTCCTCGAATTCCAAGATCATGGGTGTAGTACACTCTTTTGAGGAATCCCCATCGATTGTACTGGATTCGAGGAATCTCCATTCTCTGAAAGCGAAATATACAATTTGTTTACACCTTGCACGGATGAATAAATTTCTTCCGGGGTACAATGCATTGGGTACTCTGAATTTAATATTAACTTTTTCCATTCCTTCCATTTCTCTCGTGCCGGTCCTTCCTGAGACACGAGGTATACTTTAATATACCGGAATGTGTCGGTAGTTTCAGCGTCGGGATGTACTCCTTCTGGAGTACGTGCAACGCCGTCGCTCGCTGGAGTAACTCGAAAAGAAAGAAGACAAGAGGGGTAGGATGCGATTCGTATTGTTCTTTTTCGAGTTGCTGGATAGGGGTTCGCTTCGAGATCGAAGCCACAGAAATGCTTTTACAGCGGCGCCAGGTGGCATTACGATCGGATTACGTACGATCGAATCGTAGGTGTTATGATTTTCTCTGATTAACATACAGCCAACGGGCAACGGAATATTGATAGATTTTAAAAGCGTTATCGTGTGCGCCATGGACGCCTGCATAGACTACCATTTATTATTTATGTATATTCTATAAGTGCTAATTAAAGCCGGATCGGAAACACATGGAGGCGAATGTAGTCGCGAGCGACAGAGAAATTCGTTGTATTTAACATCAGAATCCATTACACTAATTACACGGGATCCTGACGATTCGATGACGTGACGGAAAAACATATCGGGAGAACGTGTCGTCGGGCGTCCAGCGCCGCGGGAAAAGCTTTACGGTTTAATTACGAGCGCGTCACGAGACTCGTTATACCAATTACGAATATTGCCGATATTTAAATAAACTCCGTTTTCCAGCCCGGTAAATAGCCGAGCGGATTTCGCCGACGTTCTCTCGTTTATACCTGTCCACGTTAACGAAGTTTATTTGCTCGAACGCACCGATGATCTTTCACGGACACTGCTCAGCGATTGTCCATCTAGGGACAATATCGTTGACAGGTGTAAGGTTATCGGACACTCCCGGGTTCGTTTTATTTTGGATATCATTGCTGGAAAATCAGCACAGAGGGTCTGTAGAACTCGATCGATGAATATGTGACTTTAATCGAGGGTTCAGTTGTTCTGTACTACGTAACTATTCTAGTTACGAAGACTGTGGAAAAGTCGTGTATGTTCTAGGTGGTCGAGACAGAGGGATCGTATCTGTGATAGTATCGTTCGTTCAACTCTAACTCGCAACTCTTGGGGTCTGGAATTTAGAGTTCTGCTGTCCTTGACGATTATAGCGAGAGATCTAGTTATTTCGAGTCCTCCCCGGTTGGGACGATTACTGAACAATAGATATTTACAGTTTGACCGTGATAGGTGTGACCTTCTCAGCACGGTAATTAATTCATTGCCTCGGGAAAGATGAGAAAAATGGGGATGTATACAAAAACGGTTAAATTGAAACAATTATATTGTCTACAAACCGTATTGCTCTCAAAATTTACCCCCGTTGCCCCATTATTGTAGTTAAAAATGTTCACGAACAGGGTCGTGAAAATCTCGGCGTGGGTCAGAAATAACCCACGCCGTACATTGATCCTCCACGGGTTAAATTGCAGCTTCGTCGCGATTAAAGATCCTAATTCATCCGTACGTTTGTACAATCGTGAGAAATCAAGGTGTCAAGGGATAGAGGGGGGTTGACGAAGATGGATCCCGTTTATCCGATTGTCTCAGGCGAGAGACAGGCACGATTACCCCGTGTAAAGCGACAACGTATGGATTTCGGCGGGGGGGGGGGGGGGGTCGGACGGGCAAAGTCCTAATTTTCATTGTTTCTCGCGGGCGGAACCCGCGGCGGGCAGGAAGTCGGACGAACGCGTACCGTCTCGAAATGACTTCCACCGGTAGCGTGTAATAGCTTTGCCGAGCGGTAGATTAAAACGCTCGCGGGTTTTGGCTGTCGTCTACGCTCCGTCATCGTTTATGTAGCCGCTTCTGGCGGCGTGTGTACGCGGTGCCGCGGCTTGTCTTTGTATGCGCGCCAGGTTTGCGAGTGACCCCTCCGCAAAGCTACGCTTTCGACCACCCTCGAAACACGACGCTCGAGTTGTAATGAACCGTTCGTGCTCGCCGAAACCATTTCGCGTCGCTCTCTCTTTCCCATCGTCCCGTCACCGACCCCCCAACTCGCTACCAACCAACGCGAAAACCACCCAAATTCGTACGAGTCGACGCGATCGTTCTCCAAGGGGTGTTCCGAAGTATTTACCGCTCGAACCTAATACCCGTTCTTTCTCGAGCGCGAATAATCTCGGGACAAGCGTTTTCCAAGGGGCTTCCCGCGGATTTTCTTTCCCCGTGTTCTCATCACTCGACGATTCCCCGTGGCTAAACTTCCAGCCTCGACGTTGCTTATTCTATTCCCTGCGGTTGTCATACGGCAAGATGATGCGACACCGTGACAGCAAAGTTTGTCCGAGTTTTACCGGCGCGTCACCTTCCATTTCTCTATTACCGTGATGGCCGGAGTTGCTCGAGATTCGCGTCGTGAAACGAAAGGTCGCACGAGATTCTTTGCAACTCGGGAAACTATTCGAGCCGACAGGCTGTAAAATATCGGTACGGTTTCGAGAGCGACTCGATCTTGTATGTATCGAACTTGGGGAGGGTTCTGTTACGTTAGTAGTACGAGTAGCATGTAACGTCGTTGGTAGATATATATTCTAGACATTACCTGAACAAGAGAAGATTTCTTCGAGTCCTTCGATAAACGTGGAACAATTACGATAAGTGTTCTAGCACTTTGTATACGTCGTCCAGTCGATCTTGTATGTAACGAACTTTGGAAACATTATCAGAACAAATGTTTCTTTGTGTTTTTCGTTAAATGTGAAACGGTTTCGATAAATGTTCTAACACTGTTGTAAGTCGTCTGGTCGATCTCGTATGTAACGAACTTTGGAAACACTAACCCAAGAAATGTTTTTTCGAGCGTTTCGTTAAATGTGAAACGGTTTCGATAAGTTTTCCAATACTTCTAATCTATATGCCGTTGGAAATGGCACACGTATCTGTTTGAATGCCGTGGAGAACAATGTTTCGTTTCCCGTACGCGATCCGTCGAGGGGCGTAGAAGACTTCGAAATCCAATCAGGAATTTGTTGCAAAGTTATGGGATGTCCGTTTTGTACACTCGTAGCGGTCTGGACGGTCGCTCGGAAGTTTAAACATAACGGGACAAACTGACCCTTGGTGCTTGGCGGCCTGCTACGACCTCGGTGTAACGTTCGTCACTCGGGGTTTATGACGCGTCATTGTTATCGAGTTTAACACGTCCACTGCCAACTACAAGTTAACTCGTAGCTACCGCCATTGTACTCCACCTATGAGCAAATAATGAATACTGGGCGTTCTAGAGAAGAATAAAAATAAGTACACACTGAAGTATTTACCCGTTGGAAAATAAACTAAACAACAAGTTCTCTCGTAACTGGTGTTCCATCCAACTTTGACAATGAATGTGTCAATTTCGAAGTTTCAAAGTCCAAATTTGCCTCTAAAGAATAATACACGCTTCCATAAAATCCCCCATCTTGGAAATTTTGTAGATTACAATTTTTTTTAACTTACGATAATTCCAGATCACTTATGAACGATCATCGTTTGAGAACAGCTGTATATTTTTCAAAGCATTTATCTTGCGGGAATCCATGACGCGTCGCAGGCACATAGACCGATACACGAAGGTGCGGAATAAAGCTTTCGGTATTTGTAAACGACGACACAGGCTCGTTAAAACTTAACGCCAGCCACTTTCCAGTCACGCTCGAATTTCCAATTTTGGCGCGATTCCGCGAGCACGGAGGGGGGACACCCAAGCGAACAATTAACGCGAACGAAAATTCGGGATGACACCCAAATGGGAGAAGTGGGTCGGGAGGACGCGCCACTGCCCGTCGCGACGATAATTGGAAATATTCGCGATTTTTTGCGACACCCGTACTCCCCCTCTTCTCTCTGGAAAACGCAAACGTTGCTTTTTGAGCGTTCCGGATCGTCGGCGTCGTGGAAAAACGAACATGGAGAGGACACTTTAACGAGCGAAACGATCTTCGCGCCCCCTCTGTTTTTGTGGACGAGGGGGCACGAATGGGGACCATCGTGGAACTATTTATCGACTTGAACATTCTATGGGAGAATTCTGCGGTGTTGGGATCATGGATACCTAGTCTAGGTGCCGTGAACACCATTCGTACGAAGATCACCAATTGAAAATATTTCCCCCCTAGTAACCACTATTACCAGAGAGGAATAAGTCATACAGACCTCTCGTAATCATCGAGGATACAGCATGGAGCTACACTCCTAGGCTCTAGACCCCGAGAGTTGCAAGAATGTTTGCTCTCGGGTCATTTATGATATTGTAGTATCGGATTTTCGGCGTCCGCTTAGGCCTGCTTCGAGCGTAGGCCTAAACAAGATAACGTGCGCGGTTGGACTCGAGTTGAAGTAAACATTTAGCGCCGATCGGCTCGCTAGCTTTCCTGGAAGGCACGAGTATCCTTTACAAAGGGTCTTGTGCGACGACCGAGCGTGAGAATGCATGGGGATGAAAGGAAATACATGTGGTTCGGAGAAAGTGAAGAGTGTTTAGAAAAGACGGGTGATTGGGATGGCCGAGCGTGGCCGAATGTCTGAAGTGAGAGAGACTGAGGATTGGAATGAAAGAGAATGAATGGGAATGACTATATAGAGCGCGAGAAGAACGTAGGAACACAGTATGATACAGTATGATATAGTATGACAAAGTATGACGACGAGAGTATGTCCGAAGAGTGTGTCGCGGACGGTATGACTAAAAAGACGATAAGACGAGACAACTAAAAGACGTATCCAGCGAAACTAACCACTGACACTACATCTAACACTATCATCATTGTAATATATAATATTATTAAATATACTTTAATATACCACATCAGAGCAATAGTTATTTGGGGGCTCGTACGGGGATAAATCATTCAAAAGGATCTCTCCTCCAGAGATCCAAGTGATAGGAGGAGAGAACGAAACAACAATATTGAAGTTTTACGTAGACAACTAAGGTAAAATTTACCTCTAGTAATCACCTTTATGAGGAGGATTTGTTGCACAATATCTCGACCTTTCTCATAAGTGAATATAGACTTCACTCTCCACTTTCCAGCAAAGGTATTGCTAGGTTACCTTTGTTCCCAAAGTTTAACTCGTCGTTCGGACTCCTCTAGTCCTTACCAGGAGCGAAGAGGTCAGAGTATCACACAAAAGAGTATATATACCCTAGTAGTCACCACTACCAGAGAAGTTGGATCAAGAATTCCTTTACTTTTCTCACAAGTGCTACCCTAGACTTCACTCTCCTGCAGTTGCAAAGATATTCCTAGATATTCCTAGATCTCTCTTTCTACCATGTCCAGCACACTTCCCACCAGGGATAGGAATATCTACCCCCTAGTAGTCACTTCTATCAAAGGTAGTTTGTTCCAGAATCGTTCTCATAACTGAGTCATATACGCAAACTCCCGCATCGAATCTACACATCCGTCAACTCACCCGTCAGATCACAAAGAAAGAGAACGATCCAACGCTACACCAAGAGATGTTTGACTCGAAATAACCAGTTCTCTCGTCTTCGAATCCTCGAGAACACGGAGGACCCTAGACCATGGACTCCAGCAGCTACGAAGGATGTTTGCTCTCGGGTCATTTTTGCTGCTGGAGTTTAACACCGTGCCGAGGGGACGGTCCGCGCCCAACCTTCCGCAAGCGGAATTTATCGCTTTATTTAAAGGGTCGCCGGTACGCGTACTCGGGTCTCGCGACTATTTACCGTCTTCGTGCACGCCAGCCTGCTCGGAGTCGTCTACCCTTATCGTCCCACTACTAATAGTCGGAGAAAAGAGTCTTCGCGGGACCCCTTTCTTCGATCAAATATTTACGAGGCCGATAGCCAACCCCAGGGGCTAATAATTGCCCAAAGGGGGGACGTACAAACTGCCTGGAACACGAAATTGTCTCTCCACGGTAAGAAACTTTCCGTTGTTCGTGTTTCGCGAGGCTGCGAATAGACTGCTCCCGGCTAGGAGCTTGGAAAATTTCGCGAAAGGGATACCAGTTTTCGTGCGTTGCCCGGACTTCCGTGAACCGTTTCCGGGATCACGACGATCGATTCCTTCGAGCGTTGAGAATACCAGTGGGAACTAACGGCCGCAAAAATTGCCGCGGTAACGACCGCGGTAAAATCGACGCCCTAAAGACGCGGGTCACGCGGGACCATAACGTCCCTTAACGGCCCGTCTTTGTCGACGTCGCGACGCGACGAATCGTCGAACTTTGCAAGCTTTTACGAGCTCGTACGCGCGACGGTAAAAGAAAAAAAAAACCCCCTCCAACGGATGAAAGGAAGTCGCGACCATAAACTCTCTTTTGAGACACGCTCGCGGTCCGCGATATCGCGAGAATCCTGGTCTGGTCGTTATCAACAAACCGTCATCCGGAGCGCGAAGAATAGTTCGAAGCTGGAGCCGGACGAAATGCCTCGCGCATCTGCCTGGAGCGAGGACACTGGAAGGCTGAACGACCCCTGGAGTCGATCCCTATTTTTCCAAGCGGAATTAAGATAAAGCCGTACCGTCGGAAAGGTTCGTCTGAAGGTTTAAATTTCCAACTCGAGCGCGCAATTCTCTAATGTATCCGATCCTGCTCGACGCGCTTGGAAGAGCACTGTTCTTGCCAGAGGGGGCTTGGTTTTCGGTTTTATTCGTTATCGATCGCAATTGCGCGCCTCGAAACATCGTCGATCGAAGAGCCTGGATTTAGGGGGGCTTTCGACCCCTTGGAGATGAATTTATAAAATCCGGAGCTATAGACGGAGAAGGTGTTTCGCAAATACGCTGAAATCCGGAGAATCGTCTGTACCGACTGTACTATCTTTCTTCAGAAAGAATCATTCCAATGATTACTTACACTTCTCTGTCATTTTTTTCTGTAAATATTCCCAGATGGTACGATGTATGGATTTAGGGGTGTTTTTGCCTCTTCTCAATGAGAAGAATATGTTTATAACGTATCGAACTCACGTGTGCAGTTCTCCGAAAAAAAATCTTAAATGAAGCTTGGTTTTCGAAGCTCCGAATTCGAAAGCTCTTTTAAAGCTGAGAATACGGGATACCGTATTCAGTTTTATCCTCTATCGATCGCAATTGCGCGCCGAAACATTGTCGATCGAAGGGCCTGGATTTAGAGAAGCTTTCGCCTCTGGAAACGGGCAAAAAAATCCTTCCTCTATTTACAAAGTCTGTTCTGTAAATAGAAATCGAAAAAAAGTCTTTTAAAATCTCCTGTCCGTACATACACTCCGTTAAAAGGGAATGACTTTAATGATCACTCGCATTCTGCAATTCTGCAAAACATTGTCGATCGTAGGCTTTGGATTTAGATAAGTTTTCGCCTCTGGAAATAGACAGAGAAATCGTTCCTTTATTTACAAAGCCTATCCTGTACATAGAAATCTGAAAAAAGTCTTCAATTCCTTACTTCGAATATACACTCCGTTAAAAGTGATTGACTTCAATAATTGCTCATATTCTGCAATTCGTTCCTTAAATATTAATTATTATTCACGTATATAATTGTATAATTATTGGTGTAATTATTCAGATTCTGCAATTCTCTCATCAGGCATTCCCCGTAATTACTCACATTCTGCGATTCTTTCCTTGCGCATTTATTACACACATTTTCGAACTCCAGGACAGTTCTCTCCAGGAAAAAAAAAGAACTCTTAACGAAGAGCCCGGTTTTAGAGGCTCCAAAAGGTGAAAGCCCTCTCGAAAGCGTGGAACGATCGGGAACACGCGTGCCGTACGGTTCGCGTTGGGGCCAATTTCGAACGGCCATAATCCGGGCGCATAAACGTCCCCCGGTGAAAAGACACCTGCCAGCGAATCGCCGGCCTAGTCCCGCTTCGCGCGCATCCGGCTCGCTTCAACCGGATCGCAATAAATAACCGGGCTTTAGGGTCGGCCGTGGATACTTCCTTCCGATTGTCTGACTTGCTCTTACTTTTACTGCTACCCGTTAACGACTCCTCCTCCCTCTCATGGCCTTTGTTTCTTCCTCCCCTGAGCGAACCGCGAGGACTCGTGAAATTTTATCGAAACGTTCGCGTAAAACGAACGCGGAACTGCATCGCCGCCTCCCAGCGTGTAGACAAGCCTCCTGGTGCGTTCAGAGCAGCGTATCCGGTAGAGCGAAGCGAGTCTTGTGTGCCAGGAGTGGGGGAAGCCAGTGTGGGCGGAGCGGTGAAAGCCAGCGTGGACGAGGTGGGGGAAGTAACGAGTGTACTTGCATCGGTATAAGCTGTACGTAAATACCTTCCTCCACTCTACCCACGCTGTCTCTCCCCACTCTATAGACTCGTGCGTAAGGAGTGAGAAAATGTAACTGTAAGGTATACACCTTGTATCTAATGTATCGATGCAATAGGAACGCACATACTTCTCTCACTATTGGTATATCGATACAATATGAACATCTGTACTACTCCCACTTTATCCATGCTGTCTCCTCCCACTTCCTACCCTCATGTGTAAGTAGTGGTGGAAGACAGCATCCACAAAGTGGGAGAAGTAACAAGTACTATGTTGGTATACCAAGTATAAGATATAACGGTATATATAACTATTCCCACTCCTCCATGAGTATATAGTAGTTACATACACTTCCTATTATACAGTAGTTAGATACACTGGTGTACCTTATACCTAGTGTGCTAATACAATACCTACACCCCACTCTGGACATACTATCTTTCCCACTTTAGGCATACTATTTTCTCCCACTTTAGCCATACTTTCTTCCCCACTTTAGGCATACTATCTTCCCTCACTCCACCCATACTATCTTCCTCCACTCCTCACACACGAGTATTATTTTTCTGGCCAGACTGGTTCAAAGTTACCCTCGTTAGGTATAAACTGACCAACGATGTAATCCTTCACGAAATCTTTAAAATAATTGCAGGGATTTTTGCGGAAACTGTGTCCCCTCCGCGACGTTTTCTCCGCTCGCGGATGAATTGCAACGAATGCGGAATGCGAAATCCCCGGTGGTTGGCATCCACGGAATGGTCCCTCGTCCTTGAAAGCCGTGGAAAAGCTAGACGACTTCCCGCGGAACATGATCAATCAAAAGGAGGAGAATATGCAGCCACGCGAGAGGAGACTGACCGACTTTTTCTCCTTCTTCCACGAGGGGGTGATTTTCTCTTTCACCCCTTTCTCATCTTGCCCGGTTTCTCTCTTTTCCGTTTCCCCCATCCAACCCTCATGGGAAAGCTCTTTGAGTGACCGCGTGTTAGCCACATTTTTGTCCCTTTTATACCGAGAATTCATCGTCGGAGAGGAAGCGGAACACCGGCGCGGAAGCCGTGCGCGCGGTCGGTAAATGTCACGCGAACATAATTTATTTACGAAACGAGGAGACAACGGATGAACGGCTACCCGATGGGAGAAATGGTATGAAATCGATCGATCTTATCGGCGCCGTGTCCTCCGCCTGCTGTCAGTTTGTCTCTAAGTCGATTTCATCTCGGGAGGGTAAGTTGATCGTGGACGAGCGTTCTCGATCGAAGAGGAACGCGATTACTTGTGAACGACGATCCTCAAGGATTTCTAGAACATTTGTGCGTTATCTATTGCGTTGATGAGAAACCAAAATCGAAAATTGTCACTAGGAAAAATTTTTGTAAAGATTTGGAGGAGATTGTTACAGTTGTGCATCGATAATGAAACAAAGAAGAAAAGGAAATGTTCAGGAGCGTCTGGTATGTATCTATGGAGATGATCCTTTGATTTTTCTAAATAAATTTTTCTATGGCGAAGCTCAGCATTGGTGACTGGTCAACGCGACCAAAAATCGGCGAGTTGAAAGTCGTCGGTTTTGTAGAGACGACTCGAGTGCATCCAATATTTATCTATAGGGATAATCTCCCTCCGATTTTCAAAATAAATTACTCTGAGTTCGATCTGCACGAAAGTTGCTCGTCACGTGAACCCAGTATATTCGTTTTGACGCACTCGATTGCTCATATTTTTATGGCCGTGCGTAATCGTTCATATACAGGGTGCTCCATGATTCACGGTACAAACGAGGCCAGGTAGAATTTATGGCCCCGGAATAAGACGGAAATCGAGAAATTGCCTCGGAGGCGTCGTTTTCGAGAAAAATGCATTTGAAAATCGGTCGAGTGCGCGTGCACCTAATGGCTGGCGTTACGGATTCTAGTACAGACGTTTAAAGTGTCCTTCGCACGCCTTAGGAACACGCCAATAGCGATGAAATACGTAACGTCGGTCATTAGGTGCACATGCGTGCTCGATTGATTTTTCAAGAAGAAAAAAAAATCGGTTGGAAAAGTAACACGGATCCAGAATTAACAATTTTCGAACGATCTCGAAATTATACGTAAAGTGCGTAGAATTACACATTGGAACTAAGAACGATGCAAAAACGTTGTAAAAGAATGTAAAAGAGTGTAAAAATTCATTTGAATATTTGAAAATTTGATTTTCGGAGTATTAAAAATTGATATTACAGTGGTCCCGGTCTCGTTGATTCGATTTCGTTATTCTCGGTTTTCGTCTCGCATCGAGCCATAAAATTTCCCTGGTTCCGTACCACAAATTGCGGACTACCTTGTATTTCCATAAAGCTGGTGGTCGTTGGCGACCCGGTCTCTTATCGGGCACTGGCCATCCGTCGAAAATCCCTTCGATCGGAGTTTCCAGCGACCCGTGTCCCGATATAGCAACGATCGTTCCTCCAGTGCCCCGTTTGCGAAGAGAAACGCGTAAAGTCCTTCCACCGGTAGCGCGTAGAGAACTGGAACAAGGGCTGTCGAACAACGAACGGTAACGCAAGTTTTATTTCGGCTCTTAGTCACCTCTCGTCCCGCGGCATAGTAAAACCTTTTACACCGTTCCCCTTTACCGCCCCCATTTCTCCGCGAAACGGTTCCGAGCGTAGAAACTAAACCCCCCGCGCTCCGTTTTTGTCGACTCTTCGCGCTATATCTCCCTTACATACCACTCGCGTGACTCGTTCGCAGACATAATAAAAACCCCTTTATCCATCCTCGATCCCCGTGTCCTCCCACCGTACGTTCTCCATTACCGCGTTTCCCCCCGCGACTGGCCATGTTTCTTTAAGGACCCCTCTGCTCGTTCAATAGATGACGACAATGTTGCTCCTTTCCGCGCGGAGATCCCGCGAGTTCCCCGAGTTCATCGCGTCACATGACCCATCGTGTATAGAGCGTTGAAAAGATTCGATCCGTCATTTATTTTTCAAATTTTCTACGTCAGATTCCTGATCAGCGACCCCGAATACCCAAGAGTAACCATTTTTGAGCAAATTCAAGTACGTTTCTCGGTTTCGATCGCGTTTAGTCGATTTGGGACCACAGTGAGTCGCCTGGATGTCGTTGGGTACCCTGAGAGGGGGCTAATTAATACCCCCTCCCTCTGGAAATGCGGTCAAAGTTACCGCGACAAGCCCCCCTCTCTCTTGTTGTCTCGAGATTGAGGCCTCGGCTTCCCGCGACTAATTTGTTTCGCTAATTGAAACACCCTCGTCGCCACTCGTCGCGCAGGGACTTTGATCTCGTCTACGATTCTTCGTGACGGTTCGAACCCATCTGGCAGGGTATTTCTCGCGAAACAGACTCGTATCCGAGCGTTTCGAAGCGCCACGACGCTCGCCGCCGGCGAGAGGAAAGAAAACGGGTACGAGAACCGCCTGGCTGGATCCGGCGTCGTCTAACGACCCCGTATTATGCGTCCGTGGAAAACTCGCCTTAATTAAAGATTATAACGCGTGAAATGAATTCGAGCGAGACAGACATATCCCTGGGTTTCTCTGGCAGGTTCCCCTCCCCGTTCTGCGAGGATGAAACGGTGGGAGAAGGGGGGAAAAACTGAGAATTCAAGGTGAGGCGCGAGTAAGTCCCCACTTTCGTTCGTTTCGCTCCGTAACGCGACTGACCCGACCTCAACGAGCAATTTCCCAGTCCGATCAGTCCATTCGACCGAAAGTCCGGATTCTGCAACGAAAGCGGCCAACGACGCGCAAAGCCGGCGCCGAGAGGAACGCGAAATGGACAAGAATGTGACGAGGGGAAATTCTTTCTCCAGGTGACCGATGTTAATTTCACTTGTCGTTGGTTACGTATGGAAACCCGTATCGAAGGACCCTTTGCTGAGGGAACCGATAACAAAATTTTAATTGCACTCGAAATACCATTATAGGTCTCTTTGTTTAAGGTCGAGACTATGTAGAAAATCAATTGGTTGTGCCTTTTAAAAATTCCACACATCTCAACGATTGTACCAAAAGTACGTTCAAATTGGAGGGGGACAGGTTGAGTCCCCCACTATCGAGTCGATGGAATTAAGGCACATATTTCCCTTTATTTTATCACTCTCTATTATGTAAGCTACCATCCCTACGTTGACAAAATGCAACGAACAAAGTTTCTGGGTAAGGTACAATCAATTGAAAGTGCAACAAATATAGAGGATCACGGTGTGGATGGGCGGTGGAACTTGGGACCAACATTGAGCTCGTAATGAATGAGACTTGGACCCAACATTGAACTCCTGATCACAGAGACTCTATTCTAACGTTGGACTCGTAATTGCTGGCGAATGGTCGATAATGCATTGAACTCGTGATCACTGAGACTTGGGCCCAACCTCGAACTCACGATTCTTAGTGACCGGTTGAGGTACCCAAGGGGCACCAAGTTTATACGGTTTTAACACCCAATGAAACGTGCGGTGG
The DNA here is from genome assembly GCF_051014685.1 of Ptiloglossa arizonensis. Classification (NCBI taxonomy): domain Eukaryota; kingdom Metazoa; phylum Arthropoda; class Insecta; order Hymenoptera; family Colletidae; genus Ptiloglossa; species Ptiloglossa arizonensis. The sequence continues at coordinate 25,423,325 of NC_135051.1, forward strand.
TGAGTGCTCCATCCCAAATGTGTACACGTGGTTGAAATTAAAGCGGAAGAAAATGGTATCCCGCCCCCGGGGAGGAAGGTAAGGGGAGGGGGGAATAAATTCGCCGTTACCGTTACTCCTGACGAAACGGCGGCAACTTTTTCCCCGGGTCGGGTCGCTAAAAGCAACGCAGGAAAACTTTTTCAACGAAATCTCCGCAACACGTGTGCCGTTTATTCTCCGCGGGACATCCGGTCTGTTCTACCGCTGGTGGTTGAACCCGGAGACCTTTATAATAATGTTACGCTCGTACGACAAAACGAAGGCAGATCCCCGAGACTCGTTACCGTTACGATCACTGCCGCGAGCACGATCATTGGCCTCTACCCTCTACCAGCACCCCTCCCTCCAGACACACATCCCCTCTCCAATGCTTACTTTCCTCTCGACGTCGAAAACATCGCGTCGTCGTCGTCGTCGTCGTCGTTTCCGTTATTATTCGGTTTCAGTTCCATGGCAGTTATAGAAACGCGATCCCAAGATGCTCTGAGAGAAACCCCCATTATCCCGGTACCCTCTTTCGATTCCCATGGCGTTTCCTTGAGGACGACTCTTCGACCCGTTGCGTCTCGAATAACAACCGAACGAAACGAGATTCGCGAGACGAGTTCCTCTTTCGAGGTACGCTCTCACTCGGACACTCCCCCGGTGTTCTGTTATTTTTTCAGCTCGGTAACCCCCTCTCCCCCGCGCCTTCTGTCTCGAGACGAGGGACTCCTCGTCGAAGTCCCGATCGAAAAGTGGACACGAGCTAACTCTTGCCAACGCGGCACGACCTTCCCACCCGGAAACGAGAGCTTCCTGTAGAGTGCGGGGCTTTGATCTCCGGGGGTATAGAACACGGGGATAGTTGTTCCGACTGGAATGGAAATTCTACCGCGACGGATATGTATATTTATTCACCCCTTAAGGTACATGAAATAATAATCAAGAACGATAACAACCTGTGGTAGAAATTTCACGACCTGGCGTAAAGTAGAAATATTTTAAAATGAACGTAGAGTGATTAATGGTAGAGAATCGACCATTCGCACCTCAGAACTACGGTTGTAACATCGTTGGTGTAACGTAGAAATATTTCAAAATGCAACTGTCTAAAGCAGAGAATCGATCGTTTGCACTCGGAATGACAGTTGTACACTACAGTAGTCTACAGACTACTTCTAGCGGTGTACGATAATTGTGACAAATTCTTCGGCGTGGTGTACGATAATTGTGACTACCTTTCTTGCGGTGTGCGATAATTGTGATAAGTTCTTCTACGTGGTGTACGATCATTGTGACTGTGTACGGTGTACGATAATTGTGGTAAATTCTTCGACGTGATATACGATAATTGTGACTGCCTTCTGACGGTGTACGATAATTGTGATAAATTCTGGAATCGCCGAGTCGATACAAGGAGAATCCAGTCGACAACGAGAATGTTGATTGATCACACTTATCGAGCACCGTCGGAACTAATTGTAAAGTACAATACAAGGGCTCTCCTCGAACGATGAGTAAACAGGGAATTTGAGAAGCAAACAGAGGCGGAAGACATTGACACGATCCGCTATTGGTTCGATACAGAAAGCCTATCTCGCTCACTATTCGGGGAGGAGACCTTCACAAAGATGCCAGACGTTCTCAAGAGCATGTCCAATACACCGTGTGTAAAGTAACCGAGTATTACGAGCCTCCTATTCTTAGCGAGCAGCTATTCCAGATTTAATCTGTATCAGCGAGGATATAGCGGTTACTTAGCGTCGGTTGTACGTTCTCTGTTCCGCAGACGATGAAACCACCGAGTATTAGCAGTGTCGCGTCGACTATCGGAAGATCGGAATTTACTTACTCAGAGGCACTCGAACGGACGCGCGCTGCTTCGACGGAGTGGCTTGTTGTCAAGCGCAAACACCCAGCAACAATGGCGCCCCGGTACAAAGAAAAATACGCCGCCGTAGAAGGGTCTTCCCATCGAGTGTCGTCGACCCGAAGGTACATTAAAGTTGGAAATCTTGCGACACCCATTGTCAGCGGTGTTTTGAAAAAGTATGCATACAGGGGAAAGCGGATTAAAAAGTTCCGTTCGGTTGTGGGTAGCAGGTGTCTCATTAAATCTGCACGAGTCGCCGTCGGTACGGTGCGTCGTCACAACCGGTGCTGTCAACGACGGAACTTACACTGTCGCGAACCACAAGGACAGACTTTATTATCGAATCGTGTTGCGTCTGCGCGACACTCCTGGCAACGGTATCGCGATTACACGACAATTATTTCGAGACGAGAAACAAACACTTTTCACCCCGGGGTGTAGATTGTTCAAGGGTACGCGATTTAACTTATTGCGTAACTTTTGTTTTTCGTGTATTATACATTTAAATAATATTAACGGTGGAGTATTAATCACGGACTCGTTCTAAAATCGTGACTGCTAATTATTTCAAAACGCGAACCAAGGAGATTTTTCAACGGTGTAGAGATTACGATCGCGATTAATCGCGTTCAAGTGTATAACTTTTGCTTTTTATGCATGTTATATGTAAATAACATTAACAGTGCGGTTTTAATTGCAGACTCGTACTGAAATCGAGATTACTTCGATGGTAATTATTTCGAAACGTGAACGAAATAGATTTTTCACACCAGAGGGAAGGATTATGGTCGCTATTCACAGGATTTTCAATTAATCGCATCGAAAAGAGCGGAGCGGGTATACGGTGGTTATATAACTTTTGGCTTTTTGTATACATCGTGGACCACATGGTCCACCAATTACGAAAAAAAATTGAGTCGAGTTGGATGGTCGATAGTATCTAAACAAACAATATTAACAGCAAAATACGATATGACAAAAATAGTATTTTCCAAACTGCCATTTTCTCCTCGCTTCATTTACCTCCTTCCAACGTGCTGTTAGCTCGACTATGGGCGAATTGTTGAAATTAAATTTAAATCTGTACCTCCGACGAAGGTTCCCACCTCTACTTGTCTTCGCGTATCAGCTGACTCCTAACGAACCTCCTGTTGTCATACCCGACGCGCTCCTAATCACGTACTACTAGATATCCTTGTCAACCGAGGTCTTTAACTCATCCTGCTCCTTACTTGCCCGCTAATCCTGCCAATAAACATGTTTTTCCCCCCAGTCCTTTGTCGCCGTGCCTCTGACGTCTTTCTCGTCGCAAATTACGAACAGTGTTCTCGCTTTTCGCGCCTCTTATCGCGTTTCGTGACTAGGTACTCCGCAAATTGAGGTATCCTCGAACAACGAATTCAAAAACAAAAAAAAAACAGTTTTTCGACCTCGTTGCACGTTGAATTAAAATCAGAATTTCAATCGCGGAACTATTTCACGACGAAACGAACAAAAATTAAAACCGTCCAATCTGTGTCGGAAGGGGGGGGGGGGCATTCTATCGCGTTATACGCGATTGGGTGAAAAATAGTCGATTTGGCGCGGCGGTGACGCCCTCCCCCCCTCTACCCTTCGCGCTCCCTCTCACGGTTTTTACGGTCGGTAATTGCCATTATTTGCCGAATAATTCGGTTTCGCGAACTCCGTGGAAGCCTTAACAACGATTAAACAAAGATGGATGGTGGCCGAGAGTCGAACGTCGATAGCGATCGGGCGAACGGTCGTTAATTCGAGACCCATCGATCCACACGATGCGGGAACTAGTTTCGTGGGAGTGGAACGAAAACGTGCGAAGATTCGAGAAGGCACGCGGTAAAGGGGAACAGATTCTCCGGACGTCCAGAAGGACTCTCCAATTTCCTCGCATTCACGGGCGGACAGTTCCGAGCGCGATTGCGCCGCGCCCTCCTAACTTCCAATTTTCAATTGATCGTTCGTCGTTGCACCGCTGCCTCTCCCCCAACTTTCCCAGGGAAAATTTCACGCCGCGCCCCGGTTTTCTCGCGTATCGAATATTATAAAATGTCGCGCGAAATCGTCCGTTTTACTACGTACTCAAAGTCCATGGACAGAAAGTGCCCTGAATAAACAAATCTTCTGTTTTTACTAGATAGAGAAAGAGAGAGAGAGAGAGAGAGATTTTACCAAAGAGATGCATGAACATCTAGTTGCACTAGTTGTAACCGGTTTAATTGTAGAGAAACAATAGATCGGAAGATGGGACAAAAATGACCCGAGAATAACTCACCTTGATATTGAGCAAACGAGAAAAATTCAAAGTTTTGTCTGTGGAATGACATATAGTTGAGAACTGAAAAGATGACTGATGAATTAAGGGGAATGTGGATAACAGTCTGACCAAGTACGATCCGTGACTACTTCCAGAGGTAAACTTCTCAACTCGGCACAGTACACGTTGCTCGTTTTATTCTTTTCCAAACAGCTATTCTGTTTCCAAACAGATACTTCTGTCCCATTTACTCACAGGTAGCATTATTGGCTACCAGTTAACCTCAAAATTTTCATATCACAGTATACGACGAACCAAGGTACAGAAAACGTTCGAGTGAAATAAATTCAAGGGATCGACGCAATGCGTCGTCGTTCGCGCGTCATTCATCCCTCATCCATGCCTAATCAAACCCCTCGGTCGAGAATATTCCGCGAAATCACTTTAGCATGCGTCTTTGATATCGCGTGCTACGGAACAGCCGAGATCCGAGAGAAATAAATTCAAGGGGTCGGTGTAACCACGTACACGGTGTACACGTCCCGGCAACGCGTCATCTTTCACGCGTCGTCCGCCGCATACTTCTTCTTTGACCGTTCACCCCGGAACACGGATCTCTTCCACCCCATACAGCCAGGGGTTTTCTCTCTTCTCGGTTGTGCTTCCGCTCGCTGGTTCGGACGTCGAGTGATACTACTGAAAATATTGGCGTACCGTTTCACGCCGTGCTAGGTATCTGTAAACGTCTCTCCATCGAGGAGGGAAGGAAAACGCGAGATTGCGCGCGGACACCACAGAGAAGGTATCATCAAAGATACACCTCCGAAACCACCCCTATGAATTTTGCGCTCGTTAGAAACGAAACGAGCTTGTTCGGACTTTACCACCCGAGCCGCGACGTTGCAACCAGGATCAATTTATCCTGTTATTGTTTAACCCTCGACTGTGGATCCATTCGGACCCACTCTAATCCAAACTCTGTGCAACAAAAATGATCGTGTGTCGTGTACGAATACATCAGTCTATATCGAAACTTGTACCTTCAAATGACCCTGAATTCAACACGAGAGGAGTCAACAGTACAACCACGGGGTCAATCTTCGAGCTATCGATGGCGTCGCGCTCCAAAACGAAGCGGAAATCGCGCACGCCGCAAGGGAGACACAAATAACGCCACCGGTTCGTGAAATTTTCGAGAAACGGAAGGTCGAAACAGCGATACCCCGTTCCCGAAAATTCAGGAATGATCAACGTTCGCCGGGCTATCGGTGTTCCATCTGGAAACGGGGAAACAATCGGAACAGAGATACAACCGGGTCGAAATAGCCGGTGCTTATCGTCGATACGATACACAGAGCGGGCCGGGCATCGATTAAAAGTAACTGCGTTCCGGCTATTCAACGTGAATTATCAACGCGATTTAATTGATTCCTAATCACTGGTAGCGCGTACCGCCCGCGCCGTTTATTGAATCGCGCGAACTCGTATCTCTTTCGGCCCGCTTTACGAGTCTTCGAAGGCTTCGCTCCGGATCCGATGGAACGTCGATCGAAATCGCGCTGATTAACTCTGTTTTAACTGGTTTCCAAATGCCAGATAATTTATATTTAAGCGTACTCGGTGGAATTTTGTACGAATTATCGTGTGCAGTGGAACCTTGGTCGCACGAACACCCGTTATGTGGAACTTCTATTGTGACGAATTTTCGATGTGGAAATACACAGAGTGGAATTTTGTGAAAATTATCGAAAGAACCTAGGTTGCACGAACACCTTCTTCAGTATGAATAATGTAGTTTCTGTTGTTATAGAAACATGCAGAGTGGAATATTGTCAAAGTTACTGCACACTAGAGAACTTTGGTTGCGAGAACACCCGTTATGTGGAGCTGCTGTTGTGACGAATAATGTATTTTCGATATGGAAATACACAGAGTGGAATTTTGTAAAAATTATTGTATACGAAGGAACCTAGGTTGCACGAACAGCTTTAGTATGAATAATGTAGTTTCTGTTGCTATATAGCAATATGCAGAATAGAATTTTGCCAAATTACAGTATAAGAGAGAGCCATGGTTGCTAGAACACCCGTTATGTGGAGCTTCTGTTGCGACGAATAATATATTTTCGATATGGAAATACACAAAGAGGAATTTTGTAAATGTTTCTGTATACGAAGGAATCTTGATTGCACGAATACCTACTTTAATATGAATAATATAATTTCTGTTACTATATAGAATCACGCAAAGTGGAATTTTGTCAAAATATGCCGTTAAGGACAAACCTTGATTGCGAGAACATGCAAAATATAAAGCTTCTATTGTACAAATACTGTACTTCCAATTACAATATGAAAACATAGAAAGTGGAATTTTTTACGAAATTGCTGTATACACTGTAACCTACATCATACACGAAGATCCGTTATACGAAGTTTCTGGATTAGGCATAATATATTTCCTATTACTATTATGTATGGAAACATACAAAGTGTTTATTACCTTCTATAGAAATTTATTCATAATGATTCGGTGTAAAATTGGAGCATATTGCACGTGAATTTCAAGAGGGTGAATAAAAAGGGTTGAACGAACGTGAGTCGCTGCCAAGGGAGGTCGATAATTTACAATCGATTTAGTTTCTCGAGTCGCGAGGTCGAGTGGACGGATCTCGAAGGTCCTCTCGATTCTTCGGTCCGAAAAATAGGAACACTCGAGATTCCTGAACGACACGGAGCTTAATTTAGTCGTTACGCCGAGAGATCGTCCAGAAATCTCTGGACGTCGAGGAAGTTAGCATTTTCTCTCTCTCTCTCTCTGATACATTTTCGCTAATAAGATGACACGCCCCACGGCGAAAACTGAAAGCCAATCGTCGACGACCGTTTCCGCTAGTTGCAATAGCGAAGGTTAAAGTTTACCCGGAACACAATTATGCTCGAAATAGATCGCGTTTAGAGATTACGAGGAACGCGCGATAACGCGAATTAGAAACGAATCGCATCAGAATTCTCTAGTTATTTTAGCAATACTTAATGTTAAGAGTTACGATTAACCAATGCACTCTGACAACACGTCAGACACCTCGTCGCAATGGTAAAAATAAAATGTGACCTTTGTTATATTAATTCTGTACGAGGGTAAGACAGTTAATCGATTGTCTCCGTTTTAATCCTACAATGGAGTTGAGAACAGTTTAAGTAAAGATATTTATATACTCGACGAGAATGATCAAGAATAGAATAGAATCCCAAGAATGTAAAATAAAATACGATAAAATTCTAACATACACAAATTCTAAGAAGGTAGAATAAAATTACTAAACGTACAACAAAATTCTAAAATTGTAGAAAGGAATTACCAAAAATAGAATAAAATTCCAAAAAGTGCAGAATAAAATACGATAGAATTCTAATATAAAATAAAGTGCAATAAAATTTTAAAAAGGTAGAATTAAATTAGTAAACGTACAACAAAATCGCGTAACATGAAATTACCAAAAATACAATAAAACTTCAAGAATGTAAAATAAAATATTTCCACGATTCACTCGAGGCTCCTTCGCGATCTACGGTTCGGGATACACTGGGTCGGAACGTTGCAAAGGTTAACATGGCACGAATTCGGAGCAAGGTTCGGTTTCAAGTTCGGGCAGCCGATTACAAGTGAAGACAACCGAGACGAAGAACACATTATTGCTCGCGATGGAGAAAGTAGGAAAAATCCACGAGTTTTTCGCGACCGTGATTAAAACGTTGATCTGGACGTAGTGGGAGGAGTTCGACGGCCTCGTATCGAGCCAGGGTCGTATTAGTATGTCGTATATGTTGTAATACGACGGGTAAAAAAATAATGAAACGAGGGAGCGTGCTGAAAATAGACAAAGTACGTCGAGGATGGAACAAGGACGAACAACCACGCGAGTACTTAAATGTACGCGCAAGTTCTCCGCGCAATCAATGAGAGCATCGTGCTTCGGGGAGAAACTTGTATAGTCGCTGGAACACCGGTATCGAGAAAATTATTAACGGTTTCGCGATGGAAAAATTCCACCCATCTTTTTTCCCCGAAAATCCAAGCTACATAAACTCTTTTTCGCGCAGATTCTTCTCTAATCTCGCACTTACCAATTCTGTCTTTCTTGTTTTTTTATTCCTGTACTTGAAATCCCCTCTCTCTTGCTCAGACAGTAAGTATAATCTCTCATTTTTCCTCGATTTGTGTCTTCTGTATCCTGTAAAAATTATAAACCCGTCATCTCTCACCAGTTTTCAAAATTTTCGTGTCCCTTTTTCCATATCTAGATCATAGGTGAAATCTCTCTCGACCATTTTCTGTGGATTTTTTCCAATTTTTGAAATCTTCGTGCAAGCTCTTCACCCATTTTCTCTCTTCTCTCCAATTTCCAAAATTTCTTCTCCTCTCCTTTACAGAAATAGTAAACGCAAGTCTCTCAACCCTTCCCTCAATGATTTCCAATTTCCAAAATTCCCACGTCGCCATTCCAGCATGTGAAACTTCTCTCTCCAGTTTTCAAAATGTTCACGTCTGCATCCTCTACCCAGATGATAAAGAAAAATCTCACCCTCTTTCTCTCGATTCTACCTCTTTCCAAAATTCTCGCACCTCTTTCTCTCTCTTTCGCTCTCTCTTTCTCTCTCTGCTCGTAACTACACCCCTCTGGGCCCTTCTCCCCGAATACACCCTCGTTTCCAAAATTCCTCCGCCTCCATTCTCTCGGCCGGTTCGCAAACTCGAGGCAGCGCCATCCACGTTGAAAGTCAACTGCGACGAAACGTCGAACCGAGCACATTCGTCGTCGCTCGTTAATATTCCACGTGCATTTAATTCAGCGGCATAATTAATTCCGGGTCGAGTCGGGGGACAGCTCCGAAAGTAACACCGGTTTTTCTTTGTGTCCGACCCGGTGCCTCGGGAAACTTTCATCGAGCGAAAAGCCCGCTCGAACGCCGCGAACACATTGAATTCACGGAGGTTCGTCGTTCAGGGGTTGCGAGACGTGTAAAACCAGCCTCGCTCCAACGGAGAACGAATAGAGAAGCAAGAGAGAGAGAGAGAGGGGGGAGAGGGATAGATAGGGGGAGGAAAAGCGAGGGTAGCTCGTCGAGGCGCATTCAGGAACTCGCGTTCACGAGGAAAACGCTTTCCGATTGAATCGAGTTATGTAAAGGACGGCGTGAATTTTACGCGGCGGTTTTAGGCGGTGTGTCGCACGAGAATGCCTCGGAATCACCGACAGAGACCACCCTTCGACGACCTTTTCCTGAATAACTTTCTAACGATCCTGTGCACGGCGTCGTCGAGACGTCGGTCCCGCTCGCGCGCAGTCTGTCTCGGCTCGCGATTCGCGAGACGCTCGCGTTTCCGCCGCGCCTGATTAAATATCATCGCGCGCGCCGCCTCAAAGGAAAACACCGAGAGAGGGTCCGGGGGTAGGGGTGGACGGTGAAGGTTTTTCCTTCTCCCTCCTGCGCGTACGGAATTGTAACGACCAAGGGCCCGTTTTAATCACCGGCGCGCGTCTCTTTGCGGCAGCGACGGAATTAATTAACGGAAATGAAAAATTCTCGTCTCGAAGTCGACTACCAGGGCGTAGCGGCTCGCTTTGCCCGGGCCAATTGCTATCTTCGTTCTGGTCGTTAACCGTTTTCTTTTTTTTTCTTTTATTTTTTCTCTCGTCTACGTTCCCTCGTCCCATCCGCTCGCTCGCTCGCTCGTCCCGGCCTCGAAAACGATAAAGTCGCGACGACGATCGACGTGCTCTGTCCGTCCGTCCGTCCGTCCTTCCCTCGTATTCTCGCGAAAAACAAAGGACGGAAAAGCGCGCCCGAGCTTTTTCGCTCGGCACCTAACGCGCGCGCGGTCTACGAACAGAAGATAAAAAGTTGCCACGGGATTGGACGACGTTGTCGCCCGAGATACTACCGTGCTTCGATCGATATTACAAGCAACGAGCACACGTGTTTCCTCACGCGCGCCCCGTTTAAAGGCATTGGGTAACAGTGTCCCAAGCGATGGACGGAAATCGAGAAATCGTAAATTTTGATCTCATTGTATTGTGTTACGGGACATTTTGTGCTTTGAGGAAATCACGTTACAAAAGTAACGAACACAACTGAGTATATTGAAAGCACGCGTGTTTTTTTTTTCTCGCACCTCGTTTAAAGTCATCACGTAGCACCATGTATCGAGGAATGGACGAAAATTCCTGTGTTACCGAGTATTTTGTGTTTTAAAGAGCACAAGTGAATACTATATATTACAAGCTCACAACGAATAAAATTTTTAAGAACAATCGATACAAATTCGCAGCGATCCTACTAGCGATAAGTAACGAATCTGTGCCCCGTTTGTAACGCAAGGTTCTCGAAACGAGCGGGCAAAAAGCCTCGGTTCTACCTCGATCTTACGAACTCGCGTTTTTCCTCGCGGGACGATAAATTCCCGGCGCGACTACACTCCCGCGAGTTTCTCCTCGTCTTTACGAGCTAATTATTCTCGTTCCGGGGGGTTTCGTCGCGACAACACGAATCGCGAAGAAATCAGCCAGCTCGGAGGTTAATTGGGTTGTTACATGCGGTTATCGCGGAACTCTGCGATATTAGCTTCGGTTTTCTCGTACTCGCGCGACAAACTTTGTTTTCTACACTTTTTTTCGTCCGAGACGAAAGAACGTGATCCATTTACCGTGGAATGCCTAAAAAGTAAGTTTCGTACAATCCTCAATTTGAAAAGCAGATAATAGGAAAATTCTACGTCACCTCATTTTCTCGGATTAGTTTTTCCTCCTTCCATATTTGCTCTCGCTCCATCTCACATGCTATTCTTTCTTCTCCGATTGTCATTTATTCCCTTTCGCTTGTTCTCTCTCATTCGACCGCCACAGTCGACGAAGTACAGATGCAACCGACTATTCCGCGTCCTACACGCTATAAGACTCCCCGTGGTCCCGAGCGGTGAGCGCATATCGAAAACTCACCATAAAGTCGTCCGAGTACCGTCGACGATTATTCTTCTTGTACAAAATAAAGAAGTTTGGCAACGTATACGATTTCTTCTCAACTTCTCGACCGAGCGCGAATTAATTACGCGCAGGAGAACATTGCAAACTTTAATCAGGAGTACATGTACCGTCTACACCGCGAAAGTAAACGCGCGATAATCGATATTGTGGTACGCGCGGATGTTTGAGCGTTGAGGAAACGTTCGAAATTGATTTTCCTCGAAAACGGGGCATCCCCTTCCTCTTTCACCTGGCATCTTTTGTTTATTTTCGCGCGCTGGAACGGATCGCGCTCTTCTACGAAACACCGTGTTCGTAGAGCAGAGACGGATTCTCCGGCGTCCGAGATACGTTGGCCACCGTTTATTTATTTAATTTACCGCGCTTCGATTCGTCTCGGGACGCTCGAATCGCCATGTTTTAGGAGCAACAAGGCGAACGTTCGCGGAATCTTTCACTGAACGATCGCTCCCAACCCGCCTCGCTGACGCGTCGTAAGGCCGCGAAGCGTTTTCCACCGTCTGTAACGTACAGTACACGCTTAAACAACGGAAACGCTCCTCCCACGAGCGTTTAACGAAATTACGTTGAAACGCGAAGAAGTACGCTCGCCTGATGTTCTTCGGGCACTTCCATAGATGGTGCCGTCCTTTTTCGTTCGATGTTTCTTCTCTCGCTCCGACCACATCTCACCCCCCTCCCCCTCTGTCTCGTCTCGTTCCTCTCTCCGGTCCACTTTTCTTCTCGGTCGTGTCCCCTTTTCCTTCTCCTTTTCTTCCATTCCCCCCATTTTTTGTCCCTGTCCCGCCTTTCTCCGCATCCAGCGATTCTCTCGGTCGACGAGCTTTAAAAACGACTCTCTTAAACCCGTTAGAATTACACTGGTCCTTTCTTTCTCGCTCTTTGCCGCTTTTCCTCTCTCGGGACCGTCCCCTTTTTACTTCTTTTTTCGAGAACTCCTCCCCTCCCCCTGCTTCTTCACCGACCATCTCGCCCCGACCCAGCTCAGCCCCTTCGTCGCGTCCCTACTTTCTCGAGCTTTCCTCGGAGTAAACAGACCTCGAATAGCTCGCTGATGCTACGTAATTATCGCTACGTGGGCGGAGAGAGCTTATCAGGTTAGTCGACGCTCGTCTAGCCGGGAAGAAGGTAAAAGTCCTCCGAGAGATTTCTTCCAACGAATGATGCCCGTCGTCGTAGTCGTCGTCGTCGTTGGGAAAGTCGACCAAAATTAGTCGGGAATCGGTATGCCCGGCGTGTCTGTTCCACGAAACAGCAGTTCTTCGGAAATTCAGGGGGACGTTTTACGACCAGCCGGGAATTTGTCCGTCTCGCTTCTTAATTGCCGAAAGGAACGCCGGCCAATGAAGGAACTTACGAACGCGCTTTCGTGGAAATACCGGGTCTTCGACGCCAATGGCGCCCAATGAAAATATTAACGTTGAATGGAATATATTGTAATGACGTCGCAACTGTGAGTACTCGCACGACATTGGAAACTCGCGTCTCGAATTTAGCGCTAGCGTGTCATCGAGTAATCCACTTGAGAGTGGCTCGCGTTTATAGCTTCTTTGATCCGAGAATCACAAACTATAAAATAGAAGAGAGAAGTGCTTTGCACCGGGAGTAAAGGTACTACCAGGAGGTCAACTGACTCGGAATAATCGACCCTCTGAAGCTATATTGTGTTACAAGGCTTTACGGAAATAAAGAGTTTTTAATGACTTGAATAGTCCGGTGGTTAGAGCACCTGTCCACCAAGCGGACCACCCGGGTTCGAATCCCGGTCAGCGTTCGACCGATTTTTTCTTCTTCAATTTTAAAAGAGAGATTCGTTCTTGTGCTTTCTATCCAGAGTTTCGGTGTCATTTGTTGAGAACAACTTATACGCGACGCGCCTTGGTTGACGAAAATTTGCGTGTGGTTGAAAACCCAACCCGTTCGTCGTCACATTTGTCAGGCCGGCTTTGTTGTGTGTAGGCCGGCAGCCATATTGTTATACGAGGCTTTACGGAGGAAGGAATCGTCGACAGCTTGGATAGCGCTTAGTGGTTAGAGAGCACACCTGCGGTGTAAGACGAGGTTCGAACAACAATCCAAATCGGTTCCTATACCTCTCGTCCTTATCTCGTCGTTAAATGAATACACAGATACTATTGAAGGCTGATTTCCAAAACCTAAAAAATTAGTTATCTCTACTAAGAAAATTTTCACTCTAGATTAGACTCTCTAAGTCTTTAGAGTTGCAGGGAATAAGTACTTCTAGAATATTTATAAGTTCAAATATTTAAAAATTCAAAAATTCAAACATTTGAAAATTCAAATATACGAAAATTCAAAAATTAAAATATTTGAAAATTCAAATATTTAAAAATTCAAATATTTAAAAACTCAAAAATTCAAATGAACATAGAGTAAAATCTTGTCTGTCGTCGTAGCACCTATAGTAAAGGCGGCTTTTCGCCTATCACATCATCAGAAGATCCTAAACAAAAAAAGGGCACTATTAAGGGGAGTTTTAGTCGTCAAGTGCAGGAGAGACCCAGTTTCAGGATCCAATTGCAAGGTGCCACTGAAAACACAATCCACAGAAAAACACAATCCACAGGAAAACACTACCCGCGGAGAAAAACCACCTCGTAAATCGCATATTATTCGCATCGACTCCATTTTGTTTCTTCCCTCTTCGAAGCACCGAAAGCTCGCCACCTGGTCGTTCGTTCACGCGAACTTGTTGCGTGTCGCGTGCGATTAGAATTCCGTCTGGCTCTCGCGGTCGTGCACGTAACCCGGTGGGAACAACGGGGAAAAAGAATCGAAATACGTATATCGTGAGACATGTAGCGAGATCGGCACGGAGAGGATCGCGGGGTCCGCCAATGGCAGCAGACCGATACCGTGACCTCGGAACGCGTATCAGGTAGTGGAAAGCGCGTCGAGATTATTTCGAATTAAATAAGACCCGTAATGCAGCTCGGAACTGATGAATAATTCAGTTTTATCGAGCGCCACACCAACAAGAGAGAGAGAGAGAGAGAGAGAGTACTACTCGCGCAACTCCTCCACCTCTCGCACTCTTCCGTCGAGCGCCGGGCAAAGAGTATCGCCCGGAAACACGCTTCGAATGGGACAGGTAGAAGGGAGAGAGGGGAAAAAAAAGGTTTAACGGGCAACAGCTTTAACGAGGAAACGAAGAATAAGCGAATCGGAGGGTCCGCTGCGAGAGCTCGGAGGCGGTTAAAGAGGAGAATTCCCGCGAAACGATCCGGAACGAGGATCTCTCCGCAGGGGTGAAACCAGGATAGTCGACGAGGAGGCGGAAACGATAAATTCGAGGCTGGCCGCACGAAAGGACCGTCCTGCGGCGCCGATATTATTAGTTTACGAGAACAGTGACTAAACTATAGACGGCCACTAAAATGGACGAGGATAGTTGGTTAGGTAAAACAGGGGGAGAGGGGTTTTCGGATGGTGGTTAGGACGCGGGGTCGAGCAGCTAGCACCCTGGTTGTTTATGCCTCATTAGCCGCAGTAGTTACGTCAGTGCCCTTAACTACCCTACGAATTGAACGCCGCACCGTGCCATCCCTCCCCCGTCACCACCGCCTCCGCCCTGCCCCTCATACAACGCGCAATAACCTCTCGGCGATCTATAACGTATCCTACCGTGCGAGTATTCCAGCGTGTTCACCAGCGTTCTCGTCGTCCAACATTCCGTTTGACCGTGTTGCGGGACCGTTCAAGGAGAATTATACACTTATTCGGTCAGCGAGTAATCCTTTGTTTGGACATGGCAAAGGTAGGGTGATCGTAACTCGGTGTGCAACCCGGGGAGGGATTGTTGGACGCCATGTGGCTAGGTTTGCACTGGAAAACTCGTTTTCCCGATCGTCGTTAGAAAGGGTCAAATCCCCGGTGAAATTGCGCAACGCTCCAGTGACGAAAATGACCCAGGAGCGAACAATCTTGCAACCCTGGTGAAGGGTCCAGGTGGAGACTCGATTCGAATACGATGAGAAATCTGGTTGCTCCAAGTCTGAAACCACCTGACAGTACTGTACACTAAGCGGTAGACATTTTTATACATTTTCAATCAGATCGCAGGCACACCAATCTAGGTACCCCTAGGTAGACCCACATTTAACGAGACTCGTAACAATGATCCCCCTCGGACAAAGCGTTACTTGCAGGACCGTGTGTTCCATGATAAGAAAATAGGCCTCATTCTCATTCTTGTTACACTCTCAACCGAGTACACGTTCCTTCGAAATTAGAAATATTACTTCCTCCTATTTCGTACTCATCATTGTCTAACGAACCTCATTCTTCAAATTGCCTTTTCATCACTTCCATGACCCGACGAATCCCACAGGAGCCAACCGAGATCGTCGCACCTTCCATCCCGTATTTCGAAGAGAAAGGAGCACGCTTATCTAACGAGTGGCAAATCCGCTTATCGGGCGCGATTTCATTCTCAATAATTCAATTACGACGACCATTGAACCGATCGTTGCACTGTGGAACGAAGGCGGATACGAATCTGATCGTTAGCGTTCTCAGGAATCACAACCGGCGGAACGATAACGCGAAATCTGTTTTCCTCAGGGAGTGGGCGAACGGTCCTTATCCGAATTTCAGTATCTAATAACAATAAAGGACGAGAGCCGGCGACGAGAGTAATAAAGGAGTGGCTGCATCGCGGAGAAACGACGCCCGGTGTACGTGTAACGAACGCATAATGGCTCGTACGCTCGTCGAGCTAGCGTGCAGAAACGTTGTCGCATTTCCTGTAAGACCGCTCCCGTACAAGCGGAGTACCTGTTAACGGAACACCACGGTTATCTGTTCGCCATGCAACAGTTTCGGTGGGTGTCGGAGGACTTTTCGAAAATGTCGTCCAGAAACTTGCTCGTCATTGGCGAGCTGCAGCACCGCGGTCGTTAAAACGACGATGACGATCATTCCGCGCCGAAAGGAAGGCACGACACTTGTGCAGGGAGGCTGTCCCGCCGGACCGCGTGACTTTCGACAACTTTGAACAATACTGCGTCGTGGATAACGGTTTCTAGGTGTTTTACGAATTGAACGATCGAGACGCTACCTGGAGGAGAAAAAACCCGAGGTTCGATACCCATGGGACAGAGTTTATGACGTTTGGACGTAGTGTACGATATATTGTTGATGGGGGATCATCCTGAGGATCGATAAGTAGCGGTTTAGTTTTCTGTGTAAAAATATAATTTTTTTTAATTATTTAAGATCAGGTTGAAAGGGCATTTTGAAGATTGCAGGTCAACTTGGATAAGGTGTTATCGTGGTCTCGACATTGCAACCTGGTTTGGAAAGGAATGTCAGAAATTTCGTCCTGAAGTTTCTACGTTGATGAGTTTTAACCGGAATGGTCGGTATTATGACACCGCGAGTGTCTCGGTTATTGATAATGTTCCCTGCTCGGATCAAAATCACGTCAGAAAATTCTCTACCGGCGCCTCGCTTATTGATAACCGTACGTTCAAATTACACTCTTTGCCTCGTAACAATTTTTTATCAATATTAACCACCAGTTCTCGGGAAGAGGAAACTCGAAAGTTGCCCCATCGTGAATTTTCCAAAGTTCGAATACCGATCTTCGCCAATGGGTTTCCACGTCGTCCGTGCTTCTTCCCTCGGTTTTTTCACTACCCCGTCTCTCCTTCCGGAGCGTTGTTTGCCAGCAACTCGAGCGAGACGAGAAACACGCGGCAAAGCTTTTCGCGGCGGGCAAAGCGAGCGCCGCGGCGTTTTACGGCCGTTTCGTACTAATGGAGTTTCAGCTTAACGCCTGGCGAACCTCGTTGAAAAGCTTCGCGCGGGTATTCTAAACGGCGACGCGGGGGTATCCGATCGAAGTCCGGCCATAGCGGTGAGCGGCTTCTCTATCCCCCTCCCCCCTCCCCCAGAAGTTTCCCGAACGCGTTAACGCGTATCGCGGGATTCTTGAAGCGAGGCGAACGAGCCGCTAACGAAGTAATTTAAGCCACGAAACGGCCGTTCGTTCGCGAGTCGCTCGTAAATCGAGCGTCACGAATAAAGCTGCGTCGCCTTTGCCCAGTTTAATCGAGACGTTCACGCGAGACGCGCCAAGGTGGCGATGAACAAACGATTGTCGACGCCTTGACGCCGTACCACCGTTTTTATTACTCGATGCACGGACATCTGTAATTTTTCACCAACGAATCGCATTTAATTTAAAAAGCACTAGAAACGGTTCCGGGTTCGCAATTAATCATCGTTTAATGCTTTACGCGCACCATCGAGACGTGTTCTTTTATTTTCTATACGATTTATTTTCTGCTCTTTCTCTTTTGTACTGTGGCCTGTTGAAAAAATGTCATCCGGCGGAAATTGCGAATTTTCGAAAGCCAGTAACTCGGCAAAAATTGCTTGATGTTGTCCAGATTTTTTTCACTCAATATATCGCATTTCCCTGATGTCTTCTGGCTGTCTAACAGTGTGTAATCCAAGTGTCAACTTTCCAGCTTCCAAGTATATCTGTATCTACACATTGTTGGTAAATCAGAAGCTGGATATCTTTCTCAGAAGACAAAGAAAAATTCTTTGAGTATACACATGTTTCGTTTACACGCAATTGATACACTGTATGTACTGTGCGCGGTTACGAAGTTGACCTCTGACAGGAGTTACGGACTGTACTTGGTCGGACACTTTACTCAGCTTTCAAAGACTCGCGCCTGAATACAAGTCACCGTTCGTATTAACTTTACAAACGGTACTACACTCTTTTCTTGACCTATATGTCATCTTTCCAGCTCCCAACTATGTATATCAAAATGTTTTCGTACAAATCCACCTTCACCTATTTTTATAGACACTCGTCAATCGTTAACTGTTATTTTACTTATCCAAACCAACTCTAATATTTCCGAACCAACTCTGACATTTCCGAACTTGAAGTACACCTCTATTCTCGCGCATTCTTGTGAAACAAAATGGCCCCGTAGCGTCGGAAAAAGTGTCCAGAACGCCGTGCGGCGTTTAATTCGGGTCGGCCGCGGATCGATCGCGCGAAATTAAACAATTTCGGAAAGCTGACGAAGCCACGGGATACCCCGTATCTCGACCGCGAGCCATCGAACCGCGAGCGAATCGGGGAGTTTTCGGTCCGCCGCGTATTTTCTTCCGGGAGGGCCCCCGTTGGATAATGATATCGACGATGTTGCGAGCAATGCACCGTAGTATAACGAGGTTGGCGTCTACGTTCCTTCGTTCCGTTCCGTTCCGTTCCAACCTCGTTTCGTCGATTTTTCGGAATCAATGGACGAAGGGCTCGCAAGCTCGAGCTCGACGGTTACACATCGTCGTTTTCTCTGATGAGTTCGGAACCAGGGTTTCTACGAGATAGCCGGGGAAAAAACACAGTTTTGCGTATCCACGGACAAGAAAAATAATGAATTCGCGTGATTACAACCGCGTCAAAGGGTGGCAGGGGGTATGGTACGGTAGTGGCCGGATACCGCGAATATTTTGTAATTAAACAGGAATAGAGTCCGCGTACCGTTGATTCATCGCCTCGTATTGTGGCGGAAATGTTTCGCAATTAAACGGGGTTGCATCACCGCGGCAACGAGACATCGAGACGAAAAGAGAGAAGGGGGCATAAAGAGAGAGAGAGAGAGGGGGAAGGTAGGGTTTGGAGAAAAAATAAAAAAAGGAACGCGGAACGAAACTCACCGGGGCGGAGTCCCGTAGGACATTGTTACGAGACTCGTGATTATTAATGGTAACGGACCGATGATTTCAATCGAAAAAAATCTCGCGATCGGGAGAGTGTTTTTTTTTTCCTATTTTTTTGTTCTTTCTTTTTTTACCCGCTCGTCAAATATCGGTGGCTGAAAACCAAACGTCGATTGGGGGAGGACGCGGTGGTTGTTCCCCGGGGGTACAACGACGCCACGAAGTGGCTTGAAAAAAAAAAACTTTCTGAAATAATGCCCGCGCGACGATGACTCTATCCATCAGCGGTCGAGCGTAATTTTTTGAAATGCGGCCAGTAATTACTTGGAACGTATGCAAATGCCTCGCCGCCGGACGCGGCTGACAAATCTGCCGCGCTTCACCCTCCAAACTGACGCAACTATATCTCCCGCCGCCTCCCCCTACCCCTGCCTTCCCCACACAGTTGTACTCTTTTCCACTCCTTTTGTCACTTTTCACCCCCGCTTTATACCCGTATAATTGTATTATTATATATTTTTATTTTTACCTACCTTTCCATCCACGTATTTTGTATTTTCAGCTAAATGCTCTTAGAGGCCGGGGGGACTCGGTCTCGGGGGGTGCAATAAACGAACTGTGGCGGTCACGAGGATAACGGTTTTTCCGTGCAAAGCGGAATCATAGTTTTCCCCTACCCCCCGCTGTGTGTATCTCCCGACCGGGGCAAGAAGTCTCTTAAATACCTGGGAGAGCGCGACAAAATGGATTCTCGGTGCAAATATCGTTACTTTTGTACTTTTATCGGTCCAATTTGTTTTATAAATCGATTTTTGATTATTCCTGCGCTAGTGTGATTATTTTATTTCTAAATCCACGGCTAGAATTTTTTTTCTTCTTTCTTTCTTCGCGATGAAACAGTCGCCCACCTTCTACCCAAGAAAGTCACATCACGCCGATACCATTATCTTAATAGTTTATTTTCGATAAAAAAAATCGATTGTTGTTAGTTTCTCCAGAAATACGATGACGTTATAACTAAATCCACACCCAAGTTTCAAAACATCCTTCTGTCTCTCTCTCTCTCATCACGCTCAAACATAAAAATCATCCACCTATTCACAAGTTACCGTAATATTTTCACTAATAAATCAATCGTTGCTAATTTCTCCACAGACCCAGGTCGTCCCTCCCTCGTTTACGCGCACCTTCGCTCTATTGAAAAGTATCGCGATCGGTATGAATGAAAACAGCCGCGTCGGATTATGATCGTTTGAATTAGTGCTTCGAAGCGGGTCGCGCTGGTTCTCGCGGTATTCATCGAGGCCGCGAGCCGAGAAACAACGTAAAATCACCCCCGTGAAACGTATTTTTCCGCGCAGACCGGCCGGCCTCGCCTATTCGTGCCTGAAAGCCCCACATACACACACACGCACACGCGTGCGCGACATACGTGTTCACCTACACACATACACTACATGTACCTGTATATATATACATATTTAAAAAGGTATCACGGGCCACGTCTACGTACAACGCGCGTCGCGTAAGTATGCAATCGACCCGGTTCTCCGAGTGTACAAGAAAATGCACGCTCGTGAGAAAGCGCGAGAGTGAGACAAGGAACGGAGAAATGTAACCGCGGAGGGCATAAAGAAACCCCAACTGGGGGGGGGGGGGGGGACGTGCGGGAAGAGGATCAGGGTAAACGATCGCGGATGTACGTGTTGCGCGCGAATTCGATCGAACTGCGTTCCGCGCTAGCTCGCTCGCTCGAAGAAATTGAAAAGAACGCGCCGAGCGGGTGAACGAGAGAAGTCGGGGGCTGGTCGAAGAATCGACCTGAGAGACGCAAAATGGAGACAAGCGCGAAGAAGAAAATAAGGAGCAAAGTCGTGTGGCGGAGTACGAGGAGCAAAGGGGTGGAGGGGCTGGCGGATTACTCGTGCCAGCGAGGTAAAAGCGGGTGGAAATAAAGGCTCCCGCGAACTCGCGAAACGACGCTTTCTTAGAAACTTTTTACCCGGGGTACACCACGTGCTCGGTGGAAAGACGGAACACAATGGCCCCACCGAGGGTGGGGAGGGGGGGTGGGGGCAACGCGGAAACGAATTAGGCGCTTGTTAAGGACCCGCTCGACGAAACGTCGTAAAACAGCCCGGTGGAATTGCGTGGAAAGAAACTGAAATTATTCCGGCCGGTTTATCGCGTGCGACTTCAAAGAAGAGACCGCCGTTGAATTCCCCGTTAACAACGAGGGACCGACGATTCTCTTTCGCTCGACCTCGTCTACGAGTCCGTGGCGGACCAACGGGAGAATCGTTGCACGACGATCGGGCATTCTGTCCGCGGATGTACTGTTCGCCCGTGAGAAAAAGGCTAACGAGCTTTTACGCCCCAATTTCGGTTTACGGTCTGGTAGTTACTTCTTTTTTACGTGGGGGAAATCTTCCAAAGACTCTCCCGGCCCCTTGGGTGTAATCGTCCCGACAGTAGACGAGGAAACTAGAGTGGAGGTGTAAACACTCGTTAGTTTTCCCGCGCATGGATACTACTATGGGGAGTTGGAAAGATTGCAGGTGGTGCGAATCGCGTTGAATCGGACGTTTCAGTCGGTCTTCGAAAGTCTGGGACAGAGAAAAAATTACTCGATTACCTTCCTTAGTAGTACTACTGTGCGCGGATCATTTGATGACATGCGCAGGGTGTGTGTGTGTGTGTGTGTACGTGTACCGAGGCTAGGGACCCTCGTCCGCTCTAATCTCCGCCATCGATTCTCCAATAGGGACGACCTTCTTACCGTGTTCAATTAGACTCGTATTTCTTCCGCGTGCCATCCAGTGATACAGGTATAGTACATTTTAGTTAATCCGAAGGACATCTTTCAAGCTCCCCATAGTACTGTGCCCGAATCACAAGAATCCCCATAATTGTATCTCCCGTAATGTTCTACTTACTCTGTCCAATTAGAGTCGCATTTCTTCCGCGTGCCATCAAGTGATACAGGCACAGTACATTTTCGTTAATCGAGAGACAATCTTTCCAGCTCCCCATAGTAGTGTGCACTATTTACACGAAATTCCACAGAACGATGGGAACAAAGACCTACCACTGGTCTTCTTTCCAACTTTGAACAGTAGATACTACGAGAAGCTAGAAAGATGTCATCCGCCAGGAATTGCAAATCGTATCCGCCTTCGAAGACCCGCGACTAAGTAAGAATTGCTCGACACTATCCATAATTGTCCTAGAAACATTATTACGGTCCTCTTCATCCACTTGACACCTTTCCAGCTCGTCACAGTACCCGAGCGCAAGATCACTGCCACCTCGAAATATTCATCGCCCGTTTAACGAGCCGTTCTTAGCGGCTGGCGAATAATTTTCCCCCTTCCTCTGTAACTTCCCGTTTCACGGGGGGCGCTGATTGGTCGAAAGTCCGTGAAACAAATTTGCCAGTCGGCGGGTCTGTTTGGCTAAACTCCGAGTCCCGCTCGTAATGAGATTTCGAGGCGAAACGGGACTGGCGCCGATATTAGTTGCACTCTCCTTGCCGTAAGAAAGTTTCCTAATCAATCAATTTCTCGTTTACGCTGCGTGCGTCAACGTCAGCCCCCTCCCCCCTCCTCCATCCGACACCCCCTTCGTTCAAAGTTTCGCGGTTGTTCGAACTCGGGCGCGCCAGGGGTATCGCGGCTCGGAATCTTATTAACGAGCGACGAGTGGTTTCTTCGTTTCTAGCATTCGTACGTTCAACGATGAAGCGTAACGGGTGACGGCGATCCTGTGATTAAGGTGAGCGGTATTTGGCAAGACTGGAGGAGCCGTATCAGTCGGTAGCTTCTCAACTTTAACCTCTTAATACCTTAATCCGCTTACGTCATGACCAGATTTCACGTGCCCGGCCGGATTACTTCGTACACGTCGCTTTAATCGTATCATTTTATTCCGGTTCCTCCCTTAATTTCGTCTTTCAATTATCTTTACGGCATCTTCTCCAACCCCACCTCCTCTACCCCTTACCACCCCCTCTGTTGGACGTTGTGCGCGAGATTTAATTGGATCGATATCATAAATAACTCACCCTCGGTCGCGGGAGAAAAGCCAACGAATTTTCATAAAATCCTCCGGCTCTTCGGGAACACCGTAATGTTACCCAACCCCTGTGCTGCATGCTTGCGCTCTTTAAAAGCAAACATTTCGCAGAACTTTTGCAGGAATTTTAGGTACACGGGCCGGTTCAACTCAAAAGCACGGAACTCTCTAATAATAACACGGTGTAATTAAACGATATTAAACTAACGAATACGGGGTAATAATTCCCGCGTAATAATCCACCCTTTGATTCTCTCGACTCGTCTCTCTAATCTCGATCCTTGAATTTTTCCAACCGATCACCGGAGAGCTTTTATTATTTCCCGCACATTCGTGCGACCTATTTAACCTTTCCCCTATTACAGAGAATCGATCAAATTTACCCAATGGAAACTAAAAATATTTCGTTGAAGTATTGAATAAATTGGATACGGGACTTTCCCCGATTTCACATGTGTATATACAGGATGATTCAAAAATACACGTCCATAACTCAGAACGTATCTTCTATATATCTTAGTCTTCGAGTTACAGACAATTGAAGAAGAGGTTCAAAATGTCGGAAGACATGTTCAACGGTCCCAAAATAAACATATCGAGGAGACGAAAAGGACATTGATCATTATCTTCGATCATCCATAACTCGAAAACCAAGGTGTACAGAATATACATTCGTAAGACATTTTTTTGACTCGTCTTACTGCGTATATTCGTCATCCAAAGCTCAAATAAAAATATTTCCCCTATTTTTCCAATTCAGTAGAGACAATATTTGGGGCCCTGAATCTCGGTAAAAGTCCTCAGGTGTGAAAGAGCGCTAAATCGAACAGAGCCCGTCGAGTGCAAATTGTCAAACGATTCTTGGCCTTCTTAGCGGATATCCAATACTCTCCGTGTTGTTTCCGTAACTCACGGTTGAAACCCAACGAGCTTCGTTTCTCAAATAAACATTTACACCAGGGGTAACACCGTTTGTATCGCTTTTTCGCGTCCCGTGCACCGCGACACATTGTCCCGGTGACTAACAACTTGTCTACGTGCGCGTAATTAACCGGCCGTTACCTTCGCTAGTGTGAGGGTCGGTGGTGGTGGTGGGTAGCAGGTAGAATGCATCTGGTGTCGCGCATTTTACCAGTCTCGAGGCGAAGCACCGTAATGCCTGGTTAGCGCGAACAAAGTGGCGGACCCTGCGTCAAAAGACCGGCTCGTTCGCGTATCGCGCGCTTTTAAACGAGCGTGCACTTTACCTTATCTATTTTTTTTTTATTCTTCCACTTCCACCACCACACGTATCCGCGCGAACGCGTCCCGAGGAAAAACCTCTGGAATCGAAATCCAGCCAGCGAGCGAACTGTCGCGCGACGCTGGAAATTACGAGGGGCACGAGAACTCGCCGTCCGTTAAATTAATAGTAATTAGTTAACCGGACATTTCGGAGGCAGCGAGAGCGCCGGTGAAAAATTGTAACGGCCAGTGATAATAACCGGCGGCAGTTCAGGGAGGGGACGATTTATAAATAACGCGACAGCGTCGAAGAGAATTACGCTTGCGTTCCGAGCGTATCAGATATCCGTGGCCGCACGCGACACCGGACGTGTGTTTGCTCTAAATCGAGCGTTCTATCCCCACTCTCGCATCACGACGAACCCCCCCACTCTGCCTCTCGCTCGCGCCACGGCGAGACCCCCCCACACTTTCTCGTTCGCACCACGGCGGGACCCCCCGCTCTCTCGCTCGCTCGCTCGCTCGCTTTCTCGTAACCGCTTAGCCAAGCCGCACTTAACTCTATCGCACACGCGAAACGCGAGCCGCGCGTAGGTGTGCGCGCGCATACCTGTGTATACGCGCGCCTCGATGGAGGGAGGCTGCATCGGCACCGGTGTCCGGAAGTAACTCGTGCCACGCTGCTATTACTGTAAATATACCGAGTGTACGCGCATATATACATATGTGTACATGTGCGTCTATGTGTACACGTGTGTGTGTTTCGTCCTAAGCGGGCGGAACTTTACGCGACGCGCTCACGATGAAAACTGCAACCCTACGGAATTCACCCGGTTTCGTCTCCCGGTTGCATTTTAACGAATTGAAAATTAACGAACGGACACTCGGTATCGGTTAACCCGTACCAGGGACTTCAACGCGGGGTATATAGCGCGAGTAGTCGCGGAAGAACCGTGGGCGAGAGAAATTGGTCTTTTCAGGCCTCGTAAATCCGTCGCTCGTTAGCCAACGCGCTATCGCCGAGCGAGGTAAACTTTTTTGAAAATCTGAATTATATTCAGAGACGCGCGTTTCTTCGTGTTATCGTCGAATCAAGGGTTCTTTAACACGCGGAAACACTCCCGTGTTTGGACCGGGAGTTTCGTTTACGAGAAAGATGCAAGATCGCCGCACGCTTCGCGACAAGTGACAAGTTGGTTGTCCGACACGGTGGATTATAAAAAATAAAGAATTTCAACCTTCTTCCCTCCATAGAGTTCACGATCTAAATCCGAAGCACGCAGCGAAACTACCCCTGCGTTATTAAGTTATCGTGGCGTAAAACGGGTACAGCGACAGATAAGTCCTATCGCTGACCCGACGTTATCCAACGCGAACGAACCTACTTGCCCTTAATTACACCGCGCCTTGATTCATCGAGAAGAGGGTATTTTCGAAGTGGATTGTTCTTGGATCCTCTCCGGGGGACGGAGAGTTTCCATTTTTCCGACCTAGAGTGGGGAGCGTACACTTGTTGACCAGATGGAGACATTTTAGGGAGAGACAGTGGCGAATTTGGTCCTCAAACCGACTGTTCGTACCTTGGGTTGAGATTCGACCACGAGGAGAACGAACAAAATGCTCCCGAAGGAGAGTCTGTTTCGTATTTATAGGCGGTCGCCGAACTTCAAAGCGACGACACTCGCGTGTCAATGACTTTTATGTTTCTCATATTCACGAAAGTATTGGTAAGAGATTGGCGAAATTCTTCCTATAAAAATAAATCCAAGCACGACTGTATTCCGGTTACTTTTTTATATACGAAGTCTTTTTGCAAATTTTTTTATCGCGCATAGTCAAAAATCGTTCGAGTAGGGTCGTGTTTGGACTTGTTTTTAAAGGGAAGATCTAAACGATACTCTGAAGATACAACGAAGAACATATAAATACGCAAAGAGTGGCGAAAATGTTCGATGCGTTATATGAAGGAAACAAACGCGACCTTTTAACGAGGAGTATCTTTATTTTCGCAGTGCAAGAGCGTAGCCTATCCATGTTGCGTCGCGACGAATTTCTCCGCATCCTCGACACAGCGGGGATCGTTTTCGTGCGCTTAAAAGAAGTTAACTCGCGTCCCCGGCGCTGGAAAATTCATATCGCTTTACTCCCGTTGTGTATTTTAAACGAGACGACGCTTTCGTCGCGTCTCAACGCGATGTACCGTGACTCTTGGCTCGAAAAATACACAGGACTTTGCGCGACCCACTCGAGAAAAATTTTCGCTCGCAACTTGCGACGCGACGGGAGGCTTGCTCTCTTGCGCGCCCGTCCATGTTCGAATTCCTCGCCGATTCCTCGCTCAACGTGGAATAACGAGCTCCCCGAGTCCGAGTCTTTCCATTCGTTCGTGCTCTTTTCTTTCGCCCCTTCGAGTTACTTTCTGCGCTTAAAACGTTCCCAGAAACTCCGTCCGGGTCTTGCGGAGCGGAGATAATTCTCCGCCGGTAGGTCGATACTCGGAAATTCGGTCGAGCTCTCGAGTAACGGGCGAACTTCGAACGAAATAAGGATCACGGGTATCCGCGAATGGGTAACTCGGCTATACGATGAATCGTGACGTTAATTTATTAAATGTGCCAGTACATCGCATACGAGGGAAACGTCCTAATGGAAACGTACGATTTCACGGGAACCCGAGCATTTGCTCGCGGAAGTGGAAAGCGGAAGTAGATACGCGTTTGACGTCCGTTTGGCCTTTTAATTAATATCTCTTAAGCGTGGAAACCGAGGGACGGCGGGAATGAAACCCCGGGCCGCGAGCACGGTGTCATCGAAGACAGACATGTTGCGTTAATAATTTATTTAATTAATGCGCCATTTCCGGCTCTGCGGATACGTTTTCGGGGCACCCAGGTTCTCCGACGCGGTAACAAGATGCCAACGGTCATTGCGTCGAGGATGTCGAACGTCAAAATTTTCGACGTTTTGGAATATTGATGAGACACGGTGAACAGGTTCTAGCCAGTTGATCGTCTCATCGATTACGACCCCGTGTGCTGTATAACCGTCATCTAGGAAATAACTGTCGTCGTTGTTTCCTGTACTTTAACATATTTCGCGTTCGATAGATGAACGACCGTTGCTACAAGCGATCA
This sequence comes from Ptiloglossa arizonensis, assembly GCF_051014685.1. Lineage (NCBI taxonomy): Eukaryota > Metazoa > Arthropoda > Insecta > Hymenoptera > Colletidae > Ptiloglossa > Ptiloglossa arizonensis. The sequence goes on from NC_135051.1 coordinate 25,450,684, forward strand.
ACTCTATGAGATACTAGTCCGGAGGATATAAATAGACATGGACATTGTCCTGGACCGATTACAGGTTCTTCCACGGAACCTATCGTCGGAACTCACCTCGAAAAGCTGAGCGACGAGCTGCATCCGCGTTATTGAAAAACGCATTCACCTTCTTTTCCCTTCTCCACGGTGAACGAGAGAGAGAACGGAAGAAGAGAGAGAGAGAGAGAGAGAGAGAGAGAGGATAAACGAGCATCTTACCTTTGGAGAAACGTCAGGAAAGCGGTGCGTCAGCTCGCGTCTTGACTGGGTTTACGAGGCACCATAGCCGCGAGTGTATTTGCTCGTCGAAATCCGCAGGACGCCTCGGTTTACGGGTGACGTAAACGGGTTCCACCAGCCGACCTGCTGCTCGACTCATCCTTCCGTCCCTGGCCTCTGGTGGTTTATGGTCTGGTTATTCGGTTGACGCGACCCTCGCCACTTTGCAGGGTCCGTGCAAAGCGGGGAGTTCCCGAGAAACGCATAATACGGTTACCCCTGGGTCCGGAGGTCGGATCGTCGGTTGCGACCTCGTTCAAGAACCATCGCCTCTCGTCGGGACCCGACGATGGTCAATCGCACTCGTTTCTTTCCACGAGCACACGTGGATCCAACATCATAGAATCGAATAATTGCAGCGCGATCTGTACCCGAGCAACTCTAGAGGAAAATTAGAACACACTGAAATACAATTTGCGGCGAAATTATACCTTTCAAGTGTACATAAGGTGGTCGGTACTGTGACCATCAATTTTTCATGTCTTGGTTAATAATATGGGTCTAATGGGATTGCATAGATATCCTTCTTAACAGTGGTGTCGACCCAACTTGGTTAAATGGGATCTTTGGTAATTCTATTATTGAAAGTGGTGTGAAAAAGATTGAAAGATTGACTCGACTTGGTTAAATGAGAGTCATGACAGTGATATCACAAAGACTGGAAGTTCAACCCAACGAAATTCACCCCAACCTGGTTAAGTAAAATCACCTAGACATCTACCTTATTGATAGTGGTACGAAAGAAACTTCTTAGAAGAAAGTTTGCACAACTCCAAAGGGCACCTGTAGCTGTGGAATGAATTTCTTCCGACGATCAGTTTTTTCTCCAAGGGAGATTTCAAGATCACTGGTATTTTCTCATCAACAGAACCCTATATTTTCCCGATATTCTTGAAGAGACCCAATAGCTATTTCGATCATTGAATCTCAAGATACTTGCATCTAAAGATAGTTAATATTTCTCAAACATTTGCACGATGTACTGATTGACACAATAATTTCCAACCTTAGAACATGTCTAGGCAAAACTGACAATTCACAAATCGACAAGAAGTGAAGATTGAAATATGAAGTAGCCCCCGGAGAAACTCGTCGATCGTCGAGAAACTTCTTCAATAGGATTATTTGTAAACCGGTCGAGATTCGATTTTGGTAATTTTGCTCTTGTTCGAGAGATGAGTATCCCGAACAGGTTGGCAGGTCTTGAGTAAAATTTTCCTTGATTTCAAGAAACGAGCGATTGTTCGAAACGATCGTTCGCCAGGTCTTGCGTTCTCGTTGCCCTCGTCGAGACGTCGGATCTGCGTCACGGACGCGGAACGAGAGAAGACGCATAACAAAGACCGAGCGGAATTATTATTATTCCTAGGATCCCCCCGATCCAGCCTTACGTGCTCAATTTGTAAGTTCGTAAGGAGTAATGAGTACTCGCGAAAGGGGGCACGCTGAATCACAGTAGCGAACGCCTCGGCGAACTCGACGGAAGTTCGAAAGTTCCGCCTACCCTACCTCCATTTCCTTAATGCGAAACTCTACTTCCCGTCATTGTTCGATATCTTTGCGTCGCAGGTGAAGAAACAACTCCGACTCGTCTGCGCTCGTAACCAGAAATCGTCGGAGAGAGATTTACGATTCCACGTTGGAGTTCACGGAGGTCTTCGTTTCTATCCCCGTGTTATCATATTTACGTGCGCGTTAAAATTCGAAAAAACTCGCGAAAAATAAACCGAAGACGAAAAAAATAAAAGAAAGACTCACCGAGAGATGTGTCAATTCTATCTGCGCGTAGTATATTGACCGATCGAGATCGAAAATCCATTTGAAAGACCATCTTACCACAAGAGTAACAAAAGAAGTAAAAAAGTCGAAATAAGTTGTAAATAATCGATGCAAAAGTAATGAGAGAAAAGTAAAATTCTGCCGTATTTATTCAAATTCTTTTACTCACTTTAGAAAGTAGTAGATTTCTGCTCACCTTTTTGCGTGGAGAGACTACTCGGACCGAAATGGGGAGGAGATAGTTGGGTCGCGGTGTGGGGAGGATAGTCACACCGTGAGTCGAGTCGCGACGTGGTGGGGATAGCCAGACCGTGAGTCGGGCCGTGACGTGGTGGGGATAGCCAGGGCGTGAGTCGTGCCGTGACGTGGTGGGGATAGCCAGACTGTGAATCGGGCCGCGACATGGAGGGGATAGTTTGGTCGTGGTGCGTAGGCGGTACTCGGACTGTGATATGGAGGGGGTATTCTTTTGGAGGGGGATATGAAGGGTCGAAGACAACAGTTGATGCGCTAATCACAAACAAATATTGTCCTATGAATATAGAATACTCGCTATCGAGAAGAAAATACTGAGACGCTAGAAATTCACGTTTGGCGTAGAAATGTCACAATGACAAACTAAAATCCAGAGGCTTGATTTTTCTCCCAATTAGATAATCGTGACATCAATGTTTTTTAATTTTTCTAATCCTAAAAAGCATCGCGTACCATGCACGACTCTATCCAAAACTCAGATTCCCCGATCTCAATAATACGGATCGGTTGGTTTTCGCTACTACCTTTTTACATATCCAATTAAGCCGCGTAATCGCACGGGTCCATCTAACCGGCGCGGAGATTCTCCGTTGCGGTGTCTCGCATCCACGGGAGAGAACTCTGTACGTGCCCCGAGCCGGTAATCGTTGATTATTTCTTTGTCGGGGAAAATTTGGATGCTCGAATCCGCCCCGCAAGCGGGAGAAGTTTCGAAGTACAGCGTCGCGAGCAGACTTCGACTTGCAATTCAAGCCGCAACCGCCCTCGAGTCGCTCTCTTCTTCGGAGCAGCGATCGCGAGAGACGCTTCTCTCCTTTCCGTGGCGTTTTGGAACCGTCCTAGCAACTTCTAACCGCCGTGATACACATCCTAGTTCACTCGTGGGACCAAACAATTCCCCGCTATCTCTACCGAACCGGTACTCGAGTTTGAAGCCAGTTTCAGGCCTTGGCGAGATAAGATGCATCTAGGAAGTATACCGAGAACCTTGCAAGAAGAATACAACAACAACCGCGAACATACGGATCCGAACGTCTCGTGTTTCGTCGACGTCTTCAACAACCAAGACGAACGAAACCGAGGAGTTAGACGCAACGTATTGTTCGTTGTCGAAAGTCCTACGCGACTCTCGTGGATTCGAGGCTGCTGCGAGAGGAAAAAAAACGGTTCTCGGGTGATTCCAGGGGAGTTGGGGGCAACGATTTTGTTATCGCGGGAAACTGGCCGAGTCCAAGGACTCCTTTGAGAGACGTTACCTTCCAGCGGGCTCGCGGGTCGCTTAACGAGCCAGGGACCGAGAGAAAAAGTGACACACAAAGAAAAGGGCGGCGATGGCCGAGGAAAACGAGTGTCGCTTAATCAACGCTTCCGTACTCGGCGAATTTTAAAGAAACGTTGCGGAACATCCCGAATGAAGAACGAAAGACCTTTCCACGAGAGTCTCGTGGAAGTTTCCAGAAAATTTCTCCATCGAATCTTGTCATTTTCAAAGATTTTGATATTTTGGAGGAAGCTCCAGCAAATTCGTTGTTTTGGTAAATTCTGAACGCTCTTACCAGAACGAAACGTGTGTCGGGGAATATTTTCCAAAGTGAAAGAACCCTCTGTCTCGGTGATCGGCGTCAAGGTCGATCGACCTTCCCCCACGGTTTCAGGAATAAGGAGAAACGGCGCTATATAGTCGGTACAATCGGAAGACCCCATAGTTCGTGTGCAAGGGGACGTGTCTAAAGTGCTCGACCATTTATTTGTCCACTCGGATATCACCGGGAACTTATCACCTTCGCGGACAATATCTATCCTTCTGCCTTTTATCGACCGACCGATCGATTCTGGTCTGATTGCAACACCATCTTTGTCATACGTGACGCCTCGACGATGGACTACCCGAGAGTGGACACCTGGGAGAGAAATTTGATTCGAATAACGGACGACGAATAAAAACAACGTACGGCCATTTTTTCTATCGAAGAATCATCGGTCCAGATATAATTTGAATTATTGAGAAAAATATTCAGACTTTGAGATTTGTCTTTCGGAAGAAAAATCCACAGCCCGGAATGTAATTCGAATTATCGGGAACATGTAAACTCTGAAGTTTCTCTTTCAAAAGAAAAATGTGCCGCGCGAAATGTAATTCGAATTAACGGAAGAAATATTCACACTTTCTTTCTCTTTCGAAAGAAAAATATGTGACAAGCTATCGTGTATTTTTGTTTTGAAGTTTTGTTATATACAGTAAAGAAGATTGTGAGTTCTTTTTCTATTCTTTCCACTGATAGTCAAACTTGTAACGAGTCAAAAGTTCATATTTTACTCGTTGTTAAAAATTTTCATCCGTACAAGAAGTTTATCCTCTCTGTAGAAAAATACGTTTACAATAGACAATGGTTACCCGTAGACTGGCATTCTTTCTGCGAGTAAAGCGTGTTGTCTTTGTCATTGTTAACTTCCTGCGGCTAAAGTCAAAGGAATTATAATCGCGTCGTCACCCCCTAACTCGAAAACTTTTCCTGTTGTTAGATCCTCCTAATATAAAACACAATCTCTTCGTTGTGAAAAAAGCTTGTTAAAAAAAAATTACGATAAAAATTCTTTCCCACTGCACTGACCAACATTCTTCCCATACGAAGCGTACAGTTAGTTTCCATTGTTCGAAACAAACATTACGCACATTGCCGCCCACGATGGAGAACAAATTAAAAAGTATCTTAAATGAATAATGATTCATAACTAACAAAAGTATCTCTTAAAAATTTTCAAACATTCTACGTAGACCTGAGAAGTAAAAGACATCCCATTTCCGTACCTAGGGGTGAAAGCACCCCTCGTTTTCAAGTCAAACTCTGTGTAAATTTAATTTACCTCGTATTCTGCTAACATTGTCACCGGTCACCCTAATCAGGCGGGGATAAACTACCCCAGTTCTTTAACCAAGAATTCAAAAGGTCTTAAAATTCTTAAGAAACTTTGAACATAAATTACCTTGGCCAAAGAATTATTACGACTTCCCCCTTCCCCTAAAAGTAAAACCATAATTGGTCAACCATATCCGTCTTACGAGGGTTTGATAAACTTTCATAGATTATTCCCCGTAAATGGAGCAACCGATAACGAGATATCTCGCTTATCGAGAAAATAATCCCCGAGGGACAAGGGATGGATTAATCTCGACAATTGGAAAGAATAGCACGGTTGTTCCCGGGGCCCGAAACGTCCCTGGAAGTCGATGGCGAGTACGAGGATATCGCAACGCTGGAATAGAATCTGTCCTCACGTACCCCGGGCTCGTTTTAATACGGTTCGGCCATTCGACGTCGGCGGTTCCTTTTCCGTTGAAGCTGGACGACGTCCAGCGTCGGGACGCGTCCACTAGGGGCGGACGTGCCTAGCCGTAATTCAAGCGGATAAGAGAGAAGGTGGTCCCCGGATCTCGGTCCCGGGCTCCAAAGTCCACAAGGAGCCCGGTACACAGTGGACGCGAATGAGAAAGCCGTGTAAAAAGGATCCCAGGGATTAAGATGACAGGGGCCGCGATGGAACACGGGCCAGCCACGAACGTGATTCCTACTGGAGTCGATGGGGTATACTTCTTGGAAGAACCGGCAGCCACTTAACTCCTTCGAGAATCGATCCTTCTCAAGGTAAACTGTATGCCGGACGTGACGTACTTCCTTCGAGCCCACTTTTCTCCGTCTACCATTCCGATCCCGTTTTCCTTACCGAAATGAAACGCGGCCCGATGGAAATTCAAACTTTCGATGTACCTAGCGGAGATCCCGGGAAATAGGAAGATAATATCCCGCGGTGCTCGTTCGAGTCGTAGAAACTCGAGTCCAGGTGTTATTTCTAATGGGTTCCCATAGAGGACGAAGACAGCGGGACGGTAAGAGACGATTCACTTCCTCAAATTGGATTCCGTGGACGCAATCCGAGTTGTTGCTGGGTAAATTCGAATACCGCGCGGTAGGGTTTAAGAGGGGATGTCGAATTGGATGTCACGTTGGATGTCGGGTTGGATGTCTAGTTGGATGTCTAGTTGGATGTCTAGTTGGATGTCGATTGGTTGGTGAGGTTGTACGAAGTGAACCCCTTTACCGTGTCGTAGGATATCTTGTGAACCGTGCACAGTAGAAACATTAATCTTGAACAAAATCGACCCACGTGCAACAATGGTTGCTTCCTACAGATTTTTACTTCTTTTCTTGTGCATTTGCGTTATTTTTAAAATTGTCAAAAGTCTCTTATGTCAAAGAGAGTTCTACGTAGAAAAGTTAACCAAACTTTTTCATTCTCCTTTCCAATTTTATTCGTTGCATATTCAATAAAAAAAATTCCTAAACATTCTCCGCGAATTTTACCATACTCAACATGTCAAAAAGTACCCCCGAGAAAGAAATTACCAAATTCGAGGATAAATCTCTAACATTCCTCCACGTTTCGATTCGCGTGGTCAATCCGCCGATCATTCCCTCCCTCGTTTCCGGTGGATCGTCGAGGATCACCGGTTTGAACGGTCGATTTTCGATTCGGCGCTTACAAAGAAACCGTCGAAGAATGAATTCGAGCCCGAACGAGATTCCCCTGTCTGTTCGGTTTACCCCGATGAAATTCGTGGATAGTGTGCTTAATTAGAACGCCGATTCGCGCGATCGTAACAAGAATTCCGGAGCTGGTTCGAGCCCGGAATATCGGACGATAAGCCGACTCGTTGGATTGGCCGGCGGGGGGTTAGGGGTTAAATCGAAGCGAGAGAAACCACGAGAGACGAGCTCCAAGCTAGAGAGAGATAAACAGAGAAAGCTGGTGGAATAGCTGCCGGCAATTATAACGTTGCACGAGGCCCGAGCAGTAAATAATGGGTTTTGGGCTTGTCCGGTATTCAGCCAGAGCGTCAATCACCCTCAATCAGTTAGCGGGCTGGCTGCGACCTAAATCAGAGGGCGCGGAGAGAGAGAGAGAGAGAGAGTGATGGGGGGAGGGGGGGGGAGAGAGGAGAGGGAAGCTGACGAACGAGAATACGGCCGAGAGATCGAGATAAACGCGGAAGGACAGTGCTTGATATCGGAGCCGGTGAGTGTCAGCCGATAAAGCCGGGATGACAAAGAGGGAAAAGCGGCGAGAAGACAGCCCTGGCTGGATGATTGAAAGGATCGGGTGCTCAGGTACACCCTGAAATACCGTTCTTCGGACGTTTCAACGTCGCGATGGGGATGGTGTGCACCCTGTAAGAGGGAAGACTGCGAATACGCGGGATATTCGACGGGACATGTCTATGTAAAATTTGACGTGGGCCCGTAACCCGACTGAGAGAGTGGGCCGGGGGTAGCTAATAAATTTCCACGAGCATTGAAAATTCGACAATGGAAATCCCCCGAGTCGAATCGCGAGTCCCAAGCGGAGCAATTAATTGGCGCGCGAAGAGCTCTCGCGATCGCGAAAGGCTTGTTCTCAGCTTCGGTAGACTATATCTCGCCATCCTCCGATCCGCTCGTCTCTTCGGTCCGATCCACCGGTCCGAATTTCTATGATCCACCAACGGATCGCATCTGGTGCACCGGTCCGCTCCGATTGAACCTCCGACGACCTTGTCGCGAGCTCGCTCGGTTATCATTAGGCCGTTGGTATTGAATTCGCGGGGGGCGGAGGGGTTGGGGCAGACCCAACCGCTCGGGAACGGGACTCTCGACAATCGAGAAAGTTGCCCCGAAGGCAAAGGACTCTCCGTCCCCCAACCTCTGTGACACTCTGATGCTTGTTCGTTATCGGTGACGCAGTCTCCCGAAAATGGAGGACGTCGATGGATATTGCTCGCCGACTCCTCGCTGAACGCGCCTCGACGCCTCCGCTTCCGGGAGCAAATATCGTCGGTTCGTTATCAACTTCGAGACGTTTAGGTGAATTAGTCGCGACGACGGGGATTCGTACGGTCGAGAAACGTCCCTTCGCTGAGTAACTTGGGAGAGATTCGGGGACAGCTTCAGGAGGAACACGGGTACTCCTTTAAATATTAAATTGAGGCTGGGGATCGTGACCGGGAGACACCGATGTTAACCGAGACGAAAGGTGTTGCCTCTTGTATCCGAACTAGTGGGAAAACGTGGATGATCTTCGAATTTAAGGGTAATAGATTGCTCGATAACTTTTGTCTTAGGATCATAAGCATAAATATCTAAGAATCTTGTGACAACTGCATTACGTAAGTAATTGTGCGTTAGAGTATTTGAATTCCTCCCCCTATGGTAACTTCGCTCAAATGAAAACCTGGCACCTCTACATTCCGAAAATACCGAGTGAAAGAAGTAAGTTGACAAGGTAGACAGTAACAAGCATCAAAACATTTTTAAAACCAGAGATAGAAATATTGAACAAAAATAAGAACATTTTCCGTACAGTCACTTGCAATTGTCAGTGATAATAAAGAAACAAAGTTACCTCGTGGATGGAAAGTACAAGCAAAAATAAAATTACACTACAAATTCGAGAAAATCGGCTCTCCAAGATGGCGTCCCCTTCAGATCTCGATCGAGAGGAATAAACGGTTTTTCGCGCCACGTTGTAACGATTTCATCGCGACTCGAGCTCCCGTGACATCGAATCCAAACCGACTGACTCGATATGCTTTATGTTTTTTGCAATTGCGAAGATCTTTCTGTACTTCGACGCACTGGGTCGCATCGTTCTCGAAGAATTCAATTCGAAGCGAAACAAGCCGGATCGCGTTGCCTCCCGTCTCTCTGGAAAGCTCCCGCTGGAACCAAGTTGTTTATACCGCCAGCCCCCACCACCGCCGGAACAGTTTTCCTGGTACATTGCCAGAAGTTCTTTTCGCGTGCTTTTAGATGCAAGATTATTTCTTTCGCCATCGAGTGATTCGATCTGCGGTCGTTGCACTGCGTCGTGAGATCGTAACCTCGATGTTGACGCCACTCGGGTTTGCTTTCGCTGTTTGGGTCTTTTCAGACCCAGAGAAACTTTTACATCGCCAAATTATACCGTTGATACGACTTTCCTTGGAAATTAAAAACGACAGGGTAAAGTAATAGAACTCTGATTCGAAATATTCGTGCAAGATCAGAATTTTCGTACCAAGGGTCTTCTTTGACCCAGGGACGTTTCCATTGTTCAATTATACCATCGGTACAACCTGCCCTTGTAAATTAAGTACGTTGCGATAAAATAATAGAACTTTGATTCGAAACATTCGTACAAGTACAATGAAGTTATGGGTCCATTTGGACCCACGCCTGGTCTGAAGTTCCATAAATCGTTGGTATCGCGAGAGTAAACCGTGATCGGAATGTTTTGGTCGCGTAGATACCTACGATCCTCGTGTTTCGTATAATTCGATCGTTGTTCTCGATATTCGAGTATTGTGTAACGCGAATACATTAAGATTGAATAATTCGAGCTAAAAACATCAGAATGGAAAAACGTTTGATGAACGGAGACGAGCAGGATGAAGCTTTTAAAAGCTCTCTTTAATCCCGGAGTCTCGACTGACCCTGCTCCATCGATTTTCAACGACTTTTACGCGCGCGTTTCCGTTCTTGCCTAACAGCCTTCGTTTCGCAGCTCGATCAATCCTTGCGTAAATCCGATTGCTCGGATACACGTCGATTCGTCGGGATAATTTCGTTTCGCCCTTTGATACGGAGAAAAGTATTCTTGCCGTGTACCGTTCCTCTACCCGGATTTGTTTAATTGCGAAAAAAAGTTTCGATTCATTTCGAATATTACGCGAGCCCGGATTTTTCAGCGATCGAGCCTCAAAACCCTCTTTACCGACACGAATAACGAGGGATCTTCCCCGATAAAGCGTACCGTGTTCCACAAACGATAGTCGCGTAATTGATACTTCTCCGCGAAACTTGTACGACAACAGCTTCCGATCGTAAACCATTCCTCCGTATAATCCGTAAAGCCACGTACGAATTATCCTGCTTTCCGGGCCACGAAATGGAAATCGTTCAAATTTGAGAGCTTTGATTTGTCCGACCAGTAGGGTGTGTTTGAAAACAGGGATTATCAATAAAAGGGGCTATCACGTAGGCTAATAAATAAATAAATATACGATAGAGAATCTTTCACGAGATGAATGTAACGAAGAGAACATGGACAATAGTGGAGGCTCGAAGACATTTTATCAATAACCGAGACACTATTGTAGCTTTTCTTCTCGGTTCTATAAGTTACAAGCAACTAGTGTAAAATAAATAAAAATCGGTCAGTGTAAAGAGAAGATTCCCGCAAAAATTTTATCAATAACCGAGACACTACACTCCTTCTTCTCGGTTCTATAATTTACAAGTGACCAGCGTGAAATAAATAAAAATCGATCAGTGGATAGGGAAGATTCCCGAAAAAATGTTAGCAACCGAAACACTACTTCACGATTCTCTACGTACAACTTACAAGTAACTAGCCTGAAATAAATAAAAATCGACCAATGGATGGTCGATGTTAGCCGACCAATCATCGTGCCAGTTTGGAACACGCGCGGCCATCCGTTTATCGCAGCACAAAGGGTAGCGCGCGGCATCAGCCTGTTTTGGGAGGTATCTCCCGTGTACAAAGAACGAATCGTGGTATCAAAAGAATCTCGTTCGAGGTATCGTTGTCCGATTTATCTCCCTTTTCGATTGGAATCGTATCCCGTCCGGTGGACGGGTGACTGATAGAAGTCAAGCCGTGGGTCGAATCTCGTCACGAAGGCACGATTTCGTTCGAGCCCCATTATCGATTCTCGTTACCGTATTTTCGGTACACCTGTTTCGTTTCCATCGCAGACCCGTGTGGAATCTTCCCACCGGTCTTCCAGCCCTCCCCTCCGTCCCGAAGTAAACCTCCAGGATGGCCAGTAGACGCCGCGCAAGAATGAGCCGGAAGCGCGGCTGGCGTTTTTACATTTGCATGTAAATAAGCCGAGATCGCGGAATCTATGTGCACTGACTTATGTACGAACCTGGTTGTATACACGCTAATGGAGCACATTCCGTCCGGTAATGAAGGCAATTACTTTCGGAACATTCTGAAGATACTTTATCTCGCTCTAAGAGACAACGAATGTTTCGGAGCAGTGTAGTGTTTCGATTTAGGGACCCCAAACGTGATATCGGGTAACCACCATTTTTTACACGTTGTCCGAGATGTATTTTTGCTCTCCCTGGAATTTTGAGTATCTTCGTTTAAAAGTACACCGAAAACGTGAAATACAATTTTCCTGTTCGAGGTTCCGTTCTAAAGATAATGGACTTTGAAAATATTTGGGGTACGCGATTGAGGGACTATGAAATTCCTTAGTTACTTTTTTTCTTTCCGTTAAATATATCTTCATGTTTACAATTTTATTAGCGATTCGATACTACGTTTAAACGCAGTGCAAGATGTACCGTGTTGCGTTCGCATTGACACCTGCCCCGAATATTTTCAAAGCTCTGTATCTCGGAAAGGGGACCCCCTGCGAGAAAATTCTATTTTACATTTTCGATTCACTTTTTCGCGACAAATTGTTCGTTATCAGTTTTTCGGAATTAACCCTCGAAATTGCGGAGACTGTTGCGATGTAATTCTCTATCAGACACAGGCTCCCCAAACTTCGAGAGCCTACCCGAACACGGTTCCTCGAACGTGAATTTGTCGGTGGGCGTGTAATAAGGTCGCGTGAAGGTGCGAGTTACGCACGCGCGTAATTACAACAATTTACGTAACACAGCCGGCGAAGCGTGAAGGCATTCGGGCGCGCATCGATTGACGACGAACGTGGCACGGTCAAACGTCTCTGTTATCACGCTTCCGGGCTCCCTTCAACCATGGGTGGCCCTACGAGGGCCGGAGAACCCTTTAATCGAGCTTTCTGGCAAACTGGACAACTTTCGTCTTGTCGTGGCCACTTTTTCCATTTTCTTCGAGAAAGTCGTGCCGGTGAATACTCCGTGGACGCCTTCGGAGGATACGTCGCGCGTAATGCGATAATACTGGACGTAAACGCTCGATGGCACACGTCGAGGCGGCGCATCCTCCAGTTTAACGTCTCTGTTATCGCGCACCGTGACTCTGCTCCTCCCGAATTACGCCTCGGTCCCTTTAATCGAGGCCGAAGCGAGCTGTACGCGTCTTCGCTAGCAAATGCAGCCTCTTTGGCCCATGGTCGGCCCGAACGACGAACGATTTCGTTCGTTGTACGAGGTGATTCTGGATGTACGATTTTACGAAGCATCTGACCTGCAGATGACTAACACGGTTCACGATAGATATATTTAAGAAAGTATGTATTAGTTTCCCAACTCTTTCAGTAGCGATCGTAATTGAGGATTTTTGCAAAGACACCAAGGCTCAAAGGACTACCCTAGGGGCGCAAGAAATAGGCGAGGGTGAGGAGACATTCCAAGTGTTAAGGGAAACTTATTTTTCTGATGTAACTTCTGGGATTGAGGCAAGGTTCTAGACGCTTCTTGTTCTGTCCAAACGGATAAGTGATCGAGATTAATAAACCATGATCAAGTAACCTTCATGATCTTCGAAAGGATCTCTTGTCGAGACGCAAGTCATCTTTGCAAAATGTCCTAACCCATACCCAACCTAGGTGCAAGTAACACTTGCAAGATATTCTGACCCAGACCTAACTAAGACCCAAGTAACCCTTGCAAAACATTCTGACCCAGACCTAACTCAAATCTAAGTGAGACACAAGTAACCCTTGCAGAACATTCTAACCCCAAACCTAACCTAGACCCAACTCGGTCTTAATCCAGACCTAACCGAGACTCAAGTAACCCTTGGAAAACGTCCATAATCGTTCGTTACGCTTCCAAGGCACACTTTTCCATCGATACTCGGTCCTCTCGTATATTTTAAAGTACACCAACCCGGGGACCTGACTCGTTTCTCTCGAGAGTAGAGTGGGGGACGGACGAGTCGATCGTTGGAATTCCAAACGGATTCTTTTCGTTCCAGAACGCGAGTCATTCGCGACACAATAAAATGGCGTAGGGTGCGATTCCTTCGCACCCGACGAGTTCCTCCAATGCGTCGAGTGCAAGTCGTGGATTTAAATTCCCGGGGTTACGCGATGGTAAAATTCTCCGACGGGGGCGTACGTGGATGTAACTCCCTCGAGTGGATTGAAGGAACACAATTTAAGCGAATTGGTCCGCGCAACCTTCCTCCGCCCGCATGTAAATAGGTTTTAATATACTGACACGTCGTGCTTGTATACCAACGCTCCGTTCCCGCCGAGTAATTTCGAGCGTTTAACCTCCGAGAGGGTTTGAATCGTTGAAAGGGTTCTCTGGCTGGTGGAGGGGGATGTTGGACGAGAAAAGCCGTGAAATTTAAAGTTTTCCGAAAACAATGGCGTAATATTTGCGTGAATCAAATATCACTTTTGTCGTTGCACGCGCGTTTAACGGGACGTGCGAAAATATTCGATTATGGTTATTCGACGAATTAACCGGAGGAATGTGCACACTCGTCGGGTACGTACGCTTGGCACATCTCCTTTGTTTTTCGTTGTTGAAACGTCTACACGGTTAATTAACCTGAATGCATTCTTGCATCGGTAGCTCGCAAGACCTTGCGGCGAAAAATGCCCCGAATGTGCGAAACTTTTTTTTTTTATAATACGGCGAGCGAGAAAATATATAAACGATGGAACTCGAGTAACATTTTCTGCGATCGAAGAACGAATAATGAGGGGAGTCACCACCGATTATCGCGAGTTGGTAATAAATGTGCGAATGAAGGAATGCAACCTAATTTTTTGTGTATAGTGTACGAATAATATTCACGTAATTCGTCCAGGAATATGGTTTGTCGATATGATAAACGAAGTCACGTATATTTCATCCTCGACGAGTTCTTCGTCCAATTGCGTTAACCGTGGTAGCTTTAATTGCGGAAAAACAATATACGATACAAATATATTCGGACAAATGGTTTGTTTGTTCGGTTGACGGGAAATCGATAAAATTACACGCAGAACAATAAACAAATTGGCTCTGATGGATGTAAATCGAAATATTTCGCAACCGAACAGTCAAAATGTGAACTACGCGAATACCCTTGCTTCCGTGTTACACCGCAGGACGGGTCACGAAAGACCCGAAGAATAACACACCAATGAAAGAGAAACGTTTCTACGATACGTCGTCCATTTTTCGAAACGTATCTCGACAATCCTCCGAGTGGCCCTCGGGGGGGGGGGGGGGGGGCGTTTAAACCCGTACGAGGGCACAAAGTCGCGCAAAAGAGTACAAGGGACAATCTGACGTTTCCTGCCGCGAGTTGCGATTTCGTCCGCAATGCTAATGAACATAAGGCAGTTTGTACGAAATAAATTAAACGAGCGAAGCGAGCAGAGAGATATAAAAATGTGACCACGAACCGTGTGCGTGTGCGTGTACGTGTGTATATATACATATATGTGTCGTGGCACCGGGAGGGGGTGGGGCCAGTGGAGGGGTGTTCTCGTTTTTTAAACCGACCGCAGAAACCGGCGAAAGGGATGTTCAACGTATTCCATGAGAAATTACGAAAAATAATCCTCGAAAATTATCATGAGAATAGCTTCATGGCTGTGCACGGAGGTCTACTCGAACAACAATGCCGTCTGGTCCCATCTGCATAACAATGTTTAGCCGTGAAAACAAAGCTCCGTGACGTACCGGGGCCAGCGCCGAGCAGAAAAAAGTGATATATTAACTAGACCGTGCTTTTCGACAGGCTCGTCGAATTTAAATTCGAATCCCTCGGTAATTGTCGCCGTCCATTGTTCGTGGAGATCTTTAAAACGGGGTGTGTCTTTTCTCGAGACTCAAGGTTGTCCGTAATGTTGCTACCGGATAAATCTTGGTGCGAACGAAAAGTGTTTGGCACAGGGTGAACAGAACCGAGTTCAGTTTACAGTAGAATATCGTTTTCCAGTGTTCATGAATCATTGGAGCCGAGTTTGGTGTTTTTAGGATGGAGAAGACGAACGAGGCAGTCGAAGAAAGAAGTTTGTTACTTATAAAGTCGGAGTTTTCCTATTCAACAACTTACTATACTTTACATTATTATTATAAACGAAGTCTATCGTCGTTAATCCACCTGAACGCCTAACGTTCATCGACAATAGTCGCGTTTCCGATGAACATTGCTCTATCGATACACACGAATCCTCTCAAAGTACATTGAAAAGTGTACTTCAACCTCGCAGCTATAAAAAATAAATCGTATCTGGAATCGGTCCGGAAAGAAATTTAAATCCACCCGGTGGACAGTGTTTTTTTTTTTGTTTTTTTATTTATTTTTCCAACTCCAGGTCGGTGTATCGTATCCGCGGCGACGTTGAATAATTTCGGGTACAGAGCTGAAAGCTCGAAAAAGCTACGATGCGGTACCCGGTGAAAGAGGGTCGACGAGAGGTGGGGAGGGGGTGCAGAAGTTGCAACGGGAGTGCGTGATGCACTCTGTTGGCGTGCTCGCGGGCAGTAACCCTAAATATTAACACGGGGGCCCCGAGCGGGAGAGCGAATTGCGCACCGCATTACCATCGCCACCCCTGCACGGCCATTACCGTGGAAATATTGAATCGCTATCGACTCGAAATTATCGTCCAAGGACGAGCGCTATCGAGCCACCTGAAACGTCGAGAATTCTTCCACGAAGATAAGACGTTCTCGAAACAAGATAAGTGCTGGAAATTCGTCCTTGTATCCATCCGCTCCATCTTCGAGCATCGTGGGTGCATTGGAACCGATCAATTTTTTACAACTTTCTCTCGAGATATCGACGAAACCCCTTTGAGAATTACACGGATGAAACTCTGTCCAACAGCTCCCCCGTAGACAACGAGACCAAAGGTAAGCTACCATTGTCTGCCGGAGTATTCCGACGAGTTGTAACGCTGTGATAACAGGAGAGTGGAGGGTGAAACGATTGTCCGATGAAACTTTCCTCTCGCGCGACAATCGCGCGCGTACCTTATCGTTGCGCTCATCAAAGGATCACCCATTATTTCACGGAGTGTTGTCGAGCTTTCCACCGAGAGCTACTCTCGGATTCAATTTACGAGCTCTTCTTAACGGTAACGTTTCCATCGAGGGCCCAACGGGACGACTTTTTCACGAAGACGATCGTACGCTCGCGACTTGCGATCCCAACGTTCGAGATACAAGAGGAATTTCTCCAAGAAGCCACGACAAACGGAAGCTACGCGAGAGAAGGTACGCGGAGGACTGCACTGGGTGCATCGCGATGATGCCCCAGTGCGATATCACCCTGCAACCAGCCTGTTTGTCTCGTCGAACTCGCATATTGTTATTCCTCGAGGTTCAGCCACGTACACCGATTCGACGTAAATATCATCGAGTGCGTGCACGCCTAACCTAAACGCGACTCGACGCTCCGATACGCATCGGGGAAAGGGGTAACTTTGAACGACGAATTCCGAGCGAGCGGTACTAATTACGCGTTTAAGAGCGAGCGAGGGACTGCAATTGCGCGACGCGTGTTCCCTAGTTGCTGGAGCTGATCGAGAGGGGTGAAGGGGAATAGAATGTTTTGGGGGGAATTTATTGTGGGGATGTTTTGGTTTGTTTATTTTTTTTTTTTATAAAGGGGTTAGGGTTGTTTGAAAAAAACGGTTGATGTTTATTTCGAGAAATTAAATCCGAGTCGAGGGATGAAAGTGGAAAGAGGCTTTTTCAAGGGAATTTAATGTGGAAGAATTAGACTTTAATTACTTTTTACACAAAGGGGATATTCTTGGGGATTGTTTTTGAAAAATTGTCAAAGTTGATTGAGAAATTAAATTCGAGTCATGGGAGTGCGTCGAGAGGGGTTGAAAGTGAAAGGAATCTTTTAGGGTGAGTTTATTGCGGGGGGATTTGGTTTGATTGTTTTTTGCAACAGAAGTATTATGGTTGGGGATTGTTTGAAAAAAAATGGTCGAGTTTAATTTTGATAAATTAAATTCTAGTCGAGGGATGAAAGTGAAAAGAATCTCTTTTAGAGGAATTTAACGTGGGAGAATTAAATTTCATTGTTTTCTCTGCAAAAGAGTTATTCTTGGGGATTGTTTATAAAAAATGGTCAAAGTAGTAGTAGTAAATATACGATCAACAAATTAAATTCGAGTTGCAGAAGCGATTTATTTCATTGTTTTTTTAGAAGGGGTATATAGTTGGAAATTATTTGAAAAAAGACTGGTCAAAGTTGTGTTAATAAAATAAATATACTAGCGACAAATTAAATTCGAGTCGCGGACACGAATCGAGAGTATGAAAGCGAAAAGAATCTTTTGTAAAGAATTTATTGCGGAAGCATTACTCGATGAATCGATTCGAATTTTTCTTTTTTTTTCATAGAAAGAGGATACGCGTGGAGATTATTGCAAAAAATTGAAGTTGTATATAAGCAAATACACAACCGACAAATTAAATTCTGTCGATGCGCGCGGTACGAGCATAGCTGCGCTATCCGCATGATTCGGGTTTCTACGTTGGTCCGATGCGAAACCGGATGGAATTTTATTAAATTTTATCGTATCGACTACGACCCACCGCCGGGGGTGTGGAGGCACGATTTTAAAATTTGCGAAAATTGTTAAAATTACGCTATTTTCGAAAGAAAAAAGCGACATTTTGCGTAAAAAATGTTCTCCTTTATCGCCGGGGAATAAAAAGCTGGAAAATTAAACAATCAAAAGAGTGGCACCGGGGCAAAGGGTCGCCACGTTTCGTGGAAAAATATTGAAAATTTATCGTGTTACACGGTTCCCGAAAAAAGTGTTTTCTACTATCACTGTGTAACTTCGTCAATTTTTCAAAATTCCCTCGTAAAAAAAAAAACCTTTACGCGATATTCTTCGTGTACGATTAAACCAACGAATGAAAAAGAAAAACCGATCCATTTTTTTATTTACAGGTCACTCCATATTGCGATCCGTTTCCATCTTGTACCTCCCGTCCCCCTCAAAGCGTAAAAATCGTTTTGCTAATTTTCGTTAATCCCGATTCTTGAAAGATTTCGAATCCATCGAAATCGTTTCACCGATCTAAATATCTATCCGCGGGCAAAGTAACATTGCAGTTCGGGGGAGCAGTGATGCGGATCAACGCGGAGAGCACTCGGCCGGCAGTAGTACGTCACGATAGCGTCAGCCGCAACTACGTGTCCCGTTCCGATATGTCTGACTGCATGTCGTTATTTCTACTGAAATCCGTCGCGCCATCCGTGGACCGGGCGTGCACGCGTGTGTACCCGCGCGTGCACGCGCACGCCGCCCCCGGAAATATTCACCGAAACCAACTTCCATTTCGACGAGACTCATTGTCGCCGACAGCACGGACGTGAAAACAAATAGCAATCGTTGGAATACGCGTTAACGTATACAAACGTTCCACGTCGTTCCTGCCTCGACGAAAATGCTCTCTCCCCTCGGTCGTTGGACTCGAATTTCGGTACACGTTGGACGACGATAATGAAAAAAAATAAAGGGTCGAAAAAAGACAGGATACCGACCGAATCTTTCCGACGACCATTGCGCGCACACGTCGTAACTCTTTCTCGCCTCGAAAACGATCCATTGCGCGCGATCGAGCCCCGTGATCTATAGAGCGACTATTCCTCGACGAAAGTGCTCTCTCCTTTTCGAACTCGAATTTAGGTACACGGTGAACGACGATGAGAAAAAATAAAGGGTCGAAGAGGGACACCGACCGAATCTTTTCAACAACAGTTGCGTATGCACGTCGTGACTCTCTCTCCCGTCGAGAACGTTGCGTTGCATGCGTGGGAGTGCGCGGATCGAGCCCGGTGATCTAGAAAGCGACTATTCCGGGCTCGTCCTCGACGAACGCAGCTGCGAGCGCGTCTTTTACGATCGCTTTTTAATCCCGGTAGAGGGGGGGTTGAACGAGAAGTTTCGAGCGCCATGAAAAGCGGCAGCGAGCTAAAATTAATTCGAGGCCCGTGAAACGTTCGTTCCTTCGGTGTCTCGACCATTTTACGTCGCGCAAAGCTGCGCTTATGGAGGGATACGGTGCCTCTATAACAGGCGCGAATTCGTTCTCCGCCGCGACAGGCTGCCACGTCGTGTCGCATTAACGTCGAACTTTCCACGTCGGAAGTTTAACCCGATTCGGTGCCGTTCCGCCTTATCGGCGCGCTTAAATCTCCCCGCTCGATTTTTGCGCTCGTAATACGCCCGCCCCGTTATGAAGCAATGCCGCACGCTTACTCGGCACGACGTTCACTATTTTCCATTACGAGGTTGCAATCCGCCTTGTTCCTCCGTTCGCCTATCCGAACCCCCATCTACCTCTTAAAAGGCACCCTCGAGCGGTCCTGGGGGTTAATCGCAATTTTTAACCGACCCACCCTCGCTTCGTGATATCGTGCGCTTCGGATTCGTGGTCCAAACGGACGGTGGTGGTCGCCCTCGTTGATAGAAATACAGTTCGATGTAGGTAAAGGGAACAACATATACGAATGATACATTGGTTCTTAGATTTAATTTTTTTTTAGCTTCGACTCCATGTTCCCCATCGTGATCGTTTTAACGGCCTTGTGTTATTCTTTTGTTTATTTCATCATTTACCCAGCCACGTCTTCTTCTTCTTTTTTTTTTCTTTTTCCCAACGATTGGTTTATATTCGTAAAATGCACGACAAAGACGCGGAATGAATGTAAATGATAAATTGCTTCTTAGATTCCCCCTCGTCCTTCTCTTGCCTTTATTTCGACCATTTACGCGATCTTGTACCGAGACAAGACAGAAAATGCGCAACGAAGACGTGGAATAAATACAAATGATAAATCGGTTCTTGGTTTTCAACGAGAATCAGACTGATTATGGTTGGTTTATTTATGTTATTTCGGTACTTACCCGGTTTTGATCGTCTCGTTTTTTATTTGTGTAATGCGCTACGATGGTGTTAAATAAATATACATGATATATTTGTACGGTACCGGACGAATGTTATCGGACAAGAATTATTTTTGTCATTTGCTTTTTTATTTATTATTACGAAAGCCATATTTCGCGCGAAATCTACCGGTACGATTTATTTACTTATCGTTCTCCTCTCTGGCCGTATAATTCTATCGATTCGATACCAGCTAAATAACCATTCATATAATCGCAAAGCATCTATTATTATAATATATATTCCCGAATGCTCTATTATTCAAACATTCCTGAATTTAAGTTGGACGCTTTTACGTTATTTATTTTATCTTACTCACTTTTACGTCCTTTATTTAACTATTCACCTAACCTCGTTTCTCCTTTCGATCCGAGTTGTTTTACGTTCTCAAAGTGTGCGACAAAGGCGTAAAAAATACGGTATAATAAATATTCAACGATTTGCAATTATCCCACGAAGTGGAAAAGTCGTTGCGAAGCTACGATGTGTCGTAAATTTTGTTTGTTCTTTGTCCCTCCTATTCGTCTAATTTCCCCTTTCGATCGCACTTGTTCCATATTTTCAAAGTGTGCCACAAAGAGATAAAAAAGATACCAGTACGATAAATATTCAGCGATCTGCAATTATCCCACGAAGCGAAAAAATGCTCGAGACGCTACGCTATACATCGAACAATCTACGTACTATCTTCATTATGCGACCGGTCGTACAACCAGCAAATTTCCACGAATTCGGATGGACATTGCGATCCAACCGAGAAGGAAACATCGTTCACGAGCTTCGCGTTACGTAGCCATCGTCGCGAAGTTTCGCGAGTGCGCGGTGTCGAAAACGAAAGAAAAAAAAATGTCGAGGGGAGGGGAAAAAATACGCGGTCGTACAGGAGAAACGAAATCGGCCAAAGCGTGTCAGTTTCCGCGGTTTTACTCGGCGGTTCCCGAGCGCAACAAGCGCGTAGCCGCGACGATAGTGACACACCCGGGATGACGAGTGTGTACGTACCCATATTCCGTTGTTATTTTACCCGTTGCCCACGGACCGTTTATCATTTTTACGCGGGCGAGTTAGAGGATGGAAAAAAAATATGTATATGCGTATGTATATATATATATATATATATATATATATATATATATATATATATATAAAGAAAAAAAGAAAAAGGTAGTAAATAAAAAAAAAAAAAAACGCACACGAAAACGAAAACGCGACGCCGAAACGGGTAAAAACCGTATGTCGCTCGGCTAACGGACTGGAAATCACTGGCGGAATTTTTAATCGTCCGCCTCTAATCATTTTTGCATGTTTTAACGGACCGTAAAAGGGTTTACCTGTTATTCCCGTTCGTTCGTTCGTTCGTCCGCCTCTCTTTCTCTTAAGAGGGAAATATTCCTCTCGTTGGTTTCGAAGGGAACGAGTCGAAACGGAGTGAACGTAGAGGCGCGTGGAACTGGAACAAAGACAAATAAATTCATAAACCTCGAAGACGTTCACGTGGGGGTGTGGAGGGGATGGATGGCAAAGAACAAGCACTCCGCGACGCGAAATTAGCCACGACCGTAAATAAACAGATATACGATATTCTTGAGGGAAACGTGAACGGAGTAAATGGTGGACGGTCTCTCCATTTATTTCGCCGCTATTTATCCTTTGCCCGGAGGACATGCATCATTTTTACGAGGAGAACGCGAACCGCCGTGGAACCGCGGAGAGCCGTGCAAAAAGGAGAAACATCGCGCGCGCGCGGGTAAAGCTTGCGGCGGGGAAGCGACGTAAATGGGGCAAAATACTTAAAAAAGAAAAAAGAAAAAGCACTCCCCTCTTGGTGGGAGGCGGGGACCGAACGACGACCACGGAAGAAAAAAAAGAAACATACGCGCGTTTTCTTTTGCAATTACGCAATTTAACGTGGTGGGAGCGAAATGGATTATTCGTGTAATTTTCGAGATACTTTTCGATTGTAATTGCCAACGAGACTCTGTGAGACGGGAGTGGATAAAACAGCGAATTAAGAATCTTGTCCGTGGGTGCTAACCGATTGATAACTCTGTTACCCCCACCCTTGTATCTTTTGCTACGCCTCGGACGTTCGTTATCTTTCGGTTTCCAGGGTAACCCATCGGCTGGGAAAGTAGACGCGGAACTTAATTAACAAGAAAAACCTCGTGGAAATGAACGAGTCGTAAAGCGGAACCGACTCCGTGGGACTCCAGTTGGCTATATTTATGCCGTCGCTATTTACCCTTTGCCCGGAGGACGTGTGTCATTTTTACGAGGAAAGGGCCGAGCCGGAAGGGCTGGTGCGTGTAACGGCTGAGAAAGAACGTAGCTAAGAAGAGTGTAGGGGGTGTACGGAGGTGAGAGAGGGCAAGAGGATCGAGGTAGGGTCGAAGGAAGAGGTCGTGAGAAGTGGTAGTGCGAGAACGAGGCGAAATATTGGAAAGCGAGCTGCGCGCCGAGATAAAACGTTTCATAAAACAGACATCGATTCCGTATTACTCGGTGCCGCGTCTTCTTGGATCAAGCAGCCTGCTGCGAACATCTTCGACGACGAAAGATCGCTGACAGAAAGGGAGAGAAACGGAGAGATACTGGGAAGTGAAAGAAAAAAGGGACCTGGACTTCGACAATTCGTGGAGAGGAACGAAATATGTACTGTGCACAGGTTGGGAGATGTCCTGCGAAACGGTACAGGGACATTTTGCAGTATTTCACTAGGTGTCGATATGTCTCGTTTACTTTCTTGGTCATTTAGATCGTTTTGATTGATTATACGCAAGATTAAAAATGCATTTGAGGACCAATTGGATCCGCATTCCTCTCGTAGGATTTTTTGTCAATTGTGCACAGTAGCTCTTACGATCGATCCTTTCGGGGTAAAATTAACTTTTCGTATTTACGAACGTTCGATATCGCGAATTTTCAAGGTTCAAGATTGTCGACACGAGGTCATTAATATTGCATACTTTCACAAAGATTACGTACTTTTGATTACAAAACCTGGACACTTTTTGTTCCTTTCGATGAGCTCTTTAAGTTTTGGTCTCTTTTTTTACCACCTTATAGACAATCTACCACGTGAAGTTTACACGATTTCTTCGACTCTCCAGATAGATTATTCGTTTCAATAACGCGTAACTACATCCTTGACTGTCCATCGGTATCGGCAGGGGATGAAAAAAAAAAAACACGCGTTACCGTGTCCAGCCGAGAAACTTCGATGGAAAGAGGAGAGAAGCGTACTCGTCGAGTGGAAGTCGATTTGTCGCGAGGACCGTACGCGCGTTCTCATATTTATAACGCGTGCACGTACGCGCGTTCCACACGGTTTCGTGGATACGGGGGCGCGAGAAAATCCGGGCAACCAGAAGATTTATCGGCTACTCGACGCGCCGTGGTAAAATAATAATACGCGCGAGAGCGAGAGCGAGAACAAGAACGAAAAAAAAAGAGAGAAAAAAACGTGCGCGCGGTGCGTCCGCGAGCGGAAACGCGAGAGCGAGAGCGAGAACACCACTCCATTAAAATACCCCGCTAAATCCGTCCTTTGTGTCTGCTTCGACAATCGATTCGGCTCGATCATATTGAATTCACGAGAGCCTGATACCGCACAAAGTGCTCTCTCAAATGGGTTCAACGATAGCTTTCGATTAGTACTTAGGTTGATTTATCGTTAATAATATTAGGTGCCTCTTGCCAGGGATAATTTAATTACCGATATTGGTAGTTGTGGGCTACAAACCTTGTCCGTGAACTGTACGAATGGACCTGGTGATCGGGACACGAATTAACCCAGTGTTCACGAACCAACAGCGTGTGTTGGAAACACAACTGAATATCTTAAAATCAGTTCTGCGTCAGCCACTGCGGATTCGGTGGGACTTGCAGCGGTAAATTAGCAGGCTTGGTTCGATCATGCTGAGAACCTTGACTGTTTTCACTTTCATGAGTTGCAAGTGCATGTCAATTCTTCGGGGGATGGGTACATAGAAATGAATCAAAAATATTTTATTAAGGAATGTTCTATATTTGTTACTTTTTAAGTTACCAAGGATTAAACACGTCTTGTCCTTGGCTAATGTTTACAAATACTATCGGCGTTTGGAATTTTCTAATAATCGGAAGTCGTGGGTGTCTCAGGAATTTAGAGAATTATATTTGTCCAACAACTCCTACCCTAACAGTGTCTATATTTTCCTAAATATTCTGCAACACTCAATTTTATTCTTATCGACTCCTCTCGATCGATTAGAAAAGACACGAGTTCAGCTCATAAACAACGGTAAAGAAACTAGCGAGATCAGTCTTGACAGTTCCTCGATAGCTACCTGTCTCAACCTTCAAAGATCTAAATCACTCGCTCGACAGTCACCTCCGTATTCGTAAGTTTTACTCACATTGTGTCGTATCAAGTTCGACCAAGCAAAGATACAAAATCACGAGATTATTCCTGACAGTTTCTCGATAACCATCTGCCTTGACAAACCTTCTAAGATCAACCTTGACAGACCTTTGGAGATCTAAATCATTCGCACGATCTATTCCCTTTAAAACTTTTACTCACATTGTTTCGCGTCAAATTCACATAAACAAAGTTACAAAATTTCGAGATTGTCCCTGACAAATCACCTACCTTGACAAACTTTCGAAGATCATCCTAGGTAGACCTTTAGAGATGTAAATCACACACTCGATCTTCGTTATTCTCTTCGTAAGTTTTGCTGACATTGTACCACGTCAATTTCGAGTAAACTGTATTATGATGCATTACGTGCAATTTCCTATCCCTTACTCGTCGCTCGCGACGAAATTAATTCGGTGTATAACGCGTATCAATTATTAAGTCGGTCGAGAAACATCCGATTCGAATCGAGTCGGTTTGGACCAAGATATAGAAGTCGAATAGAACTGGGTTTGACACGAATTAACGCGCAGTTCGTCGAGCCACGTTTCACAATTTACTTGCAAATAATAATTCTACTGCGTCGAATTACACGTAGGATTAATCGATTTGCGGCGAGGAACGACGCAATATATCGGCAACGCCGATAACTTACAAAACACTGAACTCGGAGACGTTGTCGCTAGGACGAGTCAAACGAAACTGAAACATTTAGACGTACTCGGAACGTAGCAGAAGAAACAACAATAATGTCTGTGGTCAGATAAATAGTATTACCCCATCTATGGTCAAACAAGTAGTATAACTCCCGACCATGGTCAGACAAGCAGTATAACCCCCGCCTACGGCCAGATAAGTAGTATGACCCCCGTATGCGGGCAGACAAGCAGTATGACCCCCGCCCATGGTCAGACAAGTAGTATGGCCCCCGCCCATGGTCAGACAAGTAGTATGGCCCCAATCCGTGACCAGACAAGTAGTATGGCCCCCAATTCGTGGACAGACAAGTAGTGTGTTCCCCATCCATGGCCAGACAAGTAGTATGGCAGTCGCCCATTGTTAGACAAGTAGTATGGCCCCGTCTATGGTCAGACAAGTAGTATGGCCCCTGTCCATGGTCAGAGCAGTAGTATAGCCCCCGTCCATGGTCAGACAAGTAGTAACCCCCCCCCCCCCCGTGGCCAGACAAGTAGTATGGCCCCCGCCCATGGTCAGACAAGTAGTATGACAGCGCTACTAATAATGGCTATAACATTTTTTAAATCATCCCATTTTAATGTTCTCGCGCTCGTTTGAAAGGCAAATGGCTGCGCTATCTAACGAATACTTTACTAACTCTTTTTTAACCCTTTCTCGCATTCATTTAGAGGAAGCGCAGTTGGACTATTCGGGATTCTTCAACAGTGGTTTTTCAATACCCTCTGTGACTCAAACGATTAAGAAACCACATTTTTCCCATTTCCTAACACACCTGTCCATACACATGTACTCCAACACACGCGTACGAACCGCGACCCCTGTCGATCGCGGTCCCCGAACAGAGTGTCTCGAACCTCGCGGAGCTCTTCTTCCAGGAAATTATTTCACCCCTTTGGGAAAAAGATTTATCACTGGGCACCGTTACACTGGCCACTTCGAAATTGTTGCTATTTCACGTCCAGAGGAAATGTTGCCCGGCTCTAATAAATCTATCCGTCTATCCACCGCCCTCGGTTGCATAGAATCAATGTTATTCGAAATAACAACCGGTCACGACGAGCGCGCCGGGTAATTCTACAAACGTTTGTCTTCCATTCTACAGTTTTAACGATCGTTCGAGGAGAACGGACTCGCGCTTTCGACAAGACAGAAAACGGCAATTCAATTCGTCGGTGAAGTCCACAGGGGAAAGTTCTACCGTGGCACCGTGTTGCCAACGATTAATGAACCCCGTCCGATTGAATTCCAACGATTTAACCCGTCGATGTTTTGTAATTTCGAGTTTTCCACAACGACGGGGAGAACCGGCCGCGCGAAACTTCTCCGCGCGAGCGCAGCGAACTTTTAAATTTCTCGCGACTCCCTCGAATCGAACAAAAGAAGAAACGGGACGGACGTTTCCGATTTGTTTCCAACGGGGAAACTCGAATACGTAGAGACACCCACGGAATCGAACTCTCTCTCCTCTTTCTCCATATCTTTTTTTTTTTCCTTTTATTCGTTTTCTCTCGAGTGTCGATCGAACGAAACTCTTCTCAGCGGTGTCGCGTCGTTTTCCACGAAGTTTTTCGTTAATTTTACAGCCCCGTCGAGACGACAGTCGTAAATACGAAGAATCGCGAGAGCAGAGTAATTACGGGAGCGGCGCATTATATGGCGGCCGGCTAATGCTACATAATTATGGCGCATTAAACCTTCCTTCCATAACACTATTTCACTTGACATTTTTTTCTCTCTCTCTCTCTCTTTCTAGATTTTTCCTTTTTCCATCTTTCTCCACTTACGTCTTCGTTTTTCATTACCCATAACACGACCACCGATCCGGACGGTTTTTCAACCGTCAACGTTCGTTAATGAATATCGCACCTGGTGGAAAATTGTCACCCCCCATAAACCCTCCCTCCCCCTCATACTTCGTCCCTGTTTGGATTGCAATTTTAACTTCCGTGGGAAGTATTCGAAATTTTCGTCGAATTCATGAAACGAAACGGTTCGACGTAATTGCAGGATTTTTTACAAAAACCGCTACGACGCGATTCGAGTGTAACGCACGAACAAAATTTGATTAATAGTTCGCCGCGAAACGGAACGGGACACGCATACTTCGTTGGTTTATCTCTCGATCGTGTGTCCCTCTGGCGCCGGCCCCGGTTACTATTATTATTATTATTACTCGCACCGCATACGCGGACAACGAGTACTCCAATTTCACGTGCTCGGTCCGTTAATTCGGTAATTAAGACACGCAATACGAATGTTCTCGTTACCGATCTATAATGACGCTTGATTAGCAGGAATCGTCGACTAATAAGCATTCCGTCGAGAAAAATCATGGTGGGATTTTTAGCGAATTAATTTGATGTGACAAAAACCGAGCGAGTAATTTAGATTTCTCAAGATTTATCAAGGTTGTTCCTCGAAGGCGAGCTTTATATTATTTTTGTATTTAGAATGAATGGAGATGGATCACTTTCTACTCGATGGTAATAAACGATGGTGTAACATTGGGAAGGTGATTTTTTATTATAAATTTGTGCTTTTTTTTTTGTAAAGAGGTG
This sequence comes from Ptiloglossa arizonensis, assembly GCF_051014685.1. Classification (NCBI taxonomy): domain Eukaryota; kingdom Metazoa; phylum Arthropoda; class Insecta; order Hymenoptera; family Colletidae; genus Ptiloglossa; species Ptiloglossa arizonensis. The sequence goes on from NC_135051.1 coordinate 25,478,589, forward strand.
CATTGAATTGCCCAAAGGTCTTTAAAAAAATCTGAAATGTGAGGAACAAGATTTTTCACTTATGAAAATAACTATTAAAAAAATAAGTTTTCGATGAAAACACGCTTGGTAGAAACTTTGTTCTTTTATCGAGGTAGGAAGATCGCTTTAATGTTTCTTAAAAATCGTATTGATTCATTGGAAATATTTTCGTAAATAATCGTTGGAATTTTATTTTGTATTAAGTCTGTAATTTTCTAATGCATGCCGACGGTTTCTCACAAAGTAGCCAGCGGCTCGTGTCGTATTTCACGCTTCGCTGGTTCCAATGGGGATTCCCCTGGTTGACGAGGATCTCGATGATCGTACAACGAATCAAATCTGACGATCATACAACGAGAATTTACCGTAGTAGGGTAACAAAGGCGAAGAGGCCTGTGGGGAATAACACGCTGGTCGTGTAAAGTGTTACAAGCTGTTCTCTCGGAGCTAAATTCTGCCACGGTGGTGCTTCGCATAATGTTCAAAAATCAGGATCGTCGGTTTTCAATACACGAAGCATGTGTAAAGAATTTCTTGTCGGATAGAGACCGCTCGAGGAGGACAATGCTCGCAGTACAATGGAACCAAGTTCTCGAGTTAAAGAAACATAAAGGGGATAACTCCGAGCAACAAATTTGATCAATAATCGAGACACCACTGTGTAACTCTTCTGCACTTGAAAACGAGAAAAGAAAAAATCGAGATACCAATCTCTCAATTCCCATTAAGCTCGTGCGCAATTTTCTCGAACGTGTTTCGCTCTAATTATAAAAATTATTTTCGTAATCACCCGATATGGTGCGCAATATACTGTTCGTACGTGAGAAGAAGGCCGACGGACTTCTTCTCACGGACCAACAGTACATTTTTCTCCGAAATGGAAACGGAAGATACCCACGATGTTCTCGAGTTAAAAGAAAACACCAAAAAATGACTACTGGTTCCGAATCCGAGCAAAAAGTAAGACAATATACCTCCTCTGTTTTTAACATCGCAAAAATCAAGATTTCTTGCGTGAAGTTTGGCGCGGAATTTCCGCAAATACGACAACCGCGTTTCGCTTGACCCAGGTTTCGACAATTATTTCCGTGCATAATCGGCACAGGTACGGCGCGCAATGGCGCGCTAGTTTTTTCTTCGAATCGGAAACGGGAGATACCCGTGCAACAAAATATCGGATAATGAGGCTGCGATTTAATTGCGTTATCTCTGGCCGGTCGCGCGTTGCAGCAAGCCCCGTCGGTGGATAATTATTCCATCGATTCGAAATAATTATATTCTCTAGTAGACGAGCTATAACGGAGGAACACGAACACACCGAAGCTCGACGAATCGCAGCGAAAGAGACTTTTCGGAGCGAGCTGGCCTCTCTCTCTCTCTCTCTCTCTCTCTCTCTCTCTCTCTCTCTCTCTCTCTCTCTCTCTCTCTCTCTCTCTCTCTCTCGACTGTCCTCCGTGTTTCCCTCTGTGCAATGGGGTCCCTTACAATGAAACCTCTGCGAGCAGCTCCGTTCGAATTTCATTGGCCGGAAATTGCGATCGTTTCCTACATACATATCGAATACCGCGGCCCGTTCCGCGAATTCTTGGGATTCCCCCGTGCGAGTCGAGCGTCCCTCTGGCGAAGAAAAAACAACGACCGACGAGCATGGGAGGAACGGAGGGGCGGTGAACGAGAATCGAGAACGACAAAGACAAAGCGTAGAAGCAAGAAGTTTCCACGGAAGTCCCCGGGAATGCGAACAACCGGGTATCGAGTATCTCTTTTCCGCTTTTCTCGAGACTTCTGGCCGATTTTCGACAAACGCGCTGTGGATAGGACCGGGAGAGAGAGAAAAAGAAAGACCGGAGAGAGGACCTGTAGAAACGAAAGTCCGCAAAAACGATTAAACGATAAAGTTTCGTCGGCCTCTTTATACATTTTTATCGGCCGAGGGCTCCCGCATCGGAGTCGAATTAGTCGGGTTTTCGCGTGGCTGAACGGAATTTCCGTGCTGCAGCGCGTTGAATGTCCGTGGTCGAGTATTTCAGGCTCGGACTTTGCAAAGGAATTTGCACGCGCGTCGACTAATTGCTTCTCGAAGGACCACGCACGATTTTGAAGAGTTTATTCGCGCTGAACGTGCTCACGCTCCGAAACGAGTCCGTGTGAAACCGGTCGATGGAATTACGCCGCCGAAAACGAGTGTGGGAATATTAGTGCCGGAAAGAACATAAATTAAACAATTAGAAACGTACGACACTTTTAGATAAAAACCAACGATTAAGCTACTCGATGGAATTACAGTGTCACCAACCTTCGGTAATCGAGTAATGTGGGAGTAATAATAACAGAACCGAATATCGATGGAGATACGCGGAATCATTTGTCGGTTATTTGTCAAGGAATATTCATAGAAAATTAATTTTTTTTAATTAAGAACATCTCACTCTATTTCGGTAATCGAGATCGAGATACGAAGACTCGGGCAGATATAACGGTATAAAATAATTTCGCTTTTATCTCCTCGAATAAACTTTTCATCGAAATATACCACTTTAGACTTGCTCACTCGTCGAACGATTCTGAGAATCTTTTGAATTTATTTTTAGATCGTATCACGGGAAATACTTTTTCAGCGTTCATTTAGCGGCTTCCACGAGAGTTCTTTCCAACGTTGGTATTTCCCGAGCGTCGAATATACGCTTTGGGGGGATTAACTATGTACACAGACATTTGTAGACAAAACAGAGAGTTCACCGACGGAGGGAATAATAATTGCTCGTGTACTGACGATTTGTAGATGCGGATTAAAATAACAAAGTTGGAGTCACCTTCCGGTAATTACGCCGTAAAGTATACTAAAGAGGTTTTGAACTTTCCACAGATGATGTATCTATCCGAGCGTACAGAATTTCATGTATATGTACATAACGCAATATACGATAAACGATTGCGTATTTGTGTACGCTCGTGCCAGCACAAACCTCTCGAGGTTACAAATGCTTAATTAACCCTTTGACGGCTCAATGTACCTTGTTTGCGATAAACCTTCACGATAAACGCTCATACGAATATACTGAATACTCACGCGTGTTACATGTTATTGACCAATCGACTGTCAGTCAAAAAGTTTTGCAAAAAAAATTTATTCAAAATTCAGATGATTTTCGCAATTCCTGTCTACGAGCTTATAACGTCGATGTTTCACTAATCGACTACTTATCATGATTAGAAGAACTCACAGAAAAAAACCAATCACAATTCAAAGGATTTTCGCAATTCTTGTTTATGAGCTTATAACGCAGATATTTCACTAATTGATCACCGTCAAAAGATCTTACAAAAAAATTTAATCAAAATTCAAAATATTTTTCCAATTCCTGTCTACAAGCCTCTAATGTAAATATTTCACTAATCGATCACTTATCATGGTCAAAAGATTATTAGAAAGACACCTTTGATGACTTCAACGTACTCTGGATGAGGACGCCCTTCACGGTAAACGCTCATATATATACTGAAAACTCAAAAGTAGTGCATGTTATCAACTAACCAACTGTGCCAAGAAAAGTTTAGAAAACAATTTGGCCAAAATTCAAAGTATTTTTCCAATTCCTGTCTACGAGCTTATAACGTAGATGAACTAAAACGGTTAAAAGATTTAGTAAAAATTCAGAGAATTTTCCCAATTCCTGCCTACGAATCCATAACACAGATGTTTCACGAGAATTAGAGAACTCCAGGTTGTGAATCAACGTTAACACAGCCCTTGACGGAGCGTCTGCTCGCGAATCGATCGCGAATCGGCGCGTAATAACCATTCGATGGAACTATCGCATATTTACCGATCCTACCGGCGAATTACATTTATATTACATTAACCAGTTACGGAGCGACCTTTCGATAAATTCCAATTGTCGTTTCCCGACTGGAGGGTCGAAGTGGGGGTCCACCACCCGGTGCCCCATTGTTCCCGGCGACGACAATTACAGCCGGGTAAACAAGCGTCGCTGGCCTCTTTATTGACCCGGGGGTATTTTTTTTTCGTCTGTTCCAGGATCGATGCCCGAGAGAAGCCGGTGACCAAAGCGCAACACTCGTCGGACTCGGGCGTGTTCGGGCCGCGAGCGTATTTTCGTACTACGTTCCCGAGCCCCGCGGTACTCGTGATCGAGGACATCAAGAGGCACGACGCGGCCACCTACAGGTGCAGGGTGGACTTCCGAAAGGGACAGACACGCAGCTTTCGCTACAACCTCACCGTCGTCGGTAAGTCACCTGTGTTTCTCGGGATGACGATCTTTCGAGAGCGTTTCTCACGGGGGTCCGATCGTCGAAACGACGAGCCCTTCATCTGTCCCCGAAAGGGGAAAGTAAGCGGCGAGCGCCGGAAGAGTTTAATCAAGATGAAAGCAACGCTTTTACCAGGCCCCTGAAAAGAGCGCGTCGTAATTTCTGGTGTCAAACAAATTTAGCGGCTCGCTGAAAGGGACCCTCGAACGTCGTATTAGCCTCTTCGAGAGCGGCGAGGGGGGACAAGCGCCACGCTGCGGGGAAAAAATCGATGAACCGACGGTACGTTCTCAGGAATGGTGGATTTCTTCGTTTTTTTGGGGAGCAGATGTTTCGCCGTTGCGCGCCCACTGTGACGAGTTGAGATGTTGACTTCTGGAAGGAGATGCGTATTATCACCGATCCGGTGCAATAGTGGGGGAAGTGGTGCACTGTAACCTAGAGCACACATGTAAACACTCGTCGGCTTTCTTCTAGCACACGGACAATACATTTCTCAGAAGTCGTTTTTCCAATTCCCAACTGTACATTTCCAGAGAACGAGATACTCACAGAACTCCTCCGATCACAATCTGCCTGGCCAATATAATATTCCGTCAGATCCTCCTAAGAAGGAGTGAAAGGTGGTTGATCGAAGAGAGAGAGAGAGAGAGAGAGAGTGAGAGAGGAAGCTCGCAGTCAAACACGTTAGCATCCTTTCGCTCGTCGAGCATTTCCGCGCGTTTCCACGGGCACGGGAGGGCACAAACACACGCTCAACTTATCAGACTCGCGCGTAGTCGTCGTTGTCGCGGAGAAGGGGGACGAGACGACGTCACACCCAGCGCGGAGCGAAAAGTGCAGTTCTCAGCGGGCGCTAAGTCTGATCAAACAAATGGCGACTGTTGAAAAATGCATGAGCCAATCGAAGACGCGCCGCGACCCCTCCTCCCCTCTACCGGTCCTTGTTCATCCCTCCGCCCTCCCTTCTCTGCCGTACACTCACCACGTGGACGTGTTCCATCGGGGTCCCTGGCCGCGCTGTTTACGCTTTTTCGATAAATCCTGGAAACGTGATCGCGAGTTAAAGACTCCTCCGTGGAGACTCGCGAAGCCCTCTCGAGGACATCACGAAACTACCCCACCAGGGGTGTTCGACCAAGGTTTCGACGCGATCGAATTCCCACCAGGTAGGCTTGAAGTAGAACCGAGATTCTCGCGACGCAAATCCGATTCAAAGATACGACGCGTATTCACCCTGCTAACAGAGTTTATCCGGCCCGTTTGCCTACGTAGTTAATCTAATAAATAAATAATTCTCGGTGCAAATTCCAAGCGAACGTACCTGAGGAGAATGTAGCGGAGAGGGCGTGCGTAGTCACGAGGACGGCAGTCGATCATAAAGTCCACGGTGAGGTGCACGAAGGGGGTTGAGGTTGGGGGGGGGGGGGGTGTAACTTTCATGGGTGCTCTTCAAAGCAGTCGGTGGCGGAGTACGTTCGAATCTCCTCGGGATATCCCGTATAGCTTGCGGCAGGAATATAACCTGGAAAATCCTGGCTCCGATCCTTCGATACCGGAATCCATCTTCGGGCGGCAATCCCGTACCTTCTCTCGTTCCCTAACCCATCGGTTCGAGGTTAGGGCGGTCGCGCGAGCGGAGAAACGGAGACAGCGAATGAAAGGAAACGCTTCGAGGAAGGTAGCGACGGTGAGGAGCGGAGGAAGGGATAACGACGGAAAGAGGCAGGAAAAGGTAAAGGCAGAGGGTGAGAACGGCATAAATGTCGCAGTGCAGGTTCCAGGAAGACCTCCGGGCTAACGTGGAATTGCTCGATCTTTATCTGGTTCGGCTTTACCCGCGAGGCGATTGCACGCGTTGGTCCTGGGCGCGCGAATTCCGCGACTATGCTCCCTTCTATCGTGAGAAGCTTCCAGGTAATAAGCCCAGAAGAGAAGAGGGCGGGGCGATATCCCGCGTCGTCGTTGAATTCCCCCAGTCCGGTTTCAAGGAGCTCCAGGTCGCTACCAAGTCACCAGACACCCTTGTTTCCAGTTCGGAGGGAAAATGTAGCAGGGTGAACAGAGGGGGTGCGCGATATTCCAAAAAAGAGTCACGAAAGAAATTGGCCCGGCTGGAGAACCGTCCGCTTTGAGCGAGGTATTTTCATCAGAGGAGATTGGTTCCCAAGAGTTCCTAGATTGCGTTCGTCCACTGGATTTTCCCTCGTAACCGGCGTCCTTCCGCCGCGCCGCACCGGCCCACCTTTTTATCGGTCATTTCCCTTTCTTTCATATCGTGCTCCTCCCCTATCGCCGATGATACTAGCCGCCGATACGCGCGTAACGTGCTTCCACCGACCTCCGACTTCTTTCCACGAACGAACGGAGGAACGAGAGCCGGAAACTTCGTTGCCGGGACTGGGGAGATCCAGTTTCCCTTTGCCCCGCGGGCTTATTTTTCCCAGCAACGGAAAAAGAAGCCCCTTGCGGACGAAAATCGAGTACCTCGGGAGACCAGGAGACGTTCGATTTTCCAAGGAATCGCTTGTTCCAGGACTTAGCCATGGACCTTGCGACCCAAACGCCTGACGAATTTAACAATAACGGAAGTGCACGGTTTCGGGCACTGGTCGATCAATTTGGCTTCTAGTTGTTGCTGTAGACAGATATTGGTAGGTTTTTTAACAAGGTGGAATATCTAACCTGGTGCATTTGGTTTGGTGTGTTTATCGTTCCTTCGAGGTGATGACTTTTAATTTTTCCTATGTAAGTCTCCAAGGTGACCTTCGACCTTTTCACGCATAGTCATGATCCTCTCAGGAACTAGGCACCCACCTTTGGTTCTTCGCGACTGATTCTTCCATTTAGACATTCGCTAGATCCAGAACGACCCGAAGACCAAGTTAGAAAATTACATCTGTGAGGTTCAATTTTGATCTTCTCCAATTTTTTTATCTTTGAGTTCATCGCTCGCTCGACAATACGAGAATGAAACAAATCTTCTCAGTGATACACCACGTTCGTTTTCAACACATTTCTGTAGTTCTCTTCCATATCTCTGCTGTCACTCACCTTAAGGGTCATTCACGATGTACAGTATAGATTTACGACGCGCAATATACATTCACGACATTGTACATTGGTGTAAGCATTTAAAAGACAGTTTCTCGCCGAACGTTCTCAAGATCGTCGAGCTCAATCGATTGGCATCCACAAGGTCCGAGAACCGTTGGAAAAGCTACAGGCAAGGGGTACGAGCTTCACGAGAGTTTAATGAATCACTCGGAACGGATTCCCGGCACGTGAATGACGCCGCGATATTAGTTTTCCGATTGCCACGACGACGCGTGTCGCCGTCGACCCTTTATTCCTCGCTGTAAACGATGCGAAGATAAATACACGACGACCCCGCGACTGCTGGATTCGTTCGTACCAGAGTGTGTGGGGGTGGGTACGACGCGATCGTTACAAAAAAAAAAATCATCGTTCGCATCGCGAGGCATTCGAAAGCGAGAGAAGTGGTTCCCCGAGACCCCGTCCTCCCGCCTCGAGTGTAGAAATAGAGATGGAAAATTGTAAAAGATTGAAACGAAGCCTGCCGCTGAAGTGGTAGGAAGGAAGAATAGAGATCTGCCCTCGTTAAGGAAATAATCCGCGGCTTAATTAAATACAGTGCAATTAGTTCTGCTTCTATAGGTAGTCGGTGACTGTGTGCGGGCTCGTACGCTCGCGGGGTATATACAGGGTGTTCCGTAAGACTGTGGATTCCTCCTGCAGGAGAGAAACCGAACCAACCCCTACGATCATCCAGAGGACTTTGAAAAATACCGTAAAAAAATTCTTTGTTTCTCGAAACAATGTTAAAGATTATCCCAGCACCTCCCGTTCTGAAACAGGGGTCGGTGGTGATTACGAATATTTTAGAACGACCTGTAGACACGTTGTGGGTGCCGTTGTATTGTTCCACGAGGACATATGAGATCGAAGGAAGGTCAGATCGTCTCATTTGCTTGCGCGGTCTCTTTTCGTCGTGGTGCCACCCCGCTTTGTTGTCTCCGCGAGTGAATCTCGTATGTTCGCGTCCAAGACGGAACCGAACCCCCTACAACCATCCGGAGGACTTTCAGAAATATCCTCAAGGAATTCTCCGTTTTTAGAAGCAATGTTAAATATTATCTGAGCCTCTCCCGTCCTCAAAGAGGGGTCGGTGGTGAAGACAAATATTTTATAACGACCTGTAGACAGATCGTGGGTGTCGTCGCGTCGTTCCACGAGGACGTAGGAGGTAGGAGGAAGGGCATATCGTCTCGGTTGCTTCCTCAGTCTTCTTTCGTCGCGGTGCCACCCCGCTTTGCTGTCTACGCGAGACAATCTCGCGTGTTCGTGTCCGAGACGAGCGCCGTGTCGCAGCCCCGACGTGCAGAGGGGTTTGAGTAAGGAACGGAGAGGGTGCAGCACGGGGAAGAACCGAGGAGGAGCAGATTAGACGGCGGTCGAATTAGAATTTCAAAAATCCACGACGGAACTTTCGGCGTTAACTCGAGTCAAAGTCGGTCGACGGAAGAGGTGAGGTGGGGGGAGTCGTGCATAGGAATGGACCGGTGCTGGACAAACCCCGTCGTTAAGTTTTCCCTTAATTAACCTCCGTCTCCCTTTCGCTTCTTGTCTCTTCTTCCGCTTCGCTCTTCCTCCGATTCCACCTTCTCTTCTCTCCCCCCTCCCGTCCTCTTTCTATCTCTCCTTTCTGTTCCCCTCCCCTACCTTTCGCTAGACCGTTTCTCGCTACTTCGTCTCCGCTCGCTCTCGTTTTATTCCCCGCCTGACTATATTTCACCGCACCTTCCTTCCGGTTGCATTAGCGTTTCCTCTGGAAAATCTCTGTCCGCGTTCGCCCCCGTGGAAAATCGTCCCCGACGTTTTTCCACGAATCGATATCTCTTCCCCGGGATAGGACGCGATTAACCGTGCGTATCCCGCGCCGCGTGGTTACCCGTGGATCGCGCGATTACCTTCTCCACGATTCCTTCTCGCCTGGTGGCTGTGCAGGGGGACAGGGGGGCAAGGGGGACGGAAAAATTCTCACCTCGCGCATCGTATCGACATCTCGTCGAGACGAAAAAGAAACGGAGATCGAGAATTGCGCGAGATCGAAAAAGGTCTAGAAACACTGCAAGGGGGCTGAAGGAGGGGGAGGGGGCAGAAACTGGGAAAAGGGGAGCAAATTTTGTACTCCGTTCGCCAGCCCTGTTGATTTCTCATTGAAACAAGAAAAGAAATAACTAAGTGAAGGGAAAACGCGAGAGCGAAAGAAAACCATAAATATCACGAATGAGAGGGGGGCAGAGAAAGGGGGAGTACATTTTTTAGTTTGTTCCCAAGCTGTATTTACCCCTTGTAGAAACAGAAGAGAAAGTAACTACGGAAGAAGGGGAGCGCGAGATCGAAAGAAATCCACGAACGCTACAAGTGGGAGGGGGGCCAGAGAAGGGGGGCAAATCTTATAGTTCGTTCACGGGTCGTGTCGATTCTCCGGCAAGACGAAAAAAAAACCCGAGAGGTGGAAAGCGCGCGAGATCGAAAGAAATCCACACCGCCAACAGTGATGAGGGGGACATCGGCGGCGTCTCTCGTCAAATAACTCTTCTTTATTCCAACAAGCAGCAATTTCTCTTGAAAAGCGTTGAGCAGCAATTTTTTTCCGGGCTTTTACACGGCGCACACGCTTCTCTGCGCGCATGTACTAGAATGAAAGGGGGGCCGGGGGGAGGATGCGAGAGAAGGGGGGATGGTTTGTCCCGAGGTCGGCAACCCTTTTTCCAGCCGGTGCAGGTGTAGGGTTATGTTCTACGCGTCGACTAATGGGGAAAAATAGTAAGAGAGGAGAAGCGCGGCTGGGGAATAAAAGAGGGGGCGGTGGGGGGCTGCGGCAGGAGAGGCGAGGGTAGAACGAGGAGCGCGAGAAAAAAAAGTTGGCTGCGCGCTATTGGCCACCGGATAGCTGTACATAATCGAGCCTCTCTGTGGCGAGGATAATTAACCCCCGTGCTCTTCTCCTCTCGTCTCCGCTCCGCTTCGCTCGCTCGCTCGCGCGTTGTCCTCTCGCGAACCGTATAAATTGAATACCGAGTACTTCTACTCCTGTCTCTGTACCGGGTTCTCTTTTCTACTCACTTTCGATAATCCGACGCTCCGGTTCCGCGGAGTTGCTAATGATCTGGTCACGAAAAAAGAGAGGGGATTGGAAGTGATGGAAGGGGGCGGAGCCTAGACCGTGTTCGCAAATCGAATTAAAACGACGATTATACCACACGTTCGCTTTCTTCTCGAGCGAAGAACGCGAGAAAAGAGAGATCGAACGAACTCTCGCGATTGCGAACTGTTCGTAGACACTTGTGGGGTGCGAGTGGTTGGGAGGAAGTTGAAATTTTCATCCGCGAAAATAGGCAATGAAACGAAAACGCTGGAAGACGGGGGAACTCGCGCGAAATGCGACAAGAGTAAAGACTGATTAGAAAGTTTCACAGGGTAGGGGGGATTGGGGGAGGGTACGAAGAGTTAAAAAGGGGCTGGCGAACGGGGTCCGAGATCGAGAAAACGATCCGCGAAATCGCATGAATTTATAACCTCGACATAAATCCGGACTCTCTCACTCTTTCTTGGGGTTAGGAGGGGGGGAGCGTTCCGTACCATTTTCGGAAAATAGCGCAGTGTGTCATCGATCGCTGTCAACTTCGAAAGTTGATTGGGGCATTAACCTCCCCCTGTCTCTCCTCCGCTTAAAATATCTAGAAAACATCGAAGAACTGTCCATCTTTATTTCGTAGAAATTAGTACGATATTAAGGACGCAGTCTAGATTTTTATGTCCGTTTTTATATGAAAAATTCCATACGGATCAATGACTATAATTGCTCAGGTATCTTATCCCTACCGAATCTGCTATCCTCGGAGCGTCATGGTATCAAATTGCTCGTACTTTTGAACCCACCTGTACCTAGAATAATTTCGACGAAAGCAACACAGAGCATACAGCATGTTCGCTTGCATAAATCAGGTAATAATTAATAAACGAATAAATACTACAAGCAGAGCTTGATGTTCATACGTTGCCAGGATCTTATTAGAGAGGTCTATTAAATTACCCCATTATTGCAATCACTGTGCAATTTTAAGTTCGTTGTTACTATTAATATTACTATGATAGAACAGTTGCGAAAGATATTATTTTCTTATTATGAATTATATTGTACGCTGAAGGTGCATCTTACCCGGTTAATGAAATAAATCTAGGATCTAAAATTACCCCGGCTGGTGTACCTGGACGATAAATCGGTGTAAACGATCCTCCGTCGATCCAAAAATGAGACCATCTAATGGAAAGACGAGGGAATAATTATTCACCTGCTCGAACGACGAGGTGGTAGCCAAAGTTCAAAAGAAACGAACAATATTCAGTGTCGGGGTAGAAGCTCTCGGGTGTATAAACTACCGTATCCGATTAACGTCGGATAAGAACCGCCTCGATGCCTCGACTGCGAGTTACCCAACGCTGAGACTGTCCCGGGCTCTGGTCGATACGTGTGCATCATATCCTCCCGAGAGGTCCAGCGGGCATGAAATAAGCTCGGACGCGAGCTTCCGTAAAACGTAAAATCCATGATCCCCCGAAAAATACTCCGCCCACTCCGCCACTACTCCCAGTAGCAGTAATTGCAACTGGGGAGCTCGTAACGCACTCGGTGCGGGCACGTGTGCGCGAGAAACGGGTGACCTCGACGATCGTCCGTTAAAACAGCTGCAGCGCGCAATAAAGGGAAAGACATCTTAAATCTTGGAAAACGTACACGCTCCGCTACCTCCCGGGTAAAAAGATTAAGGGGCCCGTGAGAGAGGCGGACCGGTGCGTGCGCGGGAGAAGCTACGGAAAATTACAAACCACTTTACGATCTTCTGCCTCGGAAGTCAGCGGTAGTGGGGGTATCGAAAAGGTGTGCTCGGTGAAAATACGATTATCGCGATGCGAATAATTATCCAATTCCGTACTCACGGGCCCGGATTCGCTCGAGGAAGTACGCGTGCCTCTCCGACGAGAACCAAAAGGAAAAGTACATCAAAGTCGGTCTTTTCCGTACTCGCGAGCGCGCGCCGATACCGAGGCGTAAACTGAGAGAGAAGTTTCACTGCGAGGGAGATACAGAGGGTGAAGGTGGACGGAAACGAAAGCAATCGCTGACTTTCGGAAACTTCTAAGCTTCTTAAACGGGAACTTCCCTGGAAACCCCCTGTCGTTTAAGGGCGTCGCTCCTTAATTGCTTTCTTCGCTCGCGATACGGACAGAGTCGTCGATTTCCGGGATACTTATCCGAAACGCGTTGCATCTGACGGAATCGACCAGTTGTGCATCGCGTATAGACGTCAGGTGTTGGTCACGAGCGTCAGATGTCGGCCACGGGCGTCAGATGTCAGATGTCAGTCATGAGCGTCAGTTGTCGATCACGGACGCCTCTGTGACCTTCGAATCCCTGAAAACCTTACCGGTTAATCGATACGTGACAAAAGCAGTACGAATCCTCTCTTTGAAGTCTTCAGGTCTCTTGAGAATTCGGAGCACCAACGAATTCAACGCCATGGGGAGAAGACGTTGTCGTGGGGTCGATATCATCGGTAGAGGGGGCAAGGACCGGTCCGCAGGAATGCCACGTCGAGTCGGGTTTGCGGAACATTCGTGGGACTCCTTGTAGGCCAACGCTTACTTCGTGTCTGGGACGATCTTGGTTTCGGTTTGCTGAACTATGCGTGCGCCGACAACAGGCTCGCGAGCCAACGGAGCGTACGAACGAGCGAGAGCGTTGTCACCAGCGGCGTGATAAACCGCCCAGCCGCTAACTACGCGAATTATTCCAAGTAGACGCCATCTCCACCACCCCAAACCCCCTCCCTCACACCGGTTTCACCAAGAACTTTCCCCCGGTGGGTCTCGAGACGAAGTAGTACCCTCGTGAAACGAGCTCCGGTGCCCAACGGATAGCTAGATATGGGATTGAGAGAATCCCTGAGCTTCTTGCAGCTCGCATGTCCGACGATTACTCGGTTTTCCGGAAAATCGGAAACACTCGATCCCGACAAGAGAAACGTTAAAGATTCCAGAGAGGTAGAGCATAATTACGTCGGTCGAAAGAAATCCCTGTTAATTCGAAGGAACCTGAGCTCTCGCATAATTTAGATACCAGAGCCGGGGAACCGAATTCCGGCTCGGCGCGCCCGGAACTTCGTTAACCATCCGAATTAAATAAATGGGATCCGAGCTAATCGCTTTTCGATCCTAATTTGTATATACTCTCTTTTGTTTTCTTAAAGCTTCGTTAAGCCGCGTGAATCCCCGGCCGGGGTCCTGGAAAAGGGATCAACGTGGGGAGAAGTACAAGGTCCCTAGGGAGTTCGCACAGTCGAATTCGGAAAGTTACAGGTGGATCGGTTTTAATTTCGAGGGCCACGACGATAGAAATTTAATGGGAGATCTCGAGAATGATCGAAAGTGCGGAAGAAAATAAATGTCCAACGGAGAAGGTATACTTTCTCCGCAGAGTTGGAAAGAGTGTATCGACGCTAAACGACCTTGAAACAACCTTGACACCTTCGCTCGGTAAACTTTCACATCCACCAGGAAATCCCCTAGCCACCCACCTAGTTAGTTCACATTCAACGTAGTTCCCCGAGCGAATGCATTCATAGATCAAAATTGTCACCTGGCACGAGACGATTCGGTTCAATGTTCTCTGATTCGACAAGAATGAAGACGGTTAGATTGATGTTCCTCGATATACTCGTATACTAACTCTCAAAGATTACAAGTCTTTGACCAAGATACATAAATATCCAAAAGAAAATCTATACCTTCTCCATACAATATCGAATCCACTATACCGAGCTATCTCGAAACGATCTTGAACCCAAAAAACTCGCGCAGGTTCATCTCGGAATCCTTCAACTGCACTGGTCCAAACTTCAACGTACAACACGATGATAGCTCTGACGATTCGATCCGATGTTTCCCGATTCAACGGTGTAGATCTCTCCCGAATCTATCCGGTAGTTAGGACGGACAAGAGAATATTTCGCTTGGATCGAAAGAAGGAGGTCGACGAGCCGGTTGGATCGACGTTCGGGTGCAATCGGTTACTTGAACCGTAGGTGGGTAGCCAAACACGGCCGGTAATCACGTTAGTTCCCCGCGAGAAGACCCGTGAGACTTCCAACGAGTATTGCCACCTGTTTGGCCGTACTCGCAGTCTGCTTGCCCGGTGTAACCGGCTGCCACAACCAGTTCCGCTCTCGAATACGAATGTAATTAGTGGGAAATTGAACGAGAGAGGGGTAGACGAGGTGGTAGCGCAGCCCCGGCGCGGTTAAATGAATGTCCCGAAGATTAATGGCCGGCATTGACCGTTCCCAAATCGATCGCGTGATTTCTTTGCCGCGTCGACAGCCTCTAGTGCGCTCATGGACGGAGCACGATTTACCCAGGAGCAACGTGTGGATACGGAAGTAAACGGAAAAGCAATCCATTCGTTCTTCACCCCGTGTTGCCTCGATTGGTCGAATTCTTGCAATCGATTGCGTGAACGATGCTCTACGTGAGACATTCCACGCGTGAGCTACTGTTCTTGTGCGAGAAAAAGGCAGACTAGTATTTACATCCCCCCTCTGGTCCACAGTCTACCAGTACCTTCCATTATTGCGCACGGTGTCACTATTGGACATTGTCTATCTTCCTCGCCGACCTCGAGACGTATGTACAGTTGGAAGATGGAAAAACAGCTCTTGGGGAATGTACTGTTCATCCGTGAGAAAAAGGCTGACGGTACATCTACGCTTTAGGTTACAGTGTACTAGCTCTCCTCTGTGACGCGCATTGTCGCTATTGGCCATTCGTTGAAGACCGTGGGATATAGTTGGGAGATAGAAAGATAACTCCTGGGTCTATGGGAAGGTATTGTCCGTACACTGGAAAATGGCTGACGAGTGAGTACTTCTACGCTTTGGGAGGATGTAAACACTCGTCAGCCTTCTTTTTGCGAACAGACAGTATATTCCCCTCGATCCAGGAGTCATCTTTCCAGATCCCGACTATACATATCCCAAGAATCGACAGCGGCGAACAGTGAGAATACGCGTAGTGACGAGAGAGAACCAACGCAGTATAATCTAGAGTAGGGATGTGAACACTCATCGACCATCTTTCGGCTCACGAACAGTAGATGTTAGAGAGTCTATCTGTGCTCGATGATTCGATAACGCGGAATTCGCGGTTCCGTTCTCCCGCGCAACGTATAGAGAATGAAAAAGAAGGCGTCCCGGGAAGAACGCGGAGGCTCGCAGGATGCTCGAGGCGCCTCCGTCAGGATTCGTTCGTGCTCGGTTCGTGAATATGTGCTGCGTCGTCGTAGCGTAATGTTTCGCAAATATTGACGTAGAAATCGGCTCTTCCACGTTCCGCCCCGTTCTGGCCTCGTTTCCCCACCCCTTTAGCCCCTCCTACGCGGCGATCTGGCTGCAGACACCTAAATTGGCTCGATACATCCGACGAACGTGGAGCGAGTACATAACTCGATAAGTACACAAAATTTTCCTCGCCGTACTACTGCCGACGAATATTTCACCGGGAATACCGTCTGCGAGACATCCCTGCCCTGTCTACCAACCCCCCTACCATCCCTTACCGTCGAAATTCTCTTCCTCGACCGTTCTGCGATCTTTCCAACCCCTCGTATAGCCTGTTCTAGGGGGTGGTTGTCAATAATCGGGGTGGACCTCGTCGTCGTACGACGCTCGACTTCGATACCGTCTTATCGCGATCTTTCGTCCCGGAATTATCAACCCGGTTACGCGAATCGAGGATGAAACCGGGCTCGGGTCATCGGACGAATTCTCGTCGACGGATATAAATAGTTCTATTTTTGCCAGCCCCCCCCCCCCCCATCCACTGGTTGGTCGATCGATGAAAGTTTCGGTTCAAACGAGTTATTTGTAAGGCTGGAAGCCGCTCAACCGGCCAAGTCCCCGCAGATAGAAGCGTTCGACAAAGTTTAACGTACAACAGAGCTCTTAGTACGAAGTCGGAGGACGTCCGAAGCGCGAATACCTTCGAACCCGAGAAACCCGGAGCGAGCTTCTGGCCGAACTTTGACCGCGTTCTTATCTCGGGTCTAGGTTTCGATTCGAGTCCCTGGAATTCTTGCAGCTTCCGAAAGAACCGGGGAAAGAAACGTTGAGAGATGTTCGCACGATTAATATTAATCTCAATGTGCCCGATGTGAAAACACTGCCCTGTAACGGACACAAAATATTGAAAGGAGTACGGTCTTTCTAGAATAACAATGCAAGAGTTAATCGATTTTTTATTACTTCCCAACTACCGACTGTGCTATGTAATAGATTCTCCTGGAAAATAAAGAGAACTTGCTCGAGAAATATATTGTATATTTTCTATATTTTGTACAATTTGGTATTTCGAATCATTTGGAAAGTAACAGAACTGGTACTTGAGAAAATGTCAAGCATACAGTGTTTGCGATTACATTGATTCTGATACTTCAAGTGCTTCCAAGTGGATTCACAAGGGTTAACGAGGAACTCGGTGTTAAAATTGTTCGTAAGATCGATACGAATCAGGACTCGACCTGCCCCCGACGTTGATCAAACACCTCTTTAACGAACACGGAATCGTAATTTCGACGAATACATCGGAGCTTGTTCACATGCCCCCGTTTCCCCGGAATATTACGATCCGCAGCAATTCGCGATTGCAACGCTTCTGGGAGAGGGGGACGCAATATATCTTCAATTCTGCTAATACGTCTGACCTAACAAGTTTCTTACGGGGGAAAACTGCTTGGCCATTCTTCCTCTCGTCCTTTCCACCGCCCATACCCTCCCCTTGTCGACATCGTCGCGCGTGTCCGCCAACTTTCCTCGCAGTGGCTTTCAGCGTGCCACCCCTTCGTTCGAAAATGCGATTCCACGCGGCAAAACGAAAAAATGGCAAAGCGACGTTAAATATGTGCACGATAACGATGGAAAAATTATTTCGCGAACCAATGAGGGATTCTCCACCGACTCGATACGGAAAATATTATTTTTGGAAATCGCGGGAAATTTCGACCGACTCGAAACGAAGAGAATTATTTTTTGAACCAGTGAACATTTCCATCGATTCGAAGCGAAACGAATTACTTCTGAAACCGTTGAATCTTTCCATCGACTCGAGACGGAAAATCTCAATAACTACTGAAACGTTCCATCGATTCGGGACGGGAAAAAATTATTTTCAACTGAAATTTTCCATCGACTCGAGACTGAAAATATTGTTTTCGAAAATATCGAAACTTTGAACGAATTTGCAACGAAAGAAATAATTTTTGGAAACGCCGAAATTTTGAAAATTATTTCTAAAGCTCTGAAATCTTTCAAGATTATTTCCGGAACAGCCGAAATTTTCGAAATTATCTCTGGAACCACCGAAACTTACCATCGAAGAAAATTATTTTCAGAACCAGCGAAACTTTCCATCTACTCGAGACGAAGAAAATTATTTTCGGAACCGGTGAACGTTTCCATCGACTCGAGACGAGAAGAATTACATCCGAAACCGCTGAATCTTTCCATCGACTCGAGACGTTTTTTCCGAAAACGATGACGAGCACCCGGTAGCCAATCCCCGATCCGTAATCGCGAGGAGGTCTAATCTCCCGTTCCTCGCACCGGAGACTCGTTCGCATAAAACGCGGAACCTCCTGGAGACCGAACGGAAAGGAAGGTGGAACACGAGTGGCAGAAATCGTTAAGCAGTCTGCAAGGGAAGAGGAATGGCAACCACTGATTCGCGGAGCGGGAGCACGACCCAGGCTGGAAGCCTTGACGACCGGCCAGCAGATTTTAATATTTGCAGCCATATCTCAACGGGGGCGAACTTTTGCTCGGAGAAACGGGCGAGCGGGCTCTCACTTAAAATCACTTTATACGAATCGCGGCCACTTTTTCGCCCGTCGTTTCGTATCCCCTAACCCCGTACTCCCTCTCTATCTGACCTCCCCGACCACTCATCCCTTTCGCCGGCCCATAACACATATCCCATAGAAAACTGGCGAAAATCCATTTCGCCCTCTCCCGTCGACGACTTCTGGAAAACGCCCGGCATTATTCTTACCCGACCCTCGCCCCTCTTTGCATTATCCAGGCGACGTATGGCGGCGGATAACGCTTCCAAAACCCCCTGGAAAAATGTCTGTTGCGTTGGCCCACGAAAGAAAACGTTTTATCGAAATTGAAAAATTTTCGCGCGCGACGATATCGTAATCTTCGATCGACCAAACGCACCGTACAGGAAGAAACCTTACAAAGAATGGGAGGGGAGGTGGAAATCGGGTGGGTCAACGAGGCGTTACAACCCCGAGATCCAAGGTCCGATCAGGGGAGTGCTGTTTCACTGATCTCTATTTTCCAAGACGAAAGGGGTGTGCGAAACGGTTTGCACGGTGATTTATCGAGGCGTCGAGTCGGCTGGGAACTAGTTTCTTTCGCGATTCCGGATATCCCGAACAGATAAAGGTTCACCCTCAAACCCCACCAGCTCGATTAACAGAACCGAGGAACCCAAAGACAGCCATTTCGCGGGCCGAGAATTAGATCACTTAGACCCCCGCGACTAACTTTTTAAACGAATGCACGCCATTGTAATTAAAGCGTTATCGATCGATCTGGATACCATCTACGATACCAACGGGGTAGGGTGAAAAAAAACGCAGCTCATAGATATTTCCCACGTGAATCACGTAAACGATACCCAGTAGATGAAACGGAAGAATTCTTGCGTTTCTCGCGCCATCTTCCGATACGCGTGCTCAGAGGGGGGACATTAATTATTTCCCGCGTCGAAGTTACCATTTTTCGCCCGGCGAACGCCACCGTGTCAAAGCCTTTCACGTGGCGGAGCCAAGGGTGGAAAGAACCGATCATATATTTCACGATTCTTTCACGTGGAGGCCCGTCGTTCCTTAATGACCAAATCCGCCGCGATAATCGAAGATTAATCGGACCACCGATACTGTTCATGAGCTCTCGTGCGCGCTCTGGTGATCATAATTCAAATCTCCGGGACTGATAAAAACGCAGAAGGAGCCAACCGATTCCAATTTCGGTCCTCCGTCTGGAAGACGATCGCCTCTGGTGGATCCAAGGTGGGGTAGAGAGCAAAGTAGTGGGGAGAAAGTGGAGTGGAGAGGGGGCTGGAATTAACGAAGATCCGTTGGCCACGGTTTCCGTGTGCCTTGCAATATCCGGCCCCGCCATAATTAAAACGTCCTCCGGTTTGACTTATCGACTCGATTCGGCCCCCCTGTCGGTACACGGGGAATGCTCTCCACCCTCTCCTCCTCTATCCGAACGAAAAGAATACACGAGTGGACGGGGATGGTTGGCTATCCTGGAAGTCTCCCTTTCGGAGAATTCCGGCCAATCAACGTTATTCCGTGCGCGCCGCCGAGACCGCATCCAAAAGACGCGAGGTGCAGCCACGGAAAGATGAAAAGGCAACGTGAGGGGTGGTGCGGGGGACTCCAGTTCCTCGTCATCGAGAATTCCTAGCCATCTTGCCTTTTATACCTTGTCAAACAAGAAAGCCTTTTGTCCGTTGACCTCTCTTCTGCCCCATCCCCCCTCCTCTCCGCCGGTCTTACGATCTTCCGGCTGGCGATTTCCTCTTCCCCTTCTCTCTGTCTTTCTCTTTCTCACTCTTTCGCTTGTACACTTTTTTTCTCTTTCACTTATACATCTTTCTCCTCACCATTCGTACACTTTTTCTCCCTTACTCTTTCACCTGTACCCTCCTCTCGTTCTTTCGTGAGCTCACTCTTTCCCTCTTTCTCTGTTTCACTCTCTTTCTCTCTCTCTCTCTCTCTCTCTCTCTCTCTCTCTCTCTCTCTCTCTCTTTCTCCCCGTATCTTTCCCCTCTGTTCCATCTTCGTTGCATCGTCCACGAGGAAACCGAGCGTTTCTTCTGTTTTCGGTCCGGAGTACCCGACCGGGGAAGGACTCACCCCCGAATTAGACGTTTCCGTCGATGCAGGCACGACGATTAAACGTATCGACGAACGACAGTGGCTCTCCCTCTGTTCGCAAGCCCCATAAATTCCAGACGACGGCGCTAAAGGATGACGCGCCGCTCCCGCGAGCGGAGCGGAGTCGTCCTCGCAAAAACTGCTGGCCGTAAAAATTTAACAAGCAGCTTCCGGGCGGGGTAGCGGGTAATGGAACAGCCATCGCCGTGGAAAAGGGGAACGGAGTCGAGGGAAAAAAGGAGGAGACGATCGAGCGGAAAGGAACCGACGAGGCGCCGGAAGAGATAAAAGGCCGTCGATGACGCGAGACGAACGCCACCCCCGCACCCCCGAGACAACCCTGTGGGACGAATCCGTGTTTATTATTACCAGAACCGCTTAACCCTGAGCTCCTATTTTTTCCAAGAAGACACGACAGTCTCTTTTAAAATACGAGTCGCGAGACAATTGGCTAATCACGTCGAGGGAAGTGTCACGGTGGGGTTGCTGAGAGGGTTAAATTCGTCGAATCACCCCGAATGGTCTTATTTTCTTACAAAACGACTGTTTAGAGGGGATAACTCTGTGTAGATTGTACAGTAGCGCACGATTATCTTTCGTAAGATTCGGCAGCCATTTTTCTATTTTAAAATAGGAAGAATAATCGCGCAATGTACACAAATTTCACTTTTCGTACTTCTCGTGCTATCTTTCGTAAGAGTAACGAGAAAATAATATTTGATGCGATAAAAAAGTTTAGAGCGAATTGGAGGTTTAAAGTACGAATCTCTCCGAAAATATCGCCTTGGTCCTCGAATCCTAGGTTTTGAAATTTTCCAGCCACGGGAGAAGAATCACGGCCAGGTGTACCTAGATTTTTCTCTCTCCCCCGTGAAAAACCCGAGCAATAGGTCGGACGGCGAGCGCGCGTATGGAAAATGCCCTGCGCGCTTAAAAAACGTCCCTCGTTGCGTTCCCGGCATACGAAGTGGCATTCGGCAAACATCGCGCGGCTTTTCAACTCGCTGGAGCTTCGGGCTCGCGAGGCTTATTCAAATCGTCCAGGCAACCGGAGGGAACTGGAGGAGGGTAGCCGTGGAGGAGCTCGCCGAGCGGACTCTCCTCTTTTTTTCTCGGCTCCTCGCGTACCCGCTCGCTTCTTTCGGGGAGCGCGTTCCAGCCAGTTCTCCGGGAGGAGATTGCTGGACGAAGACGATTGCTCGAGGGGAGGGTCGAGACGACGTTCCTTCCCTGTTTTGCTCCAGGATTCGGTGGAGGTTAATTATCCATGGTCGAATCGCTTCTGTCCGATAACGAGGAACACCTAAACGCGGCCACCGATAACTTCTCGAAGGACCGAAGAAGTGCTCCGCGTGGGGAATTTATTGGAAAGGAATCAACGAATCGAATTGGAATGCTCGATTTGTGATGTTGGAACTGTACGACCCACTTCGTTTGAATTTCGATACGATCGAGAGGTTTGTGTAATAGTCGATGGGCCTAGTTGTTCTTTAACTATGTTCAAGACTACGAGTGTAGGAAGACTCTGCGAAGAACGAGGCAAGTTTACTCGACGCTATCCCCTTGAAAAGGGTTCGCGAGAGCTTTTACAGAAACTTGCGGGACGCCTAGAACTACCAACGGTGAACGTATTCCTATTTGTATCAGACTATACTCGTATCTTTGAAGTTAGATGGGGTGAGGATAAATTAATTTACAGGTACCGTTAGTTGTGTGTTTCAATGATTGTTCACGAATATTGTAGGTGAAGACACCTACTCTCAATTATAAGAGTAATTTTTTAAAAGTAATTTTAGAAAGATCAAACTTACCCCTTTGGTAGTTCTGATGAGACACTGAAAAAATGTTCCTTGGAATAGCGAGTCAAGTTATCAGGACTCTTTAGAACTGTGTAACTTAAATTTTGTACTAATTGAGCACAAGATGAGTCTACTTATCGCTAAACTATGTCGAAGATCACGAAACGACTATACGAACGCTATGTGAAGACCGAATAGAGTCTATTCGACGCTATCCTCTAAAGAGTGTTTTCTAGAGCTTTCTATAGAAGTTTTCTAGAGAAACTTTTACAACACCTTAGCATCGTAGAGGCACCGAGAAACTATTAAAAATAAATTAACAACTCAAGCTAAGACTCTAAATCTCTAACTCACAAAAACCCTCTCAGCTAAACCTCTAACTCAGCTCTAATTCGCTCTAAATCTCTAACTCAGCTCTAACTTGCTCTAAACCTCTAACTTAGCTCTAACTCGCTCTAAACCTCTATACGTTGAACTATAATTGAAAACAGAACGACGGTCCACAAGCCCAACTACCGTTTTCACGCAAAACAACTATACAAAGACTACATATAACCCGAGCGAACTCTATTCAAACGCTACCCTCTTGAGAGTGTTTTCGCGATCTTTTGAACAAATTCGCGCAACGTTTTAGTATCCTAGAGACACCGTGAAACAGTTCCGAGACAATAACGTTTCCCAGCGGCGCGTTAAAAGGTAGAAACCCGATCGACGCGACGTTAGAAGTCGTTCGCAGCGATCGTTTCCATTCAGCGTGGTTCTCCTCCGTACCCGGTTTTAGAAGCGATGGCGTGCAAGCTCGCGCCGGCACGCAGAGATATAACGTTAAACTCGGCTCGAGCCGTTATAATATATTAGCTCGCTCGATTCCTCCTCACATTACCATACGTTTCACGGTGCATTCGCGTGATGGAAGTCTTCGCGTCAATTGCCGGGCCCCTATTGAGAGAAATACCGCGGCGCGTTGATGGTAGAAGCTACTATTAAGTCAGACAACTGGGAAGCGTGTTAAATTTCAAGGGAATGGCTCCCCAATAGTAATAGCCGAGTGGTGTCAGACGAGCAGAAACATTATCGTAAGTGGTGAGAGACTCGGCATGGTCGGACAGCCCAGCTTTAAGACCCGCTGGAGTAGAAATTGGAGTAGACTCTCTCTCTCTCTCTCTTCTCTCTTCTCTCTCTCTCTATCTATCTCTCTCGACCCCTACCATACCCTCATCGACACGCAGACCTCTCTCGCAGACCTTCGCTCCATTGATCTTCGGCTTTGATCAGCCCCGTAAACGTTCCGCCTTCCGCGCCGGGGCTTTTTAAATATTTAAGGATTTATCCGGATTAAATGGACGCCTCGTATCCAGCCGTGCTCCAATTAACCCCAGGCATCGCGATATACGTTTTTCTCCTTCCTCGTGCTCCCGTTCCAAAACGACGCCCCATCCCTCTCCGCTCCACTTCTTAGGCTCGACCCTCGGTGGACCGAGATAACGAGCCCGAAACCGCGAGCGAAAGTGTTTCGGCCCGGTGGGTGGGGGAAGACGAGCGTAGACGAACCAAGCGGCAGGGGTGGGGAGAACTGATATCGCGAGGTGGGCGTGGTAAATCGTCGTACGCGAACGACCCACTGACCCAACCCGAGAACCAAACAGATTGGTGGCGGTTATCGAGATTCTGGCTCGCTTCCCCCGCGGGCCAGATCGCGCGTCGAGATGGCATTCGCGAACCGAAATTACATGTCACGAAAAAATTCGCTTATTATTCCGCTCTCGGCTACCACCGGGAACGATATCCACTGCATTTTTCCGCAAGATTATTTATCCGGCTTCCGCTTTCTTCCTGAGCAAGATCCCTGGCCCGAGAGACTTTCCCGCACCGTTTCCCTAGAAATTGAGAAAACACCCCGTGTCGACTTTTCAATAACCTCTCCGACCCCCTTGGATACCTCCTGTGCGACCAGCCCCCCAAAACGCCCGTTGTCGCTCGATTATTTATCGATTAATTAATTTAAGAAAAATTAAAAAGTACTTCACGTATTAATACATGTACCCAAACTTTCAATCGGTAGTGTATACTCTAAAACTCTAATCGCTTTTATTTCCTACAATAGTTTTCTAGATATATATTTTAATAATCTTTGCCTTTCGATTTTTTAACCAACTCACCCCTTACACGTGCAGTTTTCCAAAAAATTGGGGGGCAAAATATCTTCGATCCCTTGCACCATAACCCTCCCAAACCCATATCGTCGCTCCGACCGGATTAAAAGTGTCTCTCTTTCGTTCGTCATCGACGCTCCCGGAGATGGGTACTGAGGGGGATGGTCTAGGATTTATGGAGTACACTTCCGCGCATAATGATCACCGATTCGCCCAGCGCCGACGATTCTTTATTTGCATTTTTATTGTTCGCCCCGGTATCCGAAAACGCGGCCGAGCGGCGAACAAATGCGCGACTAAATAAACGCTCTAATAAATTCCCCCGGACGATACACCGGCGCGGCGAGTAACACGGCGAGGGGGGTGGCTGGGGGATGCATCGATGAACGCGAACGAAACATTTTTCCAGCGACGCCGCCGCCGACGCTGTTCCCAGCCGGACACAATGCGCTCGGTAAGGGTTTCGATCGGCGTCGCCGGACGGTTTAAACCGTTCCCTCACTTCCTCCCTTATTGTCACCGGGACAGTTAATCCCCTGGGAGAATGGGGCTCGCCGCATCCCGCGAAGAGTGCAGCCCCACGTTTCAGGTGTGCATACACAAAGGGTAAATTGTTATCGACAAGAATATCATTGTCCGCGGGACGTTCTGTGTTGGTTAAGGCGACGTTTCTCTGCTGCCGGAGGAGATAAATCGATTCTCGAACAATTACCACCCTCGTAATACAGGCCGCCTAACCGGTACGCCAACAGAAGCCACGCTGTTCTGGCACGGCTTCTCTGGCTCCTTTTTTCACCACCCCTTGCGTTCATTTTCCCTCCCCGTCTTCGAGTCTTGTGCCGGTTCTTCGCTGTCTTTCTCCATGGCTTTTCATCCTTTTTCGTTTTTTTTTTCTTTCCTCTTTTTTCCGTCTGCGGCAATCTTGGATTATCCTGGCCGCGTCGACGATCTCCAAAGGAACGAGCGAATGCCGGCACAGGGGAAAAGAAGTGGTATCGGGGAGGTGCGCGGATATTCGACTTCTGCGCCGAGCGAAGGCTAACCGTGGTGCGCGATATACAAATATTCGCGCTAGAGTGCAGGAGAGAGCGTACGGTGGGCTCTTGGGAATGATTTTTGGAGCGACGAGTGACGATCTTGGACTGTGGAAACGCGTGAATGGTGTCGGTGAATTCGACATGAGTAAGAGGAATGGAACAAGTCGCGGTTCTACGAATAAGTTGCGTTACTAGGGAGAGAAACAACGAGTTGTGACAAATAAGTCGGTTGTAAGTGAAACTTGGACTTGTGACAAGGAACCAACATTGACGAAGAGGTTCAATGAAGCATACACTTGTGTAAATAATGTTTCAGTTTTTTTTAATTAATCAGGGTCTCATATATTTCTGTGGATACCAACAACCAAACTATGATGTACTTCTTAATCAATTTATTTAATCGAAATTTCATTAATACAACATTCTAAATTCGCAGCCAATTAGCTCGGTACTACCCGCGACGTAGAACTATTGTTCGTCGCGAGTAATACCGATTACCAGGTCTCACTATGTGGAGGTTGCTGCGAGCGGAGACCCGGAGAGAGATAGATGGAATCAAAGTTCCATCGATCTCCTTCGATACGCGGTACAAACGACATTACTAAACTCCAGAGATAGAAGGAATCGATGTTCCTTCGATCTCCTCGTTTAGTTCTGCCAAGCAATTACATTAAACAACAAAACGAGGCAAAATTGGGAAAGACGCGACGCGAATCCTGCAGTTGGTCCTATTAGGTCTATCCCGTTTCCCCTCGGTGGATCCGATTCTAGAAAAAACGAGTGAGAAAAATGAGAACAGAAAATGAGTCCAGAAAAATGAGAACATTTTTTCAATAGCAGAGACCTCTCGAGGTAAATATTTAAAATCGGTGATAAAAGAACCGATCGATCTATAGTTGATAATACCAGCGTTATCGCATAATCTACCTAGCGTCGATAATACTAATGAAGCTCCGTGTATAAGAGAAACGAGCAACGGCGTTCGTTTATTATTACGGTAATAATAAACGAACGGACAGCCCGTCCGACCCGAGTAAATTTTTCTCTCTCGAATTTCCAAGCTCGATGCAAACGAAACTTTACAGTTGGCGAAAGTTTCGCGCGGTCGAGCGGTCAAGTTGGCCGAGCGTTTTCGCCAACGACATTCTTGCCTCGGATTAATAATTATTTTTGCACGTATGTTTGAACAGCATCATAAGGGCGAGGGGGGGAATGGTGACGGTGAAATTTCACTAGAGTTATTTCTGACTGATGCCCGAGCTCAGGCCGCCACTCGAAATTTCCCAAAAAAGCCAGTGTACTAAGGAAATTCGGAATTTCCGGCCTTTTTAACCGATTTTCCATGGCGTTGGACCGGACGAACGAATCGAGCGCGGCTCGAGGAGAATTAAGCGTACTAATGGATTACGTCCGTTAGGATGCAGCGCGTCGAGTTAAAAATCCATCACTCGTAGATACTATTAAAACTCTCCCTTCCCCATCTGAGGAGAGACTACCTTCTTGAAGGATCGTCAGGTACATATATACATACATATATGTATAACGTCTTCTCTCTCGCTGCGATAGGATGCGACACGACGCGGTAGAGCGTCTCGTCCTTGGATTTCAATAAAAACGTCAAATTTTATTTTCAAATTCGTCCCCGGGAACACCGCCCCATCGTTCATGCTCCTTGTCAGCCTCGAGCACGTCGTCCTTGCGAACTAGATCCTCTTTCGTTCCCCTTTCTCGCCACTAACGGCTCGTAGCTACCACCTAGCAGCACCCTCACCGAGTCGATAGCGACACGGTCGCGTGGTAGTAGTTTTCCATGAAAACTCGAGCTCGAATCCACATCCAAAACCCCGTGGCTGTTTCAATATTGTCGAGAGACGTGGCGATAAAAATAACGAGAAAGATTACACCGTTCGAGGGCGAAAGAGAAGGGAAAAACTCGAAACTCGACGTTTTCCCTTCGTAGTGTTGCTCGTGAGTCGATTTTTCGCTTTTCCACGAGGTCGTAGACAGAGTCTTTCGTAAATCGGGAAAGCAAAGATTCCGATCGGACAAAAAATAGGGCGTAATGGTGTTCGGGTGATGAAAAGGGGAACAGTCGAAAGAAACAGAGCAAGGGGGTGAGGGTTGCAACGGCCAAGGGGCGACTGGTGAACGGTTTGTCAGGAGGTCGTGAATTAATTCGCGCCACCGCCTATTCTGCCCTCCCAGCCTCTCTTCCGGAAAGTTAAATTCACGACTCGCGCGAGCTACACGAGTTTCCACTATCGTTCTAAAATTCAAACGAGCCACCGGTGCACGCCCGTGCCACTCGATCGTCGAGGTGGCGGCGCAGTTTTAAAATACTCGACCCGTGCGACAACACCTGGGGAAGCCCGTAGACGACGAGCCGCGTGAAACGACTACGCTCGCGAAGGAAACGAAGACGACAATGGACGCCGACCTTCGATCTCTTGGAAAATCTTCGTCTCGGATCCGACGATCTCGTGTTCGTACACCACGAACGACTGCAGTTGCTCTATAGAAGACTCTATTCGTACATAAGGGCCATCTATAGTTGCTCTACAAAAGACTTTATTCGTACACGAAGGGCGACTACAGTTGCTCTATAGGAGACTCTATACGTACAAGAGGAGCGTCTATAGTTGCTGTATAGAAGACTCTATTCGTACACGAGGAGAGACTATAGTTGCTCTAGAGAAGACTATTCGTATACGAAGGGCATCTATAGTTACTCTATAAAAGACTCTATTCGTGCAAAAGGAGCGACTATAGTTGCTCTATAGAAGACTCTAGACCTTGAAGACGCAAGACCCAAACACCGACGACCTCCCCAGACAATACCCTTTCGTTGACTCCGCGAGCGATGGTCTTTTATCGTAGAGGACCTTCGTAACAAAACGGTCGAAAAGACGTTCGATCGTCGACTCTCGAACCTCGCGATTCACGATCAGAGATAACCGTAACCGAGAACGATATAAACGACGACGAAATACAGTGCCCCGGGTATTATATTTCGCTGATTCATTCGCCGGGCATCGTCCGCGTAAACGAGCGGGTCGACGTTTCGGTAATTAGTCGAGTTGAAGGAAATTTCCATAACAATGTAAGAATTATGACGTTAAATCGAGCGGCGGTAGCGGCCGCGGCGGCTATAATTCTCGTAGATCACCGGACGTCGGTGCGCGAGAATATCGCCGGTAACGAACGCTTTGAATTATTATAACGGGCTGGGTCCCGGGATCGAACGAATCTATTTAACGGGTAATCCCTCATATCCGCGTGCCTGTAACTCGTATCAAAACAAATCGACGCGGGCGAATTGTAACGCGTCACCACGATATTTGTTCCGAGGAGACACGCGCCGCGCCGCGCCGGTAACGTACCGGTCTACGATTCTCCACCGCGATCGGTATTAAATCGTGTAACGAATTCCGAAATAATTCCACGGGACATCGTTCCGGAGGATATTTTTAATTATTGCGTTTCGAAACGCTTTGCGCATTTGGAAATACGCCCGGAATTACAAGTCGTCCCCGCGGCCCGCACCGTCCCTTTGAACGCCGGTTTTTCGCATCGTTTTAATCCCTCTACCCGTTCCCATTAATACGATGTACCCGAATAATTATTCGCGACCGCGTTAAAGTTGTCCGCGCAGAACTCCCGCGCTGCTAATATCGACGGTGAAATTTTCCCCTTTAATCCTTATAGTGCCAAGGCGGGGTCTCCGAGAGACCGAGATATATTTATATGTGGTTTCTATGCCCAATCGTTTTTCGATGTTTTGTTAGTAATCTCGATCGGTAAAAGCAAGAGAGGAAGAAATCAACGTGTTCTCGCGTGTCAGTTTCTTTGCGTTTATTTCGTCCGGTGTGCGAGTCGTATCGGTAATGGAAATGAGATTGTATTCAAGTGGACCAGTAGCACAAAGTGTACGATGCGTATCTATCAGAGTACACAGTAGACACTTCTATAGAGTATAGTATAGAGTACAATATAGAGTACAGTAAAGAGTACAGTATAGAGCACAGTATAGAGCACAGTATAGAGCACAGTATAGAGTACGGTTATCTCTAGAATAGAGTAGAGAGTACAGTTGTCTCTAGATTACAGTACAGAGAGATCTGTGCGATCTTTGTACATCACATTGCGAAAAACGACGTTCGATTTTTTATACCCACGGCCCGATTTAAGGCCGGTTAAGGAGTACCGATCCGTCTCGCGACCTCGAAAGCCTGCGAACGGTCTCTCGCGTTTCGAGTCAGTCTCTGAACATCGAGTTTTTCGATATTTCCAACACCTGGTCTCAATCCTTAAGATCGAACGATATTCGAAGAGACACGAGGCTGAGCGCGACTGAATTGCTCGAAAGCTCGCAACAGAGGGAATTGAATGGCCATCGCTGGTAACGGCAGATCTGTCGAGAAGGGAGGCGACTTTGGATATACATATACATATAGATAGATATATATATTTCGAGATATGTGTGTGTGTGTGTGTGTGTGTGTGTGCGTGTGTGTGTGTATTCGCGACTATGTCACACAGGGCCGCCTATTTTCCAGCCAGCCCTGAAATTATCGGCGCGGTCTGAGCGAGGTCCATTGATTACCACTGGTAATTGCCATTACAAGCCCCCCTTCTACAGGGTGGGCAACCCCTTCGCTCTCCTCGGTACTCGACCCGCCCCCGATCTCTTCCAGCGCCAGTCCCGCGAGAACCTGGATATATCCCTATGTATCGGCATTGAAAGTCAACCGTTTTATCCGGGACGCGAGAAACCACTCGAGTATTGCGAGTCTTCTATTCTTAGCGCGCAGCCGTTCCAGATTTAATCCGTATCGAGGTATGTGTGCATCGCTCCCGATCTTAAAAATAAATCGTGTCGTCCCGACTCCTTGAGATTTAATATCGAACGCTCACAGTAAGATCAGTGAAGATCGTAAACGTCCGACAGTCTCCTCTGATTCAATTATGTCACCTTCGAGCCACAGAATCTCCCCAGGCCTCCTCGATTTCGATCCTAGGTGTACATAGAATTTTTATTCGCGTTAATTCAACGAGAATTAATTCTATCGCATGTCATTGTACACACGATCGTTTCAAGATAACGTTCCACTCGATTCAAACCTCAGAGAAACTGTATAGTTTTTGAATAATTACTGGCTAGAGGAGAGGAAGGCTAAACCATGATATCCGCTACTCCGATTATTGATTCTTTCTTCGCTACTGGTCGCGTATCTATTCGCGCGACTACATCCGAGAATCTATCGATTTTCGACAAGGCGTCATAATTGAAAGACGCATCGTTCGACCGCCTCCCACTGGTTCTTTTAATTCTGGCAAAGAGCCGTCCACGGTCCGTAATACTTAGGTAACGCTTAATCCCCTTCATATCGCTAATCGGATGAAGCATACGATCGAATCAGTTAATTGGACCAGAGATCAATCTTAATTTCCCTCGTAAATCCACTTACGTAATCTTCGCGGTTATCCCTTTAGTGGATCTACCCAGTAGCGGGGTGCAGCACCTGCTTGAGGGGCCGCAATTTTTCGGCTAGGGGTGTATTGAATTTCATACAAATATATTAATTTCAGTGACGTCCACATCACCTTTGCACGTGAAATTTACTTCCAAAGATTGCACGAATCAATCCAATATTTTCCAAAATTCTTTGACATTCAATGATTTTCGAATCCCTCTGAATAGGGGATGTATTTTATTTCGTGTAGAATATATTAATTTCAATCTACGTTACATTTGCATGTGAAATTTATTATCAAAGATTGTACAAATTAAACCAATATTTTCACAAATTCTTTAGCGTTCAATTTTCGAATCCCTCTAAATAGGGGGTACTGTATTTTCACGTCACTTTTGCATATGAAATTTTCTTCTAAAAATGGCGAAAATCAGACCAATATTTCCAATCGTTGATGTAAATTATTTTTCCTTCATACGAGATAACCCATTGGAGAATCACGTGAAAATTATTACAGTGATCTACGAAATACAAAAATGGGAAAAGGGAGAACCGGAGAAGAGATATTAAAAAATTTCTACAAAATACGGTGTAATAACTGTATTATAGAATGGTAAAATACACTTCTATCTGATCGAATATCAGAAAAATTAGCATCTTGTTTTAGTTGGAACATCGACAGAAAATTTTTCAGCAATTTCGGAACAGTTTATCGAGGCGCAACATTCGCGGAACCGAATTTTGTCCATTCACGATCGTCTAATCGCAAAATGGCGACCAACGCCGACAAACCATCCTCGATATTCAGACATACGCGAAAACGCGTGTTTCTCGTTCCGTAGATCGTACGAATTTCGCGAACCACGCGCCACCGACACTTATCGGCGTTCTCGCACCCCGACACGCTGGAAATTTTTCGAATTTACGGTCGTCGCTGTAAATTATCGCGCGACGTATCCCATTTCGATATATGTATACACCGAATAACGTTTACAATTTCGTTGAATCGCGATCTCCAGTCTAATCGTACAAATATTCGAAACGCCGACCCCGCGATATTTAACCGTAATCGAGCCGTTATCGATGAAACGTTGCTTGGAAAAATTAAAATCAAATAAACGAACGGAACCTGCACCCGCATATTAACGATTCGAAGCCTCCGCTCGAACAATCTCTCTATGGTTAAAACGTGTTTTTTTTTTTTTTTTCGTTCATTCAACGCAAACTAAAGCACGCGAGACTACTCGCACGCCTGAAAACACGAACAAATTGCAGATTTGTATGAGAACGACTACACTCTACTCTATACGGTACTCTATACGGTACTCTATACTGTACTCTATACTGTACTCTATACTGTACTCTATACTGTACTCTATACTGTACTCTATACTGTACTCTATACTATACGGAGGAACCCTCAAGGAAGAGTGGGGGTTAGAGAAAAAAGCATAGAGAACGTTTGTTCCCGTAACTTGATGTATGTACATGGACTCAAAGGTCGCTAGAGAGGGGGTAGGGCATCCGAATCTCGACGAGCTCGTTCGAGGGGAAAAATCGTGATCGATCGGTTGATTGGCTCGCTGACGCGCGTGGCCAGAACGAACGGGGCGCTCGATTTCCGTCGATACAGCCGATTATGGATTGAAAAGCGGCCATAAATCTTCGTGAATACTTTACACGGGCGTTCCGCCGTACGAACGGCACGCTAACACCGTGGATAAAATTTCGTCGCGGCTTCGGTTCGGTTCGCGTAGTCGTAGTCGCATGAAAATTGAATTTACCGAAACACGGATCGCTTGATTAAGCTGCTTCGCGACTCGTTCGTCGATATCCCCGCGATTTTCGAGCGGTTCGAAGCACCGGACCCGTGTCGTTAACCTCGTGATACTAACGCCGCTCGGATGTAAAGCTAGATCCATTTATATCGAATTCTCGACGAGAGGAAAAAAGAGAAAGAGAAAGAGAGAGAGAGAGAGAGAGAGAGAGAGAGAGAGAGAGAGAGAGAGAATCGAACGTCACGAATTGCGAAAAGCCAGCCGGGACTGATCGAGTTCGCGTGTTACATCGTTCGATTTCGCTCGCTGACGATACTCGTGGAGGATATACGATTTCCTATGAGCAGAGAGACCGTCTACGGTAAATATTTCTTGCAAGAGACGACGGACCGAGAGCCGACGTGCCTTTGGAAGTCGTTCCGTGTTCGTTCCGGGATCGTTTTAAGGTCGTTTCAAGGTTATAGGTTATCGAAATCCCCTCCCTCCCGTTGGATGGACTTTGCGCTCGGAATACACGGTTGGAACGGTATTTTAGTTCATCGGGGAGTCTTAGGACGGTGTTCGATAATTGTAAGGGGTTAATATTTCCATTAGGAAACTCTTACAGAATTGATTGCGATTATCGAACACGGGTCGCTAGGACAATTTCTGTATAGAGTACAGTATAGAGTAGAGTATACAGTACAGTATAGAGTAGAATATAGAGCAGAGTATAGAGTACAATATAGAGTACAATATAGAGTACAATATAGAGTACAATATAGAGTACAATATAGAGTACAATATAGAGTACAATATAGAGTACAATATAGAGTACAATATAGAGTACAATATAGAGTACAATATAGAGTACAATATAGAGTACAATATAGAGTAGAGTATAGAGTAGAGTATAGAGTACAATATAAAGTTCAGTACAGAGTACAGTACAGAATATAGTTCTCTCTAGAGTATTGTACAGAATATAGTTCTCTCTAGAATACAGTGCAGAGTACAGAATATAGTTCTCTCTAGAATACAGTGCAGAGTACAATATAGAGCACAGTTCTCTGTAGAATACAGTATAAAGTAGAGTTATCTCGATAGTACAGTACAGAGTACAGTTCTTTCCAGAGTAAATGCGGAGTACAATTCTCTACAGTAAAGTACAGAGTACAGTTCTCTAGAGTTCAGTACAGAGTACATGCGAGACTTTCAGTTGAAGTAAATCACTATCTAAACAATTCGCGAACCGTGCAAATCTACGGCTTCGATTAGGTTGTCCTCGATCGATGCATCGCATTTCAATGTTTAAGTTTTTCGATCAAAATTTACGACGGATGCGACGAGGGTGAGCTAACGGAAGAAGCTTAGGTGAATATATCCGGAAGCGGCCGCGCGGCAAGAACCGTAACGTTATTTCGGATTTGACGCAGTTTACGATGCGACTCGATTGCTTCCGCGCAGTTTTTCCGTTGCGACATCATAGAACCGCACGACCGTTTCCATATCCGCTTAAAGCAATTTTTTGAGTGATCGGTGATCCCTAGAATCGGTCGTGACACTATTCTACAAAATCCGCGTTGATCGTTTCGCAACCCGAACGCTGAGATACAGTGTGTCTCGGTGTTGATGGTGCGAGCTAGGAGGGGATAATTATAAATGGAAAAATAAGTCGGCGATGTGGAATAAAATTTCTTCGTTCTTACAAGCGTTTTGAATACTTGGAAAGTACGTGTAGTCTGTACTTTTAATACTAGGAGAGTAGGCGTAGAAGTACTTTGAATACTTGAAGAGTAGATATGGAAGTACTTTGAATACTTGGAGCACGTACGTGAGTACTTAATCAAATCTTGATACGATCGTCTATCAATAGCATCGATATACGCAATACCGATTCCTTATCAGTATCGTGTGCTATTATCTCTGTCGACTTAGGAAGGGAGTTTATAAATGAAACATGTACATGATGTGTACGCGTGCTCAGAGAATATTCAAACTCGATTTTCACGAAAACAAAATCTCGAACGAATACTTCGAAAATACAATTCTAATATATTCTCGACTTACTTTTCCACGCAGAATCACCCCGTTCTCGATCGTACCATCGATACACCGAGCCATCCCCTATATTTTTGATGGCCTCGCGCGCGTACTTTCGAACGAGGTGAAAGAGGTCGAGTAACGGGCGCATAGTATCCGTACATTTCCGGATCGGACGTAACACGATCGTGCAACGATCCCCGATATCGATGGACTACTCCTCTGTCATCGGTGGATCGCGCGAAAATCTGCGCGTTACATCGGCCATTGAGCGGCGTTCTCGGTGAATTTTCGGTCGGTCCGAAATACGTTTCAAAACCGAGCGGAAAAATAGCCAAACGATTCACCCCTCAATATACACGCAAGAGCGTAAAACCCTTTCCGAACGATGGCTAAACAGACCGATAGGGGAAAGGATGGCAGGAAGTTGGAATAAACGTAGGTGTGGCTCGCCGTAACCTCGCTGATAAAGCATCGAATACGCGGGACGTATGCAGGTAACTTCCAAAATAACGAAAAAGCGAGAGGAATATCCAACGGGTTGGCTTATCCGACTCACGGTCCGAGAACGAATATTCCTGGAAAAAATACCGCCGCGCTTAATCCGCAAACGATCATACCTACACGCGAGTCGATACTGCACACGCTCGGACTACAGTCGGAGCGAATTTGTTTCGAAGGACCCCCGCTCAAAGTACCTCGCGATCTGTATCCGACTTTTTACCGGAACTCGGGGCAGAGAAGTTACCCGTTAACCTCGCGGCAACGTGCCAATCTTTTTAAAAAGTTCCCCTTGTGTTTTTCAAATATTTCGATCGACGGCGCACGGAAACAGGGGGTAGTCGATATACGCCCCGAGGAGTTCAATCGCTTTCGATCCGTGACTGGTAATCTGGGGTCTGACAGGCCCCGGGGAATTTCGTCATTGTCGAAAATTCAATTAATTTACTTGGTTTCTCGGTAAATTAATAAGAGTAATTCGCAACGTTGAATTTTGTTTCTTCTTAGAAATACCGAGGAATATTTGAACGATTACACTGGGTCCTACAGTCCCCACCATACTGTATACGTAACGGAGAGTAATTAAGAATAATTTGTAACATTGGATTTTTTTTCTTAAAAATACCTGGAAATATTTAAACGATTATACAGGGTCCCACAGATACTCCACTATACCGTATATGTAACAAAATACCTACCATACCGGTTCGAAATCCTGTGCCGGAGTCATTTCTGACACACTACCATTTCACCGGTATTTGTTCTTGCATATACACCAACGCATTGATAATAGCTTGAGACTCCAACTCTTCACGAACATTACATCCAAGTTTGAACATTCTATACATGCCTAAGTAAGCACACGATTATCGTCACAAATCTTGCAATAGTGAAACTTGCTACTGTCAGATACTATCATGTACGTGCCTCGAATGACGAGTGAAAAGTGACTCCTGTACAGTACTCGGAGGATTAAAGTGACGAGTACGAAGTGCCTCACT
Source organism: Ptiloglossa arizonensis (assembly GCF_051014685.1). Classification (NCBI taxonomy): domain Eukaryota; kingdom Metazoa; phylum Arthropoda; class Insecta; order Hymenoptera; family Colletidae; genus Ptiloglossa; species Ptiloglossa arizonensis. The sequence goes on from NC_135051.1 coordinate 25,514,746, forward strand.
CGTGTTGACTGGAATTTTTGTCTCTGTTGCAGTACCCCCGGAACAGCCGACCATTTTGGATCAATGGGGCAGAATAGTGAACGGGACAGCAGGACCCTACTGGGAAGGCGACACTCCTTCTCTGACATGCCGCGTGACTGGTGGTAAGTCTACTCAATTATTCGCACGCCGCGATAAGATATTCCTTGTCCAACTTGGACATCACGGCACGACGTTCCGTGTGCAACGCTGGTGGAGAACACGTTCACCTTGCGATGGAAAAATTATCCCTGTCCTTCTTTTTCCATTCCGGAAAATATTTTAAACGAAGGTAAACTTTACAGTTATTTCGAGACTGTATATTTCCATGGAATATTTCGTCGATCAATTCTATAAATAGCTGGAATTCGTCCGATATTTTTACCGAGTTCCTCATCGATCGATCGTTACGTTGTTTTTATATTTTGGAGCAAATTTCTATTCGATTTATTGAATTCTTAACACGACATCGATTTTTGTAGGTTTACTGACCGTGGGTTCTCGTTCTTTGCACAATCGATAAGTTTGGATTTTACAGATCTTGTACGATATACGATATAAAATATTCCATTGGTCTATTCTCGATGCAAAGTCTTCGAGGATTGTATAAATGCCGAGGAATTTAATATTCGATTTATTTCCATGTTTATCTTTCTCGTGTTACGTCTTTGTTGCGCATTTCGCGGATGTAGAATACAAACGAAATTTGGCAAACGGTGAAATCCTCCGTTACTCAAACTAAACTTGGAGAACCGTTTAAAAACAAATCCAACGTTTCGAAATAGTGTGTAGTAGAGCACCTAACACGACCGTGTTAAAAATCTCACGTTCCCTACAATCATAAAGCCAATGTCACCCCCTTCCCCAATACATTTTCCTCTCGTCCACGTCACACACCCAAAATGCTCAAATTAAACGTAAAAAATAATCACTTGCAATTCCGTACAGTTTGAAAAACTCCCGAAAATACTCTCCCGATCTCGCACCGCCCAATCCAAGGGCGTTCAACGTCGCGACGAGCACTGTTAGGCGTTTCTCTCGATCGTTCCGCTAAGCGCGAGCGACGTGCAACTTCGTGAGTCGCCCAACCGGCCAAGAAGTTTCTATCCGCGGAAACGGCTAAAATACCGATGGTTTCCGTCCCACGGAGAGGACTCTCGGGCCACGGTGAAACCCGAGATACGTGGAATTCGGTAAACGCTCGTAACTTTCAGAGTTCGGAGAGTTTTTAACGACGCCGCGGCGTCTCGAATTTCAGACCCGGTAAACACGGGCCCCCCGGAGTAAAACTTTTACTTTTTCACCTCACCCTCACCCCCGCCCCCTCCTCTACACACCTTCCACCTCGAGCGGATCATCCCACCGGAGTCGGAGATCGCACGCATCCCCTCGACCGGATGAACGTTTCTCTTTAGCTCGTCTCTCGACGAAACTTCGATCGGGGTGGTTGCAACCGGTGGGGGAGGAGCGGGAGGGGGGGGGGGGTGAAGGATCGAGAAGAACGTCGAGGGAAGGCTGACGGAGTCAGTGGTGTCGCCAGTTATTAGATCAGGCAACTTTTTATCGACGAACGGGGCTAAGTGAAAAGTTCCACGTTCAGGGAGGGGCCGGACGCGAGAGGAAGTCCTTCTTCGGGGACGGGATGAGGAGACACGGGTGTGGAGGAGGGGCACGGAGGATCAAGCGTTCCTGGTATGGGACGGGGAAGGAAGCACCGAACTACCGAGGTTCCGGTGTTTACTTTGGCAACTGGATCTAAATTTCTGTTTATAACTGCGGCAACTTCTTCGTCCGCCTTAAAAGATTATTTCCTCCTCGTCCCCCTTCATGGCCCCTGCGGCCACCTCCTTGCTAGTACTCCCCTCACTTGAGTTCCTTCAGACGTCCTCTTGTCCCAGGGCCCGATTAACCGTCTCGATTACGGTTTTCTATATCTAGAGACATCGACGATTCGACCGCGAAGTTAACGCGATGTGTGAAAGTATTCGATAGCTTACGTTCGAAAGTTTACAAGGAAAGTGAGCGGTATACTATACAGAGTGCAAATCTGCTGGAAATGTTCGATAATTCGCCGCGAGTAGTCACTGTACCCTCGCTGATTAAAAGTTACTATTATCGAGGTTCTTCGGTGCACTTTAAACGGGGATTTAGAGCGTTTCACTTTTGACAGGTGAATTTCACGAGATGTTTCAACGTAAATTCTCCATCTCCCCTCGGTCGATGATTTTCCACCCTTAGATGATAGAAGGGGTTGGAATCTAATCGGTTTCGCGACGAAAAATTCGTGGGGAACGAATGGCCCGTCGAAGATGCGAAAATCGTTCCGAACGTTGATGTGTATACGTATACATCGTAAACTGGATAACTATGATACAAATACAGAGGTGCACGACGACGATTCAATGCTCATCGTCGGCGCGACCGGCACACGATGAATACATCGAAATTCGAAGCCAGGAATATTGCCGTATGCAGATTCGATGGGAATTGCATCGACGCTGCGCATCGATCATACGCACTGCGGCGTATAAATTGAATATCGAGAAGATCGGCTTATCCTTAACAATACGGGCGGCAGAACCGCGGCAAACGATCCCGTTTCGAGCCCGGGCCTAGAATTTTCATTTAATTGTAAATCATCCTTAAAGAGGGACGAATAGATTGCCTCGTTCTGGAATTCAGTTGCCAGCCGCCAAATATTTGTTCTCCTTTCCCCCACCAGTTTCCTCGTGGGTTTATTTTTTTCATGGGGTTTTTTTCACCCCGACCCGGCGTACCAGGCGTCTGAAATTTATTTTTTGCATCGTCGAGTGGATCCGGCTCGACGATATCGCTTCTGTTCAGGGGAAAACCGGTCGATGAAATTTTCGCGATTCCACGCTCCATGCACGAATTTTCCCCTCCCATTTTCGCGGGTACTCGTTCTCCTGTTTCTACGGCACGGGACCGAGTGATTGAGAAAGGGGTGGTTTCTCTGTCGGAGATGGAGAAAAGTTTTATTTTTAAGGAAATGCTTTCGCGGTCCTGTGAAGGAGTCAACAATTTTCATCAGTTCACTCTCCGAGTTCGAATTTCGCAGACATTAGTTTCTTAAATAATCGAGGAAAGGGGTTCAAGATAAAAAAAAAATGTTGTCACTAAAAAAAATACTTTCGCGGGTCTTGTGGAAGAATCAACAATTGTCATCGTCCACTCTGAACGTTCTAATTTCGCTGGTATTGATTTCTCGAGTGACCAAGAAAAAGGGGGCGGGGAGGTTCCGTTGGGGATGAGGAGAAAAACAAACTTTGTTTTTAATAAAATACTTTTACGGTCTCGTGAAATAGTTAACAATTTTTACTATTCCATTGCCTGCGTTCGAATTCCTCGAGTGGTCGAGAAAAGGGGTGGTTCCTTTGTCGGGGATGGAGATGAAAATTTTTCTTTCGCAGTGAAAACATATTTACAGTCACATCGAAGAGTTAACAACTGCCACGACTTCATCGCGCTCTGTTTTCGAATTTCTCGGGTACTCGTTTTCCCACTCTCGTTGCCCGGGGCTAGTGATCGAGAAAACGGTGGTTCCACTGCCACGGACGAAGATGAAATTTTTTTATTTCATGGAGAAAACATTTTCACGGTCTCGTCGAAGAGTTAAAAGTTTCCGATCCACCCGTTACGTTTACACCGCGAATTATTAGCCGTCGTGTGCGAGTCCAGGCCGGTATTCCTGTTCTCGCGGCACTTCGGCAAACATTTGCAATTCAATCGGAGCGCGCCGGGCTCGGAAACGCTAGCCGCCGATGCAAAATTACACCGTGGTATACTTTACCGATTAAATGTTAATTCGACTCTTCGGCCACACGCGCTGTAAGATCACGGTAGGTAGGTATATCGACGTATACGCGTCGGTTTGCTATTTACGCGGGGAAAAATCATCTCGAGACCGGGGTGAACGATACCAGATCCGATTATTCAAACGAGAAACGACGTATAGCAACCGTAGACGACGACGAATTCCACTCTATCCTTTTGGTCGGCGTATAAAAGTTTGCAGACCACGCGTTTTATTGCGGGCTTGTTGTTCGCGATATTTAATCTCGGGCATGGGAGGAAAGTTTTGTTTGGACGTTGCGGAATTCGATATCGATTTCGACGGTATACTTTTCTCGAACCGAGTTCTCTCGTTCTCGCCAGGAATTTAGAGGAACCTACTCTCTTTTACGCGAAACCCGTTTCACGATGAATTTCAATTGCTTGGATCTGTATCCTCGAATCGTGCAATGTCGACTTTGTCACGGACGACTTGTGCCTCGTTTGGTACGCACAGGACTGGTAATTTATGCGTTGGGGAAAAGCTTGACCTTCTAGTTGTTCGTAAAAAGAATTAGAGTCGTTTTGAAAAAATTGAGGTCATATCTCTGAGAGTGTAAGACGCAAAACCTTGAAAATACAATGTATTTCGTAGGAAATATTTCACGATCGAGTCGATAAATAAAAAGATTAGGTATCGCCTCTCATCGACTAGCCATGTGTACTATTTTTCATGTCAAATCCATTCTGCACAAGGTGATTTAGAAATACATGTCCATACTTCCTTGGTTTTCGAGCTGTGAATGATCGAAGAAAGTGTTCAAAGTCCCACGAATAGTTTCAAATTCATTTTGCATTCACTCTCGCAGATTGTGTATAGTTGGGAACTGAAAAAATGGCTTCTGCATTAGAGAGAGCATAGTACCATGTGTAAAGGACACGTGGACAACGAGTAATTTTTGTTTCCATGGTCTACCGTCACATCTGATCCAACCCAATCTGTAACTCTTTTCGCAGGTCATTTTCTCAGGGCGGCACAGTACATATAACGTATCAGTGCACAGAGAATCTTCCTGCACCCAGTGTGTAAATTTATTCCTTGGAGTGTGTATACATATATTCCCGAATCCCCCTGTATTTCTTCAATTTTCATCCGCAGGTCATTTTCTCAGAGCAGCACAATACATATAACGTATCAGTCTGCAGGAATTCTTCCCTTATCTCATGTGTAGATTCACTCCCTGGAGTTTGTATACATACATTCTCGAATCCCCCTGTATTTCTTCAATTTTCATCCGCAGGTCATTTTCTCAGCTCGGCGCAGTACATACAACGATGTGTACACGCGCTTACGTAGAAAATATGCACTGTACCGGCTGTGTAGACCTACCCCCTGAAATATGAACACGCGTTCCTGAATCGCCCTGTATTGTTTCAATTTTCCTAGCCAGAGTCGCCAAAGTGGTCGTTCCAACGCGTTAGGATCTAACGTAAAATAAAAACCTCCCGATGGAATTCGAAGGTAATCGGGCGGACGAGGACGGAGGAAAAGAGACGCGTTATCTCTGGAACAAATGATCGCCGGGTTTATTCGCGTTTCCTCACCCGATCTTCTTTATACGAGGTCGTGATTTCGTAGGAAGAGCGTGACCGCGTTCGCATCCCCCTTTCGTCGCGAGATACGAACTGGACAGTCTAATCTTCATAAAGTGGATGGAACCGCCGAAAGCGGGGATAGGGATTGGGGGGGGGGGGGGGGGGCTCACGAAATTCGAAAAAGGAAACGACGACTCTCTCGCGCTTGATACGATCCTTCCTGGCCGTTTTCAGTGGGTGAGATTTACCGTGGGGCTTCGGGACGCGCGAACGACGCAATAAAAACGCGCGGCCGGTATTAAACGCGTCCTTGCTTCGACGCTCGTTTTAATTCGTCGGCCCCGTTTTCACCTGGAAAACCGAACTGGACACCTCGCGTTAATTACACGAGACGCGCGCTAATACGCGAGCTTTATCTTTTTCCCCGGGCGAACGATAAATATTTCCCGGTCGACCCCCTTCGCAACGGGACGGCTCTGCGCCAGCACCGATTAACTATAATCAGTCGACAACGTGGGACGATTTTCGTAAACGTAATTCACGTACCCTTCGAGGAACCGGTGAACAAATTTTTCTTCTTTTTCAAGATTCGAGATCAAGAGTACGATTTGAAAAAAGAAAGATTGGAAAAAAAAAGAGATGCGATTAAAAAGAGAAGAAAATTGTGGGACTTAAAGTAGAGTATCGATTTGAGAAGAAGTTGGATTAAAAGAAAGTAGGATTGAAGAAGAAAAAAATGGAGCTATCCTCGATCGACCCTCGTCGTTGCAACTTCACCCCATGATCTTTATAGTTCGTTTCCTCCGCTCGGGACATCTATACCGTTCTCACAACCGCTCTATTATACGCGATTTACAACTAAGCCTAACTCCCTCCATCGAGCTCCGTGTTATCTATAATTTATGGCAATAGCGGCGAGAAAATTTTACGACTCGGCCCGCTCACGGAATTTATTGCCAATTACTCGACTTCGTGCCCGGAAAGAATCGAGGGTCCTTCTTCGAGGATGTATACGCACGTAAAGGTGAGGTCTTCCTTTCCCTATCTCTCTCGTTGCCACCCCCTTCCCCTCACTCCGACACTCGTGCGCGGGGATCCGTAGAAAATTCCTTTTCCCTTTTCGCCTCCTGCATACACGATCCCACCGTGAGAGATTTCTACCCGGGACGAGACTGAATTCACCGCTTGGAAATAATAAACGAACTCCCCGTACACACGCGTGTCCAATTTCGCTTTACTTCGCGATCGCAGCCAGCTTTGTTTTCGCACCGCCGCTTTTCCGCGCTTCTCGCATTAAACACTCGAAACGTGTAATTAACGAAAGGGTGGAAAAGGGAGGTGGACGATTAACGCGTTGAATGCCAAGCCGATTTCATAAAAATTTCTCTCAGCGCCGTTCTAAGTGTTTGTATTGTTTACACTGTTAAATCAACACCTTTGTTTTCGCTGATTTCAACAAAACTTTCATTACACGTTCGCGCAGCTATTCGAATTTTACGCAGTGTTGCAAAATATTTAAGTATCGTGTTCCGGGAATCGAGGGCCATTTTTAATGTTTGTACGAATATTTCTGACTTTCAAATATTAGAGAGGGTGGCTTATTATTTTTTCTCTTAATCCAATACCTTCCTTTCGACCTATAAACTATTCGATCAAATATTTCGCTTCACTTTCGAATACCTATTCAATTTTTATTTAACATTGAGAATACTTCAATCCTCTGTTTCAGAAATCAAGGGTAGTATCTATTATTTATCCCCTTAATCCAACAACTCCGTTTCGTCCAGTTCGACAATAGAACACCCACACAAGAAACTATCCTCGCGAGTGACTGGTCCAATTTTCACACGTCGTCGCAAACCTCCATTAAACATTGTGTCTCGTTCGTATCTCGACCAATCCGGATTGAAACCCGCATTCGACATCAATCGAGTTTCCAGGCAGCGATTATGCGTGCTTAAATCCGCGTCTTAAAAAAACGAGGTCGCGGGAAACGAAACATTAGCGTCATACATGTATGCATGACGCGTTAAATGCGTTAAAGGAGGATCGGGGTCAACGAGTCTGATTTCTAACCGGATGATTTCCATTCTAGAGTCGTCTTCGAGCCTCAACTACGTGGTAATCGCGTGCCGGTTAGTCCGAAAAACGGGAACATCGAGACCTGTGCTCGTGTTCGATTATTTTTAAGGTTGGAGGGTCATCATCGTGGCAGGAACGAAACGAGCCAGTTTCCACGGATGATTATCCACCGGAAACGGACGAGAGAAGAGGAGGAATTGGTGATGGCAGTGGTAGTGGTGGTGGTGGTGGTGGTGGTCTCCTCTACTGTTTCTTCGTCCTCTTTCGCTCTCGCGTCATCAAGCGCGATGCACTTTGCCTATTTCCCCGGGGTGTACGCATAATGTCGCGGGATCGCAATCTGCTCGCACCGTATTGGCCGAGTGAGGGGGGAATATTTATTTTTCAATCCTCCACGCGGAACCGGAACTCGCGACGCCATAAAGGATATTAAAAATCATTCGAGAGCGAGCCAACGAGGACGCTACACGCGCCTCCAAAGCGAGTTAAACTTCCTCGTATCGGCATCGACCTACCGGGCGCTACGTAACGCGCGACCTACTGCGTTTTGTCCATTAAAAATATTGCGAATTTTCTGTTTACCATTTGGATGGGGGACAGAGTGGTTTTTGATTACATTTTCTCGCTGTAGCTTTCTCCGACCGGTCTCTGTTCTTTAATCTCGCGACATGGTGCTACTCGCCCACTGGGTACGTAACGTTTCGCCGAAAGGGGATCGATTTCGATTGTTCGAGAACTTCTCGAATACCGATTCCACGCGGGAAAATTCCCAATTCGTCCGTCCCTGCCACAGGGACGGACCCCCTCCGTATCTTCCCAATTATACGACTCCTCTTTCGTTTCTATGAATTATACATTCTCGAAACGGTGAATATATTTTAATTAATTAAAATCGGAGACCGTCGCGTATCTCGCCCCTCTGAATTGGAATTCGTCGAAAGGTTCTACGTAAACTGCCGGAAAAGCATCCCGGACCGATAAACCGGGTGGTTTCCTCGAGAGACGTCAATGGGATATTTTTATATCGGTGAAAGAAGGCACTGTTTAAAGAAATTATTTATGAGAAACTGTGCCGTGAATGAATTATATTAAAAAATTGTAATTGTACGTAAGCAAATATGGCGGACGAATTAATTCAAATGATTCAACTTGAAAATGGATTTTTCGACTTTATTATTGTATTCTATCGTATTGGTCATCACCTGTTGAAGATCAATTTTTAAACCGCAAGTAAAATTACGTTACCTGAAAATAAAACCGGCAGTTTTATTTAAATAAAAACTCGCAAAAATAAAGAGACGTAAAAGTAACTCAATGAACGAAAGATAAACTTACCCGCGCCCCAAATTTCGTGGAAAAATATTGAAAATTAACAGAGCTATCCTGCAGTCTCCAGAAAGTTTCGAACAGAACATGTTTGAAGTTCTGCACGACAAATTTATCGTTTCAACGATAAAAGAACCATTTATTCCTCGTTTATAGCTACTTTCCTGTGTTTCGTTATTCCACAAACGATCTTTCGAATCTCGTGAAGACACATACCCCCTTAACACTAGGACTACCAACAGTGAACTATTTGTCTCGGACTACTTGATAATTGTCCACGAACATTCTAAGCAAAGGCATCATTGAGAATCGAGTAACTTTGAAAAGAATTTCGAAACAAGTGAAATCAATCCCTTTGATGGTTCCAGCGTCGATTAAATTATCTTGAAACGGTCCACGGTTCTATTTTATTAATTTCCAGTACGACCTTGGTGGTTTCCCACGGGAATCATCGGTGTATTTGTTAAACGAGGGAACGGAGGGTGAGTTCGACTTATCGTCGCGGCGCAGGTAATCCCGAATCAGGGGCGTCGATGAAACGAAGGGTCCAAGGTTGAATAAAGGGGCGATTCCAGGGTAGGGAATCTGGCAAGGATCTCGAGTCCTGGGGTATTTGCCTTGAGCGGAGTTCGAACCGATGGTAAACTTGTTAGATGTGGGCGAGTAGCTGCGGACCCGTCTTAATCCCGGAAGATATCGTCCGGTATCCGCGGATTAAAATCCGCACTTTAGTGCCACCCTGGCGCGCAGATAGCGCCAGTGTTGTCGTCGTTTCGAGGGAACCTCGGCCCAGAAGCGAGCGGGGCTGCTGGAGTTCGAATATAGTCCGACAGTTAAAGTCAACGCCAGGGGCGTACCGAAGCCATTGCCAGACCTAACCCAGACTGAGGCTAAACCCGAACCACCTAGCCCTTCTGCCTTTCCACAACCACGCGACGATCTCTCTCTCTTTCTCTGGAGTCCCTGGTTGGATACTCAACTGTCGATGCTAGGTGACTTTTACAACCGTCGATATTAGAGCTAGAGGTGCTGGACAATTTCGACTCTATTAGTCCACTCATTGAAATTTTTAAAGTCTTTTTACACAGTGGGGACCACTATTCGTCAAGTTGAGAATTACGTGTCTAATTCTGTACAGTCGTAGACACCTATATTTTTATATTGTAACAAATGCAACAAATATTTTTCTTTAATACATATCGCGATTATATTTACACACGGATTCCGACGAACGCTTCGAAGATTTCGGGACACTATGCGTAAAGTGCAATTTCTATCTCCCCAGAAACTATAGATACTAGTCTCGTTAGACACCTCTTCCTTACAAATACAATTTTATACAGTTTAGTTCCTGGACACCACTTCCTTACAAATACACTTTTATACAGTTTAATCCTGAACACCTCTTCCTTGGGAACACAATTTTATACAGTTTAGTCTTTGACACCTCTTCCTTACAAATACAATTCGTTGTTGGACCCCTCTTCCTTGGAAATACGGTTCCGTTGCAAGTGCGTACCGCCTCTTCTCGGTCCGAGTTCGCGCCACTTTAATTGGCCGCTCAAGGACACAGACTCAGCGCCTCGGGGGTCCCCCCACCACTGCGTTTCTTACAACGGAGAGTAAGAGCTCCACCGACCTCGCGCTGCAGAAGCTGTCGCATCTCATCGAATCACGTCACGCCGGAAGTGAGGCGAAAAACGCCTGAGAAACGTGGCTACAGAAGGTAGAGGGGGACGGAGGTGGCATATCGGGGACAAGGAGATGGTTAAAACGCAATCTGGATCGACGAGCATCGTGAATAACAATGACACGTGGGGCTAATCTAAGCGCGTGCGCTTCCATCGGAGATCAGACTTGCAATTTTAAGTGTCGCGGCGATGTTGTGTCGGGGGGCATGATTAAATTGCGATTCCGGCACCGTGTACACCATCGTGAATAACAATGAAAACGGCGACGTAAACCAGCCCCCCACTCCGAATCCCTCCCCCTCTCGTGCCTGTTTCTCGACGCCTTTTCTCCGCAACGAGAATTTCACCGTTCCGGCGCTCGATAGACGCGCGCCACGCTTTTTCTCGCTTTATGATTTCTGACCCATTACCGAGCGCATACCTGACTCTTATAATGCTCGTATATCATTCGAGCCGTTTTATCATCGCCATAACCGGCAGCTTTTTCCAATAAAAATATGCACCTAGCCACGGAGCCGCGCGTATTATTCGAGGGAGATATGTAAATCCGTGATATAATACGGAGTCTATCCACGGAACGTTCCTCCGAATGGAACTCGATACGATATACCCGATATATACCCCTCCGCGAACCATTTATTTTCGATAAACGCTGCTTTCGCGAAGCACGTACATCGCGAGTGCGAGAAAGAGAGAGAGAGAGAGAGAGATCATGGGAGGGGGTTAAGGAGATCGTAGCCACCGAACCCTTATTTATTAGGTCGGTGCACGTGAAACCCTGTTTCCCCTACCCCTCCGCCCTTCGTTTCGTGGTTCGAACGTACCTCGATATCGGATAACGTATGCGAAATTGCGCGTCGACTTTCGAAAAAAGAAATCCCGACAACATTATTATTTATTCGTTTCTTTCTTCTTTTTCTTTTTCCTCTTTATCCACCTTGACACTTATCACGGACAATCGGGGACTGTTCGAGGGACACCTTCGTTTGGATGTGCTAGAAAATTGTTCACAGTTACCCACGGTCCTAATTTTCAAATCTGACGAAAAAAAACAAAAGTCACCCGTTGTAGCCCGCGCTTTTAATACGCCGCGGGACCGCTTTGATCCGCTCTACCGTTTGTGCGTCGCTCTACAGGCTGTTACACTCGAAACACACCGCCTAATTACCTCTTTTAGTTGTAACGATACGGAAAAATGTTTCATGCATACTTCGGATCGTTTCAACTAGTGAATATATCGCTGGAACGATTCTCTTTACCAATGTTAAGTTGTTTCGGGTCTCTTAAAGGTCGCGTTTTTTTTTTTTTTTTGCGCGTACAATTTTCCTTTGATGTAATTACTCTTTTCCCACGATAGTATTACCGACATTCGACCGACGGTAACGATACCGTTCCGAAAATAACTGCGATTGCAGTATGGCAACGTGGTAAGGTTCCTCGGGTCGTTTTTGACCCGTCTAGGGTGGACAATATATCATTCCATAACGAAAAGTATTATAACAGAAGTGCTCAAGTACTTCCTTAACACTCTCAGTTTATTACAAACTTAAAAAGGTTTCATACTCTAAGAAAAGGAAAAATTTGAGGTTAGAATCCAGCAATATCATATAACCTTCTCAAACTCTCCAAACATACTATCACGGTGTAGATACCTAGAAGATTTTTCATTTCAATTGTCGCTACGACACTTGATTTTTTAAATAATCCCTTACCTACTTGAAATATTCCTTTGTAGCTCGTAAATTATTGTAATCTTTCTCTCTTCTATCTTTATTAAAGTACACTTTCCGCAACAAAGGGTCACTCCCCCGGGTTGACATCGACAAACCATTGTTGTTGTTAAGATGAGTCAACCCTGAGAATTCTAGGAAGATAACACTTGTAAAAAAAAAAGATACCATTAAAACCATTTCGGCTGGAAACATTCCCATCGTATCGTCGCAATTACCGGAGATAATTAGGCCGTTTCTACATCTCGTGTAATTGATATTTATCAATCCCCCGAAGAATCGGGGAAACTATAACGCGCGTAGTTATCGAAGCGACCGAGCCCCCCCGAAGTCCGTCGGTTTTTGTCCAGAGAGAGCACCGCATCGAAAACTCTGGGGTATCGGCTAATTTAAAAGTTCCCGGGAACTCATCTACCCTTTAGTGGCTTCGGAGCTCGCCCGAGACCCGTGTATACGATCCCCTGTCCACTCGTGTTCCGCGCGTCCCTTACCGCCCCTCGCCCGAGGCATCCATTTCTCCTTTGGTTCCGCGAGGAACAGTCGGGAGCGTCTTTCTCACCGCTCGAAACCACTTTCCGCAAGTCGTTACGCTCCGTTCCGCGATTTGCTCCACTTTCGCACCCCCTCCAACATCGAGCGGAATGTTTTCCGTATCCCGTTTCGTAAATCTTCCAACCGACGTAGACACTCGTCACGTTCGAGTTCGATTATTAACCTCGACGACCATCTCTGTATCTCGCACTGTCACGAAAGCATTGACAGTTATCGGGACATTTAGGTAAAGGTAGTAGGTAGTATATGCACAATAGTAGATGAATTAACATTAATTACATTTTGTTAAAATTATCCGGAAAGATTACCGAATACTGTATCATCGTATGTGTAATATCGAACAGTATTGTATCGTATGGTGTATGTGTGAGAACGAGTGTAGGAACGTGGGAGGTGTCTTAACCAACAAAAGAGGACTGGTGGCTGGGACAGTGGAGTCTTTAGGGGATGACGATACGAGGCAGATCCACGGTCAGTGTACTGTCCTAATGATTACCCTAGGAGACGAGTGCATAAGCATCTTGCATTCCTCGAGACGATCATAATCTCCTGACCTAGGTCATGTAGGCCGAAAATCCTAAGTATGGGCCGTTGCCCTGAACAGAGGTTGAGTCTAGCGTGTCTTAGGGTGTGGTCGAGTGCAGAGTGACTTTAACGAGGACGGTACGTCATGGGTTAAAGAGTACCGTGTAGTTGATTACGATTGCAAAGTATCTAGAGAAGGTAGATACAGCTAGTGCTGTCTACTCTAGATACGGTATAGTTATTTGTCATCACGTGTGATAGCAGTGTTAATACTACCAACGCACCTGCTTATAATCTCAACGTATTGAGAACTCGTTTTTATCCCGGAACCGATCTTTTCGATAAACAATCCCACAAAAACGTACAATTAGTAAAAACAAATTTATGGTAAATTATTACCCCCTCGCTGAGGCGTTAATTTCGATAATTTCTCCACTTTTTGCAAATCGTTACACTCAGCTCTACTCCACTCCACTCTTCTCCAATCTGCTCCACACCTCACCACTTCACTCTGCTCCACTTTTACACCCCCCACGAACTTCGAGCGAAATATTTTCGATATTCCGTTTCGTAAATCTTCCAGAGGCTCTCGTTACGTTCGATCGAGTCGATTATTAAATCGTTACCAGGTAGAGGTGAGCGTGTTCCGTCCCCGAAGCGGGGAGATTCCACCGGCGGCGGCAATCGCGCGAGTAAGAATTACGGGGCTGTAAATCCACGACACGGGACCTAAGGGGGGTGGCTCTGTGCTCTTAACGGTTCGTTAATTTACTTTGCAGGGAAGCCAGAGCCTATGGTCCGGTGGCTCGTCAACGGCCAGGTCAAAGACGAGGAGTACGCGAAGAACGCTGGCGACGTCATAGAAAACAGGTATGCTTTTATTTCCCCCGCCGCCCACCCCCTCACTCGAAGGCTTCCGTGCTGACAGTTTTATACCTCGTTCTCGAAGACCACACGAGGGGGAGAAATGAAACCCAGCGACCACTTTTACTTTTTCCCTACCAATGAGTCGACGATAACACGGCAAAGACGATTCCGCGCGTAAAAATAAACAAGGAACGCGGAATAAGGTCTGGATGCAGACTGAGCGACTTTCCCATTCTTGTGTGGTTCTCCTTGTTCTTCCAATCGAGTACAAAGATAGATGTACGATTGCAACGGAAAAAATCAACCCCACGATTCTATGATTTTTCTTTGATCTTCTAATTGAGAACATTCGAAGACAGATGTATGTACGATCGTGGGGGGGGATCGAGGATCCACATCGACCCCCTAAGTGTCGTACGAGTCTCCATTTTCGAGAAAATCGATTTCCAACGTTCCAGCCCCCCGATTAACCGTTGCTCGTTGGTTTTACTCGAGTTCCTATCGGTAAACGTGGTATTACTAGGTTGTGAGTAAATAGACCCGGTTAAAATAGAAAGCACTGTACCGACGATGTTTGCAGACACCGATTGAAGTAGAAATAGCAAGCAACGGTCAGACGGAGTTATTCCTGGGTGATTTTGTCGAAAGAGAAAAGTTTCGTTTGGAAAAATATTATTCTATACCTTCGACTCGCTTTTGAAAGAAACGTTCCCTTTGGATTCGACCGTACACAAGCTCCCTGTATGCGTGTTTTAATTTTTTAGGCTAGTCGATCCCTTCGTAAGTATCCTGTATAACTATTTTAACCTGTAACTTTAATATTATTTTATTATTGAACCAAGCATCGTAACAGTTAAGGATTAATTTTTTCCTGGTGTTAAAAAATTCATAAGTAGCTCTGGTTTATTTTTCCCTGGTACTCGACCGTTCTTAAACATTATACACAATCGTTTAAATTTTTCCTCGATAGGTTAACGCTGCAAACGGTGGGTCGTTCTGATCTTGGGTCGAATTTCACCTGCCAGGCGCGAAACACGGACTTGATCGAGCCAAAGGAGTCGTCGATTACCCTGGACCTTAACCGTGAGTAAGAATTTATCATCCTATCGTACATCTCAGCCGCGTGACGTGAACAATAAGACAAAAACAGGGGTGCCAACGCCCAATATCGACGGGTAAGGGAAAACCGAGTTCAATTCCCCGAGGGTCTTGTTCCGTGTTCGCCATAGGCGATGGCCGGAACGCCGTTAAAAGAGGAATGAAATAAAGACAAGAAGTAGATACAAATTCTTATCGCGTGGCTAACAAATCAGAAGCCTCACCCTGAGAGCCTATCTTGTCCCGCGTTAACGATAAGATCTACGAGACAGCGAAAGTGGGCCAACATCCTTTGCTCCCTCGCCGCTGTGAATCGCCTTTAAGGGAAGATAAGGCAAGATAAGACGAGAAATATATTAAATCCAGCCTCGAGCCGCACCCGACTCATCCATCCAGGCGCCCTCTTCGCTCGTGGAAGCCGAAGGAGCCATGAAAGCGGGCTAACCTCGAGCTTTCTCAAAATTAGAATTCTTCGTTAACTCGCGCTGGCCCCACCCCCCTCTGGAACGACTAATTTCGAGAGTAAACTGAAAAATTCATAGATCAATTATCTACCGTAACGCTGACTTCGACGTAACGACCGAAAGGGAGAAAGTTGAACGAGAAACTGTAACAACGCCTACCAGAGGGGATAGAGGATCTCGTTCGGACTAACTATCTCGCTCGACGAGCTGATTATCGAAACATCGAATTCTCGAAATTATTCCACCCTCGATTCTTCCGTGTTCTCTCCCCCCTCCCCCCTCCGAAAAACCGACGCGATCAAAGAAAACACGGACCGACGTACCTAGAGACCAGAGGATCGTGATTGATCGGCGCTGAATTATCGGTGCTTCCGAAAGTCACGAAATTTTCGACGAAGCGGACAACGAAATTGAAGGCCCGTTATTGGCGAACGAGAACACACCCATCATAGCGGTGAACGGGGGAGAAGGTAGAAAAAAAAGGCTGCGCTACGCGCGCAGAGATAACGAAACGGGCAGCGAAAGAGGGAAAGAGGACAAGAGGGTGGAGAGGGTGTATGAACAGCGGAGAAGGGAAACGAGGAGGAGAGACGCGCGTATACAGAGGATCGAGAGAGAGAGAAAGAACGAGAGGGGGGAGGAAAAAAAACGAAGAGAGAGATTGATCGATGCTCGCTCTTTGATTTTCGCGACCTGGACCAAGTGACCATGCATCCAACGTGTATTCATCTCATGGCTGACGGAACAAAAAACGAAAGAGAAATTAAAAAAGCCCTGAGCGGTGACGGAGCGAACCACTGGCCGTGGGGAGGCAGGAGGATCGACGAGATTGCGGATATTCGAAAAGGCCGGTGATTCTGAAAATCCGGAATATCAAATATTTGCAGGCACGCGATCCTTCGACAGTTCCGGTCTGCGACTCTCGTTGGGGGGGGGGGGGGGGCAAAAAAAAGAAAGAAACCGCGCGGAACGACGCGCGACGCTCGTTAACATAAAATCGAAAAGTCATTTTCCGTAACGAGGTTGCGCGGATGCGAAACCGACCGGAACCTTGCCACCGGAAGGAACCAAGTGGCGGTGGTAGTGTGGACGTTGAAAGAACGGGCCAAGAAAAATATCGAAACTCATTATCGAGCCACGGCGACGTCGACGCTTTCACGAGGATGGACGAAACGGGGCACGCGCGCCGAAACGTGTCCTCGTAGTTTTCATATTTCACGCACGAACGAATCCGTATCTGGTCCCGGTATTGGCCAATTGGAAATACGGATTTATCGTCCGTCAAAGCGATCGTCGCCCGGCTACCGAATACCGGGGACAGTATCGTTCCGCGCGTTTACACGCGCGCGGAAAAATCAATGTTTACATCCATGGAACGATCGTTATCCGCGCAGAAGCTCGGAAAGAAATCGTCCGACAATTCGTGCCCGGTATTTCTTTGTTTCCGGTTCCCGTTTCGATTTCGAAACGAAAGACTCGATGCGAGACACGGAGAAAAGAAAAGAGGCAAGAAAATACCTAGGTGATTCGGGTATACTGGGTATTATCGCGTAAAATATCGCGAAGCAAGTTCGAAAATGACAAATGACTGACAATCGAACCGTCTGTACGAGGGTAGATTTTGAGGGGAGGAGGGAGTTACAATGTTAAATCGGCCGCACGATTTGCATCGAGCTCACGTACCTGCCCCACCTCCCCACCGCCTCATTTATCCGCCTTAATTATCGGTTCGCTTTAATTATCGCGCCCGATTAGCGTCGTCGGTCCCCGCGTGATTGCGGGGCTCGTTGATTCGGAAAAAAAATAAAATAAAAAAAGAATAAAAAACAGGGAACCATCGGTGCATTCACAACCATTGGCGACCGTTATTGTTGCGCGTTCAATCGCTACGAAGACTGCGAACACTACACGATAACTTGCTCCGAAGATCAAATCTACGCGTTGATAACCTGGAGACTATTGTTCACGTTGACTTGCTTCAGACTGTAAACACTGTGCGTTGACTTGCTCCGGAGATTGTGAACGCTACACACTGACTTGCTTCGAAAATTGTGAATACTACACACTGACTTGCTTCGGAGATTGTGGACACTACCCGTTGACTTGCTCCGGAGACTATATCTACACGTTGACTTCCTCCGGAGATTGTGAACATTCCACGTTGACTTGCACCAGAGACTATTATTCACGTTGCTCCAGAAATTACAAACATCACACATTGATTTGTTCCGAAGAGTTTAGCTGCATGTTGACTTGCTTCAGTGACTGTGAACACTACGTGTTGACTTGCCCCAGACTGTGAACATCTTGACTTGCTTCACAGAGTGTGACCGCTACACGATAACTTCCCAGGCATGAGAGAACGTGTCGATACACTTAAAGCGTCAGTAGTCAATCATGAGAGAGCCTATTAGTACGTTTAATGTGTCAGTGAAATGACCCAACAGCAAACTTCCTAACATTGCAAATAACTAGACCAAGACTCTTCTGTCTCTGAACTCGATGCGTCGAATAAAACGAGAGGACTAGGTATTCCAGGTCGGATTGCAGAGAATGGCTACGAGAGGGTAATAATTCTGTTCGTGATCTCCGGATCGATATAGTGATAAGTGAATGCTTGCCTATCTATGTCGCGTGGAACGTGACACACTGACACATTTTCGGTTCGTCGATTAATCGGTTGATTCGTGTTCGTTCACAGTAAAACCGTTAACGGTGATCATAAGAAGGCCAGGGAAGAAGGGAATAGGCGATGAGTCACTATTGGCTGGGAAACGCTACGAGGTGGAGTGTGAAACCACAGGCTCGAGACCACCAGCGGTGATCACCTGGTACAAGGGACGGAGAAGACTGAAGCACACCACGGTGAGTGTAAGACGTAACAAATGATAAATAAAGTAAGTCAAAGGGGAGACTTTATCGAAATTTTCTCGGGGTTGAATTTTAGGAGATTTCAAGGTCATCGAAGTTTTCGTAAACTACCTATTTGTTCCTGTAATGCAATAATTGGTGTCAAGACCAATCCAAGGACCTTCGTGTAAAAATTTACAAAGTTGGGCCATTGGTACAAGTAGCCAAGTAACTAAGCCATTAACGAAGTTTCAAACAACAGTGTTCGAAGTAGTTTTCGTTCGCGAAAAGGCTAACGAGTGTTTACGTCCTCCCTCCAGTTTATATTCCCACTCTAGTGCACAGTTCGCTAGCTGCCCTACCATTACGCGAGGACAGTGACGGAGATCGACAGTGGCCAATAGCGACAATGCGTGCATTGGTGGGGGTAGTAGACTGTAGAGGGGGGGGGGGGGGGTAGAAACACTCTGCCTTCTTCTTGGGGGCGGACAGTAACCCATCGTGTTATTGACCACTTCCGACCTTCCAGCGACAATACATAGAGAGAGAACTGGTAGATCGTAAGCCAAAGTAGATGTGTAAACACTCGTCAGCCTTCTTCACGCGTACGAACAGTAGAAACGGTGAATCCTAACTTTTATCTCGTTTCGAGCGTGTTGGTCCCGCGAGGTCCACTTTTCGTGTCCTATCTTCTTTCTTCGGGAGTGTTGATGTTTCCCAAGCCCTCGGTGCGAAAACCCAAGGAAAAGAAACTTGCGACCTCGCAAGGAAGGAACATGCCTGCTTCGATATTCTCACACGCGTGTAATTGTTCCACGGTTCGTGTTAACCCTTTTTATCGATTATCGTGATACTCGTGGCACTGAAAATCGGGCCAACCAAGTACCACGAGTCTTGACCATCCATACGTTCGACTATACTTACTCAAAGGTATCAGATAAAGTCCCTTGTTACGTAACGTCTTCGAGAAGAAAATTTAACGAGGACATCGAGAGTCTAAGCGTTGATTACAATATGCCTTATCGAGACTTAAATCACAAGCCAAAGGGATTAATTCCGTCCAGGCGAAACTCGGTTAACCACGGTAACTTCACAACAGCTCGTTAATACCTGCTATCGACGAGGCGTTAACTTACCGCCCGAAAATATTCCCCGTGCACCCTTCCCCCTCCCCCTTAGTACCTATTTCACCCCTTCCACGGACCATTATTCGGGCAACTGGAGCCCGATAATCCGGTCGCTATCGCTTTCTAATTATTGGCGCATCACCTTAACGAAATTTGTCGTGTCCCGGCGGACGAACAAAAGGCAGCGCGGCATTTAATTAACAGCTAAGCTGCTTATTATAGCCGGCGCGTTGGGCTCGTGCTCGTTAATTAACCGGGAGAGGGGAACCCGTCCTCGAGGGCTGGACGCAACTAGGATGAAATACGGTAACGCGTCCTGA
This sequence comes from Ptiloglossa arizonensis, assembly GCF_051014685.1. Taxonomy (NCBI): domain Eukaryota; kingdom Metazoa; phylum Arthropoda; class Insecta; order Hymenoptera; family Colletidae; genus Ptiloglossa; species Ptiloglossa arizonensis. Next base: position 25,534,784 of record NC_135051.1, read on the forward strand.
CGTCGAGGTATTTCAATTTCGCTTCCTTTAAATTTAAATCAGACTGTCCGTCCCCGTAAATTACACCTCGTTACATCCGCGAGCCCACTCGCTCGCTCGTTCGCTCACTCGCTCACGCTTAATGTTCTCCACCGAGGAGCAAACAGTCCCGGCACAAGGGCCGATCAGCGACAGACACGACGAATTTCCGTTCGAGCACGAAATTACACGATGTCTCGACCAATTCCGGTATCCGATCGGGGCGGAGGAGCGGAGAGGGGGCCGATTGTTTTCACGTCGACCCGTTCCACGGTTTCCAAACGCGACCGACCCGATACTCGACCAACGATTTCCCCCGATTCGGTTTCTCGCGATTGAAAAACGCTCGGAGGCTCGCTAACGAGCCGCATCGATCTCTAACGAGGAGGTTCGCGACGGTTTCCCGGCCGCCAATGAGACTCAGTCGAATCGGCTCGACGTCGACGCGACGCGACAAAGAGTCGTTCTCGTCGACACAGTGGCTAAATCGCCGATATTCCAGCTCGGTGAGAGTTACGAGGCGGTGGAAGGGACTCTCTGACTGGGTCGAGAGACCTTCTCCCGAGAAGCTCGCCGCTGGAAGAAAGGAGGAACAGAGAGAAGTAGAGATTGGAGAAGAAGTCGAAAAGGTCGAAACGCTCCGGGGAACCGATAACTATACCCCTCGGCGGCGAATCTTTCCCTCGGGAGAGGTTCTCGGCACGGAAACAGAGTCAAAGCACTGGATAGACGAAGACAACAGAACGAAGACGTCCGACAAGCGGAACGGGGTCCGAGTCGAAGGAGAGGGGGGAGAACGCGCGGATTGGTACTCTTCTCGAACGGATTGGATTCCCCCGCTACGACTCGCATCCGATTGTGCAAGCCAGGAGTGGGGGGAGCCAGTGAAAGCAGAACCGGGTGGGGGTGTGGTTGAAAGGTACGGATCGGAGGCCCGGTGCTTTCCAGCCGCGCCGATTGAATTAAGCAGCCACACCTGTCGACTCCAGATATTTTCATTGGCCGCATGCTAATTGGCAATTAAGCGATGACGATCCAACCGATCCGCGGCAAACGTTTACCGCTCTGTTCCACCTTTGTTTTCCGCGTACGAACACGTCGACTCGCCGTGTACGACGACCAAGTCTCTCTCTCTCTCTGACTATCTATCTATCTATCTATCTCTCTCTTTCTTTATCACATGGACGCGTTCGTCCATTCGTGGAAATATACGCGCAACCTGGTTAGGATACGTTCGGTTTTTGAAATTATTTTTCACGCAGTAACCCCAAAAATTGCGAATAAATATTCATAAATAAATTCCCCGAACAATGGGAACCCGGGCAAACATTCCGCGTAATGGTTGATAGATGTCACGTGTAAATATTACTTTGAATTTCTGCGTATTTCGAACAAAAGGATTCGTCGCTCTTTTTAAATATTTTTCCCCGAGCGGCCAGGCGGACGCGTGAACCGTTTCCCTTCCAGTTTCGCCATTAATTAATATCGTATCTAGTTTTTCTGCTCGACTGTGTACATTTTTCCGCAACAACTGCACGTTTCAACGATCTCTCAAAACTTTTCGACGATCATTTCTCTCCAAAATATCCCGGCCCGTGATCGTAAAATCACGTTCGCCGATCGTTGTATTTTCCGTGAAAATTCCGCTTCGAAATTTCAACAGTAACCGGAAAATACGTTTTACGACACATTCGGACATTTTCTGATTAGATCCGCGACCAGGGGGCGAGTCTGCTAAGTAGTTGGAGCAATTACAATGCCGGTAGACGTAATTGTTCCGAATCGACGTGGAAACGGATGGTGTTCTTACGAAGGATTTATCGGACTCTGCGGAAAGTTTCGATCTGGAAGTAACGAGCGTTGCGATTCGTTCGAGGAGCCTTCGAAAATCATACCACGAGTTTCCTGTATTTTGAGGAATACGATGTAGGAGCTACTGGTCGATCCGTCCAGCTGAGAAGTCTCGATTCCAAGTTGCAGCGTTCGACGTTTCCAATAATGCGACTACGGAAGGCTATTGGTCCCCGAAACGAACCTGCCAAGGATGCACGAAGGGCTACAAACCCTTTATTTCAAGCGTCGTTGTTGCTGCGACGAACGTACAATACAGAATGATATATAGGACTTTGACTCGTATCCATAAGGACTGTGGATTACTCGGAGCAATAAATAATTAGTCAATGTTAAAAAGTACACCTTTCTACGACCTCTCTAGGGCGACTTACCTCGAGACTAATAAACAAACAGATCCTCCAGGAACCACAGTTCTAAAAACTAAGAAAAGAAATAGATTAATTTTGGGTTACTAAATACTAAAAGAACTTACTTTAAAAGTACGAGTAAATTCTACGGAGAAAGCAGTGGAAAATCTCGCGAGAATCATCGAAATGGACGTACTTTCAGCCGATATTATCAAAACCGTGTATTCGACTGACGATGTGGAAAACAATGGCGAGGAGAAAGACTCTGACGCGTAACAGCGTATGCCAGTGGCTCCGACAGACGTAACTACAAGTTTTCATCCAACGCCGCGATGCGTTACGAAGTTAGAAGCCCTTTTAGGTCGTTCCGGGAGCGAACTCGCGATGTGAAAATCGGCGTCTTGGGCGATGCGAGTATTCGAAGCTCGCCGATAATGTATGTGCTCGGTGAGAGCATTTCCGTTGGCTGGAACAACAGCTAAGCCATTGCTGCGAGCATTTTCCAGAATCTCCGCTTTTCGCTACCGAAGACGCAACGAGCGAGTCTTTTACGTTTTACGCGGCGCCCGAGTCGCTGTACGTTTGCACAGTACGAAAAATACGTTCGATTTATTTCGAGGAATTAACGTTCGATGTACCTCACCTCGAAATATATTTTTCGCAAGACATATTCGTCCAAATTGAACCCGAGACTATCGTACGCTTAAAGCGCTTACGCGCGCCGACTTGTAAGAAAATAAAAGCAACATAGCAGCCGACGCGTTAATACGAGCGCCATCTACGACGAAATATTTCCGTTGGGTACGCGCGATGTTCGCGCTGACGATCGAGTACGCACGAGGTCCGCCAGTTGCTCGTAATCTTCTCGCTGTCCAAGGTAATCTCCCTCGTTCGGGCGAGCGAGCAGATACGCTCGAGCCTAAATCACGATGGTTAGGTGCGAGACCCGAGGCGTCACGCATTATCGATAATCCGAAATCACAGATGTAACTTGCGGCGCACGTGTACGCCGAGCGTCGAGCTGCCGTTGTCTCCAGCACGTTGACGCGCGGCCCTAATTAATTTCGCGTAGTTCATTAACAAGCCCTGGCCGCAACGCTTAACGACGCCTCACCTCACCCCGCCCCGCCGTATCCGTGCTTAACGTGGAGACCGAGACTCCGTTGCACGGACTGATTAACGGAGGAAACGACAACCACCGATGGAAACGCGACTGAATTCTAATTCGAGCAAAACAACCGTCGCCGCGAGGATCCAATTCGACCCGCCCCGTACGACAACGCCCGACGTCACGAACTTTTACGTGAAATTAAAATTCTTTGACGAGAAACGCGCGAGACCCGTATACGTGTAAAGATTCGACGATCGGGGAACACCGAGCTTCGTCAGGCATCGAATATTCGGTGGAACGCGGAGAATTTTAATGAATTTTAGGTATTCGCCTTGCCTTACCTTCGCTTCCGCGAACACCTTTGCGATATCACGATCGTCGTTAACGCGCAGCAACATCCGCGACGACAACTGGAGATGGAAGATGTCGCCGAGCGTGCAGTGAAACGGCGTCAGAACTCGTTGGAGGTGAATCTCTATTTATCTTATGTAATTACGACTCGTTGGGTCCGGGTGCGAGTACAGGAAATGGTGTAGTAGGTGATTGCATCGCTCGTAGACACTGACCATAGAGATGTGTACGCACTCGACGATAAATAACGGAAGAAAGTGTAGACGCGCGATCGTCACTCGTCGCCATATTGCGGCGTCTTGACTGCGCGCGCAGTTGTCACCTCTCGGGCCGCTCGGATGAACCGAGAGCGCCCGAATGTCGCCGAATCGAGACGAACGCGCGTAAGTGCCGATCGCAACCGGTGTCCGACGGTACTTACTCGTCGCGCCACCTAAAGTCGTACCCAGTAAATTTCTAACCGTGATCTCCGAGTAGTTAAGCTCGTTAAGACCGTGGCCTCGGCCCGGGGATACGATTCAAAGGATTTCCTACGACGACAGAGACCGAGAGATAGAAAGGGGCATCGTGCGCTGTTAAAGAGGCGACGATAAGACTACGACGGTGGCTCGTTTTCACGGTGACGAGAAAGGTGGCGACGTGCCTCCTTAAAATTCTCGGTGGTGCGGCTTCTAAGCGGCGAATAATAAAATATAGCCTCTAAGCGAGGTTTTGCGCGTTGTACGAACGATGGTAAGAGGAACGAACGATCGCTGATCCCGGAGATTCTTGGAAAGAAACGAGGATGGGCCAGTGGTAGGAGAGTCGAACGAAGCCCAAGGACAGATATTAACGTAAGCAGATCCTACGAGCGGCGGAACACGTAGACCGCTTCTATCGCATTACCATCCTGATTATCCTATATAGTCATCCCGGGCTGTCTTTAAGCGTTCACCGCGCACTCCGTATTACGTGGCTTCAGCCAAAGAGGGTTTCGTTAGCGCCGCGAAAGCTCCGAGAAAACTGCGATAGAGCCACGTATAATCGCGCGGTATATTATCTTTATTTCCTGTACCCCGGTGCATCGGCGCACTTAAGAGCGTATAAATATTTCTAAATGAAATTCCGCAACGACTTTGCGCCTTCCTTTCCCCACTTGTTTCGTTTTTTTTTTCTTTTCACCCGGACCCCCCGCTCCGTTTTACTACTTTGCAGTCGTCGCGGGAACGGTTCGGAGCGGTGAAAATTAGAGGAGAGCGCGGAAAAGTATAATTTCAGCGGTTGGATAACGCGAGTGCCTTCGTTACGCGCGAAAAGCGTGTCTCCGTTCCCGCAGATGAACGGAGCTCGAAGGAAAACCAAAAGGGATAGAAACGCGTTCAACGGTAAGGGAGAGTGGGGGACAGCGAAGAGGAGAGGGGAAGAGAGAAAAGTTTCGGTTTCTCTTCCCCTGTTGCCGCTCGTTTCGCATCGGACGAACGTATCGGTTGACGCGCTTTGAAACTGAATTCCGGGTCGAAGTAGCGACTGCTCTTTTTCCACGGCGGACGGAGAGATAAATAAAAAATAACGGGACGCGAGAGTCTCGCCGGCCGGCGTCAGAAGCTGCCAGTAAAATTCACGCTCGGTGGAATCCGGCGGCGCTCTTTAGAAAGGATTCCACGGCGTTAGCAGGACTCTCGGGGTCCTTTCGAGTCTGGGCTAGCAGGAATGAATTTCCAGCAGATGTTGCCAGCGTTGCTTACGGTCCGCCTCTCGACCTTAATATAACCAAAATTAACCATACCGAGTGCCGTCGAACTCGTTTCGCCGTTTTCTTCTTTTCTTTTTTCCTCTTCTTTCGGCCCCTACGGTTCTCGTTTCCCGCCATCTTGCGCCGTGGAATTGGACCGAGCGACGCCGCTACAAACGGAATCCCGCGACAGTAGCCCGGGAATTATTATTCTCAAAAGTTACGTTCGCTCGGTTAAAAGGGTTCGAAGCTAGGATAAAGGGAGAAGGGAGAAAAACGGGGTTGGATCGTTCTCTCGGTGTCTCGTGTTCCGTAGAGACGATTAAAAAATTTGTTCCAGAGAAAAAAAAAGACGAGCATCGCTCGTGCGACAAGGAAGAAACGAAATTGCACAGATTGTCCCGCCCGATCGTATCGTCCTGAAACATTCTCTTTCTTTACCACCTTATACAAATATTGTATTTCAAAAACAAACTCTTAATATTACCGAATCGATATTCTAGATTCTTTTCCGGTTACTTTCCCATCTTTCCCGATCGTCTAGGACAATCGACGGTCAAAAGTTAGGTTTGTCTACTCGAACGTGTCGAAACACGCGCAGGCGACGCCAATGGCTAGTTTCTCAACGAGTTGCGCGAGTTGCAAACTAGGACTTACGGTTCACCGAGGAACAGCACCGCGTCGCTATTCAACGTGCAAAATTCGATCTCGGTCCACTCTGGTCCTTTGAAATTTATTGAAAAAATACAAAACAAAAAAAAGAAAATTAATGACACCGCGCGTATTGTCACGCAGGAAGAGAGATCAGAGAACCGGACGATGAGCATGGTGGAGTTCGAGCCAGGGGTGGAGGATCACGGCAAATCGATCATCTGCAGGGCTGAAAATCCAAACGGGACGGGACTGTTCGTGGAGAAATCCTGGAAAATCGACGTCGTCTGTAAGTACACGATAAATATATATTCTATCGCTCTTTCCGCGATGCTAGCGGAGTGGGAGTTGGATCCCAACGCCTTCGTTCCGCTCGACCTTTTACGAGCGGTACGTGACGTTAAATGCATATTCGATGATTCCGTGGTTCGGAACTTATTCCGCGTTCGGTCCACGAGCCTTAATGCATGCATACGCGTCGCGCCCGAGCGTCGTAAAACGAATAAAGCATTGGGACGCCGGCGTCGCGGGCTATCCCTCGGCCTCATCTTCCGTCGAGCCGCATCGTGAAATCGGCCGATTTACGACCCTTTTTACGTTGAGCACGCGCTTCTCCCCGCCTCCGTTCTGTTCTTCTTTTTACAGCCACAATAAAACGGCCTCCGTCGGATTTCGAGCGAATTACAGCCGAAATTCAGCGGGACCGATCGTTGCGCACCTTTCGCGGAACCTGTTCGGTAATCTGGTCGATCGTAAACTGGAGAAAAAAATATATGCGTCACACGGATGTATGGTGGGGGAGGGAGAACTCGTAAAGCGGAAGTGGCCGCCAATGAATTCCTCCATTTTCGTCCCACTGTTTTCCTTTTTCCTGCCCTTTCTCTTCCCGCGCTTTTTCTTTCGATCGTTGTTCCCTCTTTACGCTACCCTATGGAATTTCTTTCGTCACCTAAACACCCCGTGACGTGCTCGTCGAATCGGTCAAAAAGTCGACGAGCAAAAAGAGACGGTTTTTTTTTTACGGGGAAACGTATCTTTCGATCCCGAAATCGTCCAGGGCGTAAAAACCGACAGTGCGACCCGCTGCGCGGAATCACGCAACCATGAATATATGCGTTTTTACGAGATTATTTTTATTTATTACACCGGACGCACCTGGTGCCCCGAACCGCCGCCACTGCGAGCCTGTCGGCTCGATTTTGTCGCGGCGACCCGCAAAAATTTTATCAACGTCTGCTCGTTGGAACCACGGACACCAAGCAAGACGTTCCACGAACGTTTGTACGATGAAATTAAAACTCCCACCGCGGCTCGAAGAAAGTGGGTGTACGCCAATGGACGGTTCCCCGTGACAAGTTCGATTGTTGTGTTTCCTTAGCCGTCCAGAAAATAATTTTAAAGTAAACACAGTACTTAAGAAGACTTTGAACACGGAGGAAAGTTCCGTGTTTCGAGACGCTCGAGTCTTCAACTAGTTCGCCCCTACCCCCATCGTCTTAAACATTTTTCAATCGGAACGATGTTCCAGACGGCTAGAACTTCTATAAGTTTGCCACGACTAAATTACCCGAAAACTTCCGTGGACGGAAGAAAGACGAAATCGACCGTTTCTCAAAGTTGATGGCTTCGATCGAGGAATCTAGGAAACGATCCTTTTTATCGATGGGGTTGAAAATATTCGACGATGAATAAAATTCGCTTATTTGTACTTAGCTATAGGTACTATAGTTTATTTGGAGGTGTTTATAAAGTTTATAAAATTAGCGAGGAGTAAAAGGACAGGTAAACCAAGAACAGAGAATATTTTCGTCGGAGCAAAGATGAGCATTAAAAGGGGCCTCAAGTCGATATCAACCTTCTCGTATTTTTCGAAAAAGTCCCTGCCGCAAGAGTAACATGAATGGCCGAAAAAGGGCCTTGAATCGACATTGGCTTATTTTCTCGTATTTTCGGAAAAAGTCCCTGACAAGAAAGCGACTACGACACTCCAAAAGGAGCCTTAATTGTCCGTCATTATCTCATACATTTCGAAGAACTCTCGGTCGCGAGAGCGGGATCATTAAAAAGAAAAGCGAGATCGCGGGAAATGACTTCACGTCGCGTATCCAATTACGTTGACCATCGCGCAGCATGGCCGGAATTACGCATTACACCGTTACGTTCGCTGTGCTTTTTCGCCACAGTTCCGTACAGTGTCTCGATTCACGAGGAACGAGAAAGAAAATGAAAAGGCACAGGTGGAGAGCGGGTACGGAATTTATTGCGATCCTCGACGGGGGATCTTTCCCATGGAGAAGCGATGAAAAACAAAGGACACGGGGAACGATGCAACGAAGGTTCCAGGGGGGTTTTAAAAGAGCAACAACACCCGTGAACCATTCCAGGACTCCAGAGAGACAGAGAGAGAGAGAGAAAGAGGGACAGGATGAGGACGAAGTAAACGCGATCGAGCTAATTAATACTATCTCTCGACAGACTGGTACACCGAGTCGGAGGAAAAAGAAGGGACACACCGGAAAGAGCAGAAATTTATCGTGCAGCGCGATAAAATCCTGCGAGAACGCCCCCGAAGAACAAACTCCTCGAAGAGGAAATGGGGGATAAGAGCGGCCGGTATGATTAAACTAATGAAGACGGTAAATGAGAGGTACAAGGAGCGAAGGAAATATCCCGGTAGTTGTTCCGGTGGATGTGTAGCAACAGCATCTCGTGGATACCAGGGCGCGTAGAATTTTCGGGTCTCGAGGTGAAAACGAGGAGTCGCGTTGTCTCGCGAAAATAAGAAACAAGAGATATTCGCGAAAGCTTCTTCCCGCTCCGCCAACATTGTTTCTAGGAGCGAACGCGGCAAGTATTTTGGATTAAGATAATTCCACGGCATCGAGCAGCCGTATATCACACCGAGGGAGGAAGGACTTCGCGAAAGAATAGGGGAACCGTCCACTTCGCGAACTTGTAGGGAGGAAACAGAAATATTTCTCAACTGAGACAGGGGACATCCCGCCAGACTCCAGAGCGTGTGTCTTAAGCTTGGTATCCGGTTGATGAAATTCTACGAGGGTGGGGCCTACCGCGACGATAAAACGAACCTTAAGCCCTTCATCCCATTCCCCTCTGGTACGTGGAGAAATAGGAAACAGCCCGTAGCCGAAGACATTGCGTTTCGAACGATCTTTTCGTTCGTTAACTCGGTTTTCGATGTGTGGTTTCGGAACACGGTTGTTCGACATTGTGTTCCGTGAGACAACGCAAATACTGCACTGACATCGAGTAGATACTAGTATATATAAATCCTTCGAATACACCATAGTACCGCAGTATCGAGTAGACAAGAGTATATATAAACCCTTCTAAAACACCATAGTACCGCAATATCGAGTAGGTAAGAATTAGTACCGTAGTATCAGGTACTCCGAATCAACGCGTACCTCGATCACAGCTCCAGTACAGCAAACAATTCGGTGACCTCTGTAGTAAGTAGATTCGAATCCATCTCTAGTCGTACCGACTAGAAGTCTAAAGCGTAACTGTTCGACTTGACCTGTTTGTGTCACGAGTGTCCTTCGCGCGTCAATCTACGTATTGAAATCCAAAACACGCGATCGACAAAACATTACGAATCGTATCGACCCACCGTTTCCCTCAAAACCATACCAAACCGAACCACACACGGTAAATCAGACCTTACCCATACTTCCAACGCAACATTCTCACACGACAAAACGTATCGCTCACGATTCTATTTGCAGATCCCCCGATCGTGTCGCTGAACCTCGGATCCACCCTAAGTCCCGAGGACATCAAGGAGGGGGACGACGTCTACTTCGAGTGTCACATCAGAGCCAATCCACCCTGGTCGAAGTTGACGTGGATACACGACGTGAGTTACCATCCAGTCTTATTAATCATTCCGCACCTCGCCATCGCGACGCCTGCCAGACATTCAAATTCCGCGGCGAAGAGTCTCGCTCGTGGTATCGCGCGCCCGCGTAATTCAAAACTTTTAAAAGACATTCCGTACGCACCGACCTGAGCATTATGCGCTTCGTCGAAAGTTTCGACTGTTTTGCCACGGTAGTTGTCGTCGGTGTCGACGCGCTCGAAGTCTCGTGCGTTTCTTAACAAAGTTACATTTTAGTCCTCGGGTACAGCCGTCGTTCCGTCCTGCGCGTCCAACGTCGTCGCGCGACGTTATTAAACCAACTCTCCCCTCCGCTCCTCGCCAATCCCCCGCCACCCCCTCCCCACCCGTCTCAGTCTGTATCTCGCGGCGTGGCGCTATACAAATTCCCGTGCACTTGCCGTGTCACAATGCCCCGAGAACATAATACGCCAGATTCGCGGAGAAAAATCTCTCGCGAGGACAAAAAGCACGAGCGGCGTAACTCCCTAAATTTACAAGCGTTGCCCCCACCACCACTCCCGGACCCACCTCACCTGGAGCGTTACAGGTAATTTACGCGACTACATCCACGGGGCGTAAAGAGACTCTGGATGGTTCGTTGGCTCTCCTCGGTCTTATCCAGCGTAACGCCTGGTGTATCGGGGAACCAACGCTCGGATGAAACTTTAAATTCTTTATTTGCATAATATATGAGATCGTTCGACAGCCTCGATCACGTTGAGAGAGATAGACTTGGTGTCCCTCCCGCGAAACACCGTCGAAAGCCGATCAGCTCCCGGATTTATTCCCGGAAACGATAACACACTCACGGTTTGGGTCCTCGCGAACTATAGGTCCCCACCTGATCGTTCGAATCACGTTTATCGAATCGCGACACGGGAGAAAATCGTTTACATTTTTTTTTTTCCCCTCATTAAACGTTAACGTTATTTCCGCGAGCGGGGAGTTCGTTCCACGAGTAATGCGATTTCCATTATTCTCTATCGGGGCAAAAATTCGCGACGCAATCGAATGCGACTAAATGTCGTCGAGATGGGATAAGTGGGCGCACCGGATCGCATAATCGGTTCTTTGACGAACATTATGGCGACGTATCGAGAGGCAATATTTTCTTTCGAGTCCTTGGCCCCGTTGATCGAGTGTCTCGATATCGAGTATTGATTTTATCTTGTATCGATGCTCGCTGATTACTTTAACCTCAATATACGGGGTGTACCGCTCGATTCGCGCGGCTTAAATCCGTTTTCGTCTTTACGATCGTCTATGAGATCTTCCAGGATCTACGAGTGTATACTGCTCGGCTGTTGAAAGGACGTGTGTTTACTTCCCCACTCTGGTTAGGCTACTAGCTCCCCCACCACCGCGCGCATCGTCGCTATTGGTCGAAAACTATGACTGGGTTCGCTAGTTCCCCCACCATCTCACGGTAACGAAGCTCGACGACGGCCAATAGCGACAGTGTGATGGTGGGGGAGCTGGTAGATTAGAGTGGGGATGTACTCGTCGGCCATCTTCTCACGGACGAACAGTACTTTAACCACTGGTTGCGATAAATATTCCTCCTTCGATTTTTCTCACACATTTGTACCAATTTCCCAACTTGGAAAATAGTCACATTCGTCTATACAATTATAATATAACAAGCGACAAAAATATCTAATTTAAAAACACTTCCGGCATCTCTAAATCTCCCAAGTACAACCTTGAGAATATTCCTCCATATTTACCCATTCGAATTAAATATTTCCCTTCCATTGAGAATCGAAAGGAATATTTAAAACTCTCGGGTTAGAACACCCTGTACGTACAATAGCTCTCGCAAGTACATTACTAACCAGTTTTAAAGCTAAATCTCTCTCCGGTAGAGTCTGGCAGACCGATTAAGTATATAATAATACTAGCGAGCGTGGTTTTCCGCGCAGAGAATTTTGCGCGTATCCACGAAATCCCAGTCTACCCGGAAGAAAGTTCAGCACGGGGATTCGGTTTCGATTCGAGGCGAGCGAGGTGGGTAACGTTTAATCGAAACGCGTGCTCAGGGTTATCCCTCTTGGCGGAACTCGTTTCACGGGTACCGGCGTCGAAGTTCGCTGAGCAAAATTCTCGTGGGGTACGTTGAGCACATAACCAAGAGGAGGCACGGCTAGTTTCTGAAAAATCTGGTGCCTCCTTTACGGACAGCTTAGAGGGCTGTTTCGGTGACCAGAAATACGAGATCCGGTTCCGTGAACTCTAGCGCCGGCTGCTCGTTACCCTCCTCTCTTTTTCCTCGTTTGCCTTAATCCCCTTCCAGTTCTCGTTCTTCGGGACCGCCCGGTGGATCCTTCGGCGGGCTACGTGTCGTAGTTCACGAAGAATGCCGGCCAACGAGACGGGCTAACGGGTAGCAGCTGCTGCGCCGTAAGAGATTTCCGTCGAAATTGCATCTTAAAAATATGATCCGACTTCATTCCGCGGGACGATTCCCACGTCCCTCTCTCTGCCTCTCCACCATCCCTCTCCGTCCCTTGGAAGACATTCGAAGGGTGTCCCGCGTCGCGACGCGTTCCTCTCTCCTCTCGAACCGCTTACGATCTCACCGATCTTGACTTTTTTTTCACCAAGGTGTCCCAGCCGCACTGTTTCAGCCCGATTCGCTGTCGACGTCGTAAAACCGAATCCCGAAATGGCACCGGGTGAAACCTCGTGAATCACCATGGGGATCCTCTCGAAGCGGACCGTGAACCAGGACGCGGACGTTTTTCTTTTTACGGTCGTCTCGTATCTCTTCGATCTTCGAAACGATAAAGCACATTTTTTCCCGCGCTGCTCCCCTCTTTAACACACGCTGATCCCGCGATAACAAGGTACGATTTCTTTCTTCCTTCGTCTCTTCTCGAATCGGTCAAATTGAGTAAATTCCAGGCCAGAGAGATTTAACGTACAACTGACGTTGGCTCGCGAAAAGTTAGCAGTTCTGTACGTTGGATGGCACAGGGGAAAAGGGGATCGTTCACTCGCGTCGCTCGTGACCAGGCAAGGTCTGCAAGCTTCCCCTTCTCCTCGCGTTCTGCTGGTCTCGCAGAGGCAATGTTCGACTCGAGACTGACGTCACCTCGACGATTCGGTTCGATTAGAAGGGTTTGCCTAGAAATTACCCGGCTCTATCCGCCAATCAATCCCGGGGTAGCAATCGGGCTCGAATTGCGAACTGTTGGTCTTAAAAAAACGCTTCGAGCCATTCCATGGTGGCAGTAACCTTTCGAACGACGATCGTAAAGACGAAGAAAGACCTAACGAAAAGTAGAGGGGAGGGGGTACGGGAACAGGGCGAAAGAATACCGTAGACGAGGCCCGTGAAACGGCAAGGGAAAAAAGGGAAGAACGCAGGGATATAACTGACTATAATGGGCTCCTGTGATTAGACCCAGGTCCGCTATTCACGGGGACAATGGAGACGTTCTTTAGACACGCGGAGTATCGACGAGCCAATCGGCCTTGCGCGAGAGGAGACAGAGGGGGGGGGGTGCTGAAAGATTCTCCCGACTCTTCATCTTCCCTGGCAAAGTGGATTGACCGACTAGACAACCGGAAGAACCCTATTAATGTCCTCCCGGTCCACCTAAATATAACTGGGAGAGATCAAATGCTCTTTGACCGAGTGGCTCTCCCGTAATCTTGACACCATCGCTCCACATGCATACGTACGTACGTGTACATACATATTTCCTGCACAAACGTACGCACGTATATATTTCCTATATGTAGGTACATATATCAAGACAGCTCGTCACTTCTCCCGGGGTTTCTCTCGAAAATTCCGAATTCCATCGGTGGAACAGAGATCGATACAAGGGTACGACGGATCTCGGGGACAGATTCCAGCGGCAGTCGCGAGATCGAATATCCTCGAGAAGCTCGGTCTCTCCAAGTCCAAACCTGAGCGCAAGGGGAGAACGCCACGGAGTTAGTAATATTAAAGGGATGGAAACGTATTGGGTGGGGACGACTGGTGGACTCGAAACTTTAAATTCCACACGGTCGCGCCCGTTATTTGATTTTGAAATCGACGTTATTGCTTCTGTACACCGATGATCGGTCGCCCCGGTGCTAGAGGCTGGATCAAGGGAGGGGGGGGGGGCGATAATGGGGTTTCGCGGAACGAATCCGGCAAGTGCATTTCCGTCTCTGCAGCTAGATTCGATCCAAGTCCGGGACTTAATGCGGAGCAACGGATGGTGTCGAGAGAGGGGGTTGGTTTTGCGATTCGGAGTCTAAGAAGAGTTGGCGTCGAGATTCGGCGGCCGTACATCGATCAATTTCACCCGTGGGGGTCACGTTCCACCGTGCTGGAATTCCCCTTAAAGTCACCGCCTCTCCGCCTGCCCCAGAACCAGAGGAAACGCTTCGTTTCGTTGGAATCCGATCCCGCGAGCTCTCTCGTTGGCGGAGATAAGGGGATAAATCGAAGCAGATAACCGTTCCACCGGTCAAACGGGTCACGAATCGTACGATTCACTGTCTTGGGGAAAATCGAGAACCAGGTGCTAAACGGTGTCGACCCTGCGATTCGAGAGGTATTCATTTCTCTTCGTCTTTGGGACAGTTGGCTGATCGTCAAATTCTTACCAACACTTTGATACTATATTTGGTCAAGGATTGAAAGTTCATGGATATTTTAAAGATTTTACAATGGAGGAAGATATTGTAGTAGCGTAATTTTAGCGTAGCTTGCCGAGAGAACATTGCTTCGAGGATTGTGCTCAGAAGAGGGCAATGAAAGAAAAAGGACTCTTTCTCGAGGCAACGGTCGTTGTAGACCCAAGGAAATTTTGCGAGCAATACGCGAGGATTTAAGAGAATGGCTGTGAAAGTGAGAGTGTTCAGTGTTGAACAGAGCAATGTTAAACCGAGAAGTGTTAAGCCAAGAATCGTTATGCGTTGTAGAGAGTTGTGTCATAGTTATTTACTGTAACCTAGCTACTGTCAAAGTATTAATTATTTATAATTTAATAAATTATAACACAATATATGAAGGAATATTCGATCCTCCCCCCCCCCCCCCACTTTGCATCCGAATGAAATATCAAAAAGATTTCATTTTAGACAGAGAGAATTTTAGGGAATTATGGATGATTATTAAGTGTATTTTTAGATTTCATACTGAACGAAAGATTGGATAAGTAGTTTCGAAGTGTTCGTAATAGTATTCATGTAGTATACTGGCGTAGACAATGACGATGCACGTTACAAAATTTATTGTCACGATTCCATCGGTTTCCGTTATGATACGCGGTCATTTGTTACGCGAAACAGACGCATGGGAGATTTATTTATTTACAGCTCGTGTAATGCAAAAACCGATACAATAAGTTATATCGATTGTCCTCGATTTTTTTTCATTCCAATCTTTTTAATACAACTGATCGAATTTAAACGCCCCATGGCAAGTTAAAAGTGGCCACAGTCTTTCGAGAAATTTGAGAAGATTAAATAATAAATTACTGCGTCATGATTTCAACTCGATTCGAACGATTGCGAATGGGTTAAATAGAAAGGTCCGCGCTAATAAACCCAGAACTTTGGGGCAATTAAACGAGAATACGCGCCGGGAAATTGAAAACGTTTCCCTTGGAAACCTTCAGAAATGTCGCGCAAAATACACTCCAAAGAGTTTGAATTCGTTTCAAATTCGTTTTCCATATTTAATTCCCGAGCTTCGGAAATCGTCGAACGCGATCGTCGACCGTTTATTTCATTGTGAAATTATTCCGAACCAAAATACAGAAGTAATTTTTGGAACACCCTGTATTAGAATGCTATTTCTAGTAAACGTCGAGACTTTGTTTCACATCACAATTTTTGTACTTAAAACTTGTACTTTTTAGAAGTTGTTTATCGTTCGGAAAATTATCAATGTAGTGTCGATTATTCTATCGAGAGAATGCAGGTGGCTGTTGTTAAACAAAACAATCATAGTGTCGATTATTCCAACGAGAGAAGCTATTGTTGGTTATTGTTAAATAAAATGATCAAACTACCGTCGATTGTTCCACCGAGAAAATAAAATTGGATATTGAATAAAACGATCGTAGTATCGATTATTCCACCGAGAGAAGCTATTGTTGGTTATTGTTAAATAAAATGATCAAACTACCGTCGATTGTTCCACCCAGAGAATAAAATTGGCTATTGTTGAACAAAATGATTATAATGTCGATTATTCCACCGAGAGAATAAAGTTTGCTATTGTTAAACGCAAAGATTATACTCTTGATTATTCCACTTAGCGAATAAAATTGACCACCGTTCGAGGAACGACCGACAGATCGTCCTGGTCTTAAAACGCGACGAACGACGAACGCAAAAATTGCAAAATCCTCGAGAGATAACATTCTGGACCGAGTTAGCCAATTCCGTCGCTAGAAGCTCAAAACTTCCAAGTCCGAGACGAAAAGAGCGCCACGGCGCGGTACAGCACGAAGAAGAATCGAAAACGTAATCAAAGATAATGAGGGAACTTTTCTACGACGCGGAAGGATTTACAACGTTTATACGAGGCACGCTGGACACGAGGGGTTCGGTGGTGAGGGATGGGGGGACGTGCACAGGGAAAAAGGGCCGAAAGAAAACGCGGTGAAAACGAAGCTACGAAAACCAGCCGCGCAAGCATCTCTCCGCAGCCCTTTTTTTTCCTCCCTCTTGGTCCTTCCGCATTCCGGGCCGCAATGCATCATGCTTGCTGGCCGAAATAAGCGCCCTCTGCTGGTTGGTCGAGGTCCCGAATCACCATCCTCCCTCTTAACTTCTTCGAACCCATACCCGGGACTTGATATTCGTCGATTCGAGAATTTTTCGGTGAGAATCGAACCGGGGAATCCCAAAAAAAAAGGAAAAAACCGGGCGGAGAATGGCGGGAAAGCGAAGAAATCCGCTCCACTCGTCGAGAGGAAACGGAGCGGAATATTAACGCGGCATACCGGCGAACTTTGAACTTAACGAAGGCCCTCCGGGGGCGGTTGGCTGCACGCGACCTTCCCTGTCGGTGATAGATCGCTTTAAAACAAAAGGAACGAAACGTGGAGGGGGTAGGGGAGGGGGTGGTCCGTTCGCCCGGCAGCGAAACAATTTTTCTGCTCGAAACGTCGCGACAATGCCGCCGATATAATCGCGATGAAAAATTTTCGGACGATTCCCGCGCCGACGAGCCACCAAATCCTCCCCACAAATCTTCTCGAGGAGCTGCCCCGGGACCGAGCCGGCGGAAAACATTCTTTTTTGGCCCGGAAGCTCCTTCCCCCGAGGCGTGGAAGAAACAAACAGGGTCGAAAGAGCGGACGATGGGTCCCGTGTTAAAGAAGCGACGAAATTTACGAGCCCTTGCACCGCGAACGCGTTCAAAAACGACGTTCGAACCAAACGGCCGAGTGCTTGGGATTTAATGGGCCGAACCACGGTGGGTGCGTCCTCCATCGTGCATTTTGGGATAACAATACGTTCACCCTGTCAATGTCTACTCCCCGTCTCTGCTTCTCTTTGGATAGAGAGAGAAAAGTTTCACGAGCTGGTTTCGTAAACGGTGGTTACGAGGACTCGGTGAGGAGGGTTGAAACGATTTGTTTGTTTGGACAAACGGTCGTGTACACGCGGGTGTTGGAAATATTTTGTAGAACTCGAATGTGTTCATCGAAGAGAATTTCCAAGACGAGTGTTACCGACGCGAACAGAAAATGAAAAACATGAATGATAGGTTGCTCGATATGTTTCGTGGTTAGATTAGAAATGGAGCTATTAGGTTCATCGTTTTATTTTTCTAAAGGTAGTACTACCGTTTGACGAACATGTGTAACGTTTCGTGTAGATCCGTAGACTCGTTCGTATATTTAGTCGTTCAACGTTGAAGTGTCGTAGTACTTTTTTTACAATGGAAAAAACGACAAAAGTTATTGGACAACCTAGTAGTTCTTCAACGAAAATGGAAATATATTTTAATGTAAAGAACTCCGATAGACCATTTTCGACGAGAGACGATCGAAGAAAGGGATGGAAAGGGACAATGTTGAACTATAATTGATAATGGAGAAAATTCACTCGTTACTAAGCAAAAACGTATTAGCGATCTTTTTTGTATCATTTTCAAAAACTGGAGTCACGGTGGAAATTTCAATGTTTCGCATAAGTAATCTAATATCTTGATATTTTAAACTTGGAATTGTTAAATAAGAATTATTCCCAGGAGTGGAAGGTTCGATAAATTAGCAGAAATTTAAATACGTTCGAATCGTTCAATTTCGAATTCAGAGCGAATTTTCTTCCGATTTCCAGCTGAATTTCCGGGATGGAGGTGTACCGTTTCAGCTACCCCAACGATGAAAGGGAGTAACGGCGAGTTTCCGGTACACGCATATCCAATAGCATCGGCAATCCTTCGTAACGAGGCCACAATAGCGACGACAACGTTGCTATTCATTCGACGTTCGAATCTACGTCGAAATACAGGGATAATCCATCTGGTGCGCGAGCCCGCCCCGTTCGTTGATTCCATATACTCGCGGGAATAAGATCGCGGACGAGGATAAATAGCCAAGGGAGAGGAAAAACCGACGCTCCGTCGGGGCACTATTATTCTTAAATAACCATTTTAATGCACGAAGTCCGGGGCGGCTTCGAAGGCCCGATTAAGAAAAATGAACGCGTCCCTCCTCGCGGAATTTAACTTCTCCCCTTTGCGTCTCGCCTGGGTCTTTTTGGACCCAGTGAATTCTTCCAAAATTATTTTCACATTTAATACAAAATTGTTGGCATAATTTTATTACTACAGCTTTCCTTAGAGATTGAGAAAAATGCGATAACATAATTGATTCGTAACGTATGTATGAGGTTAAGTTACGGGTCCATTTGGACCCACGCGCAGTTTATTTTACAGTTTTCCAAAGCGAGAAGTCAAAGGCAGATACGGAGGTGCGATTTTTTATCGGTTTTTTCTTTTTTTATCTATTGGTTTCAAATTCTTAACCCTTGCAAGACGGTTTAGATGACCACGAGACCACGCGTGGGTCCAAACGGACCCGTAACTTGACCCCGCGCAAATATTACGAACCGATTATGTTATCGCACTTTTCTCAATTTCTCGTACAAGTGTAATTATCAGTGGACGACTGATTCTCGTGCGAACGTGGGAAATATCGCGTTCGCGCGAAGACGACGAGAACGAACGAGAAACCGGACAGGAAGAGACAAGGGACGTAGGAAGGAAGGAAGGAAGGAAGGAAGCACCGTCACGAGTTGTTGGCAATTTTTCAAGGAATCAGTGCGCCGTCTGACCGGAATGAACACCCGCCACCCCTTCAGTCTCTTTTCTTTTCCACCCCCGTGGTGTTTTTTTTTCCCCCCCAAGAAGCTCCTCCGCACAGAGTCGAATTCTCACCGAGAGAATTTCGTCGTCCAGACTTTCCAACCGACGAATCTCTCCGCGATCGAAATGCGAGAAGAAATTCGATGAATCTTTCGGATAGGTAGGACGTAGTCCGAAGTTTCCAACGGGGGACGAGATTGGACGATCCAGATATTCGGGGGTTTTGTTGTCGCTGGACACTGGAAACGATCACCAACCCCCGTCTAACCTTCTCGAGGAGGAATTCCTCGTAATCGCGTGTCGTCGATAGCGATCTCGTTCGTTCGACCGAGAAAAGAAGCTTAACGCCCGGGGAAAACAATGCGGAACTGGAGGAACCTGGATGTGTTTCCCCTGTGGACCTCGTTGCGGAGCGGAGAGGTTGATAACAGGGTGGAAAAACGAACAAGACGCACCAAGGATGCTTTTGCGATCGGTTTCACGAGGTTTCGCGAAGGTTGGAATTTACGTGGATCGGTTGAAACGAACTTGGTAGGTGCGAGAATATCGGTCGATCTTCGGAGTGTACACCAGGGGAACCCCCAAGAGGGTTCATCCATTTTCCATCCGACACGGTTCCACTGGGTAACCTTGGAAGGGTGCGTGTACGGAATATCACGGGAGAAGCGTGTACGAAAGGACGGTTAACACCTACTTTATGTAACGGCGACGCGCGAGACAATGCCGCGGCCCATTGTACCGGGCGACGGTTGTATGTACCACGTGCTACGAGTAATTCCACCCTTACTCTGGATCCCGAATATTCTCAAAATGAAGCTCCCGGGCTTTTGGGCTCCGTTCCAACTGCCTCTTCCTGCGGCTAGACCCCGTTGCATAAAACCGTGCGCTTGCCCGGCCTTGTCAGCTTCAAACGGAAAGTTTTAGCATCGAGGCCTGCGAGCGGCGCTTCGCAGCTTCGGGACGGTATCGATGACTTCGCCCTTTCGTTTTCGTATAACAACTACCGCGATATTTACTTGGGAATCTTTCAACATCGAGGCGATATCGATAACTCACCAAGTCGTTTGTTTAGGATAATAAACCAGCATGGGTAACGACCTTTGCTCGGGGATCACCGAAGTACAATCTCGTCACTTACGAAACGAGTCTCTTCGAGGTCAGAAGCATAGGGCCGATATCAGTGATTTCCTTGATCCTTTCGTTTCGATAAATGACCGTCACGACCTTCAATTGGGAATCATCAAAATATCATCACAACTGACGACGATGGAACGTGTACCTTTCAGGTCAGTTCCATCGGACTGATATCAATGATATTTTCAACTCTCCACTTTAGTTGAAAAGTATTACTTATCACGGCTGGTGACTTTTGAGCAGGAATCATTCCGTCATAAAGTCACTCTGACGTGTGTGGCGCCCTTCACTCGGGAATCACCGAAATAACATCTCGTCACTTGCAAAACGAATCTCTCACGGTTATAATAACATCCAATCAATGTCGATGACTTTCTTAACCCTTTCGCTTCTTTTAAACCCTTCCCCATGAATGACGTTCTTCCCCGAGAAATTATCGAAATAAAACCCCGTCGCTCGCAAAACGAGCTTCTTTGGGATCACCGCGTGACTCGTGACCCCAAAAAATACATATAGCGCGATATCACTGATCTGAGTTGCGCGCAGAGGTATACCCTAACACGCGGAGAGCCGCTTCGACGATGAAAAACGTTCGTTCAGTACCTTGTTCCCGAGTTACGGCCAATTTTGCGCCCAACGCGGATGCCCTGTGCACGCGTCGTCCTCCGGGAAAGGGTTAATTGGACGTTTCCTATCTGCCCTCGGGTCGAATCCTGTATCCGGGGTATAATCGTCGCTCGTTTCGAGTTTTACGCCGCGCGGCTTTGCGCGCCACTAGCGGATATATACACGGGAAAACGATATTTCAGATTTTAGTTCTGGTATTGGATTTCTGGAAGTTTCATGATACGGACTACTATATGGGGTGGTAAAGAGGAGGTTCGAGAATTTCGAGGCGCACAGTGCTCACTAAAATGAGATGTAGGTACTCCCGGCACTCGTAGCTTCTACTTACGGCGAACCGAGAGTCTAACTTAGAGCCACGCGCAACTTGGAACCGAAAGCGTAGAAAATACCAATATGGCGGTCTCTGTGAGAGCGATACGTTCTCGAAAATACTAACCCCGTGGGCTAATTATACATCCAACGCCCGGATCTCAAGGCGTTCTCGGTTCGTGTCGACGAATTCTCGAAAAGACTCGTCTCGTATTCATTAATTTATTTATTCACCGATGAGTGAAAAAAAGATTATAATAATACCATCGAGAATATAATACTCCTTCAAAGAGTGCAACTCTGCTCCGAAAAATTTGTTCACGGAACTATAGATAAACAATCCTGTGCACTCGACTCGGACACCTCTCCTTCGCCCGAGTAAAATTTTCCATCGAGCAACTACCATCTTCTCTGTCCTTCGGTTACACAATATAAATTAGTCGCACGGGGACGCTTTAATTACAAATTCAACCCCGTCTCCGAATCCCGAGGCATCCCCGATCGATCTCGAAGCCGTTTGAATAAAACTCCGCGTCGAAGATAAAGAATCGGTGCACGACGAGTGCCGAGCGTAATAAAGTTCATCGCCACGGGTACGACCGATTATCGATCGTAGTCGCGCGCAACGAGGGTCCTTAATGGATCATCGTTCGACTAGAGCAAACAGGGAGAAAAGGGCTAAACAGAATTAGCCGTCGTCGGTGAGGTTTTGTTTAAGCCCGATGATTTAATTAACAGCGGGTCACCGATAGGACACGGCTAGCAGGTGTCCGCACCTGCAGAATGGATTCATCAGAGAAGGATGGGAGGGAGAGGGTTAAGTTAGTCGATTCTCGTTTACTCCCGAGCCAAACCTGATTAATAGAAGGAAAATGCTCGCATAGACCGATCCTCGTGCCGGTACGATCAAAGGACCAGCACGCTTATCGGGGAAACCGCGCAGGGAAATCGAATTAATAACGCCGAACCGGAGTCTGCGACGCGATCCTAATTAACGCTCGCGCGTTTACGGGTTCATTATGCACGGTGTGCCTCAACGAGCGAGGGGGCTCAATCGACGCGTCGTCGCCCCGAATATTTCGACACAATTCGGACCGTTAGCCCCTCAACATCCACCATGACGAATTTTCTCTGCAATGAGGCTGCACGCAATTGTACAAACGACTCGCGACTCGTACTGAGCGATTGGAAGGTAATTGTGATCAAACTCGAAGAAACGAGACTGTTTGCTCCCTTCATTAGGGTGAGGATAGCACACGTGACAAGTGGAGGAGGATTTGAGAGACGAAAGGTGGACTCATATTTGTAGAGGATAGGTTGTCACTTGAAGCGGTTAACTACTGTTCGTTTGTGAAAAGGAGGCAGACGAGTGTTTATATCCCCACTCTAGTGTACAGTTCACTAGCACTTTCTCCACCAACGCAGGAATTGTCGTTGGAAGATTGAGAGCGGCCAATAGCGACGAAGAGCTACTACTCGACCGCAACAAGAAGGTAGACGAGTGTTTATACCCCCCACTCCAACTTAGAGTCCACTAGCTCTCCCCCACCATCGTACGCATCATCGCTATTGACCACTGACGATCGTTACTGCTCTCGCACAGTGGAGGGGAAGCTAGTGATTAGAGATTAGAGATGTAGAAACTCGTCAGCCTTTTTCTCAGGGACGGACAGTACATTCCACGGTATTGGTTCTTTCTTTTCGACGAAGTCGGAACGAAGTATGGAAAACGTAAACGGCGAATCGTGGAAAGATTCGGGGGAGTTCCAGCCTCGAGGAAAAGCGGTGGAAAAAGCGAACACCGTGCAGAATGGAAACGTTAAACTTTGCAACTGCCTTCTCGAAGCGGAACCGCAGCAACCGATTACCCGATATATCGATCTCGAATACATCGATCTTGAAAACACACCGAGTTACACAGATTTCACGAAGTACCAAGTTAGAGAATATTTCGACAAATTGGAGAAACAGACTGGTGAGATAAGAGGGAAACTTAAATTATAAGCGAGATTATAATTCATGCTCGTCACCGCGAGAAAAAGGAAATTTCGTGGTTGCTGGACTCGCAGCCAAAGCATTTCTAGCGTCCCTTCAACCACGATGTTGGTCGAGGTTCAACGATACCTTTTAACGACCACGATTACTGTCCTGTGACGCGTCCGCCGGAGATTAATACTTGGATCGATGTTGAGCGAAATGAGAATTTCCTTCGTGGAATTCCCGCGGTCCGCTGCTTTATCACGGGCACTCACGGAACAATTGAGTACAATTGCCCGATGTTTCTCTCGAGATACTCTACGATCCTACAAAGTTGAACAAAAATGAATTTTGGAAACGAACGGTGGAATTTACAGCCAATGTAGAACTCGTATATAACTCTTAACGAATAGAAAAACTCGCACAGAACTTGTAGCGAATAGTAGAACTTATAAAAAGTAATAAAACTTACAGCGAATAGTAGAGCTTACAGCGAAGAAAGAACTCGTATAGAACTCATAACGAATATCAGACTTCAGTCAGCGAAAAACTCATTTAAAAACCACCTTAACCTAAACCGTAGACACTGTAAATATACGTATACAACGATCGAAACTTTTTCGGTGTCAAATTACCGTAAGAGCTCGATTGTTTTACATATTTAATGTGTTTTGTTTGTTAGTAAATGAACGTTTCTATTCCCACGCGTATGGAAACCCTCTAGTAATCGATCACTCGTAAGAAAGAACAACAGATCTAGATCTCTGACTCCCAACTTCGTAACTCACGGAGACCGCTACGGGCACTTAATTAATACTCATTGTTCGTACTTGCACGCACCGCGGGAGCTCCGTGAAAGCTTCAACGAACGCGAGTTGATTTTCCCGGCGCAAAAGTTGTAAGTTGGCCCGGTGAAAATGAACAATTTTAGTGACCTCGGACGAAGCAGGAAGACTGTCGGTATTTTTTCCAAGTTTTTCCGGAAGGGGAGCCGTCTTAGCGAAGCATAACGTTTAACGAGTCTTCTCGAGCGAGTAAATCGAAGATAAACCCCGGGTCTTAACCGGGGCTTAACCTATGCTAAGCGGGCTAAACCTCCTTGCCTAGGACTCGGCCACACGGAAGACGGCCGACTCGTATAGATTACAATGTAGCTTAATTGAGTTAGCGCCTTCTTGATGGCCGAGAATCGTCCGATGGATCCTTTGAAAATCTTCCCGTATAATCGGACCCGCTTCCACGTCCGCGAATCGAATCGCAATCGAATTTCGACCATTCTGTTCAAATTGTTCGCGAACAGTGCGAGCAACCTAAAAAGTAAGTCGAGTTTCATGTGAAAGGAGTGGGGGAAGGTAGTATGGGTGGAGTGGAGAAATAAAGGGTGTTCCTATTGTATTGGCATATAAAATAGAAAATATAACGGTGCATTTAATTATTATACTCGTGTGTAAGGGGTGGGGGAAGGCATCACACATGAGTAGAAAGAGTGAGGAAATTTGATATACCGTTATACCTTACACCCAATATACGAATACAATAGATATACCCGTTTCTTCTCCCACTCCTGACATAAGGAACTCAGTTTACCTTTCGCGAGAAGGAAATCGATCCCGAGTACCGATACACGATCGATTCTCCATCGATACCGTTCGATCGCTCGCGAGTAATTAAGTGTCCCTCCGTCGACGCGATACCCAAGCAACGGGAAAGGCACACCAATGCGGGATGGAACGTCGATTCCTCGAAGCGACGAGACACGGGACGAGATTACAAAACAATCGAACAAACTCCCATTCCCTCGGATTTCGAAAGGGGGGGGGGGGGGGCAACAAGAAATGGAAAAAGGACGAAAGAGAGGAGGAAGAAATCTTGATCTGCTCTGTCATTCCGCGCCACCTTCTCCGAGATTCAAATGGCCTCGTTTCGAATCGATTTCGAATTATCTTCGGCGAACGGATTTTCCCCCCGTCGGTGAACCAGAGGGATAAAAGGAGAGCCTGTCGGTGTAATGGAGAAAACGCTAGGGTGGGGGTAGCTGTGTACGAGGGTAGGGGTAAAGAAGGGGTAGAAAGAAGCGAGGGAAGACCGCAGGGACTTTTACTCGTAACCGGGGAGAATGCCCCGACGGAAGACAAAGAACGAGTTCGAAGGACGTCTCTCGTCCGATTAAACAGACGCGGCTGCATTTGGCAAGGTCTTTGGTCGGCTGGCAAGCCATGTCCCGGTTTTACCTACTTGTTGGCTCTAACCCTTGCCAGGCCACGGCGTTCTTTGCGAACGAGGCCCGCGTTCGCGATCGTCCTTTCGCGGACGACTAATTGAAACGGCCCGCAGGATCGCGAGGGAAACTTCTGGTCGGTCTAGCACCGCAAAACTAAATGTGGGGGACGATTGATAGATATGGACATTCTATGAAGTTATTGCTCGAAAAAATTATAGGGATTGACTGCAGGGGACTGTGGAGTGCGGTGCCTGAGTCAAAAGCGACCCGTACCGGTGGATCCAAAGTTGTTTAATTTTTTAAATCACGTTAAATACAATACCACTCTTTCCTAACGTTGTTTCCACCCTCGATTCGTTTCAAACGATGTGATTCGATTAGCCCCGCTTACAAGAATTTCAGAGTTAATGGTCTATTATTTAGACGATTGAGATACCTCTGTCCACTCTTTCCGCTTTCGAACGACGAAACTTATTGTCAGACTACGGTATTTTGTCCCCCTTGTTTTCAAATTTCTCCGCTTTCAAGCAACGAAACTCATTGTCAAACTACTACACCCTGTCCCCCACTCTCAAACCGTAGGGCTGATTTCTCGATCGAGAGACCCCTACCTACTCTTTCCTCGCTTTCAAGCAAAAAGCCTACACACGATACTCGAAAGCGAGAATTGCTATACATTGCTATATGGGTTGGAAACACGATACACTGTATCGTACCCACGAATTTACGTCTCGTAGCCCCAACGACTCGCTCGTTAAATATTTCAGAAGCACGCCCCCCCCCCCCCCCCCTCACCCCTTTCAACGCGTTTCGAAGAGTTTCACCCCAAAAACTTCCCGGTCACGAGTTCTTCGTTTCGCGGACAAACAAGAGACGAAATAAGACACAACGAAAGTCCGTCTCGGAGCTGGCCTAATTAAACGTTCCATTGCGCAGTTTGGAAAAGCGCGAGACACGTGCGGATATTTCGAGGCAGGCGGGACGATAGCCTGTCGCCCCGGCTACGTTCCCAACTTCCGTCTCTCGACGTCGTTGGGGCTTTTTCCTTCTACCTCCTCCCCTCTACCCATCCCGTCTAGATTCCTGTCATGTTAATTTGTCCAAGAGAGCCCCGGAATTCTTGAACCAAACGCATTCGTTTTATCTCCCCGGTTGGCCGGGACAAAAGAGAAACGGTACAAAAGATAACGGAAACATAGCGCGCTTTTCATCCGGTCTGATTAAACAACTAAGTGCTGCACCGTTGGTATCGTCTTTAGCAATGGAAAACGCGGCTGATAAGCCGTCAGCCACCGCATCTTCCGCCTCGTCCCCGTCGCGCGATGTCAATCTTCACAAAGGAAACGTAATCAAAAAGATCTAAGGTAATAAAGAATAGTACCGCGTTATTGTCTGCTTCCCTGATCGTGGAATTGATACAACCGGGGGCTCCTACTAATCGGTAAACAGGTGTCTGCACCCTGTAGCTATCCACATGTCTCTAAGTGTTCACGTCTCTCTAGGTGTCTACATTCCTATAGGTACCTACACTCCTAGGTGCCCACATTCCTACAGATACCTACATTCTCTAGGTGTCCACTTTCCTCTAGATGTCTATACTCTCTAGGTGTCCACATCGTCTAGATGTCCACATTTTTCTATACATCTACACCAGTCGAGGTGTCCACATCTCTCTAGATGTCTACGGATAAATTCGTAATAAAGACACGGGTTTCCCGTGACACGTTTGATCATAAAAGTTATCGAGCTCGCTTCCATCTCACGGGTGGTAACGTGCTCGCAATAATAAAGAATCTATCCAGTTTTTATCCCCGACGGGGGCACACCAGTCTCCCGGGTGTTCTATCTAATATCTGAACTACAAGAAGGAGAAAGAAATGTTGTTTGCGGAAGTACCGATAGTCGTTCTATACCGTCGGGAGAGGAAACCTTTCGCGATGAAAAAAAAAAACTATGCCTGTAAGTTCCCTCGCGACACCAACACTCTCGATCACCTTCACCGCCTTCAACCACCCTCGCGAGCGGTTTCTAAAAATACGCGCCACGTATTAATTTCTCCGGAAAAAAGAGGACGCCACTTGTGACGACGCAACCGACATCACATCGGTCAGAAAGACATCGTTGCTATTTATCGCCCATTTATCGAGTACATTGCAATCTGGAGATCTCGGAAGCAGCAGAACCTAATCGTACCTACGAATAAAGAGTTATCGTTTCTGAGAACCGTGTTCGCGGATAACAGACCGAGGTTTTCACATCGACCATCGGTATTTACCCTGGTCTACGATAAATGTGAAAATTGTTGTTTTCAGAACCAAATACTGGCGCACAACACATCGGCGAGGATAATCTGGTCCAATCAGAGCTTGGTGCTTCAAAGCGTGACGAGGAGCAGCGCAGGGAAGTATGTCTGCGCCGCGACGAATGACCTGAACGAAACACGGAGCGAGGCCCTTCATTTTCGCGTTAAGTGTGAGTACACGTCACGAGTACCTTCAACGAGTTCTCCGTACTTTATTTTAATCGAGCGGAGTTAATTGAGGATTTTTCACGGTTGGTCCCCGGTAACGAGCCACGTATTCACCAACATGCAGCCACGTGTGTCCATATACACTGTGAGTCAAAAGTTTTGGACCCTTTGTTACAAATAGATGACTTTATCGGTTGGTTTAGGAACATGCAGTGCAATCATTATTCCCATTTTTGATATTCAAAGAATACCTAAAACCACTAGAGCGATGAGAAGTTCAAAATATAGGTAGACAATTTTCTAACTGCTCTAAAAAAAAATTTCTAATGAATTTCTATCCTTCCACGAGTACAATAAATATCTATTATAAAATAAAAATTCTATCGATACTTCCAACGGATAATTAGAATCGCAAACAAAATTTCTATCGATATTCTCCCACGGAGAATAAATATCTAACATAAAAAAAATTATATCGATACTTTCGACGAATAATCAGTAACGCAAAAAATATTTCTATCGATACCCTTCCACGGACAATCACTAACAAAAAAAAAATTTCCACAAAAAGTCTTAGAAAAATAATGGAAGAATTGTATTACCTCAACGTTCATTTCACTCGATGGCCCCAAACTTTTGGTCGGCTGTATATATGCATACGTTGGCGCAACGTGCACGCAAGGGGTCCGTGTATTTATTCCGAAGCGGCTAGACCAAGGATCTCGGTTCAGGTTGAATATTTCAGGCGTACTTAGTTCTGGCTACATTTTTGATATCCAATTCCCCGGGTTACGCGGAGCGAACCGCCCGACTGCACTGCGGTCTCGAGGAGCACGAGATTCTACCGCCCCATCTCGGGACCGGGTGAACGAATTGAATATCTCAGATTTAAAAGACGACCGTGCGCGAATCACTCTTTTTCTCCTCGAGGCTGCGGAAGAGCTTGTACAGCCTGGATCGTTGTCGACGTCGCGTAATCCGTAGATCACGAACAGGTCAAAGTATCACCAATTTCGTCCAGACCTTAAGATATTTAATTTGGTCGCTATATAACTTTTTATTTTTTTTACAAATGTTACCACCTTTGTCAACATTCAAGAACCACCACGAAACAATCAATTCACGCATCCAATCGTTCATACACCACGTTAAATGTTTTTCCATTTTTTCTTCTAATCCCTCAATTAGAATCGTCCCATGAGACAAGACAAGAAATGTATTAACTAGTTAACCAGTTAACTTGCCAAAGGCATTCATTGCTACGATATAAATTATAACTTGCAATTAAATACAGTTCATAATTAAAGATTCAGTCTTGTTAATACCAAGTGTAATTTATCACGGACTTGTATTTATTAATCCACTCACAGTGTCATATTCCTTCAACTCCTCGGGGTACAGTGAATTAAAAACTGTCTCGTCTGCTCTGCACGCTAGGTTAGTTCCCGACCCTTGAAAAATTCAAATAAACACAAGTTGAACATACTTATCTTGTAATTGAATATTTAATTGATCTATATATTACTTTTCGATCATTATACACGGTCCTCTATACTCAACTGTGCCTCGTTAACGCGAAAACGCCTAAAGGAAACTTACAACCTTATAAAATTTTCAAAAATGATAAGGTACGTATCGAACAACCCTTAGATAAGATATTTACCTTTTCGAGGTACCTATTACTCGATCCTCGAAGCCACTTAGGCGAGTCGTGGTTCGTAGATATTGAAGCAGAATCGTAAAAACAGACCTAACCCTTCGTGAAACGACTTTCGACGCATCGGATATGGATGAACGTGTGAACAGTCCACAAGGTCCTCGATATTTAACCAAGGTGTTCGTCACGGCCTCGTAAAGGTCGAGGAAACGAGCCAGGATAAGCAGCAATCTCTCGCAGGAGTTCTCGAATCGAAGTCAACCTCGTGTCTGGATTTAGTTTCCCGGTTATTACATCGTCGCCCCGCTCCTGGGAATGACATTTGCTTTAGGCTATTCACGTCCGCCCAGAAATGAGGTTTCCTTCTGGCGACCGCGGGATTTAAATCAATTCCGATCGAAACTCTAACGAGACTTTCGAGCGCGCTGTCGCCGCTCGAAGTGGAATAGGAACGTTCTGGTCAGACTCTTCGGTGGGTTTCGGCTACGTGACATTTCAGAGCGTGGAAAAAATGTCTTGGCAATCACGATGGTCGAACAGTGTCGTTTCTAGACATTCTTTCACGACGATTGATAAATATGTATAATTCACTTGGAGGTGGAATGGTACGAACGATAAATAACGATGATCACTGCACGTGAGAAAGCGAATGGAAAATAATATTTTTTGATGTGAGATTTCGTTATGAAGGAAATGTGAGATAATAATATTTTCCACGAGGCTTTGTTGTCGAGAAAATGTGGAATGGTATTTTTTTCTACGAGGCTTCGTTGTCGAAGAAATCGATTTTAAAAAAATCAACTTGACAAATACTGAAAATTTGTTCACAAACTTGTATAAGTCACGTACGATGGTATGGTTGTTCTACGTGAGAAAGTGCGCAAAAAATGTAGAGTAACATTTTTTTGCGCGAGGCTTCGTTGCCGGGGAAATAAATTTTGAAGATCTTGAGTACACCCGATATCGAGGTGTCTGGCCATTGCTCGACGTTTCTACTTGCACCGATGTTTTCTATTTCTCGTCAGTCTCGTCACTTTCAAGAACGATTAAAACTGGTTCGAGTGGATGATACTACACCATTGTCGGTGCTTGCAGCTACGCAAATAGAAATATCGAGCATTGGTCGGACCAGACGAGTCGCACTCAATCGCAAGCGTACCTGTTGAATCTTCGACGTCATTTTTCTCACTAACAATGACCTCGGTAAACAAACTCTATTCTACATTTTCAATTCGTTTTCCCGCGTAGAACTATTGTGTTACAACTTGCTTCAAACCCCCTCTGTTTCACGGAGCTACGTCGCAATAACGATATCCTCGACTCGATTAGCTTCGAGTGTCCCTAAGAACTGTAGTCCTTGAAGTATCGTATTCAGACGTTTCGATCTGGTCTGGTAAACACTATCCACGTTCCACTTGTACTCAATTCGTAGCTTTCTTTCTGCTCACAATGGTTATTCAACCGCGTGTTTCTTTGGTCCGCCCATTCATTGATTGTTCTACTAGAGCGCGAAAA
Organism: Ptiloglossa arizonensis; assembly: GCF_051014685.1. Lineage (NCBI taxonomy): Eukaryota > Metazoa > Arthropoda > Insecta > Hymenoptera > Colletidae > Ptiloglossa > Ptiloglossa arizonensis. The sequence continues at coordinate 25,565,975 of NC_135051.1, forward strand.
CTTGAAACGATTCGCACAATCCTATTCACATTATCATCCAGAACGAAATTCCTCGACGTTTCGCGTACCCCTCTTTCCAAAATCGATTCTGATAAATCCCAAGTACGCTCGACATCGAAGTGCCTGACCAATGCTCGACGTTTCTACTCGCGATGTTCTCTGCGCGAAAATGCGCGCGAAAACTCGTCCGTTTTAACGAATCGTGTTTCGAATTGAAAAACCCACGCCTAAAATTTATTTTTTAAATTTTAAAATGGCTAAAAAATGCCCAGTGTTGAAAAATCAAAGAGACAAATGGTTTGAATCGTTCCCGCCTAGCAATGGCCGCTGTCATCGGTGACAATTGAATTTCATACGCGTTATTTAAAAGCTTTGCGTCGAGGTGTCGCATTCGACGATTCTCGTCGTTAATTTCGAATTACAAGCCATAGGTGCACGGACTAACGATGAATGTTTACCGTGTCGCGCGTTAATTACAATGGAAAACGAGCATGACGGTCGCATTTCCTCGCGTTCGGTGGGGGAGGACGTTCAATTTTGACGCGGAAAAACGACACGCGCCACGACGACGACGTCTGCTGTCGTTTCGTTGTACAGAGGGCGTTGTTAACTCTTCCGTAAAAATTATTTTAGCGCACCTAGGTAACACGGTCGACGTTCTCTGTCCCGAGAATGGTCCTCAACACTAGAACTACCAATGGTGAACGTAGGTATCTTCGAAGTTAAATGAGAAACGAGCGAATTTGCAAGAACGTAATACATTTTTCTCTAGATTTTTCATTCTGTGACAAAAATCATTTTGGTCGATTTCTTTCCATTCTGCCTTAACCGATCAAGATCAACGATAAAACGCATAGAAAAATTTCAAGCTGCGTATTTCCAACGGTTACAAAATGGCACGAGAAAACATATATACCCGTCTTGGCAAGTCAAGAGTTAACGAAACATTTTTCTTCTTTGTTTATACGCCCACTCAGCGTTCCCTCCTTATATTTATTCGTTGACTCGGATACATTTCGCAAATTAAAATTCCTTCCACCCTCGCGGCTCGTTGGACGTGCCTTTTTTTCTCTTTTTCTCGTTTTTTTTGTTTTTTTTTTGTTTTTCGTTTTTAATATTTTTCGTTCCGCGTCGACGAATCGAATGGAACAAAAGCTGTTGAACGAGAAAGAACTGTATCGCTCGATGACGCTTTTGTACCCGAAGCCTGACGTCAACTGCCATTTACCGAATTGCGCGCGGTAACTAAATAAAAGGAGTGGCAAACAACACGGGACCTTTGTCGAGGGTAAAAAGAAGAGAAAAAAGGGGGCTTGGAGTGGAGGAGGGGGAGGGGTTAATAAACTAACCGCGCTGCGGCTTTGATTTTGCGGGATTTCAACTCGGTGAGGAACGACGATACGCGTCCGTGCGGATCCTTTGAAAAACCGAACGAAAACGAATTGAACCGTTGATAAACGAAGGTGGTAGTGAGGGAGAGGGGAGGGGGGACAAAAAAACGATCCTCGAGATGACCGACTGTCGTCCATTCGAGGAGTATTGGTAGTATCATCCTAGGCACGAAGGTAGCTCTAAAAAATTGTTCCCGAAGATTGCCTTAAACTCGTAAACGAGGCCGTATCTTACGTACAAGATGGCGGGGTATTGTTTGCTTTCGGGGCACGATTTCGTCTCCTTGCGAACCATGACTCTTTCGTATCTGCAGAGACGACGAGAAGATCTTATTCGTCCTCGCGAGCCTTATTCTGTTTTCAATTTCGTGACGTTTCTTACGTGGCAATTTTATTTCCACGTAACACGTCTGCGTTCGAGTTAACCCCGTAACCGGGGTAGGTGGATATTCACTCGCTAACAATTCGTAGAAATATTTTTCGGGAGAAAATTACTTCGAGGAAACAATAATGAAACTCAGCAAGATTTATCGAGCCCCGCTTTACCAGTTTGGGATTAATAATCGTTAAACTATCTCTGGACGTCGATCTCCGCGTATCCCTCGCGATATTACATTTGCGGACGTCTTGAAAAACCTTTTATCTTTTCCAAGCCGATAAGATACGTCCATCTATTTATCTCTCTTATACCGCAAAGTGAAAGGGGAGACGAATGCACGGGGAGATAGCAAAAGCAGATAAATTGGGCGAAATATATATATATATATATATATATATATATATATATATATATATGTATATATGTATGTATGTCGCTGGGAACGTGGCACGGCAGGTGGAGAATCTTTTTGCATCAGTCGTGAAACGATTTCATCCGAGCAAAGGTCTCTCTCCTTGTGACAAAACTGCGAGGCGTGCACCGAAAATTTTCAAGACGAGTAGAAACACCCCCTCGAATATCATTCAGTCACGAGGACGTATCATACACGATTCAAGTTCCAGTGTAGTGCAATCATCCCCGAGTTCTCAATGTTGTCATCAAAGTACCATCGCGTCCCACGTCTCTCAATTCTCGAATCGTACCTACATATCTTTTCACATTCTCGGGACTCGAAAAGCGTTCCGAAGTTTCTGGAACTTCTGTGTTCTTGAAACCGGGGTACTCTTCGGTCGCTTTTTAGTTAAATGATACATTTCGGACGGTAACTTAATTTCTGTTGTGCATTCCTTCGTTGCGATCCTTCTTCAAAATTTATTGTCTCGAAAGTGACCTTCGTAGCCTAGATTCTATAACACGAGTGTGGGGATAATTGTGTCTTTATTTTAAAGAAACGTTAATTTCTGCTGCACGTTCTTTTGCTACGATCCATCTTTAAAATTTGTCGATTTAAATTTAACCTTCATAGCCTAGATTCTGTAACACGAGTATGCATTAATTATTTCTTTACGTTAATGTCTCGTAATAAATTTTGGAATCACGGTTGGGGGGGGGGGGTACATCATTTAGTCAAGAAACATTAATTACCGTTATATAATCTTTCGCTGCATTCCTTTCTTGAAATTTCTTAATTTAAATTTAATCTTCATAGCCTAGATACTGTAACACGAGTGTGCATTAATTATTTCTTTATGTTAATGAAGTCGATTTTGGAATCACGGTTGGGGGCGAGTACATCTTTCAGTCAAGGAACATTAATTATTACGTTAATTAAATGTTATACATTCTTTCGCTACAGTTCCTCAAGATTCGTCGCTAGATTCTACGAAACGAGTGTGCATTATTTATTTACCCCAAGGTCTAGTACAAGAAGAAGGAAAAATCAACCCCAGAAAGAAAGCTTTCGACCGACCGGAATTACTCGACACTGTCCACGTTCTATTCGTGGTACATTCCCCTCAATTTAGAAGCGATCTATCTTTCTCCCCACAATACACATTCCACTACATGACTGTAATTGACCGAAGACGTTAAGCGTAAAATATCGAGGGCATTAACGAGGCACAGTGGGTTCTTTCGTCGCGCGTCTTCCTTTAGAATTCCTCGCTTTGAATCTGATCTTCCGGCCCTGTAACACGAGTGTGCATTTTTCATTCATTTACTTCGAGTCCCTTTTGTATTACACGAAGAGAGAACAATTAAAAAGAAGTCCCGCGACTGACTAAAATTACTCGACACTGTCTTACTCGTGGTATATTATCCCCCTGACACTCCTATTTGCACCACGTATCTTCTGAATTGAAAAAAAAAGGAACGATTAATCCAAGAACATAATTCTCCGTTTCTTACCATCGAAATTAGAAAAAAAAAGAGAAAATTAATTGAGCATAATACTCCAATTCGATCGTACTTGATATTACCCACAAAATTATCCTCGTTGATCAAATAACTACCAAAAAGAAAATTCGAAATCTTACAAATTGGCCCTTGGATAATTCCAGGATTAATTTCCCACCGATTTTTCTCCTCTCGATTTACAGTCCACTACCGATACTCCAATGAACTAGCAAGCGAGTAGAATATCGAGTTCATCGACGAGGTGGATCCTTTCGTCGCCTTTCTTTAGAATTTACTTATTTCAACTTCCCCCGTTGTAATGCAGGGAAGAAGAAAAATGAACACGAAGAGAAAAAGTTCAGGCGCTCGCTGGCACGATTCGATCTTTCTTCCTCCCCGTGGTACACTTTCTATCGATTCTGAGGGACCGAAAACGTCGATGGTAAAATATCGAGGGCATTAACGAAGCAATAATCGGTTTTTCCAGTCGCCCCCGTGTGCAAGGAGGACCGGATCATAGTGGTCGGCGCGTCGAGGGGCGAGACCCTGGACATCGCCTGCAGGGTGGAGGCCGATCCCCCAGCTCACAATTTCCGATGGAAATTCAACAACAGTGGTGAGACGCTGGAAGTGGCGCCTGGTAGATTCTCGATGGAGAAGTCGAACGGCTTGAGCGTGCTCAGGTACACGCCGATCACGGAGCTGGATTACGGCACTCTGTCGTGCTGGGCGGACAATTCCGTCGGTACACAGACAAGACCATGTTTCTTCCAGCTGGTAGCCGCCGGTGAGTATTTACCGGATCTCGGTAAACGTTACACCGAGCTTTCGGACGCTGGTTCACCCCTCACGTTGCCCCGAGGCACGTCGAGCGGTCAGGAAATCGAGTTAAAATCCTTTCTGGCGGACAGAAACGAGCCTGTTTACGCTGTGAAACTATGACCCTTCGTGTTACATTTCGACCGCCCGTGACCTCGCAAACGCGTCACTTTGCGGTCAGATGACCGAGTGTTCGACCGCGATCGACCGCTACGAAACGGTCGGGGGTCCAAACTTTTGGATACCGTTCCTAATTGGCCGCTCGCCGATCGTTTTCAAATTTCGGGGTGTAGCTATGTCGCCCACGAACGTGGTTCGATGGCTCCGTATTACGGAAAACTGTCTCGCAGAAGTTTTCCGAAGTCACGGTTCATCGGTTCGGTGTCACGAAAAACTGTGTCACGGGAAAGTGGGTCACGCAAAAAATTGTAACAGTGGATACAATGTGCGATTAAAATTGTATGGAAAAGTAGGACATCTGGACTTTTCAACTTCGGGAGTTTTTCAAAGCTAACTAAAGAAAAATAAGTACGTTATACGTATCTACAGAACCACGTACAATATGGGTAATAGGTATTTAACAATTTAACTCTTTTTCTTTAAAATTTCATTTCATTTGCGCCAATTCCCTCTCTTCCATCTCTTGCGAAAGAAAAATTTGGAAATTTTTTTTTTTAATTTCTCGGCTCGCTGTTATTTATTTATGTTATTAAATACAACCGAAAAAATACGTGTTACACGAGCCAGAACTTTTTCCCAACGTTACACGAAATCCGCGCTACAGAAGTACCGCGTTGTAGGAGGGTTACCTGTGCCGGTAACAAAAGGGAAAACAAGAGGTTAAGAACTTGGAGCTACTCCACTTGGAAGATCCTTCGTGCGTAAATTATTCAGAGGGCTGGTCGCATTTCTGGCACTCCCGAGACCGAAACAAACCACCGGCACTGTTAACGCCTCGATTATTTACCATTTCGAGACCGAGATTCAGTCTCTAAAGATCTTTCCAATTAGTTGAAAAGCGATCGAGCTTGCACTGCCGAGCGGTCATTATTTACGTCCGTGTTCACCGGATTATCTAAGCGGTGAAATACCGAATTATCGAGATCGTATACGACACAACGTATTCCTATTTGTAACAGAACACGTGCGTATCTTTGAAATTAAGAAGGGAGAAATATAATAAATTCTTTACTTCTGTAATTATCACACGTCTTGTCAAGTAATTTTAAAAAGAGATTCGAAAAAGTTCAAATTGATCACTTTGGTAATTTCAGTATTAAATAAAATTGCTTTACGTGAATTCCACATAACCCAGACCTAACTTATACCTAGTCTCATCAAGTGGTAATAATTCTTGAACGCTAGAAGCTGCATCCTCCAAATCTATTTCAACCCAAAACCATTCTATATATATATATATATATATATATATATATATGCATCGACGAAACAATTCCTATCACCGTATTTACCCAGCGTATTCGCTCACTACGGTGACATGCGCGCGGGCAAATCGAGTTAACTAATAACCAGTTCATTATCGATTTCGAAACAAAATTTCGGTCACTTCTCTCGTTGTTCCTCGAAGCATCGAAGGGAAATTTTCCGTAGGGCTTCGAATTTTCCGCTCCACGGAGACACGCAGTACGAGGGGGCGAGGTGTGGAAGGGCCGGGGGGAAGGAGGAGGGGACAAACGATCAAAATCCTGACAGATATTCGGGAATTATCGCCGCGCGTACAATGCGATGCAACCAATCATCGCGCGGTAAACCCGACGTTAATCCGCGAGCGGATTTCGCGCGGCCCCGGGACTGCGTCGCGTCGGCGTCTTTTTTTTTTCCACAGGCCGCGTGATCGAGAATGACGTTGACGCGACGACCTGCCGAAACCGTGTTGACGTTGACGAATACACGCGGACGTACGCGTTGGCCCAAATCGACGCGTTTCCCTCCTTTGTGGTCCGCGCTGGTTCTCGCGTTCGTTTCGCGTCTGGTTGTATTTTTTTTTTTTTCTCGAACGAATCATAAATTAACGGAGAACAAAAAGCAAAGAGGGAAAAACATTCTCTAGGACGGTTAAGTTTCCAGACTCCTTCTTTCGACACTTCCGGACCTGGAAATACCTTCACTTCCTTTCTAGAATGCTAACCCTTCGACTACGAACGACTTCGACGTAAACCGCATACCCCGTGCGGAAGATCTTCATTCATACCGAGTGTACATACATTTCAAACGCCAATAGGCGTTCAACGCACATCACAGACCGATCTGAACGCCGATCCTAGTCAAAGGGTTAATTCATCGCGCCAAAAGCCGTGGTTCTGTCCCGTGAGGCTCGTAGGATAAAAATCGAGGCCATTCGGCCATTTGTCGACGAGTCCTCTCTGCTTGTCGACGTCGCAACGGAAGCCTCGACGACTCTTTCGTCCGCAGCGACCCGGAAATCGACCCTCGACGGAACGAAATTTTATTTCCAAGTCTGTCGTTATCGGTATCGGGTATCGTAACGATAGAAAAGCGTATTCGTGACGAGAAAAGGTCGGTGAACACGCGCGTGGGCCAAAGGCAACTGGTCGAGTCGAGCATTGTTTAGACCCTCCCTTCCCACCTCGCGACCCGAGGGCTTAGGGAAAAAAAATGTATTTTTCCGTAAAATTCGCGTAGCTCGATTTTCGAGAATTAAACAAAAGAATCGCTGACGCGAGGACGTCGTTATGTACTCGCGGTGGCGATGTTGATTAAATAACAGACTCTGGGGGGGGGGGGCTGGAAACCGCTTCGAACCATGAAAAATTTCACCCTACAACCTGCCCTCCCACTTCCTCCCAACCCCACCGCACTCATGGTCGCACGAACCGTTTCGCGTGTTCCATTTTTCATACTGGCCGTAGGAGTAAGTTGAAAAGAAGGAGGCCAGTTTATCGAGAATGGAATTTTCGATCGTCGAAACGGAAAAAAAAGTGTGAAAAAATCGAGGAAACCGCCCTCGTCCCCATACTCGAGCGTGCGCGTACACCGTCCACCGGAACCGCGTATACATATATTACGCGGCGGATGAAAATAAATTGAACGATGTCGGGGCGTAGAAGGGCGCGCATACGGGAGTGGAATGGGGTCGGCAGAGTGTGTACGAAACCCGTCGGAAAATTCAATATATCTTTTCGAGTGGAGAGGTTCGAGGGTCGAGAAAGACGACGGCGCTGGTTCGCGATTAACGCGAACGAAATCCGTGGGCACCGGCAGCGCGAGAAGCAGCATTGTGTAAATTGGTTCTTGGAAAAGAAAAACAAAAAAACGAGAAAAGCAGAGAGAATTAGATAAAGAGCTAGAGAACTAGAGCGAGAGCTAGAGCAAGGACTAGAGCAAGAGCTAGAGTCAGAGCTAGAGCGAGAGCTAGACCGGGAGCTAGAGAGATAGAGTACTGAATGGAGGACTAGTAAGATAGAGATACAGTTAGAGAGATAGAGAGATAGAGATACAGCTAGAGAATTGGAGAAAGAATTAGAGAGCTAGAGAAAGAGCTAGAGGAAGCTAGAGGGAGCTAGAGAGCCAGAGAGACAGAACGTACAAGGGATGCAAAGTGAAATAAAGGCGGAGCCGAAGGATACGCTTTCCACCCGCTGCGCCGACGGAAAAGGCGAACAATATTTATTTTCTCCTCGCCGCTTGGCGCCGTGCGATAGCTTCGTTGTCTGTTTAAGGAAAAGGAAATTTTATTTCGAACGAACGAGGGGGCGAAAAGAGAGGAGAAAAAGAAAAAAGAACAAAGAAAGTTGAAACGAAAGAAAGAAGACTACAACGACGAGAGAGAAGACCAGAGAGAGAGAGAGAAATAGCGACGCAGTCGGGACGACCGCGTACGAGCGCGCCAAGAGGACCAGCGTCGAATCACGACTGCAACGCTGCGCTTTGACTGGCGCCGAGAGAGAAAAAGGAATTTTCGTAGAACGCAAACTGCATCAGCACAGGGTTGAGACGCGCGGGACGCGGGGCTGGGATGGAACCGGGAGCCAAACGAAGAAAAAGAGCGGGGACATCTCTGTGACCATTACTATCCCGGTACACTAAATCCTTGCCACTCGTAGACGCGCAAACATTTTTCACCGGGGCCCCGAGCCGAGCTTGATTTCCAGCTCTAGCGCGCGCACGCTCTATCTATAGCTCTCTCTTTCTCTTTCTCTTTCTCTCTCTAGTTTCGCCAACCTGTAGAGCGCGCGGAGCCTTCGAGCGTGCAAAGTATCCGGGAAAATATTACCGGACAAAAGGGCGACAAACGAGCCCTTCGCGATAACTAATAAACGAAAAAAGGACACGCGAGGGCTACGCGTGGATTCCCTTGGAACGGGACGCGTCGAAGTTTCACGAATTCGAGGATCCATGGGAGAGATTCTCGAAACGGAGAGAATAGTTTGGAGTACTTGAAATAGTTGGAACAGCCGGATTCGACGGTTACAAATTAGGTAGCTTTTCCATTATTTTCTTTACGATATTTTTCCTCGTACTTCTTGATCGAGTTTCTCTTCCCTCAATTTTTCTTTACACGCGAATCTACGCTCTCGTGATTTTCTCTCACAATTTCTACGTTTCTTGATCGTCCAATAGTGTACCAACCACTTTCAATTTCGTCCTTACTACTCAACTTTGTCCTTACTGCATCCCCTGTTAATTGGAAGTGACAACAGAGCTCTTCAAAGTCTATAAATCTCATCCTCAACGATTACGAAACAGAGTCTACTATTAATATAAAGTACAGAGATATCTTCTATCGTGTCACTAAACTGTGACACAATGAAAGAGAATGGGCCATGAAATTCGATCCTGCGATATCGCGAAGAGAACCAGACCTAGGGCGTCTGACCCGATACGGTCCGTATCTCCTTCCGCGGGTCAAATTCTCAGCTGCGCACAGTACATTCAAACATATATTACATCAACGTAATATACAAAGATACCTTTCATCGTGTCGCTAGTCTGTGACATGATAAAAGAGAAAGGGCCACGAAATTCGATCCTGCAACAAGTTTAATTCTTTTTCACTTATATAGTTGTCGTGGAACTAAAAAAAAGGAAACTCTGAGAACCACCTCGGTGGTTCAATTTACACCAATTTCCACAAGGATAAAGCAGGAAATATAAAACGTTCGCTCACCCAGGGTGCCAGCAGGGGCAAGAAGCACCGTGGACAGCCGCGCGACTACAGAGGCAGAGTAATTGTAACGCGATGAAAGAAACGACCGTACTGTGGAGTTTCGGGCGTGTTGGGCGTCGTTGATTGTATTCCAGAGACCATTTCCATCGCGACGTTATTGTGCTAATAGAACTCGCGACGCTGAACCGGTCGTAAAAGGAGCGGCGAGCCAGCGGCGAGTTCGCGACTACGGGGAAGTGGCGAGGACTTTTATCGAGGTAAACGACGGAACTCGGCGACGACAAAGCGGGAAACGATTTTCGTCGTTCGTTTGATTTCGCCGTTCGTCCGGTGGCCGGCCAAAAGCCAGAATAATAATCGTCCGCGTTATGCGAGGGTGGTTTTGCACCTACCCCCTCTGAGAAGCTCGCCCGGAGCTTTACGCGGAGGATTACGCACAAAGTAACCGTGGAATATTGCGAGCTGGTGGTGTAGCCGTTTACAATCGTAACGCTCCAAAGGGCCAGCCAAGGCTGAAACCCTTTACGAAGCAATTTCACGCGCCGAGTCGTTTTAATATTCGGGAACTTCCGTGAACGTCAACTTTTTCCCCGCGACGAAGCAAGGAGAAGTCCCGTACACTCACCCCCCACTACTCGAGTCCTCGAAACAGGGAGTGAACTTCGCGTTGTCGAGGATCGATCCCCCCTTCTCCTGTGTCTCCCCGTGTCTGGAAAGTCGAGCTTGTTTCATCGGTCGAAGAAAAGAGGAAAACCGGAGAAAAATTGTAAACGGGATGGAGTGGGGGGGATAGGAAGCGCGGAGCGGAAAATTTTAAACGACACGAATCCTCACCGAACCTTCCCCCGGTAGCCTTACCGCGAATTACGTGCCTGCCGTTTAACCATGGGTGACGTTTTCTCATTTCAGGAAAACCATTTCCGGTACGTAACTGCACGCTCGCAAACCAGACTTACACCAGCGTTGAGGTGAAATGCGTGGCTGGCTACGACGGCGGACTTCCGCAAAAATTCATCCTGGAGGTGTACCACGGCGACGTGGACTTCCTGTCGAGCAGCCAGCCCCTCTACAACGTTTCGAACACCGACGAGCCGAGTTTCTCGCTGGCAGGTTTGGAGGCGTCAGTAGAGGCCGGGGTTCACGTGGCGGTGTACGCGGTGAACGCCAAGGGACGGAGCCAACCGGTCATCCTCAGCGAGGTCACTTACCGTGACGCTGAGAAACGTACCGGTGAGTGTCTCGGTGATGTTTCCGCGTGGTTCTTACTCCGGTCTGGAGATTCGTTCGCGATTAAATAACATCGCCGTGGTAGACCATCGGGTGTACTCGCGAGAGGGACGATTACAAACGAGTGTAGCGATTAATATCGTCGGATGATAGATTGCAAACAGACATGGAGTGTGAAGTAGAGGTTGCCAATTGGGCCTAATAAGGCCTAGAACGAAATGGAGTTGCTTTTTTTATAATATGTGGAGTATAAAGTAGAGTTTGTTGGTTGGGCCTAGTAGTGTCTAGGACGAAATGGAGTTCGTTGTTTATAATATCTCGTGTATATTCAGGTTCGGGAGGATTATAAACGAGTACAGGATATACACACACACATACGGATTACAAAAATATACAGTCGATGCCTAAATCTCTCCGAGTCTAAAGCAGAGCCTGTTGGCTGGTCTAGTAGGATCTAGAACAAGAGGCTTTTCCTTTTTTTTATATCTCTCGTGAAATATTTGAATTGAAACATTTCCTAAACTGTCGATTGTTTGTCATACGTGGTCTAGTACATTTTTATAAAGAATGGCCCGCTGCATCGATTGATTGATTCGGAAATATGTGATTTGGCAACCTATATTAAATTACTACTCTCTCGAAATAAAACGAATTCTACTTGAAACATTTTATCAGCAACAAATATGAAAAATAATTCCATTTATAGATAAAAATGGGAGTAATAATCCTCAACTGGTCCCCGGATCTCTGAGTCTAAGGCAGGGCTTACTAGTTTGCCTCATCGACGAATCCTCTATCAGACCCCAAGATAAAAGGCGCTAAAATAATTACATATACAGATCAGAATGAATCACCATAGTCAACACAGGTCACAATAGTTCTCAACCTTCTGCCAAACACCTCACCCTCCAAGACAAAGCCTTCTGTCAACCTAACGGACCCTAGAATGGAAAGGCATTTCCTGCTCCGCCTTTCTCGCACCTCCTTCCCCGCCGACGTATTAGCATACGTGGTAATTACGAAGTGAAAGACGCGTCGTTAGGGAAAAAAAACTTTGTTTTTCCACAAAAGCAACTGGATGGCCGATAAGGCCAGCCCCAGAAAGGGAAAGGCAGTAGCGACGGAATGAAAAATCACCCGTCACGCGTGCGAGCGTTAATCGAACAAGGAACGCGTTCAAGGAGAAACGAACCGCGTTAGGTTGACCCTGATCGATATAGTGACCGACACCGATTGCCGGAAGATTAACAAAGGTTCGGTGATATCCACGCGGACAAGGTCGGAGTGGTGACTCTCCCTCTCTCTCTCTCTCCGAGAGCAGGGTATCCTGCGGGTTCTCCTCACCGGCTTCGAAACGGATGGTAGCTGTTCCCGAGTGGGTGGTGTCAACGACCGGGTTGGTAAGCAAGACAGATCGCCACCCCCGAGACAGCACACCGAGGCGAATGCACCACACCCATTACGCGTCTGTGTACGTCACGCTACTTAGGGCCGCGAGGGTGCACTGGAGCAACCCGGTGCGCGGATGGTCGCGGCTAATCCGAAAGAGATCATCCGCGAACACATGGAAAAAAATAGGAAAACATGCACAACCCTCGTCCGTGATCCCAAATCCTCTTTTCAGATCGTTTAGTTGGCCCGTGACCGACAACGTCTCTCCGAGTCGCTCCGTACCAGACCAAGTCGGTACACACCGAAAAAACACCTCCCGATGACAGCCCCAGGGTGGAGCAGTGGAAAAAAAATGTAGAAGATTTGTCACGGGTAACCCTGGGGGCCAGTGTGTCACTGGGTGACGTCGTGTGTACACGTGTGATCGTAAATATCATGGCTGGCGTGGAGTTTACAACGAGGTAAAACGGAGGGCACCAAATCAATTGTCAGTAAAGTGATTTACGGTCGCGGCCGCGTCTATCAATTTGCGAGCGGGAGAGATGCGAGCGAGCGTGGAACGCGCGCGTACATCGGCCTCGCCTCGCGCGAGCTAACAGCCGCCACGACTCCTCGTACATCAACTTCTCGACGTTCAAGAACAAACGACCATTACTTACTCTCTCTCTCTCTCTCTTTCTCTCTCTCTTTCTCTCTCTCTCCCTCTCTCTCTCTCTCCCTCTCTATAGCACTCTTCGTATCTATACCACCTCACGACTTACTGCATTTGATTATCTTTGGATTCGCCCTTCTGCCAGACAGAGAGTAGGGGGGCTGAAGTCACGGCTACTTACCATTAAAACTCCCCCTCGTTGGAACTCGATCGGTGAAACGACCGGTTCGCTAATGAACGGACCGAAAGTCGATTAGCGCGTAATTAGGACATTAGCTGGAAACTTGCGGCATTTAAATACCGTCCCCCGATCTTCCGTGTTCTTCGAACGTTGCCTTCCCGTTTCGTCATCGGCGAGGATCTCGTGTTTCGAGAGAGACAGAGTGGCTCTTGACAAATGAGTCACGGAAACCGGTTGAACGATACAACTCGCGTCAAATCCGTAATTGCGGCTTGGATGTCCCCTTTTTCTCATCTTCCAGCTCTGGTTGGATTCTCAGGGAAGTAGACGAAGACGACTCCCTAACCTCGAACTCGTGTTGTCCTGTCGTCGTGAGTTTCACAACCCTTTGGCTCTCAATGCGTCCAGAGAATTTTTTGCTCCACGCAACGAGCATCGAATTAAGGAAAGCAATTACAGATAATGGTCCCCACAGACCTCCGGAACCTTACGGTGGGGGAAGATATGGGTGTAAGGAGAGGGAAAAGAAAGCGAGGAACCCATCCGCGAGAGATACGAATGTACAGGGTGGTCGTTAAGCGACTGCACGCTTCTCCGTCTCTCCCTCTCCTAGCTCTGTTGCTCGTTCGCTCGTCCTTTTGGACATTAAGCCGTTTCCCGTGCGGTAATTTTCCCTAGGTCATTTTTGCCGCTCTTCTTGCTTCGTCGTTAACTTCACTTAGCTCTGTTTACCCCCCCGTCATTTTTCTTTCTCTCTCCGTTTCGTGAACCCTACTCCTGGTCCTTCTCCGGCTCGTGCTCTCGTCAGACGTCGTCCCGAAACTTTGCTCCGCTCCCTCGGCTTTTTCGCCCGGGGTGTTTTTTTTTTCTCTTTCTTTGCAACGCTTCCCCTTGTCAACCCGTTTTATCGTCGACCTCGCCGAACGCCGCTTTTTCCGCGACGTCGTCGTCGAGTATAATTCGCGTGGCGTCGTTTACCGATCCCCCGACCCTCTGTTCCTACCCACCGAATCGCTCGTGTAGAAGAAAAAAGGCGAGTTGATATTTTTCGCGACATCGATCCACCAGTTTCTCGTATTTGTTTAAAATATTTCCCGAGAGATATAAATGTTCGATAGTTTATCGATGAAATGGTAATTTTCAAAAATTACCAACAACGGTAACATTGTTCCAAAAGTTATAAGCATCGAAGTTCAATACACCTCAGTTCTTTAAAGAAACGATGCAAGTTGGGAGCACCGATCACAAGTGACCGCTGTGGAATACGTCGCGTTGAGTGAGTTGCATACCGTCGTGTCTCTCGCCCTTCTACTCTCCCAGAAATCATTCCCATAGAAAAACACAATCCACAACTACGATACATTCCTCGAAATTCGTTCAAACTCTGACCAGAAAACTAGAAATACTCGATAACACCTTCGGAAACCCCAAACAACGATAACATTGTTTCAAAGTTCGCAATGTAAACGCTTTAACCGTTTCAAACAAGTAGTATACCCCCGTCTATGGTCAGACAAGTAGTATGATCCTCGCCTATGGGCGGATAAGTAGTATTACCCCCGTCTATGGTCAGACAAGTAGTGTGACCTCTGCGCGTGGCCAGACAAGTAGTATTACCCCACCTGTGGCCAGGCACGTAGTATGGTCTCTGTCTACGGTCAGACAAGTAGTATTGCCCCATGTTTGGTGAGACAAGTAGTATTGCCCCGTCTATGGTCAGCCGTGTAGTTTGCGCTGCTATAATGGCTATAACATCGTTAAAAATCATCGCATTTTAATACTCTCGCGCTCGTTTGAAAGACAAATGTCTGCGCTATTCGACAATCTGGCCAATAATTCACTAACTTTTTTTTTAACGGACTGGAACGATTAAAGAAACGTTCGAAGTTCCCTGTGACCTTACGTAAGCATCACGGATGACCGCTACGGAATTCGTCCCGTCGATCGAGTGTGTCGTGCCTCGTTTACCACTCACCCCTCTCTCTCTCTCTCTCCTCCCCTGAATCGCTCGTGTAGAAAAAAAAGTGATCGGCGAGTTGATATTTTCTCGCCACATTGGCACGGACACAACTGACACGCGTTAAACAGATCGCATGGGTATCGTTTGTCGTTCCACCCTCACAGTTCTCCCGTGTCGAGTCGCTCGTGTGAAAAAAGTGATTGGCGCGCGCGAGTTGATATTTTCCGCGACTTCGACGCGCGGACGCACGTGACACGCGCGCGATGTTAAACAAGGGAGTCGCGTGTCGTCGCGGTTAACTGCGAAGCGACGACAGTTCGTTTGCAGGGGGGTTCGCGCGTGCTGGTTCGCGTGTTTACGCGTGTCGTTAGCGCAATCGGGGGTTAGGGGTAGAGGTGGTGGAATCGGGGGCACCGAATGGTCGACGTCAGGGTGTAATTCATCGCGCGCGAACGCCGATACCCAGTTCCTGCCCGTCGCGCTGTACATTACGTCAATTAAAGGCCGATCAAACCAACGCACGTTTCCGTTACACCGAAATGAAACATCGCGGTCATCGATGCTCGCGATTTTATCGCAGGATTCATCTCCCTTCCCCCACACCCTCTCCAGGTTGGATCCCGACGAGCGTTTCGATCCAAGTGACTACCGACGAACGGACAGGTTGGAAACACCAGTAACGACAATAATACGTATTTATTCCCAACGAGATTCGCGACGACGTTGAAAAGAAGAAAAGAAGAATACTAAAACATCGAGAGGAGAAGGAAACGGAAACGAAACGTTAACGAATGGAAGTAAAATTAAGCGTACAAAACGAGAGCTCGAAAACAACGTAACGAGAACATCGTGAAATAATAGAGAAGGCGGGAGGGAGAGGTAAAAAAGTGGAAGGTGCCGAGAATGAGAATAAATATTTAAAACGACAATTCCGTTGATAAGAAAGAGAAATATTACGAAACGAACTAAGCAGCGGGAGTATAAATTTCGGGGAAAATGGCGCTCGGGTATAATGGAAAAGAAAATTATAATAAGAATAATAGTTGTCGTTGGAAACGAGTTTCCAACTATTCGTTCGCCGAGTAGACGGGGAAGGAGGTGGGTTGGGGTATTTATGCACAAGGTGTATTGTAAATAAGGTGTATTGAAAATTCAAGGGTGTACGATTCTTCTACGAATTACGTTATACGGAAAATTGAAACAAGACATTTCCATTCGCTGGGAGACTAATAGTGGAAACGACGAATTGCGTGGACGATTATGACGTGAGTGCAGAGACAACGAAGACGAGAGTAGCGAGCTTCCTCGTCTGGCCCCGATCGCTCGTAATTTCGTCGAACGAAAAACGTCCTAGATTGCAGAGTACCGGCGGATACGTCGGGCACCGAGACAGACGAAGCAACGCGTCCTGATTGGCGAGTACGTGCCCGAACCGCAAATCCAGATTCATCCTCCGTTTCACCAGGTGACCCGCTCCGGTCTTAATACGCCGATCGATCGCCAAACGATCCACACGGATCGTTGTTACACTTACCAGCCGCTCCACGATCGATCCGAACTTCGCAACCCGCATCGAAAGAGTTCTATTTCGCTCAATTGTAATTAAATCTTCGCTCGGGAGGTTCGTTCGTCAATTTTTTCCGAGAGCCACGACAAGAGGTATGTTTCGGTGAAATTGTGACCGACGAGCTGTCTGCATGGGGAGTACATCGTCTTTTCAATTTCAAACATTTGAAATTTCCTTCAATAGTCTTTCTTTAAAATTTGACAATTTTAGAGCGAGTGTTATTAAAGAATTAATATTCTTTGGAGTGACTTTCTTTGGAAACTACCTACCCGATTAACTTAAAATTTCAATTTTATATTTAGAATATTTATTTTCGTATCTAGTAATTTTTCAGGGAACATCAAACACTCTTGGAGCAAAAATTCTGTGCTTTAATGTGCATGTACTGTGTCGTATTTAGATGTTGACCTGCGAAAGGAAAAAACGATCGTGTTGGATCAGACTTGTGAGTAAACCTTCGAAGCAAAACTTTCCAAATATCGACTGTTCTTTCGCCTCAAAAAAATCCCTCCTCGTTCCAACAAAGTTATCAACATTTCCACGATGATCTTATCTACGAGGAAACACGACCTTTAAACCAAGAAGGGCTTCCAATTCCATTAGAGCAACACGGACCCGCGGGCCTGTCGGATGGAAAACGATTATTATCGCCGTACAAGTCACCGTTAAGTCCTTAAGAAATATTCTCCGGTTGGCGCGTAATATATTCCAGGCGGAGTTTATATCAAGCGCGGCCGCGTTATCCGGCAATTCCGGCGGTAACCGTGGAAATTCCTCAAACGGTTTGGCCAGCGCCACCGTCACCGCCGTTCGTTGCGGGTAATGTTGCCGGAAGTATCATAACGACCCATTCTCGAGTTCTAAGCCCGTCTCTAAATACCGTCCCGAATTAAGCGAACGTAGCCACCGCCTTTGAATCGAAATCTTTCCACGATGTCCGTGTAATACCTTTGGTACCATTTTCGTTGACCAGGGGTAATGTTACCACCGACAAAGAGGACTTTTGTTTGAACAACGCCACGGATAGGATGCTTTACGCCCGGACACTTCCGTCCAGACACCGGACAGACCGAATACGGGCTTTCGAGGTGGCAATGAGGTCGGATGAAACTCTCCCTTCCTCCCTTGAAAATTGTCCTTGCTAGAGAAATAGAAATTTTCACGTCTCGGAATTTCGAGGGAGAGACTGCGCAAACGCGAACAAATTTCACAGGAATCCCCGTTCGGGAGAACACGAACGATGAACGACTTCCGGATCAGATTACACCGAGTCGTGAAATTTCTTTGCTACTCGTGCATCGAGTGAGCACACTCCGTTGGGAACAAGTACAACCAGGTCGTGGAAAGTGTTCCGAGTGGTAACCGGAAACGCCCTCGAGCCAAGAGCATCAACAGTTCGACAACGACTCGGACGCGATTCTTTGTCGGGCACTCGTGGCTAACAGAGTGGAGGACTTTTATCGAGGAGTTTGTTTACGGGGGATTTACTAACACTACTGGGACAGAAAATAATTTTTAACGCGTTCTAATAATTGTATAAGTTTACTATTAATTACTGGTGTTTTAATAATAATGTATGGCCTCCGATTTTTTGGAATTTAACTTCTTCCCTCCCTCGTTCCCTTCTCTAGGGTTCCCCTTTAACTGTAACGTAGTTTCCAAAACATTTCACGAATTCAAATCTTCGTAATTTTAGTCGTGTTATCCGCGTGCACGTGAATACAAACCATTGGTTCGTTGTATGTACTGTGCCGTGTTGAGAAGATGACCTGCGAAAGGAACTACGGATCGTATCGGGTCAGACATGTTAGCGGAGCTTCGAGGAAAAATTACTTGTCCGCTTGATCAAGTCTTTCCAACTCCTGGCTACTTTCCGGACAAATTGCGAGTCCTTCTCAGAAAAAAAAATAACAACAAATTCTTTGAGATTAAAGCGATCTTCCCCGCGTACTCGCAAGCATACACACCACGTTTCAAGTACCTATTTCGAGATCGTGCCACGAAACCACTGCCCCCGGATCGGAGACACGATCGGAGTTCAACCTTATCTCGAAAAGGCGTCTCGTCCAGGGGGAGGGGGTAAAATGGTTAAGGTAATTCGATGGATCGTAGAGTCCCGGGAATTAACTCGTGTCGCGTCGTCGGGGACTGAGAAAGCATAATTCGAATATCCGGCGGCAGTGTCGCGAGAGGACGAGCCAACCTGTACGCAAGGTACCCGAACAGTATAGAGGGGGACCAGGTGAGAGGGGTACAGGAATAATTTTCGGGGAAACCGATGGCTCGCGGCTATTCTACTTAAAGAGAAACCGAGAGACGAGAGAGACTCGAAGTCTCCCCTCTCTCGTTGGATACAAAGGGTTCCACGACACCGGTGGCATTCCTAAAGGGTCTAGCGGGAATGATCGAGATTAGGGTACCCCGAGCCGGAAAATGTTTCGAGCCTTCGACGAACGGGCAATTCCCTCGATAAGCGTTTATTATGAACGAGAATCTCAAGATTCCACGTCGCCCTTGGCTCGTTCCCTTTTCTCTGTGCCCCCTTTCGAGGGCACCCTCTCGATTTCCCCTGTAGCAAGATTGTGTCCCCCTTCTGGTAATTGCTCTTCGATTTTACGTACGTACACACGACCTTCCATTGTTGCACGCGAGCGTTCGAGCTCTCCTGTGTACATACCCAAGTGTTAGAAGGGGGAGGGACAGAACCACAGAGAGGGGGAACAGCAATCAGTGACGAACTCTCGAGACTGTTCCGGCTGATTGCAATTAAGAGGACACCAAACCACCATCGACGTCGCTACTTGACCACCCCGTATTAGCATCCGGAGAATCGCGTACCTCGTAAAAGGGATCAACCTTCGAGGTGAAACGCAGACCACTCGAGAATCGACGTTCCAGTAACGGGAGAGGGAGCAGAGGGGAAGATTCGTTACATCGATGCTCGACCACGCGCTTTCAACGAGCACACGAAACACGCGTGATGGGAAAATAGGTACGAAACACGCACGATTTTGGAACAAAGAGATAGAGCTCTAGATAGAGCTTTGACTAGAGCTTTGGATACATCTGTCCTTTATCCAAGGATATCTACACAAAGATACACTGATCTAGAAGAGAATGTAAACGTTCGATTCTTATTTACACGATCTTTTTCTATAAGAATCTACCGTCTGTTTAAAATCCCCTCGTGAAGATGCGCCGAAGAAATTTTCCTCCCATGTCCAATGGTCGACGTCGTTCGTCTTTCGGGGATACTTTTAATATCTTCGCTTCCGAAGGGACGGGTGTAATTTTCAGAACCGACGTCGTCGTCCGCGTCGGCTCCTAATCCGGGCCGAGAGCGATCGGTCACACTGGAGGAAAAGAGAGACCTCTCGCGTGAGCGTTTCATTAATTGAAAACGGCTGCCGTGGAACGTAAGTCGCCTTAGCCTTGGGGACGGACAGTGTAACATCGATTCGGGGTTAGCCTTACGTTCGAATTAATCCCGCCGAGGCCGAAGTTAGATCTGGCTCCGGCTAAGCCGGGCTTTTTGGTGACTTAGTCAACCACGTGACACCGCACCACCGTCTTACTTGCAACCGGATATACCCACCCCCATACGAGGGGCACGCTCCACCGAGAACGACTTCCCCTTTCGCTGCTGGCTCGTTCGTTCTCCCCTCCTTCGAGAAATTCTAACGTTCGTGGACCATGGATCAGGATGGTTCATCGAATAGAAAAAGAAAACAATGTTTTTTCCAAGGACGTAGCAACTGTCGAGGAATGATCGAGGAAGAAATCTTTCGACAAAGTTGCTTTGATGAAGAATCGTAATCGTTATCGTCAGTGCGTTGGAAAAAGAGAAGAAATCTTCAAAGACGTTGGAGTGAAGGAAGACGTCAAGGAAGAAAACTTCCAACGACGTTGCCTCCGCGATGAATAATAATTTTTACTCTCGCGTCGGCGTGTTGGAAGAAAAGAAGAAATCTTCAAGGACGTTGGAGTCAAGGAAGAGATCGAGGAATAAGTCTCTCGATAGCGTCGCTTCGGACGATAATTTTCTTCGTCGCGCTATTCCGGATTAGGTGGTTTATAAAGGGAAAAGAAAACAAAACCGACGAAATCTTCGTCCCAAGGAGGTTAAACTCGTCGAGGAAGAGATCGAGGAAGAAATCTCTCGATAACGCCGCTCCCACGAAAGATTGGAATTTTTATTGTCGCGCCATCTTGGCGGGGACCAAAGAAACGGAACTCGAAGAACGGTTCCGTAGATCTGTGTCTTTCGGGAAGATATTTTTTCTCTCCCCACCCCCACCTCCCTCTCCTTCAGCTCAGTTGGTGGACGAGAAGGTAGAGAGAAGCGGACCGAGGGTCTTCGCGACCTTTCGCGTTAAGACCGATTAGCGATCTAAACTTCGATGAACTCCCGAGTTCGGGAGCCCGCTGGGATACGCGATCTCTACCATCCCCCCATTGGTTGGCTCTCTCTGGGAATCCCGTTAGACCATCCACGAGGATCGACGGTATAAGGACCGGTTTATCTTTAGTGCCCCGCCGCCAGACGTTTTCTTCGCGTGGAACTCGATTAAACTTCCATTGCAACTTTTACGAGACATTGTCGAGGCTTAGGAGAGGGTATACGATCGCGAACCGGTTTTTCCCCCGCGGGTACGATAAAAGGGAACTCGTGATCTGCTAATAACCGACGATTGATTGAAAAATATTCGGGGAAGCCCCGTTGCTTCAAGGAAGAGAAACTATATCCCCGTGATTTAGGTGAATACCGAGATGTCCCGAAACGTGGCGCGCGAAATATATTTCCATCCCCCGCCATTTGTTCCGTGGGGTAGTGGAAGCATCCACGGTGCAACTTTAACGAGAAAGCGTCGGCACTTTCGAAGAATATACGGTTCGAGAACGACGATGAAGCCATCGCGGGCTAAATCGCGGTAATTAATTGGAAAATTATCCTCGCGACCTAACTACCTGCCGCGGACCGGAAAAACCGTTACATCGATAGTGGAGAGGTGTACAGAGGGCTTAGAAAGGTCGATGGAGCGCGCGAGATCGTAATTTTGGGAAAATTGAACGAAATGATGGATTAATATTTTTTCACGCGTGGCGAAACTTTTTCCAGGAATTCTATAATACTCGGTTTGAGTGGAATTGTCCCATGATGATCAGACACTGAACAGCATGGTATAAAGAGTGCTTCTACATAATCGTCACGATCTAAAAGATGGTGAATTGTGAATAATAAAATGGTGTTGTCACCAAGTCGATTGTTGCGAGATTGTATATATTTGTACTCTGTCTAGTGGATGTAAACAATTTAAATATAGTAAAGTCTGTAGAAAGCCGATTGTATCAACGGTAGAGGAAAATTTACAAACATCGATGGTCGAGTAGAACTGCCCCCGTGTTGGTCAGACGCATTAGCCAAGGCTCGGGCGGCCGAACATTCGAACTCGATTATCCGAAAACGAATCACCGTGTCCAAAAATTGAACCTTTTCGATACATTCGGGCACATGGGAACAGCAGCCACGTACCCTTTTCATTAAGATACGTTCGACCCGTCATTTTCACCGGACGTTGCGTAATTCGGATTAACGTTATTACGACTAGCGCTAATGCTATCCTCATTACGATTATTGGTATTATTATTATTATTGCCGATTAATGTCCACCAATTTGGCCCCTTTGCGTGCAATTCGTAAATAAACATGTTACAATAACACCGAGGATAAATTGACATCCGACCTATGGTCGCGAGAAATACTGCAACGACTTTATCACAATCCACAATCCTTTTTGCAAATTTACCGTATCGAGTACAAGATGTTCAAATTGTAACAAACAATCGTTATTATTCTCGAGATCGCTCGAACGGAGTTGACGTTCCTGTCGTTTGTTATTTTTTTTTTCAACGTTGTTATCATTTTACATCCTTCGAGGATATTGTTCCCGGCCAATAAATCCATCTATCCATCTACCCAACTCCGGGACTAAAACCTTCTTGACTCGTTCGCGCAGCTCCGTGTTTTTACGAGAACTTTTACGCCCATCCCGAGGACTTTCCTGTCACTCACGCGCGCGCTCATATATTCCACCGACGCTTCTCGAGACCCTAGGTAGATCCTTCTGTACGATCCGTAGATCCTGCGGCGGCATCTGAGAGCGATAGCACGCGAGACGCCGATAAAACGCAAGAATCTTTCTAACCGTGTCACTGGTAAACGCGAACAATCGCGCTTCCCGCGATTTTTCCATTTTTTCCCCGTCATTGTTGTTCTCAGTACTTCGAGTCGAACCTACGGTGAAGATCGTTCGTTTCGTTCGGGTTCCCGGGCTCGATCTTCCGGGGATTCACCGCCAACGGAATTCCCGGTGCACACGGCGAGGTAAACGTAATAGCACGCGTGGCGTTGAACGTTCCTTAGGTTATGGTCCGTAGCAGAACGGTACGGTACTCAGGGTGGCTGATTAAACCCTGGATTTTATGGGCATTACGCGTCCGGAGCCAAAATACCCGGCCTGTGTAAGTACACGCGCACACTCGTCTGACCGCAATCTATTTACATGCATAAATACACCTGTACTATGCACCACACCTGTACGTGTTGTGTGAGAATGCTGTGAAACGGATATTTTTTATATTGGTTGCAAAAGACGCTTGTATTTACAAGAGGGTGTCTTACACTTACACCTACTTTGTATCCAGTGGCGTAGAAAATATTCGTAATGCAATTTACACGATTTCGAAGAACCTGTGTCTCTCTAGTTCCGTGGTGTTAAAATTCTTGTTCCTTGATTTGTGTTCAAAAATCGCCATTTTGAAACCGTTGTTCTTTCGAACCCAAAGCTGTTGTGGCACCATATGTGCCATGAATTGATCAAGCACCGACTGAACTTTTAACAAACTGACGCATTCGGATTCGTGCATCACGAATGTCACGTGCGCGAGAAAACGCCTAGAAGTTAAGAATTAAACACGTTTCGCCACGGATGTACGCTAACGAGTACGCTCTGTCCTACTTATACTACCGTGCAGTGGAGCACAGCTGGCCAACTCGCACTGGAAGAAAACAGTTTTGTTAATTATCCGACGAAAGCAGCAGGTTCGGTCCCACGCTCGGGCACTATCGACTAAAACGTCACGCGCGAGAATTAACCCGAAAGATTCTTCGTTCTCGTTCTCTTTCGTTGATTGCGACCATCTCCGAATCCTATCCCTGACGAATACTCTTCCTTTTTGATGCCTTCGCTGGAACGAAGGTTCTTCGAACACTGGAAACATGGCAACCGCGTAAACAACGTTACAAAGACGTTCTGACGTTGTATAAGTTGACTTGGAAGATTGTTCGACTGAAAATGAAAGACCATGTACTGTGCTCGACTTGCAAGAAGTCCTACGAAAGGATTATCTACTGTGCGAAGCTTAGAAGTTGACCTGCGTAAGGAATTACGAATCGTATCGGGTCAGACATGATAACAAATATTATTCGACACTGTCCACATTTCCCTTACACATGGTAGTAGATTTCTCTCAATCCAGAAGTCATTTTTCGAGCTCCCAACTATACTTCCTTTGTCACACCCAATATTGTAACCTGTGACTTCTTCGTCAATAATACGTTACGGCTGAAATTGTCAATGGAGGTGGAACTACTGCGACCAATGGAGAGCCGCATTCCTCAGACCGGTCATTTTCCATCTACGAACAGTACATGTGAAGATTCGAATTGAATTTTAAATTCTATTTACTGTATTTACAATACGGAAATCGTGTCCTCGTTATTCTTGGGATTAATACCAAGCAAAATTTCCTGCTGAAATTTTCCTTAATTATCAACGCACGAAGAATTGAACCTCAGTCCATACGGCCACCCAGAAGTCCACGCGCGGCCGGGCTCGCGGAAAAGTTTCCTCCAGCTTCTGTATACGGTTTACCGCGACTCGCTCCGACCGTAAGAGGAAAAAAGCAAAAAAAAAACATGGCGGATGGTAAATAGCCACGGTGGGCTGTAAAGCAGTCGTTGCCTCCGCGGCGTGACACACAGTGTGGTTAATCCTTCGCTCTAATTTGCGTTTCTTCGTACGCGCTGGCTTTCGCGACGGATTCTGGCCGGGTCTGAATATGACAAAATGAAGAAAAAAGTAAAAAGAATTTTAAAAAAAGGAAGCCCGGTCTACGGGGCGTATACAGTGGGTGTTTCCTAACGAAAGAACACTCGACTTGATACCCCGTCACGGAAAATAAACGTACCGTCCAAACTGCCTCCTTGTACAAGCTTGCATAAATTACTCAGAAGTCGACCCAGATCCGGGCATCGCCTCTAATCAAAGTTTTTCAATGGAGTTGCGAGCTTTGGCTGGGGAAAACGAAAGAGAAACGGAAAAATTCTAACGAATGAAAAACTCGGAGGACGGTCGCCAATTATAAAAACTACGACGGTCTCCAGCCTCGAAAAATGTTTCTCGCACATTTTGCGCGTGTCTTTCGTGCTTCGCTTTCACCGAGTTAACCACTCTTTGTGACGTCCGAAAGAACGAGCTTTTTTCACATAACGAAAGATGAAAGTTGAGGTTCACTTTGTCGATTCTAGATACCTTCGAGACCCTAGGACATTCAATGAACAATGTGAACGTGAATCGTGAATTACTAAACGTGTCTGTCTATTTCTCGCTCCTTCTATTTACGTTGCTCTTAGACATTTATCGTAGCGTTACATTTATCGTAGACATTTACCACTATTATCTATTGTTCAAAGACTCCTCATTCAACTACACAGAACCAGTTGAAGCCAATAATGCTTCCAAGTACTAATGCAAGTAGAAGTATCCATCAATGACCAGACACGTTAGACGAGTCAATCGAGCGCGTACCTGTTGAATCTTGAGCGTCATTTCTCTCGTAAACCAGAACTCGAAAGAAACAATATTATTATATATTTTTTATTCATTTCTTAGCCATTTTATCACCTGTAGCACCAAATACTCAACCTTCTATGAACAAAAATGAACTGTTTAATGGAAAATACTTGACAGTCTCACTTACATAAGATTTTGTAAGGAAACTGTTGAGTGCAAAGTTGCATCGTGTGGAAGCTCACATCGTACACATAATAATACACAGTAACGGTATACGATTCTATTCCCATTTTTCCATGATATTCGTGTACAGTACAAAAGAAAAACAAATTCAACTTACAAACCATTCTCATCTTTCTATCTGGAGTACACGTGAGATCTTCCAAGTGCAAAGTGCATTTTGCAACAAAGTTACTCACAGCGAGAAGGTTAAGGGAAGCTTCTACGAGCCTCGACAGCTTCCATCTGCCGTTGGGCGTCACGCGCGCCCAAAAGACCGGAAACAAGAACCCGCGACAAGAAAATCTGTCGGTGGTAATCGCGCCGCCGGGAATTATGCACGCGCCGGTGGTATCGCCGCGATACTAAAACGGTCTCTCGAAAAGCTTGTCCGAGCGGGGGTTCATAATGATTATTATCGCGCCATTCGGAACGTCCCGCGGTTACCTGTTTATTAATGCACGGATATATTACGATTTATTCGCTCGGCGAGGCAACGATCGCGCGATTATTACAAGCCCCGTGCATCGTTTAATTACGGTCGTGATAATATTAAATAAATTACCATTGTTCATTTGTCAATCCCCAGTTCCTCGTAAATTTCATCGGGCCCTGACTGAAACTACGCGAGCGCGCGGAATTTGTTAATTACGCCGGTCGTTTAAGCGCCGCGCACCGCATAGACCGCCATTGCTTAGCATTCTACGGCCACTGGCCGAGCCTAAAGGGGAAATTATGTTTCATGGATTTCAAGGACAAGACGTGGGGATCGTGCTGTCGCCGCTGATCGGCGTAGTTGTAGGCGCCTTGGTCACCCTGGTGCTGATCATCCTGGTAGTGGTGGTGCGCGTCAGACGCGAGCGAGTATCGAAGCCGCGACACGAGAAACCGGCAGAGCTCAGCGAACTACCGGCGCAACAGTATCCGTTGCAGAACCCTCAACAGACCGTGGAAACCGACCCTGACGTTATCCCGAATAAATTCGGTAAGTGCTCCCGGAGACTCAGCAAAACTCGTCTCGTTATTGATCGACCGAAGCGGAACGAGCCACCATCTTTTTTTTTTTTTACTGGGGTAATCCCGCGTTGAAAGCAACGGGGAGAAAATTTACGAAGTATTCTCTCGATTGGAGCTGTATCCGACCTATTCGATATGAGCACTTTTCTGTAATCTTTGTTTCACTTTTGTTTCGCGAAGGCCAGGGCTAAAGGGAATGGGAAGTAGACGCATAAATGTCTCGTTTAACCTTTGGATGTTTGCTTTATCGTTTTGCACCTCGCTGTGGGTAAGGAAAAACGAGAAACTGAGTAATAGTGTCTCCTCTACGTTAAGCAGCTCGCGCCGGTCCCGAACTGCCTGCTGTCATCGAGAAGGTAGCGTGCGCTTAAATTAACGCATTCTTCAGTCCTGGATCGCTATGTGCAATCTTTCGGAATCTTGAAATCACAGAATCCGATGATAGTCGGCAAGTTAGAGTACCGTGAAATATATTCGGGAAGAAACCTCTACTCGTTAAGAGGCAATTCTAATTTTTTCCTTCAAGGGATAATCCTATCTAACTTTTGTCTACCTATTCGTATCGATTAAAATACCGTGAAAAATATTGGGGACTTTGAAAACCAGTACTTCGTTAAAAGTCAATTCTATCTAATTTTCTTCTTCTTCGAGATATTTCTATTCAACTTTTTTTCATCTATCCGTCGCGTTCTTGGTTCCACTATTGCTCGTTAAATAATTACTTTTCCCCGTGTGCAAGGGTACGGAAAAGAAATTTATTCCACACCCTTCGCCGATTTTCTCGCGTCGATTATACCCGACGATTTACTAGAGACTGTCCCGCGGTGTAAATAACCGATCGGCGAGTCTGGATTTTCAAATAATGGACAGGAAACGTTTTCGCAACGCGCAGTTAATCTAATTGCCCGGGCACGATTTGTAGTAGCGGGGTGTATAGATTTTATTCAATTACCGCGGCTTACACGGCTGCAACGACGCAGCAACAACGATATTTCATCGGAACAAAAGAGATCGCGACCGATGCCCGAGACACGTCGTGTAAAAACATTTTCGCCGCTCCCCGAATCACGTACACGCTTCGTCGAAGCGAGAGCGGGCTCCGATCCTACGCGCGCGAACAAAACGTTGAATCGATAGCCCTTGCGCGTCTTCCTGGAATATTCGTGACGATCTCCTTCGCCGCCACCCCCCTACCTTGCCGCCGTCTCCATTTTCACAGTCGATTCCATTGTGCGTTTCTATCGACTGGGAGGTGCACTGGGGTAAAAAAAACGCGATCGATTAGGGAGAGCGAATGAAAAAGTTCCGATAAAGGAACACCGGAGAGTACTCGCTGGGGAACGTTGTTGCTGACAAACTCGAGCCTCGTGAGTTTAAGAAGTCGTTTCGTGCAGATAGCTTCTTTCAAATGTGTTTACGCGAACGCTGAAAACATTCCCTAACATACTATCCGCGCAATTAAGAGGGAGCACCTTTTCAAGAGAGTTTACTTTGTTTTTTAAATTTCTATCGGTAACGATAACAACATTCGTCCTTTTTTTAACCGATCAAATTTTATTCGATTCGGACTAGCGAAATTGAAAAAATCTATTTCGCAACATGACGAGAACATATGGGTAGGGTTACAAGAACGTTTGTATCTTCTATACGGGTTATTATTCTTTTATGAAAATTGGCGCAAATATTGTTCAATATATGTACTTTTAACACACCTACGAGACATTTGTATCAAACGTTCCAGATCGTTGCAAAAAATTCCCAAATGTTAGCTGTCTTTCTCTGAAGATGTTTCTCCGGTGAATTCTCTACTTTTGTTTTATAATATTTAAACCGTCGTCGTTCCACGATAAAAATTTTCCATCATGTATCGAGCTATCGTTCACTCCTTTGGAAGTATTCTGTACGATCCTGTCGTACAACGTCGATGGAAAAATGCGATATTCCGATGACGCAATATCGGGAGAATACGCGGAATACGATAAAGCTCGTCAAGCCGATTCGCGTAACTTTCTCCGTGCTTCCTTCGCGACATCTGATTGCACTAAAAGATATTTCCATCCGCCTACAGAACATTTCACGTGATATGCCGGGTACCTATAGAAATAATTCCCCGTAGAAAAAGTAAATCGAATAACGAGAGAGCAAACAAAATATCGCATCCTCGTAATCGACGAACAAAGAACTTCCTGCGACGTAGCATCTGTATGCATCCATTCTATCGCAATGCAGTTTGGTTATAAAAAATACATCTAGACGTTGAAAATCGGGCTGATACTTTTCACATGTTCATTTTCACACGGGGTATATTTTTTCGAGGGATTCACCCTAATGGAGTTCACGGAGTTCGGAAAGAGCGCACGAGGAATGAGGTTAGGGGCGATGGGAAGGGGTGGTGATGGGGAGGGGGGAGGGGTTAAAAAAGCGAGGAAAAAACCGCGTTAGGTAATTGTCACAGGGGTGTGAGAGTGACAGTGGCCGTTTCGCTTCATAACGTTCCCAACGAATCCCCAAAAGAATCGTCCTACCGTTGGCTGTTGCAGAGGGTAGTCTGGTGGAAGTGAGCCCGCCGAGTTATCCGGGTGGATATCCCCCGGGACACTGGGTCACGCCCGGACCTACGCCAAGCATAGACGAGCTCTGCCACAAATTCACGGGAAGACCGACGGAGCTGAGGTTACCATCGAGGAGCACGATACCGAGTTTGCAGAGCATGCCCGTGACGGGAGGGATGACAAGTGCCAGCCAGGGTGGCGTGGTCCTTGGCGGGCAGGGTGTCATCGTCGGCGGAGGCCAGGGGGTCGTCGTCGCCGGGGAGTGCTTGGACGGGGAGGCGATCAAGCGACGACTCATGGCGAACAGACTTCCGGAGAGCTGCGTCTAGACCACGGGTGACCTGGAGGGTTCATCGCGAGGAGGAGCTAGCATGCTGGTAACTTCAACGAGCTGGGGCTCCTAGCGAGCTGGTACCTTTGACGAGCTGGTATCTTTGGCGAGCTGTTACCTTTGGCAAGATGGTACCCCTGGTGACCTGGTACCCCTAGCGAATCGATATCCCTAGCGAGCTGATACTCCTCGCAAGCTGGTACTCCTAACGAACTGGTACCCCTAGCAAATTGATATCCTTGCGAGCTGGTACTTCTGGCGAACTGGTACCCCTGGCGAGCTAGGTGATCCCTAGCGACCTGGTGCCTCTGAGGAGCTAGTACCTTTGGCGAACCGGTACCCCTAGCAAGCTGGTACCCCCAACGAGACGGTACCCCTTTGAAACAGTCAATAGCGGGACGAACGATGAGAGTCATTTGCGGCGAGTCGACGCTTCCACGACGACGCGGAAGCACCGTCGCGTGAAACGACTCGCAGACAATCCACTGTGCGTTATCGTTGCGAATCAACGCGGGGTGTCGTTACGCGAAACGGGCGTCCTCGATTCCATCGAGGCGAGTTACTCCCGCGCGTTTCAGATTCGTTGCGGAAAAGTTTCCGCACTCGAGGAACCCCCCAGCGTCCGCCGAAATTGTTTTGGAAACGTTTTCTCGACGTTCGGATGGGGGTAGGGTGTAGAGGGGGGCCGGAGTTCTTTTTCTCCGAGCCAAACGCGAGGAAAGGGGGCAGCAGGAAGGGGGAAGAAGAATCGACTGGAAAAGAGTTAGATGGAAAGTTGTTCGGGCTCTCGAGTTTCTCCAACTGGACAGGAAAGCGCTCCGAAAGTTGTGTTCTTCTTCTGTCTTCGGTGTAACTTTCGCCCCGCCCTCCTACTCCCCTCCTCTTTCCCGAGCGACTCGAAGTCCAATGATCTTCGACAATGTCTACTCGCATATTTCTTTCGCGCGGTACGTGATTCACGTCACCCCGGGAACGTCCGCGAAAATTTCCCCTAGAACGAACGACGAACGAATTGGCCTCGCCAGTCTCGAAAGATATACTACACAGATCTGAGAAGTTGACCTCTGAATGAAATTATGACCTCTGAGCAGAAATTACTCGACGCTCTTCACATTCCACTTAAACACTACTGTCCGCGTGCTAGAGGACGACTGACGAGTATCTACGTTCCCACTCCAGTCCACGATCTACTAGCTCCGCCTCTACCATCGCGCGCATTGTCGCTACTGGCCGCCATCGACCTTCGTCACCACCTTCGCGCGGTGGTGGAGGAACTAGTGGGCTGTACGCTGGAGTGGAGATGGAAACGCCCATCAGCCTTCTTCTCGAGGACGGACAGTACATTCTACTCGATACATTCGTGTTTGAAAGATTTCGTAATGCGATAGCGACACGGCAGAATTGTCCAATACTTAAACGAAGTATTTAAGAAACTCTTTTGTTACGTTTGTACGATAGGTTTAGAAACTATCACCGTGTACATATCGATGCTAGGATTTTTAACGATGACTTCGAGATAATTTCCTCGCGCATTGTAAGTACCGCAAGATTCTTCGCTCGAACAGTTCCTTCGTTCGAAAATTCTTACCTTTTGTATCTTGTTACGCGCACAATTCTTATTATTTTTATTATAAACATTTCCATATCGAAGGGAACCATTGGCTTCGAATCGATCGAATACACGTTTTGAACGTCATTGTGGTCGAATTCTGTCGCCGTTTCACGATAAATCGACTTGTCCGATGTTCTTCGAATCTTCCACGAATCTTTCTCGAGACAAATTTTCGAAACGCCAGGACAGTTTCGAAGAAACAATTGGACTTCGAGCGAGGTCTCACGGTGTGTTCCGGACGCCTAGGAGGGCGCTCTTTCGTCGATTCGACGATCGGCGAATTGGAACGGACGTAAATAAAACCCGCGTCTGAGCCTACCAATCGAATCCTCTCAGACGTCGAAGGCATTAGGCCGAGAAACGCGAGAAAAGATAAAAGGTTCCCGAACGACCCCTCTTCCGATTGCCGGAATGAAGATGGATGGAGGAACACCCCTGGAACGTGCACGATGGAAGCCGATGATGGTGGTGGTGAGGGAAAGACAGAATATTGGCAATGGTAGCGATGGCGGAGAAAATGAAAGAAGAGGGGAGAATGAAAAGATAACGCGCGTGCAACTTTACCGTGTTGCTCGAGGGCGCGTGAAACGCGGTTTCGGGGGCTGTCAATCAGCCTCGACAACCAACAAAATATACGCGGGGTCGGACACGAATTTCTGTGGCTTGTTGTGTTATCGATCCCTTCTTCTCGTTCGTCCCTCCCCCCCTCGTTTCGTCGACGATTTCGACGATTTTCGAAACGCAAAACGAAGAACGACGAAAACGATGACACGACGACGAAGAATCGACGATAAACGATGCACGCGATCGCTGCGGGATGGAAATTCGAGTCAGAATTCGCACCCCCGTTTTCGCGCGTGCACGTTGCGTCGTTTACATCGCCGGGAATCGAATGAAATTTCAGGAGAACGGTCGACGAAGCAAACTCGAATATCCGTGTAAACAAATACAGGGTGTCCGGTGAATCGGTGGAGATTCCTTGTGGAAATAATAATAAAAAAAAAAAAGGACAAAATATGGAATCAATTTTTTTTTCTCTTTTTTTTCGCGTTGGTTCAGGGTAGGTTTTCGTCGGGAAAAAAAATTTCAATTCCGGAATCGCGTTAGAATTTTATATCGTGCCGAACAAGGGCGCGCAGAAATCCCCGCGATGACGATCGAATTTGCGCGATTAAATCGCTACGTTCGAATTAATTTCCAAAATTGTGTTTTCCACGTACGAATTAATTCGGAAAATCGTATTCTCTGTAAAGTGATTTCCAAGAGTGTATTCCACGTGCGAATTGATTGTCGGTGATACCGTTCGCGTGCGAATTAATTTTCAAAAATGTGCACTCCGCGCTCGGATTAATTTCCAAAAAAACGTCGCTGCTCCGCGTTGTGATTACTTTTCGTAAGTATGTGTATATATATATACATTCCACGTTTGATACGATTTTTGAAAATTTATACAACGTTCAGACGCCCGAGAAATCGTTTCCTCGTGTTTTTTATCATCAAATGAGAAACTCACCCCGGATACATGTCCACGGATGCAACAATCGAAGCCGGTTTCGCGCGATGGAACGAAGCAACCTCTCCTTGTAATTTCGTTCGGATTCGCGGGACGAACGTTAAGGAAAATAAAAGGAAGCCAGGAGAAGAGAGAGGATGCTTTATACCGGGGAGGGGGGGAGGGGTGAAAAATTCAATTTATAAGGTCAGAAAAACCGGGCTTCCACGCGACACTTCGCGACGAAGTCACGAAGCTTGACGGGGCGAGGCTGAGTGTAAAAAGTGACAAAGTATATTCCTGAGAGAATGAAGCGACACGAACTTCGTCCAAGACTTGGGATGGGGGTTGGGGGAGGGATGATAACCTCGAACGCGTTAACAGACGAGAGAGAGAAGAACGAGAACGGTGGAGGAAGAATGTAGAGAAAATGGGAAGCGAATAGAGCGTGTTAAATTGTCGTACGCGCGACCGTATTTAACGTCGCGACCGAGTGTCGAGTGTTTCTTTCGGTGTATTAAAAGAAAATGAAAAAAAAGAATAACGAAAAAAATGGTAACTAAAAAATCAAGTCGTTGCTCGTTAGTCAATGTCGTATCGTTGTACATAAGTATGTATCGTCGAAGAAGTCTCATCGCGCGTGCGTCGAGGTAGATCGAGGAACGATCGAGATCGAAGAACCGACTTGACGTGAGCGCGCATGCGCCCACGCCCGCCAATGAGGATCAAGGCTCATCGATTTCTCTCGTTCGAGCGACGATGTTTTTTCACGTGGATCGTTCGTTTTCGCGAGAACCAACGATCCGCGTTGATTCGGGGTCGATTCTCGCCCGTAACGCGATTGTCGGGTTTTTTGTATTAATTTTTTTTTTTTATTTTTTTTTTTTTCTACGTGTCCTTCGAAACAACCTTTTTCTATCGAGAATATCACGACCAATCGTCGCGAGCGACAATCGCCGGACGCTCCGCGATGGAAAGAAACGAACGCGATCGCGCCTTTTTTTCACGTCCATGGAGAAAATTAGCCTAATTGTACGTTCGAGCGTCGATCCGGCGAGAGTACGTTCACTCGATGTGTATGTACACCTTCAAGACTAATTTTTGCGCGTGTGAACAAAAATTAAAAAAAAAGACGCTCAACGTATATAGTTTCTCGTCGAGAGAGAAAGAGAGAGAGAGAGAGAGAAAACGTTTAAAAGTGTCTCTCCATTTTTTTGAGAGGAGGGGAGACGTTCAACGCCGAGATTTACATTGTGTTTTTAATGTTTATTTATTTTTAGTTCTAGTTTCATCGAACGAATCTCCGATAGCAAGTTTTCTCGACGAGCCGAGCGAATGGTTTGCCGGTGACGAGCGCGAATTTTTGAACGTAAGCGCGCGAATTTTCGAACGTAAGCGCGCAAATTTTCGAACGTAAGCGCGCGAATTTTCGAACATAACCGCGCGAAACGAACTTAGTGAAACAAAAACGAATGTACATAATCAGCATGATGCGAAGTCCGTGTAAATCGACGACTATATTTTAAGTTCACTGTATAGGTGATTTCATATCAGAACTCCATATCGTCTACTAACTCGTATGTATATACTACGTAAAGTTTCGATCTGAATAAACTGTTTAACTGTCCGAAACCGATCTCTGCTTTGTATCACCTTTCCTGAAGAGCGTCCCTTCTATCTTTTTTGCAGATAACAGAAGTATAAAATTATATACCGAGTGTCTATTTTCATCTCGACACAATGGAATACTTCACGAGGAACCGAAGGTAGGAGAAATGTATTCTAAAAGAAATTGTTTTATATCGAAAGAGACATATAGTGTAAATAATATTTCTACCCTTTGCCATGACCGATGCTCAAGTATAAAAATATATACAAGATGTCTACTTTCATCTCCGTACAGTGGAATATTTCACGAGAAACCAAAAGTACAAAAAATACGTTTTTAAAAAAATTGTTCGATTCAGAAAGAGACACATGGTGTAAATAATTTTTCCACCCCCTCCATGGTCAATGTTCTCGCGTAGAAGTATGTACCAGGTGTCTATTTTATCTCCATAGAGTGGAATATTTTACAAAGGTATCAAAAATATGTTAGAAAAATTGTTCGATAATTTTTCCACCCCCTTGAAATGAAAGATTCCTAAGAACATTTTTTCGATACCACCGGTGGCTCGTGAAATATTCCACCGTGTCGAGATAAAACAGACGCTCTGTCGATCGATTCTTATACCTCGTATAAGCTGGTAAAGTAGCAAAGAAAGGAACATTCTCTTTCTCGTTTGAAATTCCAGAGATTACGAATCGACCGACTACGAGGTGATTTTCGACACATTCGAGCCCCCATTGCCGCTACCAACGACAACGATATTCGGTCGAATGGAAAGTCTCGTGTAATCCTCGCTAGGTCGAGAAAGGATTGCAAAGTTTATTCCGACTGAACAAGGAAAAAGGCGCGAAACTACATATTTTTACGACTCGCGTCCCGATAAACCTAAAATCTTGAGGTTTCATAAAACGCGGAAGAAAAATTACAGCTCTTAAAAACTAACCATTGTGTTCAACGTAGATAAAAATATACTACGTACTGAATTAAAACTACTATATATATGTGTATATAATTTGTCTCATAATTGATTAATTGTTAACAATTCCCTGCAGTGGAGAAACTGAGTAATATTCTACGAAAAAAAATTGAATCTATTAAATTCGATATATGTAAAGATATACTACATATTAAAATCAAAAAATCTGTACGAGTTACAATATGCATAATTTGTTTCATAATTTACCAATTGTCGATATTAAGAGTTGCTGATTCTCCAGGGTTAAAAGGACCCCAGTTGCAAAGGGTTATTGCTCCGAAAAAAGAATGAACAGAATCGTGGAATACGAATCGTCCATTGGCGGCGGATCGATAACGAGCGGAAAGTGTACAGCAAAAATTCATCATCGGGCCTTGATTAATGGACATTAATCGACTCTAAATACCGAAGCCGGAAACTACGGTGGTCGTTAAAGACCGAAAACTACCGGTCTTGATAACGACTGGACGATCGTAGTGCGCGTATAGCTCAACGTACGGTAATAAAACTAAGATTAACTCGTACGATAAATTCGCTAAAGAGTTTTCGAAGAAATCGAATCTTTCGTCTACGGTGTACGCCTTCGAGTGAACCGCGCGAGCCATTGTAACGAGTCCACCATCACCCAACCTTATTCTATGGTTCGTCCATGGTAGAAAAAGGGGAGAATGTGAATCGCTACAGCGGGGGAAAATTCAGTCGATATCGAACGATCTTTGGAGACCGTTAAGGTATCGTTTAGCATAATCCAAAATTTATAAAAAGCTTACAGAAAGGGATATTTCGCTTAGTAATCGAAGGAAAGAATTCGACGTCAAAAATTGAGGGCTTGCTCCAGAGGGGTTGGTTAGATCCGATAGTCTCATTTTCCAGATCCTTTGATTAGGGTAGTCGACCTGAGATTCTTTACAATAACACTTGTGAATAAATTTCTGAATATTTACTTGCATCGTTTGGAAACACATTTCGGGTACCTGCGGGGTAGAGAAACGATCGAGGGAGGATAATATCATCTACGATAAGGGCGAATGATTATTTCCTGACAATTTTGATCATTTTTTAAAATAATCTACAAGGTATCCCCTATCGAAGAAAAAAATTCCTGACCATTTTGATCATTTTTTAGAATAATATACAAGGTATTCTCTTTCGAAGAAAAAAATCTCTGGCGACTTTGATAAATTTTTTAAATTATATGAAAGGGATTCCCTTTCGAAGAAAAAAATTTCTGGCGACTTTGATAATTTTTTAAAAATAATCTACAATATATCCCTTTTCGAAAGAAAAAAGAATCGAACCGATCCATGGAGTGGTTCGTCTAGAATAAATTCTCGAAGAAAGTTCTACTTTCCACAATGACAAAGGTTATGCACCTCCTTGAATCAAAGGAGCGCGAAGATCCTTCTCGACTCTGATCGGCTAATTGGGATATCATCCTTTTCACGACGGTACGACAACTTATAATTAACCTAATTCCGTTTCGCTATAATTCATCGAAATTTCTCGTTACTGGAATAATCGTCCACACCCGAAAACGGATTCACTGGCAAACAAGTATGTTACCAAACCTATTCAATATTCCAGGCATTGCACCTGCTGCAATGAAATATCAAGAGCCTATTCCAAATTCAAATTGTTTGCACGAAACAAAATTCTCAATTCTACAATACCGTTGCAAAAAATTACCAGTAATCCCCTCTGGTACCACTTGATAATTAACAAACGAACTCCAAGAGTTTTCACGAATTTTGCAAAAAAATTCTCTGCAATTGTACAATATCGTTGCAAAAAACTCGGATACCTCTTAATAATTAACCTACTCCGAATTATTGTCACACTTTTTTACAAAAAGATGCAAAGATATCCAAATACTGCATAAGTATGAGTATTCTGAGTGTTCTGACACCCTTGCGCGTATAGCAAGTGAGCACAGGAACACTGTTCCGTGTCGATTCTCGGGTTGCTGCGATAAAAATTAATGCGCGACGTGGTGGAAAAAATCGTGGGCGTTTAAGAAAGAGGGGAGGGGGGTGTAGACTCGGTGGTCGGGTGTGCATAAACACGAAGGATGTACGAGCGTGTCGGATGGAAATTTCACGAGTTTTTCCAGTGGCGTTGATGAATAAGGAATCGAGAGGAAGCCTCGTGGCAACACGTAGCAGTGGAAAAGTGGCGCTCGGAACTCTCGTTGGAAAACTCAGTTTCATCGAGTAACCAACCACCAACACCCCCCTCCACCTACCCTCTCGAAGACTGCTGCTTCCCTTCCACGCTCGTCGTTGTAATCTCGCCTCCTTTATATCTTTCTTCTTATCAGTGGCCCGCGAAACGAGGAGGAACCGAACAAGGATTTCGCGAACGAAACTTGACTAAACGCTCGCCATACGTAACTCAGGCAAGCCTCTTCGTACACGTCCCGGCGTATCTGCGACGCCTCCTCATGGCATCCTTCTTCTTCCACCTATCCTAACCTCACCGTCGATTGAAGTCTGTTCGCCGTACGACCAGATACGTGTCTTTGCGAATCTTTTTTATTATTCTTCTTGATTTCGATGCGCGATAAACACGAACGACACAATAGTGACAACAAGAACATCTTTGAAATTATTTCGAACCCTGAGAGAGCCACCTGTCACGAGGACAACTCACGTCGAGTTTTCGATATTAAAGTAAACGTGTTTTTATGTGTTCCACAGATTGCTTACCTCTTCCTATATCCGGTGTTATCAACTTGTTGAGTTCCTTTTTCCGGAACTTGAGTTCTATGTTCGGTGATTGCGAATAATACGAATTTTATTGCACACTTTTGTTGATTTTTACATTCCTCTTTCGAAATATTCTTGTGGTGGATTCTGTAAAAGGATGTTGTAGAGTGAATGAATATAGGAAAAGGAAGGAAGAGAGAGTTTCGATCCCAGGTCTACTGGTAGAGTAAGTAAGACTACTTTATACGCCGAGATATTGGGAGATCGGGAAGGATCGTATATATACCGATCGGAGCCGATACGAGGACTTGCGAGAAACAGTCAGCGCGCTGTTCTCTAGCGGCGAGTATGTAAGGTACCACTGCATTCTTCGTCTACGTATTATTCCCTTTTAAAATGTATGTTACGCACGAGTGTGATTGGGAAAGA
Source organism: Ptiloglossa arizonensis (assembly GCF_051014685.1). Classification (NCBI taxonomy): domain Eukaryota; kingdom Metazoa; phylum Arthropoda; class Insecta; order Hymenoptera; family Colletidae; genus Ptiloglossa; species Ptiloglossa arizonensis. The sequence goes on from NC_135051.1 coordinate 25,604,385, forward strand.
TCATACTTTTCAAAAGTGGATTTTTACTAGTAACAATTCGAGAAACCTTTTTTCAAACCGTAGTAAATTTTATCTTCGATATTGAAATAAACGTTTGTGTTTCCATGGATTGTTTTTTTTCACCCCTATAACCTATAACTATCAACTTGTTGAGTTCATTTTTCCGGAACTCGAGTTCTATCGTTTGATGGTTACGAATAATATCAATTTTATCGAACATTGATTTTTATTCCTCTTCCAAATATTCTCTACGTATTGTTTCCGTTCAAAATGTACGTTTGTGTGTAACGTACTAACGTATTTTAAATACACACGAGTATAATTGGGAAAGATTATACTTTTCGAAAGTGGGTCCTGGTAACAATTTGAGATATTCTTTTCCGAGACGTATTATTTTTTGCTAAGCACCTCTGTCATTTTGTAAATAGTTCAGTGACAAAATGGAGCTAGTTATTAAAATTTTAAAAATTTCTTTTTTCAATTCTTCCAATTTTATCGGAAGTTCTTCGACCTGAAGTTGTCACAGAGATCGAATCGTCTCGAACAAAGAAGAACAGTTTCCGCTCGTATCGGTCAAAATTCGACACGTGGTAACAGGAGAATGATCCAAATTTAATAGCGCCCGATATCGATTGAGTTTTCACCGAAATAATCCTTCGATGGTGAACGAACCACCAAGCTCGTCGCTCGTACATCCCTCCCTCCAGTCACGAGAAATTATTGTTTCGAGGTTATACGATGCAAAGTGAACACACATAATCTGACGTTTCTGGAGAATCGCTCTTCGCTCGAAGCGACGACCGTTTCTTTCGTAAGAATTCAAACCCTGAAACCTGGAAAATTTCCGACGTTTAATTTTCCAGACGGACTTGTTGAATATCATTTTAACGTTCAACCTCTTATCTCGTCGGATAATTTCCCGTCTCGAGACACAGAGAACTCGCGAGGTTTCGCAAGAAAAATGAAGAGAGGGACCAAGTGTATCGCGCAGACCATAAATCTGTCCAATCCCGAGTCGTGCATAAGGCCGAAGAAAATCCAGAAACTGGTAGGCATGGATGCGATGCAACCCTGCCCTAGAACTACCGCAGACACTGGATCTTATTGGACCTCTAGACCAGTGACTGTCAAAATATGTTCGCGAAGGGACGTGCAAAGAACCTGTCAACCAAAGGTGAGGAGCCCAGTGAAGAAACAATCTAAAGTATCATCGCTGCAAAGTTCCTTGACAACAATCGTTACTACTGATTATAAATTAATTTTGCAAGGTCTACCTTACTAGAAACTATATTTCGTTTCCAAAATTTCAAGAAGAAAATCTCACCAACGCGCTTGAATTAAAATAATCCTCCCTCCTCGGTAAAAGTATCAGGGCCCATTAAAAAAAACAAAGTAAATCGTCTGTAACTTCGAAACCACCGAGTATCTACACCTAATATTTTGCACACACCGTCGTTAACCCGTACTCTGTCACCCTGTGAAAGCGCGTTTCGATCGGAGTGGTACGCTCGGTGCGCCCTCCCTCGTTAAAGCGTCACCGTGCACGCTTTTCGCGCGAACGTCGTTTTCCAGTTCGCGCGACGGTTACCAGGAGATTCCTCGACCGTGGCCGGGGGTATTTATTGTTAATGAGATTCTGTTGGCGGGATTACGTTGTACTCGTTAACAAGGGACGTTTGGCGTCGATCCGGGTCGTGGTGTTGCGGCATCCGGAGCTGTCTTTGCCGTGATATTGACGTGCCGCGCCGTGGGGGAACGATGGCGGGTCCAGCACCTGTACGGAATTGGTTAGTCGATAACGTAGTTGCGTTTACCTGAAATTAGCCCGACAGTCCGGTGTACACAGGTACAGCGTCGCGACGCCGATGGATCTCTAATGGAGGAGGACAGTTTGGAGTTCCCGTACTTGTTAGGGACACGTACGTACGTGCATACGTGACCCCACCCGAGTCGAGGACGTCGTCGTCGCGTTTAGCGAGTTCCAGAGTCTACTCCTTGAACAGAGAGCCGGATACTCTCGAGGGCTTCGTAAACGCGACGAATCTCGTCCCTTTGCCACTCGTTCGCGGATCTCGTTACCCCCTCATAGAACCCTACCAGGTTCAGTATTGTCTTTTAACGTTCCATGGATTCTCGAACCCTTTGCCACATTTTTTCCCCTTTCGATATCAACCGAGATGTAACTTCGATATCTACCATCTTCAGTATCGCGCAAACTTTGCGCAGTTTACCTTGCACGTTCTCCGTATCTCGAGTGTTTTGCAAATGAGGCCCATGGTGTATCTTGGTAGCCGGTGATCCAATTGAGAACGCTGATTAGCCGGGTATGACAGTTCGAAATTCGAAGCAACGAAACGTCGTCCTGTAAATTTCAAATGAAATTTGCAATTTCGTAAATTGGCCCCCACTCCCCCACCAGGTGCAAGGGATGGAGAGGGGGTTGGCTGAATCCGCAAATATATACCCCATGTTAAATATAGGATTCTGTGGGATACCGCGTTTCCCTCGTTGAATATTCCCAAATGTTGATACTAGCCGTCTCGAGTCACGGAATATAGCGCAATTTCTGGGTATCGCGTATGCAAACGTACCTACCACCCCGTTGGGCAAACGATACTTACCCCCTCTCAGACGATGGTAACCTTCGTGCATGTTTTCATCAGTTATGCGACTGTCCATCGAAGACACCTCCGACAACTGGCAGGCAGAAACTCTGCTGGATTCTGTTGTTCTTATTGAAGAGCGGAATCGCGGCCGGCCTCGTTTATTGGACGCATTCGGAGGGTCTGTGGGGATCCAGTGCCGACGTAGAGGATCTCTATTACAGGATACTGTCGGCGATCGCACCGGTTCTGCCCAACGGCTACGACGATGGCGATGTAATTACATGAAAGAGAAAAATACGTATTATTCAGAGTGTTCCAGGAGGAAATCAGAACGATTGTCTCTACCGGTATGTTTGGTAGGTTGTTTTGGAGCAAAAATATCAGGTACACTATAGGTTTCGATCCACTTGTTTTGGATTTATACCGAAAAATAAAACCATATGTAGTGTCCGCGAAAAGAAGGTTGACGAGTGTTTGTATCCCACTCTAGTTTGCATTCCCACTCTAGTTTGCGGTCCACTAGCTCCCCCACCATCGCGCGAGGGCGGTGACGAAGATCGACAGCGACCAATAACGACAATGCGTGCGATAGTGGTGTGGGCTAATGGACTATGACCTAGAGTGGAGATGTAGACATTCGTCAGCCGTCTTCTTGTGTCCGGACGCTACATAATTGGAACAGAGTTTTTTATTTTGCAGATATTGTTCATTTTCTTTTAAAGAAGGTATTAAAACGACGACCCTACTCCCGTAAACATTGATTTGTTTGTTTTTGATTCAGGATAACCTACCAAACATACTGGTACAGTTATTCGGTTTTCTTCTGTAAACAGTAACGAGACACGTTGCTTGTTGATAGATTGAGCTACCTCGCATAGGGGAGCTCAAGTACAGAATCGTCCAGAAGTACAATCGAGCTGTGTTCACGATCATGAACTGCATTTTGGTAACGTCGAACACGTTACAAAAACAGCTACAGAAGCTCCTGATCAAACAAGACCAGAAAGCTGTGACCTGCGACGACAGTGACTCCAATGACTCCAATGACTCCATTGACGCCAGTGACTCCAGTGACTCGAGTGACTCCGCTGGTGTCAGTAACTCCAATATCACCGAGGCTGTCACGGACATCGTATATGAAACTCTGACACGTCCAAACGATTCGTCGGGCAATAACTGAACCTCTCCTCACCCGAATAAAAGATCTCGAACATTTATCGTGCGTTCGCTCCCTTTTTAGGAAGAGATTGTTCAATCTGTCCTGTGATTCTGTAAATTCTGATGCACGAAGTAAAGTCCGAATTTATGAAACGGTGATCCTGGCTTCGTGGGGAATAAAAATAGCGCTCGTTACGCAAAGAGCGGTGCTCCGCGACGATAGCTGCTCCACCGATAAATTAATATCGAGAGAGCCGCGTTTGAACGACAGCGATGTTGATGATCGAGTCGCGTATGTCGCTTAATATTTACATACTTATAACAAGATGTACGAGACGACGCGTAGAGCGAAGTGTGTTTGATGTGTACGGTGAAAGCCTGTCGCCCTCGATGAATTACGCGCGATCGCGACGTTAACATTTTCTGTCTTCTTATTTTACAGGGGCTCGATGGATGTGTTTGTAGATGATCGGCACGTTTGCGCGCACGAGGGTAACGTGTTTGATTGGTAACTCTCGAAGCAGAGCTCTTGAGAATTTTTCTTGCGTTTAGTAAGTATCGTTCCGGGATTATTGGAACAAAAGTAATCATCGGAGCTCCTCACCGTAGGTACACGACGAAATGTTGGAGTGTGTTTGACGTGTATGGTCGTTGGGTTGAAACTTATTCTCTTTGACCGATTCCTGTTGATGGTTTTATATAATCTAGAGGTATTTGTTTGTAAATGATTCAGTATGTTTGCGCTCACAAACGTAAGATGCTTGAGTGATGTGTCTCTTGCAGAGATAAGTCAAAATATTTTCTTCCAAAATATTAGCTCACAAACTCAGCATTCCAAGTCCCAAAGTACACACCAGAGTATTGAACTATGTTTGAAGTATGTTTGAAGAATGTTTGAAGTATACAATTGTCGCAGAAAAAATTCTCCTATCCAATCACACTTTATATTTCTGTCCTAATCACTTACACACCCCTTAAGGGGGTATACTCGTCGTGTTTCCATTCTCAATTGTAAAATACCCAAACAAAGGGAAGCAAAAATGCTCGAACGCACCTCAAAGAAGATAGGCCCGTATTCTTTCCTCTTCCCCTACCGCAAAGTATTGTTCCCTGACTGTCGAAAATTATGTTTACGAAGTAATCGTTCCACGGTCAAACCCGCTGCGCACACGGCACCACGAGAAGCACGGGTTACGAAGTTTCAAAGGTAATAAAACGTAGAGCCTGGGGGCGTGTGGCCACGCATGCTTAATTTTACGACGAGCGACTCCGCGACGAGAATCGGTGAAGTCGGTCGACGCCTGGCGTCGTCCCAAGGACGTCGGGTAAACGTATTCACGGGATGTTTCACCTCCTCGTGCGTAAGGGATGCGCGTGAGCGCGCGAAACACAAGGACGGATTAAAATTCCGCTCGAGTTCCGTTCATTTTTTTGCCACGGGACACTCTCGAGGGCACACGGGGGATTTCTCACGGGGACGCTTGCATCTTAAGCGATTTTTATGGCGTGTCTTGCTATCGCTGTAAAGTTTCAAACTGCCATCCCCTCCCTATTCCTCCCACCACGTCCCCGTGCATCTTGGAGGGGGTACGAATTTATATCCAACGCTCATCGAGAATTCTTCGCCCCCCCCCCCCCTGACAGTTTGTATTTTTTCACGTTCGACGATTAAAGCCACAACCTCCGTCCCTCGAGTTACCCCACCCGTAAATTAGATCGAGGGAGACCATAAATTCGGTTCCACGGATTTAATGGAAGACGAAATTGATGTACGCGAAGCCCGACCCTCCTGGGTGTTTTGCATATTTCTGCTTCTCGCCCGTTCGCGCCTGGAATGTCAAAGGTGGTCTCCAAGATTACGGGATTAATAGTAATAGTATCGTCTTCGTTGCGTCACGGTGAGATACTAAAAGCGCTTGGGTGAAAAAATATTTTCTTGGTGGCTCTGGGGGGTGTTTTAATTTTCAAAGGCTGAGCGGACTTATTTATTCAACGAGAGTGAGAATCGGAGAAAATGTATCTTGGTTGAGTTACAGAGAGTAGATACCGGACGAAAATATTTTCATAAAGGGATAGTTTAATTTTTTCAAATGAAAAAATTTCTTCACGACAGAAATGTTACTGATAAACTCCAAGATTGAAAGATTAATAGGGATGGTATCCTCTTCGTTGTGTCGGAGACTAGACGATACTAGGCAAAAATATTTTCCAAGAATGGAGGGTGTACTTTAATTTCTCTTCAAAAATTTGTTTGCGCCAAGAAAATTGCACACCACGATCCTAAGATAAATTACACATTTCCCTCCAATTTTTAGAGGTTACACCCCCACTGAGCAATACTTAACCTAAACAGAAGAAAACTTTCTCGAGGAAGTATCGATGAAAAAAATTTGTTCACGGTCGCGAGCTGTTCGTATCGATCGCTCGTTTCGCGGTGTTCGGCCATTCGAGCGACATACATCACTTTTATCGTGCGATTCCACCGACCCGATATGCTTATTAATAGACACCCGGTACCCTTAGATCCTCGTCCGAAAAATATGACTGGGGTTGTGGGCTCGAAAACCATAGGACACTTGATAAAAAAAAATATATATATATACAGAAAGAAAAGGACACGTGGAAAGAAAGAGAGAGAGGTACACACAATTTTGAGGTCAATAAATTTGTAATAAATTTTGTCTTTCGATAAGAAATGGCGCGATTAGGTTAGTCGTTTTATTTTTCCAAAGATGGTACCACTGTTTGATGAATACGTGTGAAGTTTCACGCAGATCTGTCGACTTGTTCGTACATTCACAGTTGTTCAAAGTTGAAACGTCATAGTATTTTTTTTACAATGGAAAAAACGACAAAACTTATTGTACAACCTGGTAGACGGGGGGAGGGGAAGGAAAGAACGAAGAGAGCGAAGAACGAAAAGGTCGATCGCGTATATCGAAGCGCGCGCCGCTATCTTGCGTCAAGGGTAAATGCATTCGAATCGATGGGGAAATAAATCATACGTTAATAAATCAACTTTAACATTCCGTTTGTCCCGCTTCGTGGCGCGACGAGGAGAATAAAAAAAAAAAAGAAAAAAGTAATGCATCGAGACAGAGAACGCGTTTAAATATCGTTTCCAATAGCGACCAGAATTTCCGATTGATAAAATTCCCTCGATAAGGGGCCCGCCCCCTTTTGTCCATTAATTTTCTCGACGAACGAGACGAGACCTTACGAAGAATTCGCGAGTGGACGCATCGAGGAAACTAAACGTTGCATACTTTTCACGGAAGACGAACATGGAGGAAGTCTTGCTAGAAAATGTACAAAAGATGCTGTTTGCAAATGGGACGAGCACAAAGCACCGTTGTGCATTGTTCCGTTTTTTTTTTCTTTTTTTTTTTCGTTCTATCGTATTTCTAGGTTAGATTGGTAAACACTGTTGCACCGCGACTGCACATTCCGTATTGCACATTTTCGCGTATTTAGAGATGATACTTCTTTAGGGGTAAAACGATGAGGGGGATTAAACCACTGTTCTGTTGTTGGTTGTTCCAATTTGTGGAAAGATTTCGTTGTGATAACGCATGGTTCAATCGAGTTCCTTCCTTTCATTTTTTTAAGGAAGTTGCAAATAAATTTCTTGCGTGGCCCTCATAAATATTGAATATGTAACTTTCTTAATTATTACGTTTAAAAAAAAACAAAAGGAAACTTGATATTTTACATTATTGGTTCTTGGAGAAATATTATTTAAAAAACGGATTCTCGTGTTATTCGTTTCGAAAGAGATGAATTACGATAATTGGAACACAAATCGAAGGTAACATTACTTCGGGAAAATATGAAAAATTTTTGTTCGGAGCGTAAAAAAGGTTGCACGATACCCGCTCGAAATTAGGTACGCCCGCGCGTGTCGTAATGTAGCTTTAAAACAAATATAATTTCATCGTAGGAAGTTTCAGCATTGTTGAGATAATTACAACGTACCGTTCGATACGTGTCCCAATCGTGCCGACCCTCGACATTTTATTTAATCCTTCGATTCATATTTGTACACCCCGGTGCAATAAAGATGTATTATTATTATTAGTAGTATCGCAGGAAGGGTCGCGTTGTTTCCCCTCGGTGCGATAAAGACGCGTTATTATTATTATTATTATTATTATTATTACTAGAAGGGCGTTATTTGCCACAGTGAGCGAGAAGAAGGGAGGAAAATATACATACATTTCGGGCAAAAAACGCGTAAACGTATCACGACCAGACAAGACGTAAATTGTCTAATGAATTACGCGGTGCGCGTGTTAAATATCGTTCTCAGCGCGGCGAGTAGTCGCGGCCCGCTTAAGGGATTAATATCGTAAAGGCTGGTTTAGGGGAACGTGTTGCACCGGTAATATTTAGTTTGAGAATTACTCGACAAGTCTCGTATATTTGCGAGCAACTAATCGCGGATACACGAAAGCGTGTTACCGAACACCGTGTCCCGAACGTATGCTCGACGTATTTATGACTCGACGAGGGTGATTCCACCGAGGCCGTTCGCACTTACTGTAAAGTAAGAAACGTTGCTGCGGGATCGGGGAACCCCACATCATCCACCGCCGTTAATTCAGCCACCACCATCTCCTCAACCTCCCGTGGAAAATCTGACGAGGTCAGACGCAACGCGGATTTCGGAGCGAAACGATTAACGCGCGCGATGAAACGCTACCAACGATAAAGGGGATTGGTGAGGAGGGGGTTGATTAGGAGACTTCTTGCCCGGTCAACCCTCTGCCCCTTCCCCCCACCTTGCATCCCCCCCTCCCTCACCTGGAATGAGAAACGGAGGTTCTCTCGGTCGAATGCTCGCTCGTCGGCCTGGAAATTTTCGGCCCCGAAAAGAAGCATCGCGAACCTCCGGGGGTTGAAGATTGGGGGATGGGGCGTTACGGAGGGTAAAAGGGGTGACGTTACCGAAGGAACACCGGCGCCAGCCCCGAAGAAAAGTTCGAGATACACCGGGTGAAACGACCGTCGAATACCTCGACTCCGAAGAGGAAAGACCGGGAAAACGAAAAATGAGAGGAAAAAAAATAAAGGGAGCCGGGGTGGTGGGACGAAGTGGGGGGATGGGGGGCCAGGGAGCTTCCCCGACCCCTGAAGTAATTACGTCGAAAAGGGAACCGAGAATCGGACCATAACTCGGCGAATAATTAATTTATTAATTAAGGGAAGCTGTGCAAGTCACGGAGGCATCTCGAGGAGGAGCCACGCGGATCTTCCATGGGGGGGGGGGGAAGGAAAACTTCTTTTTCTCTTTGCGAAGGAGGGGGCGCACCCCGACGACCGAGCATCCTACGACGCGGTGAGAATGAACGACTAATTGACGGGAGACGAGCGAATTTTCCCGGCCAATCGAGAATCCTTTTCGTGAAAACTCGAGACTGTTTATTCGATGGCACGCGGGGAGGAAATTTCACTAGGGGGCACGGGAGGGGGGGGAGGAGGATGGATTAAAATCAGTTGAGAAACAGAAGCAGTCGCTCCACGAGGACAAAGATCGCGAGAGTTCACATTGGGTGTCCTATACCCAAAAACGGGGGGTTGATATTTCATGGCTTTGCACCGAAAAATGGGGGTTGGTATATTGCGGAGGTGTATTTCGTTAAAACATGGGAAGTTGTTTTAGGAAGGAAGTGTTACATCGAAACGCAGGGGGTTATTTTATAAAGAAAATATTACATCTAAAAGTGGAGGGGGGGGGGTAGTTTTACAGAGGTCCTTACATCGAAAGATAGGGGGTTCCAAAGATGCGTTGTATCAAAATATGGGAGATTATATTCCCGGGAGTGTTACACCGAAATGCAGGAGATTATTTTAAAACTACGTTATTAGATCTAAAAGTGGGGGGGGGGGGGGCATTTCACGAGGGACCGGAGTCGAAATTCGTTACAAACAAAAAGAATTGAAAACACCCAGACGAATAAAAGGGGGCCCTGTTCGCGATAGCCCTCCCCCCACCTCGATAAAAGGACATTAAGAAAATCACGAGAGGCGAGCCGGCAGCGGGTCGTGGACCTTTTAACGAAGGTTATAGGTATAGGGAGAGAATATAAGGAACGAAGGACGAGGGAAAAGGGACCTCGGGAAACTAATTTTCGCGATATTAGTCTTACGAAATTGGTTATTGATGTTCCATTCGTCCGCCGATAATGGCGGACGGAAGCGATTCTCCGGTGAAAGGTCGTAAGTCCAGGAAGGTCGAGGATCCCAGGGTGGCCGCTCCACCCTTGCTCCCGGCTCGTCCTTCTTAAAGGAATTGCTTCCTTAACGGGCGTTAAATCGACTTTCCCGGCCCGGTCTTCCTGGCTTTGCGATTGACAAATATTTCGTGGTCGTCCTCTTCCTACCTCCGGCCCCCCTCCTCTTCTCCCTCCGGCTCGTTTCTTTTTTCGTTACCCTTTTTTTTCCCACCCCCCTGGAATCTCGCTCGAGGTGCGCTCGCAACCGTCTCTGCTTTCCACCTGGACCAACGTTCGGCCTTCTGGCCAACTTCCAAGAATCCGTCCTCCTTCGCTAGCCAAGAATGCCCGAGGAAAGGAACCAAGGGATCGATAAATTCGTGGAACGACCGACTGCCCACGATGAAACAACGTTTTCCCTTCTATTCGGCATCCAGGGGGATGATCGTCGATTTAATTCGCGATTCGGATTCCGTGGCGAGGAAATTTTTTCCTCTGCCCCCCCCCCCCCCCCCCCCATTGAAAAACTTTTACCGATCCGTGCCACCCTTCGAACGATACCGATAACCTTCTTCTTTTTTTTTACTCGAGTACGATATATACGTACAAACGCGAAAATTCAAGTCGAAACGCTCGCGTACGTTAAATAAACTATTCACGTTGTTAAACACTTGAATGGAAATTACGAGTCTCGCCCGCATGAGTTCTCTGTGCCGAACTCACCTTTGACGAACTACGCTCCCGCCACAATATTTACAGTGTCTAGCTACCATATCTGGGAACAGTTTCGTCGCTTTAGAGATCCACCGTGAGGGTAAGAAAATTTCCATATTTCGGGAAGTGAATTCGCCAGTGAAGTACTTCACTACTCTTTTTCCTATGGGTGATTAAAAAATATGGGTAGAGCGTCTCGATAATAGAAAGTTAGTGTCAGTTTCGATTGAAAAAATGTTGGGGGGCCCCCCTTGTCGCACAGTAATCGCCCCAAAACAAAATTATTACGCGTTAACAGCTCGCTAATAGGTTAAGTTCTATGTAGCATTTAACTATTTAATTGGGGGGCCCACCTGTCACAAAATAATCGCCTCAAAAAAAATTGTTAGACTCTAATAGATAGTTAATAGATTAATCTCTACGTACTGTTTAACAATAACAAAAATCTTTGTCAGATTCCGAGAAAACAGTTCAAAGGACACTTTAATTGCCGCGGCCCGTAGATGACGCAAGTAACGCGTGCTCGATTCGGTCGCAATGCGTTCAATGCATCGAACCTTCACGCAAATTTAATCGGACGCGTACCACCGCTTCCGTGATCGATCGCGAAGATTACCACCCGGTACACGGAAGGTGGGGAGGACGATAACCAAAAATTTTGATCGCTGGCGCAGCGTCCATAAATAAACGAACGCGTCAGCTGTCCGCGTTCTTCCGCGGCTACGCGCCTAAAAGGGGATCAACCGAGATTTCGATCGGGAGGATCGGGTCCTCGTATAAAGGACACGGAAACAGGCAACTGGAACGATGCCCCGTTTCGGACAGATCGTAATCCCGGGGATCGAACGACTCGACGTTAGACCAATAAGTTGGCCCCCACCCCTCACGTGGGGGAGTCCAGCGCGACCCCCTCGCGTATGATTTGCGGCGACGCCGTAAATTCGGATTAGCCCCCGAAATTTCGAGTACGCCCTTCGTTAGCGATTTCCAGCCAAAACGTCAGAACCGAACTTCCCCCGTAGAGAGATCCAACTCCCCCAACCACCAAATTCACCCCTGAACCCATCGACCAATCCCTCCTCTCGTTCGTATTCATACGCGACCGCGTATGAATACGCTTTAACCTTAAACCTTAAACGATCGCGCAATTTCCCTTTTTCTCTCGTTTTCTACCGAAATTGACAAAAATTATTCCATTTGCAATTCCACGAGTGGATATCGGGGAATGAACGAAAATAATGAACGAAAATCGTAGAAATACGAGCCGTGGGTGAGAAGTACGATTTGTATAATGATATCTGTCCTTTGGTTGCGTATGTTTCGATAGATGATTTATTTGCGAGTATACTTGGAAAAATAAATCAGAAATATATTGTTATTGTTGGATCGGGATAAAGGAATATTTTACGAGGACGCAGTAGGTCGAAGAAGACCCGAGGATCGGAGTTAAAGAGGATCGAGGGAAAGAATACGTTCGAGCTCGATTAGGACATACCCGATACCTCGTCGGCCAAACTTCCAGAAGGACATTGTACGCGGCTGGGACCCCTCGGTCGGTGAAACTTTAATCGCGTCGTCGCAGCCCTCGCGACTCCTCTGTCGAATTAAGCAGCGTTAAGTACTACTGACCTTCTTTCGGAGTTTCAAACTCCCATTTGCGGCCATGGTACGAAGTCAAAAGGGACGCCGGCGAATAATTTATGCTTAATAAGGACACGCGGCCGAGACGCGGACTCGTCGATAAGTTCCCCGCTAAGGGAACTACTTTATCCCCCGATGTCCGTTCCGTTTATTGCCCACGTACCTTCGTTTTATTTTTCTTCTTTTTCAGGTAACCCTAAAACGATTCCTTACAATCTTTCCTGACGAATTTTGCCTATTGCGAAGTTCTCCTGCTTATGCCTGATCTGTGAAGAGCTCAATACGGGTCATCGTGGCGTCAGCTAAGAGTCATCGTGACTTCAGCTAAGAGTCACCGTGACTTCAGCTAAGAATCCTTGTGACATCGATAAGGATCATCATGACTTTCAGATAAGGATCATTGTGATTTCCGATAAGAGTCATCGTGACTTCGGATAAGGATCATTGTGACTTCACATTACGTCGCAGGTCTGGGTTAGATCTGTATTAGGGACAATGGTCTAGGAGATTTTTTCTCTTTCATCCATTTGTATTTAAATGCTCCATGGTAACCCTAGTAGCGGGATTTCTACGCCCCGCACGTAGTTAAAAATGCGCACGAACTTTTAAAAAATCATGAAATATTGAATGACAAATATTTTCCGTCCGTATCGTTTACCATGTTCAACTCCCGAGCTTCGATAAATAATATACAGCACCCGGGTAAATATTCTCGGACAAAAAGTATTTTCACCGTTCACCGCTTTCTGTATTAATACAAAATCAACGTTTCGGTCGAAACCTATCGGGTCACTTTATTTCTCTATCGTTCCCTTCCCTGTACGTAATTTGATTGATTCCGTGCCAGCCAAATAACAATTCCGTATATCACATCCGTCCGACTACATTTACACGTTACCGAACGCCCACGATCCAACGATCTCTTATCTCATAGATAAAATACACGATCGTGAAACCAGTGTGCGTAAAAAAGAAAATTATTCAAACATCGCTTAAACATCGATCGAACCGCTTTTCTAAAATACAAAAACAATAATATGTACCGTTCTCGGAAGAACAGTGGCGCGTTTATCGCCACGATAAAATCGATAAAATTGTCCGCGCACGGTTTATTCGTGTTTATCATCGCGAACCGTCCAAATCGGGAATAACAGAAAACCCTAACCTGCGATAGGAACCCCCTCTCCTCGACCCCGTCGGTAAATAACAGTAAATATCCTGGAAAAAAATACCGAACGTAACGATGGATAAAATTATTATTCGCGATTCCCTCCGTGAGCTCGCAAGCTCACGAGCTCGCGCCATTACCCGCCACTTTATTTACAATAGACGCGATAAAGGTGTAATAGCTCGAGTCGAGAGTCCGTATCTCGTCCGCAAGATTAATCGACGTGGTAGTTTCGCGTACGGGGGGCACGGGGGGCCCCACGAGCGAGGTAAATAAAGGCTCGGGCAATCACGGAGCGGTAATCCGCATCGCGAAACGATAACGAGAGAGAGAGGGTGGAAAAACAGCGGGGAGATGGTAGTGATGGTTAGGTACGGGGGTCAGGAGCGAGAAGAGTGGGGGAAAAGACCATGAAAAAGGCGATAGTCGCGCAGCGGGACGACACGACGCGTCGCGACGCCGGAGGTCGCGGCAGAGTTTGTAAGTTAAATTTACGAAAGGGGACGTTTCACGGTTGCGCCCTTTAAGGCAATATCCAGGGCAAAGTACGCGCTAGTAGGCCATTACAAAGTTATAATAGTACGGCCAACCCTCTTACGATGTTCGGAGGCCCCGACCGGGGTGGCGTTTTGACTTTAAAATGAAATAGTCAGCGCGTCGCGCGTACAACCCCCCCCCCCCTCTCTTGTTGCCCCCCGACCCCCTCGTGCGCCTCATGGTAAACGTATACACAACGGAAGTTGCCGCTCCTTTCGTGCGGCCATTATACAAAGTGGAACGTTTTTCCGAAAGCCACCAGGGGCAAACAAAGGGTAGAGGGGGGCAAAGGGGGAGGGACACCGAGTAATTCCTAATGGCCCGTGTAACGCGAGGATTCGCCCCAAACGACCCCGCCCCCCCCCCTACTTCTCCCTGAGGCTACTACCGTTTGAACCTTCGAGATTCTAATTGCAGATCGCGTTTCGATACTCACCGAATTTCGAATATTCGCGAGGGACGCACAACTTGTTGCCTCTGGCTGCGTTCTCACCATCCTCCAGGACTCTTGGGGAATTCTGCGAAACGAATGGGAAAAAAATTTGCTAATTATTTGGAAGTTTACCCACCAGACTCTCGAACGTGTCGAGGTTATCGGTGCGAACAACTTTTTCACTACACGCAGGGGTGGAGCACCTTCACCTCGATAAAACGTTACCCAACCTACCCTAATCGTTCTGGGACCCTGTAATGCGAGGATAGATTGTGTTAGATTAGATTAAGTCGGGTTAGGATAGGTTAAGATAGGTTAGGATAAGTCAAGGTAGGTCAAAATAGGTTAAGTATTTTAGGATGGGTTGAGATCAGTTAGGATAGGTTAGGATATATTGGGCTAGGTTAGGAAAGGTTAGGGTAGGTTAGAGTACGTTAGGGTAGGGTCGAAGTTTTAAATGCCCCCAAAGTGAACTTTACCTTCCGTGTAAGTCTCCTCGAATCCATGAGGATGTATCTTTCCAACTTTGCCTTAGATGTCACACTAGCGACAATTGTTCGCAAATATAGAAGGGACATATACAGAAAGAAGTTCACGGAACAGAAACAACGTGTTCAGATGATTTTGACAACACGTGTCATCGTCATTAGCTCCTCGCGATCGTAAACAAATCTTCGGAGGATTATCCTCGCCACAAATATTCCCCCCACCACAAGACTTACCCCAATAACTCGTGCCTCTACCCTAATCCAAGATGCAACGCACCTTTCAGCGAATCATCGCCCAGCCTGGATCGATACCCGAACGATCAAGGAATATGTCTCGATGCCACTCGAACGCGATAGCTCGCACGAAAGATACGAACTCTCGTTTGAAAATTGCGCAAAGTCGTCCCCCGTTTGACGGTATTGCATTAAAAAAAAAAATCGAAAAAAAAAAGAAAAAACGAACATCACGGAGCCGTAGGTAGACCACCGTAAAGACTCCCGTCCGCGACGAAAGAAAACGGTGGATCCTTTGAAGCGGCAAGGGGCAAAAGTAAGTCGGCTCTCTGAAATAATGATGCCGACGTGAAATATACACGTCTGCGGTAGGTCGCGGGTTAGGTAGGAGATATTCATTTCACGCGTGCCTGCGTGTAAATACGAAGGTACATTCAGGCCCCGTATATCATCCCTTTCGAAGGACTTTAAATCAAGCTGGAGGTTGAATGACCCACCGATTCCGGAGGCTCTGCGGAGATACCCCCGGAATTTCAAATGAAAATGCGCGGCTGCTTCTCGAACCTTTGATACATTGAACCGGAATTTTTGCCCCGTCGGGAATTTTCGGTCCGCACCCTCCACCCCTTCTCCCACCCACTCTCTCTCTCCCTCTTTGCTCGTGAAAATCCTTCTCTGTCTTTTTTTCTCAAATTTTCTTTTCACGAGATCAACGAACGACGCTAATGGATGATCGATTGCATTTGTTCGAATTCGATTACGCAGTCCGTGGAACATAAACGCGGATTAATTCGACACCTATGCGCGCCCGAGCACGGAATCGATTACGAAAGTTCGACGCTAACGTCTATTGTCAACAACCTGGGAAACGTTTCGACGATGTAGAGCGTAGAAAAAGGGTTTAAGGTTGCTCGTTTAACCGTGCAACATCGAACCGGTTGGTTGTCCGCGCGTTGACGTTATCTGTGCAACTGACCTATCGACTTCGGTACCGCATTGGCGTAATGTGTAACATTCCATAAAAAGAAGTAGGCTAGGAGAACCAATTACGGTCGCTTTAACGAGAATTGTCTTGTTCCCCGGGTAATCCTAGTATAAAAATACTAAGGTGCGTTTGGCCTAAAGCTTTTCAAATGCCGTTTCTGATATTTGTATTTGATTTTCTACAAAAAGCAGGTTCGATGCGTGCCATGTGCATCGATGCAACGTCGTAGTTTTGAAACCAGGCTGAACGAAGTACAGTAATGCGAATACGTTGGTCGACGTGGTCCATGTGCCGTAACGTCAGCCGGGCGAACAGCTTCACGGTTACGCGAGATCATAGGCGTGGGCTACAATTCCCTCTGGATTGCAGGGTGTAATCGGCTGCCAATCGTGACGAATCCCTTGCGAAATGTCGCTGGAGTTTCAACGCTTTCGACGTTCTTACGAGCGTAAACCAGCCGCGAGGAGAAAAGAAATCGAAATCCTCCGGAAATAAAAAAGAGAAAAGAAAACGGTCACCTTTCCACGGCTCCCGATGGAGCCTGCATTAATTACGGCCAACGAATCCAATTAAATCCAGAAGCATCGTGAGACCCGCAGAGACACCACCCATCCACCGCCATTTTGCGGTTGAGCATGAAACGAGGGGATAGGACTGGTAGCGGCGAAGAGTATACGCCGCTCGGGGAGTAGGATGGAGAGCTTAAAAATATGATTTTAATACCACTGCTCCGGGGGTCGCCGTATATCACGCTTTTGTCCGCCTACTATTGTCTCTACGCAGAACCCACACCCTCTCGAAACCAGCGCCCCCTGCCTCCGCTGTCCACCTCCGTCCCGGTCCCCTTTCGACGGACCTCCGCCTCCCGCGCGCACATACACCTCCTCTACCCCCGGTTCTGCAGCCCCCTCTGCAACGTGTCACGCGTGGCCGCCGACTGCACCGACCGAAATGCGCGTAATTGAAAATTTTCGGAGACCACAGAAAGAACCGTGACACGATTAATTCGTGCGAGGTTCACCAATGATCACTATCGAGCTTGGAATACTATTAAACGAAAGAAGGAATCGCGAAGGACCTGGTGATTCCTTTGGGTCCCTCGTGATGTTGGATCTTCGGATTCTTTCACGAGTAACGACGAAATTATCTAACCCTTAGTATCCACGTCTACCAGGGAAGTTTGAATACCTATCTCTTCAACGGTTTAAGTACCTACACCTCCACCGGTTTGAATACCTAAACCTTCAACCCAGACCTAACCCAGGTCCTAGACTCTACTTCCAACGATTGGAAAGATGGTTGTTCTCGAATCGTTACTGCTGCTGGAGTGCAACACGGTACTCATACATACCTAGGCTAATGTGCCTTCAACACCACTGACCAGAAGATAAGTAAAAATATCTAGGTAGTGTCCATCACTATCAGGTGGTTCTAACTCGGAATAACTGGACCTCTCGTCATTGAAACTCTAGAACTCTAGTCTCGAGCAATCGCAAAAACCCTTGCGATCGTCTTTAACGCTCTAGTTCGACCCAATTCCATCGGGACCAAGACGCAGGGACACCCAGGTACACGGATAACCCTAGGAACGTCTACGTGCCTCCTTATACCAACTTAGCTCACGGAAAAGTTTCGGTAACCGGAATAAAACAGCAACCACCAGACATTCGAAGGCAATATAACAAAAGATGCGGCGGGACCGCGTTCGAACGCAGGGAAAACCGTCGGAATCCCTTTGTAGCGAATCCGGTATTAAGCTCGCTTTGGAAAATGAATAAAAATTACATCCGCGAGACTCTGTGCAAGTTTCACGACCGCGCACCACAACGAGCGAAACTACAAAAGCAATCCCGTTTCGCTCTCGGTGTTCGCCGAGGAAAAGATTAACCGGATCGGCTAAATAAGAACGTTCCGTTTCTTTCTTTCCCGTGGTCTGAAACGACGAGAAGACGGGCACACGAAGCCACCATCCGCGCCACGGAAATCCGCGTCTCGTCGGAGCGTTCGACGGGAAGATTTCAATTAATCGAGGCGGAAAGACGCGAGATACAATGAAAGGACTCGGAGCAAACCAGACCCGCAGGGCAATGCAATCTCCTTTGGACGTAATCTTTCCGCGAAGATCGTTAAGCAGCGCGGCGTATACTCCCCCTCCTGGATGTCTAAACGATTGCTGCGCGGAGATCTCGTGCTGTGTTTTTAAACGAAAAAAATGGAGCAATTTAGAATCGAGAGAAAGGAAACCGTCTACTTAACGAGCAGACGGTCGAAATCAAGCGGAGAGAGCAGGTTGTTGACCCACGAAAGTACAATCGAACCTGTCCGAGAGCAAAAAGATGGAAGCCAATCGATGATACTTCGAATCGTAGATGCACTCGAGCTATGTCAGAGACGAGGGTAAACTCAAGGTCTTACGAATCTTCTCCGTGGAAGCTTCAATATCCACGTAGTTCCGTACCATGAGTTCACATAGGTTCTATAACGGTGACGCGACGAGACCTCTTTCCATGCAAGATCGATTGACCAAAGTCTTCTATTGTCATGTTGGTGAAATGGTTGCACAAGCGGGTTGGTTCCCCGCTTTGTGTCTGATTCCGAAGATCGTGAGTTCTCTGCTGGATATCACGGGGTATCGGTCATAGAACTCTGCCTATCTGAAGGTTAGATATAGTTCTTTCATACGTGCACCCGCAGAAACAACCTGGACACTCCGGAAAGTAGTCAACATATCCTTCTGGCTCTAACGTTGACTATTCTCCAGTTTACGAAATGAGTTTGGACACGACCAGAGATAAACAGTATACTCCGCCACTTTGCAATTCTTCATTCGCAATTGATCCTGACACTGACACATCGAAACTCTCGGTATAAAAGAACCGAAGGGGGTAGAAGAGGAACAGCGAATCAGCGAGCATTACACCCCTGCTTCGACGACACAAATAGTCTCTACGTTCTCGACATTGGAAAGGGGAGGGGGTAAAAAAAAAGTCTCGTTGACGCACCCGCGCGAAACAGAAGACGAGAGGAACGACCTGGCAAAGGGTGAACCTCCAAGCTGTGCAGAGAGGGTAGCAGAAGGGGTGGTTGGTCGAGGTAAAATAATTTCGGCACGCAAACCGGTACACCTTCTGCGCGGGACGTTTGAAATTTTTAAAATACACGGATTCCCTCCGCCGCGCCGAGTCTGACTCTCTTCTCCCTCCCTCCACCCCCTTGGGTTCTTCTCAATTCCGATCCAATCCGAATATTGCATCGGGGATACACCCGCGAACGAACGAGCCAAAAACAATTTAGCGCGGGCTGTAGCTTCCCCGAAAACAATGTTGCGGACGGGGTAGAACCATGAGTTGCAATTTCGAGCATATTTTCCAGCGATTCGTGCGTCGATAAAACGAAGAAATTCACTGACTCGAGATAAATATTATTCGCGCATAGGTGGGGAATCCGAACGCGCCAGATCGGGCGAAGAGACCGAAAAAACTGGAAAAATACACGGTGTCTCTGAAATGAACGATCTCCTTGAGAGAGATAACAAAATGGAGCAGAAAAAGTACTGTAAATATTCTATGACGAACACGCGTAATCACCTTCAAATGTTTTTTGCATAACGAGAAACATCATTTCCTTCAGATTCGATCTACACGCTATAAGTTTCTCCTCGGTCCCGAGCGATGAGCACACAATGAAAATATACCACTCTCGCATTCGTTTCCACGCAATGTTTGTACGACTCTTTTTACTACCTGAATCACCTCCCACAATGAGATAATCTTTTTCAAGAGGACACCCCGTGTATACTCTACGTACTGGTCGCGAGCGTAGACACTTCGTGAAACATGGTAAATGGGTTTCGTCCCAAATGAAAGTAATTATGGCCGATGTTATTTGGCACTGGGCGATGGGATCTCGTAGTGTAGCACCGGGCTCTCTCTCTATTTAATTTTCCCTCGAAAACGTCACGGACTTCGTGTTAGCCGCGGAGATCGTATCCGTAAGTCGCGTGATAAATATTCGGAGGAAAATGCGCACGTCCTCCGTGCCCCACCATCCGGGGGGGGGGGGGGGGCGCGCGAAAACAACCGTTCGTTACTCCGATTCGCCGTTAAATTTTCTCCAAAATTAGCCCCGTACAGATGAGTGCAGACGAGATAGTCGCGAACCAGCGTTTATCTCGCCTCGTAAATTAAGGAGGCCCGCGATTACGACCGGACGCTGCCAATTAAATGTTCCCAGGCCCCCTCCTCCCCGTAGAATCGTACCGAATGGATACCGGGGGTAGTTGCAGCGGGGTATTCGCGGGGTGCTCGCGGAGACCAATCCAATTCACCGATGTTGCGGAACTGCGAGAAAAGACCGAGCAAATTGTCCTGGTGCAATCTCCCCCCGGAATTCGCAGTTCTTTTTTTCTTTTCGTCGCTGCTTTTCCAGTCTCGTTATCCCTTCCGTGTGCGCATTTTAATTCGACAGCGAGCTACCAGGACGTCGCCCCATTGAATCCCTGACTCGTGCGTGTACGTTACGGCGCAGAGAGAAACGCGACGTAAGGTGGGTTCAATTTTTTCCTGGAGGAAATCTAAAGACTTCTTAGAGCCTAGGCATTGAAGCCTCCACGATGGTCTCTGATGGAGGAGGCACTATAAATGTCATCCAGTGTCTCCTACGTTCAATACTCCCACCGATAACCAATGACGTCTAATATCTAATGGCCTCTGATATTCATTGCCTCCTACCTTCAAGTGTCTCCCACCTTTGCACATCTAGTGCCAGATGATGCACAGTGCTCTCCACGTTCAATGATCTTTAATATCCAGTAAGACCTGATAACTAGTGTCTTCCACATTCAGTGACTCTCGATATACAGTGCCCCCAATACCCGATAACCAGTGACCCCCACATTCAGTGACCCCCAATGTTCAGTGTCCCCAATATCCAATGACACTCGATATCCAGTTCTCTCCACACCCAGTGACCTCTGATATCCAATGCTCCTCGATACTCAATGTTCGCCAATATCCCATGCCCTTAGATGTCCAGTATCATTCGCGATAATATCAGAAATTGTTTACACATCAACCACTTAGAACACACTCGGTTCCATGATCCCTAGAGTTGTAATAAACAAGCCTAGAATAAAGCCTATCACACGTACGTGACACGTGATTCATTTTCGACGCAGTTCCTCTGCATTAATTCGCAAGTGGAGATATCGTATCCGAAATGGGATAAAGCGGATACACCGTAAAGTGTCCACCGGACTTACAACCCGTCAACCAAACGGACGCTCGACAAATGGAACTCGATTCGAATGAGAAAGCAAGGACGGCTGGGAATGGTATCAATTCGCGAACGCCATCTAGTCGATTGGTCCAGTTTCCCGGATGATGTCTCTCTGCAACCCCTGTCGTCTTTCACCCTTCTACTTTAGAATACGAAAAAGAACGCGTCTATCGGATGGACAGACCTTGGTACAACCTTTGTTTCTTCCCTCTTCTTCTCATTGTTTATCTCTCTCTTTCTCACCGTCACTATTATTGTCTACGCGAGTGATATTATCCAAAATCGATACATCAATCCGTCTACCTATCAGTCTTGCACGGACTCGTAGATGTTTCCTTTCGTCGTGAAACCAGGAACGTAATCCACAGTCCAATGCACTGTTCGAACGAAAGTGAAAACATATAAGCAATTGTGAAGGATGATACGCGTGTACAAACCGATTCACCAACGCTCACGCCTCGGTACGCGCGATGATAGGCATTTTGTAAGAAGTCACATGACTGGTACGAAAAGGGTGGCTCTGCCAGAGACTATAATTCTGCGTTATCGGCGAGTTCACGGGCCAACGCATCCCTTCCTGGAAGAGTAGCTGATCCTACTCCGGTGTTACCACCCCTGGGTTGCTTCGTCACCCCGACCACTCTAGAGGATCGTATGCTCCGCCAGGGATTTTTGATATCTTCGTTTCATCCAGACGTTGCCCTTCTAGTGGTATTCTCATCCGTGCGCCCTTCGTTTGGGCGAACCCCAGGTCCCTTATATTTTAGGCAAGAAATTGAAAATACCAATGAAAGTTCTCCGAATCGTCAAGGTCGTATACCCTAAACTCCAGCCCCGGTGAATTTAGAGGCTTTAGCCTATCGCCTCATTGAGCGAAAGATCACGAACAAATACATTTCTAGCCCCTAATACTCACCTCTATCAGGGGGATTTGACTGCCTAGATCTCTCATAGTAATCAAATCATCGAGTACGGACTCAACGCTCCAGTCTTCAGCAGTTGCAGAAACATTTACTCTTGACGTCGTTTGCTACCGAAGTTTAACCCAATTCCACCTGGGCTACAACTCACTCTTGCCTTGGACATCTACCTGTTCATGAATTTAGAGTCTCTAACACCTATAATTTCAGAATTTAGCTATAAATGTATTCCTCCCGAGTCCTATTGGAGTCATGTAGGATAGAAAGACCCAAAACTCCAGTCTCCATCAGCAGCAGGGACTCCCGAGTTGTTTTTGCTCAGAATTTAACGCAATTCCACCTGAGATACCGGGTGAAGGAGTATCAAAGACACCAACGTCACGGCCGAAGCAACTAATAACAACGTTAGGGCAACTGTCGAAGGTTTGGTATCGTCGAAATGCGATATCTGCCTCTCCACGTCCCAAAACCGGAACGGAGAGGAAATCGTCGATTCGAAATGACGCGACGGGACGCAGCGACGCGATACCCAGGGCAGAAATGATTTAAGGGTTGTTATCGGGAAACGGTGGCCACAGCTAGGACCGTCCACGTCAGCGAGAACGTCCGTATCAAATTCGGTCCACCCTCGTATCCCCCGGCCAGCCTTAACTTCGACCTGGCCTGGCAACACCGACCTCGTTCGAAGGCGACCCTAACAACACTATAGTCAGGGGCATTTAGCCGAGCGTAGGCAGACCTGCTTCTACGGCCGAGGCCTCGACGTGACGATGCCTACGCGTCAGTATTGCCGATGTATCGTCTATCAGGCCGAGTTCACGCGCGATTGCCTCAAGGGGCAATGGCGAGTGATGAATCGGTGATTAAGATGAGCCGTCTTCCGTGAACGCTGTCCCCGTCCTGTTCCCCGAGCAACCGCTATCGATCCGCCACCTCCACGCTCCCGGACCTTTTTTTGTTTTCTAATTAATCCTCTCTCGTTTAAAAGAAAAGAGAGAGAGAGAGAGAGAAAAAAAAAGAAAAAAAGTAACCAGGTGGACTCTTTATCGTCGATTATCCGCGATTTCGAAGATCGAGCACTGCCTCCGGTTTGACATCGTTGATCCTTCGACCAACTTCCGGCCAAACGACTCCACCGATCGATCTGGAGAAGTACGCAGCCGACGATAGCGACCAAGTTCTCCTGGCAAATTGGAAGAGCCCTACGGTAATCGCGTGAAATTGCAAGGCATCATCCCAAACGAGGCTACGTCCCAGTCGCTATATCCAACCGGTTCTCCAGGTCGCTGAGACGTTACCTGTACGTGGATCGGCACCAGAGTTTATATCCGACGAGTGCCGACCCGCGACTAAACTTTCGCTTATGGTTCAGCGTGGGGGCTGACTCCGGGTTCTTGGTTCGGTACCACGTATCGGCATGCAAACGAGGGAGGAAACGTCCCAAATAGTTCGAAGTTACTAATGTCGAAGACCTTCGAGGGGGAGAGGTCGACGTAGACGCGCTCCGCACCCGGTTAATTGTAGTTACTGTTGCAAAAGGTAAATAGAATCGAAACGAGAATTGAAACGCGAGTACCCTTCCACTACCCCGTTAACTGATCAACAGAATCCCCTTAAATACACCTGAAGCTAGCGAGTGTTTATTTTCATCGATCAGGGTTATTCATAGTCTTCCTCTAACCCGGTTGCGTACAATGAACAATTATTGTTGCGAAAGGTAGAATGATATGACTATCTCGGAAATACACATTCGCGATTGTACCTAATCAATAGGATTGTCTGGAATGTACACGAAGAAAATCGAATTAGAATTATTGCTACCTTTCCTTGTGTTCAGAAATTAGAAGAGATTGCACACGGTATGGCTTAGTATTCGCTAGACAATCATCACGTAGGACACAATGCTCGAGCGGCTAATTATGGTTATTGTTGGAAAAGGTAAACAGAACGAGAACTTGTCGAGAACGCAAATACGTCTCCAAGACCCTGTTACCTAATTAACAGGATTCTCTGGAATGCGTGTAGAGCGAATCGTAGCGCGTCCTTCTTTTCGTTTAATGGAATTATTATTGCTGGTATTCCCGGTGCTCTTAAGTTGCACGTGAACTTGACACTCGACAGGATCTTCTAGAATGCGGGCAAAACAAACAGAGATCTTTCTTTTCGTTAATTAGAATTGCTCCTCGACTCGACATTCCCTGCTAAGAGGCTAGTTATTGTTACGAAAAATAAACAGAACTGACAATCCCACTGAGAGCATTTATCGTGAAGGGGAAGACATTTCCAAAACCCTCTTATCCAATCAACAAGATTGTACAATGTAAAGTAAATCGAGGAGTCTTACTTTTCGTTAATTAAAATTATTATTACCCCTTAGAAAGTAGATCGCATAAGATGAATTGGCGAGGGTAATTATAGTTATTGTTACGAAAAATAAACAGAAACGATAATCCCATTGGGAGCATTTATCGAGTATGTAGATACCTGGTAATTATCTAGAATAGGGAGTTCACCGTATGCGATCTAATTTCCAAGGAGTGCAAGGAAGGTTTGCAATAATTAACAAAAAAAAGTTAATTAACTAGAACGACCCCATCGATTTCGACGAGCACGAAACATATTGCCAACGTCTACGTTTGGAACAATTTTTTCCCGGTACATCAGCCCGGTCTTACAATTAATTGAATATTGAATTTTACCGAACATTATTTAATATCAATTTGGAATATTGCTATATCTAATATACTAACAAATGGGAACTTCGTATAAATACTGTTTCGGTTATGCAAACTGTACATGTTTAATACATATTGTTTGCATAACAAGAGCTGCGCTCTAGCCGGAAGCAACGTTAATTTGAATTTTACACCGACGATATTAATTTAACTCGAGCTATGACCCTTCGATCCCTCGCCGTTATCAATAAAATTTAAAACGATTACCTTGTACGCTCGTAGCCTAAGTTTGTATAAAAAAAAATTTACCGTTTCGTTGATTATAATTGATTCCTACCCCGAATGAATAAATTTCCAAAACCCTGTTACCCGATCGGACAAGATTCTCCGGAATACGCGTAAAGCACCCTTTTCATCGTTAATCAGAATTCTGCCCTTGGAAGTGATATATTCCGGTACGGGTGATTCCCTCGAAAACGTCTTTTCAGCTGCGAAAACGTAATCGACGAGAAATTTCGTTCACGTGTCGTCACTCGCGTGCACCGAAGAAATTAACGGTAGAGCGCTCGCGTTCGGACAAAAACCGAGGGGAATTTTCGTCCGATGAAAGCCATCCCTTACGCGATAGAAAATATAACGTGGGACGAATTTATGGCCGGAGGGAATCGCTCGCGGAGGTATTAACGGACGGGGCAACTTTTCTAGTAAAGAAACGGGAACGTAACTTACGAACGGGATAAAATCGTCGCCGAAGGACAACCCGTGGAAAAAACTGGGACGAGAACACATCGCGACGAACAGAATTTCTCTTCGTTTTACGCTCCGCCGTCATATTTTCCTGCGTGTTCTTTGCTCTCGTAACCATGGGGGGGGGGGGGGGGGGGGGGTAAAAATTCTGGAAGGGCAATTAATCGCCCGAGAATTCTCCGCGTGCTTCGAATTGTAACCCCCCCTCCCCCATCACCACGTTTACCCCCACCCCCACTATCACGGCCAAAACCGGGCGACAAATCTTCAAAGCGTCGCCGGAGATCAATTACCCGTGGTGAATGGAACAAACGGAATTTAAAGGAGATTTGCGTTGCTGAACGCAACGACACTCTCCCGTTGATGGAATAAATCCCGTGGTTCTACGGGTGGTGCGCGATACAAGGGCGAAACTAATTTCCGTGACGGAGTTAGGGGTGCGCGCGCGCGCAAACAAAGAGATTCGGAGGAGAACACGCGCAGAGCGACGCGGAAAAGTAGAACAGCTCGAGAGAAGCGAGGAAAATTACTATAATCAACCCCCTCCTTGCACAATAGAGTAACAATTACTTGCACAACGCGTCACGTGTCGTTGCAAGTCAAAGGGACTCGCACGGGGAGGAGAGGAAAGGATGGTGTGTGTGTCGCGTCGAAGCCAGAAGCGTGTCTTCGAGACGAGAGAACGTTGAGATTGAGTCGCGAAAAGGAACAGAGACGTCGAGGCACGAAACTGAAGAGCAAAACCGATGGGAGGCTTCCAGAAGCAGCTGGTGCAACTCATCGGGAAGGAGTATGAGAGACCTATGCAAGTGACCTCATCAGGGAGGAATACTCGCACGATAGGCCTATGCAAGTGACCTCTTCGAAAATACTCTTGTACGGGAGACCTATGCATGTGACCTCTTCGAGAATACTCTTGTACGATAGACCTATGCAAGTGATCTCTTCGAGAAAGAAAACTCTTGTACGGTAGACCTATGCAAGTGACCTCTTTGAAAAGGAATACTCTTGTACAGGAGACCTATGCAAGTGACCTCTTGGAGAATACTTTTGTACGGGAGACCTATACAAGTGACCTCTTCGAGGAAGAATACTCGCACCAAGGGACCGTCTACACAAGTGACCCCTTCGGGAATGAAAACTCGCACAAAACTCTACGCAAGTGACCTCTTCGAGAAGGAATACTTGCACCAGGGAACCTTCTACACGAGTAACCTCTTCGAGAAGGAAAACTTGCACAAGGGGACTTTCTATGCAAGCGATTCCTTCGAGTGATATTACGGAAAAGTGTTTTAGCAAAAATGTTTAGAAAAATTTATTTTTTCAATGTAGCACTTTTTCGTTACACGTGATACGATAGTGTACATTAAAACGAATTCAAGAAGCTCCTGACAGGTGACTGTACTCGGCGTTAATGTCGAAAGGGTTATCCATAATCGCGCTGAAAAAAATACACAAACGTCCTGACGTTCTAGATTTACGAGAATTTCATCCACTTAGAGAAGAATAACGGAAGTGTTATTCCTTCCTCGATTTTAAAATACCCCCCTATCTCTGTTCTCCCTCGAGACATCCAGCTTGTTCCCTTACGAAGTTCCACCGAGCCGTCGAGAGCTTCTCGTACGAGCGATCTACGGAGATCCAGAGCCTCGATCTCCTTTTTCCTTTATCTACCGGATACTTCCGGGACGATCGGACGCGGAACGCTTCCTTCGTCGGGATGTGGAACGAGACGAGACACGGTCGACGCGGAACGTGACGTTTCAGTCTCCTCGAGAATTTTAATTTCATTTCTTATCCGTGCGAGCGAGGGAAGAAGAAAGGGTGGAGTGAGGGGTTACCGGAGAGAGAACGAACGAAGGAAGAAGATTTAGATGGAGAGTCAACTGTGCCCGTTTGTCTCGACGTGACGAGAATGGATTTTCGCGAAAGACACTGAGCAAAGATGATTACACTCTTGCGAACAGTGTCCGATAATCCGACACTTTCTCACGCACATTCGTCCCTCGTCTGCGTGCAGGTTCGTCACCTTTAGAGAGCAGCCTGCTGCGATGAGATACGAGGGGTCCGGCTGTTCCAATTTTCCAGCTACGTTTCTTTAAAACCTGGTCGACCAACCTGCGAAAGAGAACGTCATAGCTTTGGAGGGGTTAGTTAGCATTTTGATGCACGACGAAGTATCTGGCATAGGGGCCCGAGGCTACTTGCTTCGAGAGGCCCTCTTTTCCATTTCGAAGTGCTCTGTACAAATTAAATATTATTACGAAAATATACGTATCCCCTTATTAGTACTAAACAGAAAGAAATTTGTCCAGTTAGGGAAAGAAATTTTTTTTCAAAGCTTTTGAATACCAGTTGAATTAAATAGGCAACGAATAGGCTCTCGGGGGCCCCTTCTGCGTTCGTTAATTTCACGGCACATCCCGTTTCTTTAAAACTCCGCCGACCACTTCGAAACAGAACGTCAAAGCTCACTTTATAGGGGTAGTTAGCATCCCGATGCACACTAACGGATCTAGAACTCGTAGGGGCCCGAGTTTAATTACTTCGAGAGGCCCCTTCTCTGTTGTGAAACCCTCTCGTAAAGGTTAAATATTATTACGAAAATACATCTATCCTCCTATTAGTATCAGATGGAGAAAATTCTTTTTCTTCTACACTTTTGAATAGCAGTTGACTCGAAAAGGCAACAAATAAGCTCTCAGGAGACCCCTTCGTTA
Source organism: Ptiloglossa arizonensis (assembly GCF_051014685.1). Taxonomy (NCBI): domain Eukaryota; kingdom Metazoa; phylum Arthropoda; class Insecta; order Hymenoptera; family Colletidae; genus Ptiloglossa; species Ptiloglossa arizonensis. Next base: position 25,632,903 of record NC_135051.1, read on the forward strand.
GTTTCACGATACTTCTTTTCATACTCTACCGACCACCTTGAAAGAGGACGTCAAAGCTCACTTTGGAACGGTAGTTAGCATCCTGATGCACACTGGTGCATCCAGAACTCGTAGGGGCCCGAGGCTAATTACTTCCAGAGGTCCCTTTTCTGCTCGAAAGTGCTCTATAGAGGGTAAATATTATTACAAGAATATATTCATCCCCCTATTTGTTCTCTCCGCGACGTATTCTCGAGCTATGGAAACAGTGGTAGAATTCGGAGCGCGAAAACACCCGTTCAAAGCCCGAAACTGACCCAAATCCCATAAAAATAGATCCAGAACACGAGCCTTCGGTTCCGCGAGTGATTTTTATCCTCGCGGAGCACGTTGCCCGGAACAAAGAACGGGCTGACTATTTATAACGTTCCCCTTCCCTTCTCTAAATCCAGCATAGAGCGACGACGTTATTTTATTTCGCTATAATTCAAGCTACTACGGTGTTTCTCGCGATAAACCGGCACCGTGTACTTACGTACAACCCGAGCCACTGTGTTATCGCCTCGAGAGTTTCAACATTGCTCCTTAGCAGCGACCCGGCTCCTTCGATCCCTTCCTTCGTTCACGGATTGAATTAATGCAGATTTTACATTCATCGTCCGACGCATTAGTCGTTTCGAGTGGGAGAAGGAGAACGAAAATCCTCGTTCGCCGATTTCTCTCGTCCCGCTCGTCGCGAAAAAGACGACCGAAGGATAAGCGTTTGCCACACGGCGTAATGGACCGCGATAGTTTACTTCTATTCGTTCAGAAATAAATCCTCGCCGACCGTTTTCTTCCCACGTCTGTCATCCGACAAGAGAAATCTGTCGAGTTCGCGGGTTCGTGGAAAAATCATTTCGGTGCTCCAATCAACGATCCAGGACGACTGGAATTCTTAAACATTGTGCTCTGCTGTAAACCTAAAAAATTAACGCTTCTTTGAAATAACTATTCACAATTAACAAGTACCCTAGGTTTTCCTTCTCCAAACTACACCACGAACCGAAGAAGACTATTAATCTCCTCCCTGAACCTTCGAATTCTAAACACTGTACTGTAAAGCACAACTACTTTTAACAAATTTTAACATTATTATTAGAATTACACACGATGAACAATCGTCCTGAATCTTCTTTCACCGACATCCCCAATCCTCGCCTAAACCGCACCTCGAAGATGTAAAGGGCTCGCCGGAGAAACTGCCCCCAAAAGATCTGCCCCGAAGATTCTCCGGAACCGCAACCAATCGCTGAGTCGCGAAAAATATTTGAAATTAATCGACGATCGGTCGTCACACACCCCATGATCGACCAAAGAGGAAACTCGAAGAACGAAGAAGACACACGAGTAATCGAGACACGAAGATTTCGAAGGGAAGGAAACAACCACGACAGGTGAATGAAACGGGAGTAATGCAACCAATTAGTAAGAATTAGCATCGAGCCACCGTTGGGGTGGGTTTGGGGGGCAGGTGGAAGATAGGGAGCGAGAGTTGCATTCCCTCGTCCCTTCGCCGGTAAAATAATTACTGAGCGTCTCTTCGCCCACTTCCTCAGCCCTTCTTCCCTTCCGCACCCTTCTCCACCATCACCCGCAAGCTCCGCCACTCTTTCCGAGTTAAATGATTTCCGCGAGCTTTCTGCCGGGTGGTAGAGTACCTGCCTCGGTGCCGCTACTCCGACTGCCACCGCCTCCTTCGCTTCTGAAGCTGCTCGAGAAGTTACAGTAATCCTGACGAACGATCAGGAGCCAGGGGAGCGGAGGAGAGAAACGTTCCGGTGTTCCTGCACCCTCGACGCGAAAACCGTGGAGAACGAACCCCCACCACTCGCCCAGTCTCCCGAGAAGAAGGCCCCCCCACCACTCGCCCAGTCTCTCGAGAAGAAGGCCCCCCACCATTTGCCCAGCCTCTCGAGAAGAGGCTCCCCACCACTTGCCCAGTTACTCGAGAAGGCCCCCCCACCACCGTCCACACCAGCGTTTCAGTGAAACGGCTAATTTGTTTCCTCGCGCGAAACAATGTACGGCTAATCCAGGGCCCCTAGTGAGGGGGGTAATCGCGAAGAAATGATAAGTAATGATAAGTATTTGTTTCGGCCAAGTTTAACGTTTGCTCGCGATTGATCGCCCTTATTTGTCGATCCCCCCCTCCCCGAAACGATTCACCAGGATCAATTTCATCCATCGCGATAAGCGCAACACTGACGAGAATTTAGGTTAGGTCACGGAACCGGCTCGACGTGATCCGAATCTTGCACGTCGTGTATTCATTTGATAACGCAGGTCGGATTTGTCCTGCTGTTGCAACGAGAAAAATAATACTCGTGACAAACCTCGGAAAGAAGAGCACATGCAATTGTTATGTGTAGCTTCGTGACGGAGAATTTTTTCTTCAGTTTTAAATCAGCCATCCTATAGAAAGACTCCGTTGATCTAGTCGCGCGAGCACCATAGCAGAGAACTTCGTATACAGTTGCCTGCGATTAGATGACAATAAATCGTAATTAGAGACGCGATATCGCTGCGATTCTTCCTGGCGGGAGAAGTACAAAAGAAACTGGTATGCGAACATAATCCTTTGGTTGCTCCGCTAACAGAGAACTCGGGACGACCGGTACGATAAAAATCCTTTCGTGCTAACTAGCGCTCTTAATAAAGAGGGACTACCGCACGAGTTGCCAATGCATCTTGCGTTTCATCTCGAGACCCTGAAGTCATCTGCTCCGGTTTAGACAGAGTGCAGTGAATCGATGGAAACTGGTCTTAATTTTTAATCAAAAGGCTCCCCGACGACGAATTATCGACGATGGGAGACGACTCTTTCGTGACAGTTGGATCGAAACGTCCTCTATCTTTTCTCTCTTTTCATTATACACCTTAGGCTACCTGTCCACTCCAGAATAAATTGTCGCGAGTTGTTCCCGAAAATGCTCCTTGCGACAGCTTGGCTCTCAATTGGATACTATTATTAAATTAATCGATGATCGTTATTAATTAAATTAATATTTTATTTTATCAATACATCGAATTCCTTCGAATTTGTTATTTTAATTATTATATCAATTTATATATAATCTTTATTAATTACATTAGTATTTTATTTGATCAGTATATCGAACTGCTTTGAATTTATTATTTCGAGCCGATATCCATGAACATTACCCGATACTGGAAACCGTGGGGCACGAGGGTCGCGTCGAAGCGCGGGCTTCCCTTTTCGAAATGGACGCCGAGGAAAATAAGAAACGAGCGGGCGGAGTCCGGATAACCCGTGGTAAAGCTGTTGCACCCGCGTCTCGGTGAAGCGGGCAATTTGTTTCCACGCGAGGAGCGATGTACCGCTAATCCGTGCCACAGCCGGCGAAATTGTTGACTCTAATAAATGTGACTCGCTTTGTTGCCCGGGCTCCGCGAAGAAGACGCGCCTCGCCGCGAACAAGGCTACGATAACGCTCGGGGGCACGTAGCAACGAATAATCGTTCGTCTTGGAAACCGTTCTCGGTGAACAAATGGGACCTCGTATAGCAGCCGTTGATGCGGCTTTGGTTCCGTTAAAATAGAAAATAGGAAGCAACTCCAGTTGGGTAGCTCTCCCCCCATCCCTTGCCTGGCAAAGTACTTGATCTTTAATTATGGAAATCTTTTGCCAACAAACACTTCGCGAGGCTCCCGAACGCGATAGAAGGGGGGGGGGGGTTAAAATCGAGCACGGTGTCGGGGGTGGGAGGAGTGGGGATACGCAAGCTACGCAAACAAGCACGGAACAGAATCGTTCTTAATTACATGCTAACGACCGATCTCTGGAAGTCAGATACGGTTTTGACTTTGCCCGCACAGTCAGCCCGGCGAAGTTTCCGGAGCGACGCAAGCACTTCGAGGATTTGAATTACAGAGAGCCCTTTAATTAATTTCTGTTATTAGCCGCGACGATGGCCGCTGGGGGAAAAAAACAATGAGAAACTCCGGGTGGAAGGCCCCCTTCCACCGAACAAGAGCCCCGGGCGAGGTAAACTCCGACCAGGGAACTCTTACGGACGATGAACAGTAATTTGGTAACTGCTGGGTATGTGTACAGCTAGGGGCTGGAGAGACAACTGCTGGATGGGGGAGCAGGGGATGTAGCGTCCCTCTTCGAAAAGAAGCCCAATGAGTGCTCGCGCCCCCACTCTGGCGCACGGTGCACTGGTTCCCCCACTATCGCGCGCACTGTGGCTATTGGCCGCTGTCGGTCTTCGTCACCGCCCTCGAGCTGTGGTGGGGGACACAGTAGACTGTGAACTAGAGTGGGGAGCTCGTTGGCCTTCTTGTCGCGAACCAACAGTAGCAACATACGTAAGGGGAATGTAGACAGTGTTTGGGCAATTTTTGTTCTTTCGAGCGAGCTGTCATTTGATTGTACACTCAAGGTCTTTGAGTAGAAATTGTCCCGAGTATATGGAACACATATTTTTAACTTTACGTACAACAAGGGGCTTAATGAAAACCTTGATAATGAAGAGAGAATTGTTAGGATACGATCGATGGAAAAAAGAAGGAGGGACGTACCTAGATTATTTCAGTTTCCCTATTTCAGTAATCAGAGTTTTACGATCGAGAAAATACACCAGAAATGTCCGTATTTTGTTGCCCGATTTCAACTTGTCACGATTACGTTCGATATTTTGTCCGTAAGCAAGGTGGATGTTGGACAGGTCCAGACACGGATATTAGCCAGGACGTAAATTCTGATGCAACGCGACAGAACTCCGAACCTGTAGAAATCACCTAGCAACCAAGGGCATGCTTATTTTAGCGTGTATACGTTTCGTTCGAAATACGTTGCAATAAAGCGGGTTTGTTGAAAACGAATACCTTCTCAATGTTTCATGTCTTATATTTTCGGAGATGTCAAGGTAATTTTGAATTTTTTAAACGATACTGGATATTTTTTCAACTCTGAGTTGTAAAAAAATTTCGGTGAACAATAGGATGACCTTGAGTTGACTCTAAAAGAATATACACAGTAGCACGTAGTAATTAGTAAAATCGAGTTAACGTTGGAATGAAATTGTAAATCGTAGTATGTATCTTCGCTAAATATTCTCGCGTCGATAACAATAGAAATATTAATAATTGCTGTACCATTTTAACCTGTGAAGAATTGTTCTTGAATCCGATCCAACCTCCTCGGACACCAGTGTGCACATTTTTCCACAACGTTCGTTTCGATTCCCTGTAACAACATCGTGATCGTAATCCATCAGTTTACCAACGTTTGAAAATAACGTACCGTAATTATTAAAACGCGCGCGGCGCTGATTGAACGCTCGTATTTATTTGTCCCACCTCGATTCGTTATTAACCGCTCCGACGATATGCTATCGTTTGCAAATGAAACCGATCGGGACCGGGGCTATCTGTGGAAAATCGTTATCGCGATAGTTCGCGTAAACCCAATTATGAACTCGCCGCGACCAATTTCATTCCTTTTCCCCGCGAATAACGAAAATATTTAAATAGCGGGCAACCGTGTGTTTTGTATCTTTTTCCCCCTCCCTCTCATCGATGTAATTTTAAACGATTCTCTCAATTGTAATCGCGCTCGAAACACCACCGTATCGTTCGTGGATCGTTGATGGCCGTTTAAATTGAGGCGTTATCCGCAAGAAAGGCTTGAGATTATCTCGAGTCTTTTTTTACGCAAATTGACTCGATATTTAAAGAGGAACAATCCCTCCAAACCTCGTACCGAAATCTTTCAAATCGAACAAAATGGAGCATTTTGCCTTATAACCGCTCCGATTATTACCTACTTTAAATAGCATCGTTATTGTAGTCATTGGAAACGAGTCTGTAATAATTGCTCGTAATGAAACCATAAATTACAATAAATTAATAATATCCTTATTGCGAATTCTCCAAGTATTTTTACCGATAGATATATTATATTATTAACAAGATATAATTTAACACGTTAACGAAGTCTTTTAAAATTAAAAATACATCAAATAAATTCCCTCTCATGCAAGCAAAATTAATTACAAGAACAGAGGGGATACCATTTCAATTCTGGCTGATATTTCAATGTTGTAATATTATTATACATTTCTTCACGAATTATTCTTTAAAAATTACGATATACTCGAAATATTTCAGGGAGATCTGTTGGCTGAAACTCTGAACGTTGTTTCCTCGTAACTGGAATCTTTGCACGCGCAGCCTTCTTGCTGATAACGTCCCAATTGCATCGAATTGCGTCAAGGAAACATCGTGGGTACGATTTGAAAAAAAAAAAAAAAAAATAAACCGATACGAAAAGGGCTGATAATAAGGATTCGTTTACGACGGCTCGTAAAGCATGACGGACGTTACCAGGTGCAGACATCGTAAATATCAGTCAGCGGTGTCCCGGGGGCTCATGAATTTATGGACTGGTCCGCGATATCACTGATAAGAATCGGCGAGTGTCCAGTCGTCGCATCGTAATCCACGCGCGTCATACACGGAGGCGGAGTAACAAGACGGAAGGTGGACAAGGAAAATGAAATTCAAAGAACTTTATTGCGACCAATTCGGTTCGTTGTTCGGCGTCAGTGAGATGGTACAGAATTTATCGCTTTTCTTATCACCGTTTGCTTTATCCACGTCGCGACATCCGACGTACGTCGGGGATTTGGCCGATGGTACTTGGCCAAAATCAAATTATGGCAACTCCGTGCGAACATGTGCATTAACATCGACGTCACCCCCGTGGCACTCCCCGTGGCACTCGATGTGAATCCCGCGTCGATTCTCGCTGCAATCGTTCGAGGATCCAATCAGGAATATTGTAATCTTCGTACAGGGTGTATCCTCTGACTGTGACATCGTACCGCGCGCGAGAAACCCGACAACTTCGCGTCCCCACTCTAGTCCGCGATCTACAAGCTCCGCCCCCTACCAACGCCTCGTATCGCAGCTAGTGGCTGGTGTCGTTCGCCGTCACCGCCCCGAAGCGCTAGTGGGAGGAGCTAGCGGGCCGTAAACGAGAGTGGGGGTGGGAACAGCTTTCTTCTCGCAGACGAACAGTACGTTAGAGTTGCTCTTGATGCTTAAGAAAACTTTATCACAATTATCGAACACCTTCGTGACTCTGTACGATACGAAACATGTCCAATCGAAATTAATCAGCTACTCAAAGCCGATCAATTCGCGTCGGAAAATATTTCTTTGACAGATCAGCGGCAACTCTTGAAGAATGGTGGTCGAATTCAAAGGAAGCACCCTGTATACCTCGGGAAAAAAATCAAAACAAAAAGATTACCTTCTCGGAAGCTTATTATACCTGACGCGTTGGTCCTTGGACTCCTGTCTGACGTTGTAAAACCACTGGAAATTTTTCTCGAGATTCGTGTACGAACTTCCGCGTTTACTGGACCCCGCTGGACGTTCACTGGACCACCTATTCGTCTCCTCTGTTCGATCGGTAAGCTTCGTGGTCGATCTCGGGACCACGGGAGTCGTCCGGGTAACGTTTCGTGAAACTACAATGTATTTCCAAAATTTCTTGTTCGCCGGTGGTTTCCACGAAATCGAAGGCTTCCTTATCTTATTGCGTTGGTCCGTGGAGTTCACCAGACTCCACGGGAGCTCCACGAAAACTTGGAAAATACCGTTCTTCCGACGATTCGAGTGCTTTCGAGGGAAACTTTCGGTCAAGGGAGCGACATCGTTTCCGGGAATTCTATTCGTATAAATGTGGCTCCGTTTGGTCGTACTTTTTACATCGGACATCTCCGGGCTACTTATATTTGCAAATTCAGTGAAGTTAGACCCGGTGGAATCGCGATACCGCGCTGTAGCGTGCTTCGATTCTTCATCCACGTCGACCGTATTCTCTTTCTGCATCTCAAAATTCACGGGAACGTGAAATACAGAGGGTGAATCGCCTCTGGCACGCATTTTCGGCAAGTCTGTTTTTACAATTTCGGCAGCATCGCTTGTAAAAACTCCTCTCTCCGTCACTTCGACTTTCATCGAACCACTTGGATACTTAACAGAGGCTGTTGTAACTGGAGTATCGATAATAATTGGAAAACTACTACTCAACGATTTAACCTTATCGACGTTATCATCTCTGTCCTGTGTAGCAACGTTAGGCTTTCTAATGACAAAATTATTAGTATCTAGGTCTCTTCCAAAATAATCAACGGTTTCGTTCTTCGTGGTAGTTCGATTGAACGTAGAATTATCCACGGTAACTATACTTTTTACAATCGTTCGTCCAGTTTGCATTGCAACGAGTCCCTTCGTAGACCCTCTGTTATTTGTATCATTGTTCCAATAATTGGTCAACTTTTCTGCGAGTTGTTGTTCCTCGATAGTTACATTCGAGCCCATAGGAGAGGTTACGGACGATTTCTCTGTTTTCTTTTCTTCCACGTCTATTCGATAACTCGTGGAACGAAATGTCCCGCTGCCAACAGGTGAAGGTACGATGGTGGTAGAACCATCGGTAGGCATTCCAACAGACGCGTCTTCTCTCGTTACGTTCCATCTCGCGACTGTTCGTTCGATTTTGCCCGCGTTGATGAATTCCTCGGTTCCAAGGACGGTGGTCGGTGTAAAACTTTCCGGAATTTCATGCGTTTCCTTTGCATTCGTCACCGGCTCGAGTTTCTTCGTTCTCGTCGAGTTATCGCTGTCAGGGACAGTCGAGGCACTCGTGCTACAGAAACGAACCAACGAGTTAAACACAACGTGTACAAAATCAACCACTGCGAAGGAGAAACCTCACAGATTACACAATGATGAGTCTCATTGGTGACTCGAGCTGTGTCGTTAAAGACATAAAACAATAGACTTTCGCGAAAATACATTGTTCAATCGTCGTGAACAAATACTCAAAACTCTACTTTATGCATCCCGTAACTTTACTAATTGTTATTCTTATTATTATATAAAAACTCTTTAATACACAAAACGTTTACAAATGATTAAACTTTATTTGAGAAGGTGAAATGAAATCGTTCTCGTAAAGCTAAATAATTTAGACGGATGCAATAATTATAATACAAAATAAGGTCTGTATCTTCGTAAGTGGATTAGAGTGTCTCGACTTCTACTTGTTTCTTGCTTCGGCACAAATCGCAAGGTTAAACCGACACAGCGAGAACCACTTGATTTATAAATAATTAAACGCAATAAAGGACATTTTATTAGGTTTCCTCGTACCTGATCGTGGAGATGGATCTGACATCGAAACGCTCCTCGGTTTGGTGATAAGCGACGATCAAAATTCTGAAAAGACGAGCCAGTTTCAACCTCAGTGTCGACTCCTGGGGTAATGCCCTTCGCAGCAACAACAACCTAGCCCAGTCGGACTTCAAAGCACCAAAGGGCAACGCCGTGACCGGACATTCGAACCCACCGATCATCATATCGATATTTGGCACGTTCACGAGACTCAACTCGGATAAATGGGTCTCGAGCTCCTCGATATCGAACTCTGTACAATCCTCGATCGTCGTTGCCTGGATCTCTGCGTGGAAATCACCGATAACTTGTTTTCAATACCCCGTTTCCCTGTGTTCGCTAAAAGCGGTATATTTACGTGCCACGTTTTACAAACGAAAATACCACTTACTGCAAATCGTCGAGAGGAACACGGCCAACGAGAAGAGAGCCACGCGCGACATGATTCCTGAGCCGACTGAGAGGACGCGTAGATACCATTTCGTTGAAATCGGCACATTTCGAGACGCGAGTTTACGCGAGTTTTCGCGACACGTGCCGAATACGAACGAAACGTTGCATCGTCGAGGACGATTCGAACACGGTTGAACACCGCGCGACAGGTTGCATCGACGAGCAGGTGAATCGAAGACCACGCGAACGTTTCTTCGGACGTTCCGAACGATCGCGATGTACGAAATATTCTAAAATGGCGGCTCGTCGTCCCCTGAAAGACGTTCTCGCGGACACGAAATGAAAGAAAAATACAGGATTGTTGATACGATGTACCTATGGTATTTTACGATGTTCCTATGGTACTTTCCAACCGTGTTTACAAAGCTTGAAAATAGTTCCAAGTATGAAACCGTGGCTCCTTTTACGACGAAAGGACCTGGTTCAGGACCTGAAACGAACAATCGATATGGAGATATCGATACAATCGGACGTATTGCAGGATTCCGTTTCTTCTTGTCTACAACATGCAAGAAACTAATTGCATTCTGTTTTGCAATGTAATAAGCCACCGACTAGTATTCCTTGTTATCTTTATCTTTATTATCATCATCATCATCATCATTAATATTAATATTAATATTCTTTACCATTATTGTTATCATTATCATCATCATCATCATCATCATCATCATCATCATCATCATCATCATCATCATTATCATCATTATCATCATCATCATCATCATCATCATCATCATCATCATCATCATCATTATCATTATCATCGTTATTACTATCATTACTATTATAATATTTTGCTCCACAAATATACTCGCGCGCCTTATCTATTTATACGTGTCTAAATTTGTATCCTTTGTTTATTTGTTGGTTGTTTTGTTTGTTTGTTCGAAACCCTGAGACTACGATTCTACCGCCACGGCGAATCGATGAACATACACGAGAAGTAAATGCTCGTTATGGTCGCGACGATGTACGACCTACGAACCGAAGCTTTCGTGTCAGACTCGTAAAAATATTTCTCTTTCTAGCTCTCTTTCCTTAATCGCGCGAATCACACGAGACAACAACGGGGACCGAGTGTTTTGCAGTTTGTCCTTTTCTTTGTTCTTTCTTTTTTCTTTTTTTTTCCATTTTTTTGTTTTCCTTCGCCATCGAACATCGGTAACGCGCGATTCGAACACCGAAACGAAACGATCGATCTCGAAAGGATTTCCAGTACCGATTGGTATCGTCCGGCGAACCTAAGTTCTCGTTAGGCCTCTTTAGGCTGAGACTCGAGCTCTTCGGATCGTTTCGAAACGCAACGATCTCGTTCGATAAAAAGAAAGGAAAAAAGAGTCGAGTTCACGAATCGACGACACTTGCAGACGATATTACACGGATAAATGTTCAAAAGGTGCGGACTCGACGCGTCCAACGACGCGTATATCACAGCAGAGAGAAGCCTATTGACTTGGCTGGCGAACAGAAAATTGTACAGTCGACGATTTCATTGACGAAACGAGCGTACCGAAGCATTCTCAAACCATCGAACCTGATACTACGACGACAAACGCGTTGATACAGAAGACAGCGAACAGGTGATATAATCGTCGAGGAATCGACGATTATTCGTACGAGATTTATACGTCGAAAATCAAACGCAACGAATTGACACGGTTTCGTGGAACAGGTAAAATAAACGACACCGTCGAGAGAAAGAGAAAAAAATCATAAAAGGACGAAGCGAAAGAAGCTGAGAAGAGACACTCGATACGAACGAAAACGCACGTGTACGATAACGGACGTTGTTTTTTTTTTTTAATTATTTTTTTTCATTTTTTTAAATTTACGTGTCCCTGCTCGTATTCGTCGCGTCGTCTGTTTCGCAAACGGGGAACGAACGTTCGTGATCGCGGTCAATCGTGAAAGAAACTGGAGGAAGGACACGCAATGCGTAAAGCGTCACACTGTGAACTGTTTTGCATCGTATATTTAAATGCAGTAGGATTAAACAAAGTTTCGAACGGTAGGAGAACGAAGACGTAATACAGAAACAAAGGAAACTCAAAAGGACGTGTCGCGATCATACGGTCGAGAGAAACAATGTAATCTCGCATGTATCCTGATATTATTGCACTCTAAAAAAATGTTACATGACTACCTCGCGTCTCGTGATCGCAAGGTTCTTACCGATCCGATCGAACGCTGGCCAAACATTTGAACATCAGCCGAGAATCTTAACGTCATTACAATAAAATATTCATTTCCAACGATTTCCATTAAATAATTTTCTCCTCCCGTTTAATATCGACTCGTACACATCGCGAAACAACAAAAGGCGAACCCAAAGAATCGGCGAGAACCTTGCCGCGAATATTTCCTGTTGTCGCGCGTAGAAACGACAAATAAAAACTCCACTTGGATTCGTTACAGACGCGCGTCTCCTCCTTTTAAAAAATTAACTCTTTTCTTTCTTTTTTTTTTCTTCCTCTTCTCGCTTTGCATGTGAGTAGTGGCTCCTACACGATATTTACCGATTTCGTTCGCTTAGAAAAAAGCGATATTATGCGCAAGATCTGTGCACAGATCTCGTTAACAATAATAACTAGATAATAAAGATCCCTGAATACATATAATATAGTAATATAATATAATATATATTCTCCTACGCTCTCTGTGTGGCACGCGCGAATAACATTTTATTTTTTTTTTTTTCTTTTCGCGATCACTTCAACAATCGATTAAATTTTTTTCTTCAGCTCTCTCTCTCCTAAGAACCCTGGCAACCTGGCCAAAGGTTCGTTCTCGAAACTATTCTTTTCCGCAGTATCTCGTACAAAAAAAAAAAAAAGAAAACACAAAAACAGCGTGGCCCTAAATGGAGAACGATCCAGCCATTCTTTCGCTTTTCCTTGTTCACTGGCCAGCTAGCTCTTGGTTCGCATGATTGGTTCGATTTGTACAACGGCGCATACTAAATTCATTTCGCTGAACTAGAACTATGGATGTTCAATGCAGTACACACATCGATTTACATTTATAGCGGTCGTTACGACGATTCGATAGTATTAAAACGTGCAGTTACCTCTACATATAAAATGACGTACCCTTTTTTTTCTTTTTTTTTTTCATCAACGCTATTAAAAATAGAGAGTTCGCGTCTTTTTCTAGTCTCGTATTGACTGAAGTTTCCCCAGAGAAAAGACGTAACTAAAATATCTGCAACTACGTATGTAATTTTGATTAAACTGGTGTGGTCATTTGGTAACACGATGCTAACTATATAACGTCAAACACCCACAGTTAGTTACAATTTGCATTTGATTTCTACGATCACCGGTATTGGTGTCGGTGTCCCACGCGATCGTACCGTACAGTACACGTAAATGAAAACGTTTTTATTTATTTATTTATTTATTTGGTAGGTTCCTCTATCTCTGTCGACAGATTTTCATATACTATCCTAAAGTGAGAGCTCCGGAAAAAAGCGTCTCGCGTCTTGTACTAGGTACCCTATCCTGAAATAACATCGTTTTGTTTTTCTTTGTACCTGTAAATGGGGTACTCGAAAAGGAAAGTTTGGTTACTTCGACAAAAGTGTGTGCCTGCTATCCTAAAATTATTTCGCGATTTTCGACGACTGCTGGAATCACTGGCCAAAGCTCCGCGCTTCAACACTTTCGCTTGTGAAAAATAAAGCCCTTTTTGTTCATATGAGTCTTTCTCTTAACGAAAAATAATAAAACTGCACAGTGTCCCTCCTCTGTTCTGCGTCTCACTGTCACTCACTGTCCGTCGCTCACGCTCCCATGAGGGGGATGGGGGACGCGACGAAACGTACCACCCTATACTCACTGCCAGAGTGTCGTAAGTGTTAAACATCGGTCGTTCCGCCAACGGAACGGCCCAGTGTTTCTATGGTAGTCCTTTAATACGGATTTTCTTTAAATCGAGTTCGAGTCGGCGCTTCATCGATAATGAGCAGCTTCTAACATTTCTACGAACAGCTTGTTCATAGGTACTTTCCCCGTTCGATAGACACTAGACCAAAATCTTCTAACAATTCCGTCGACCTGCCTGAGACCGGGCAACACTAGGAACATGTTTTGAGTGGCGCGGAGCGCTTGTCCTGGTCTTACTGCTGCCACACAATCTGAGAGGGCATACAGGATAGTATCCCGGAAACGATAAAGCGCCTGTGGTTCGTCCCACCTCGCGTCGCTGTTTGCCAATATTAACGCTTTCAACATGTAATATTCTTCTCTGGTTAAGCCCAACCGTTGAAGCCTCTCAACGATCTGAATACACTGTTCAAAACACAAACGTCCTCTTTAAATCACCCGGTACCATTTTCATCGATTTCGCGTACATTCGGTACACGGACGGCTCGCACAGAGAACACGCTCTGCACGGTGTTGAAAGATATACTCACATGCGTGTACAGCTCTGTACAGTGACATTCGCGCGCGAGTCGCTCGTCGAGCGTAAAATCTTGGGCAAACCTTAATCTACCGTTGTTTGGCATGCTTCTCCACGCGAGGCTAAACGTCAATATCTCGGCCCACGTACTTTGCAGAAGTCGCATCTGGTCGTTCAGAGCTAAAGTGCTGAATCCAGGGATCTGCTTCGCCCAACCTTCGAACAAACGACACCTGTATTAACACGAGCAATGCTCGAAGAAAAATGGATACATCGTGGTGACTGTGTTACCGATTATTCCAACCAGTTCTCGATCGTAGAGGTCCGACAACTGACCAAGTATTCTCTGATCCGTGTCGAGGGTGTGGAATAGATTAGACACTTGCAACATGTCGGGTTCACAGGCGGCCAGAGCTTCCAGCATTTTATTATCTATCGATAGATACAACCGTTTATCGTTTGAATGTCGCTACACTTCGGTGCAACATCAAGGAACAAATTAAACTGAACAACATCGTGCCACGACGTAAAGCTACTGACAAATCGAGCTTCGAGGATTGTATCGACCCTTTCGCTACGACAGAGCTGGCCTAAAAAGCGGTAACGCGGGAGAACGATTCACGAACTTGTTCTTTACCAGAGGCAAAGTCCCATCAGGAAATTGATCGTCTACTTGAATCGACCAAGAAGAGATCTACCGTATAAAAAATCATCGTACTACGATTGAAAATTGAACACTACAAACAAAGTTTCCATCCCAAGAACAAAAACATCTTGGGTCACGAATGTTCACCGCAGTCCATGCTCGTCACGGACCATCGTTGTAAACTCTTCGATTAGGTTCACCAACACTATAGTGGCCTTTCGTAGCGAAAGGGTCACAGTGAATTGAAAGAAGCCGATAGCTTACTTATTATTTCGTTAGAACCTCCTGTCCCAACGTTTGCTAGAAACATATAAAATATTAAAATTTAATCGTATCTATATCATAATGGCACCCGTCGCACGGGTTCTGTATACCGCGTTGTATCGTGATCACAAACGTGGGATTCGTGGATACTGTTTAGCGAAAATCACCTTCCAACGGAGCTGCCTTTATCGGTGTATAGGGATCGGTGGATCTTCTGTATTTTTGTCTGCCCCCTCGTACACGATCCAATCGTACCCCCTCCTTCAGCATGCCCTGTCGAAGGCACTTTTGAAACCTACACGCCTGGCACGCTTTCCTCCTCCGCTTGTTTATCTCGCACTCGCCGTTCGCCGGACACGTGTACTCAATATTACCTGTGAAATTACTCGCTATTTTATCGTAATATACGCGGTCCTCGTCCAAGTAGCACCAGCGTCGATTCCGCGTAAAATCACACATCAACGAGACACAACAAATCGTCGAGTGAGCACCTACTCGATGATCCTGACAATAACGTGCCAACAATTATTCGTTCTCTCGTATTTAGTGTCTGGATTACGTCGTACTACAGATGAGAAGTTCGACCCGATCGACGAACAGTGAAGACAGCACGGAGGGTAGAAAGGACGAGACACAACGAAACGTTAACAAGACGAATTCAAAGAATAGACCTCAAGCGATTATGATTGATCGCCGGGTGGTGCTACCTGGAAAACTCTGCGAAAAAAAAAAATCTATTTATAAATCACCGAGGAGCTCTCCTTACCTTGTATCGTTCTTTTGAAAAAAGCTTTGCACGCTTCGCAGGACGCGACCCCGTAATGAAATCCGCTCGCTACGTCCCCGCACACGAGGCAAAGCCTTCTAGGTATCATGTCCTCTTCTTTGACACCTCCCTAAATAAATAAAAAAGAAATGAAGATCAACTCGAGAAAGCATGGAATTCAATTTTCAATTCAGGTCGATTAAACGCGTGTACGCTACCTCGGGTGTCCCCAAGGGCTGCGTCGTGGACGAACAGTGATGCATTTCGGGACTTCCAGGGCTACCCTCACCACCGCCATAATCAGCAGGCATTTCCACCTTGCCGCAGATCACCTGGAACAAGTGAAAAAATCACTCAATAGCTGTCGTAAGGGGATTCGTACGGTCCCGCTTACTTTAAAGCTCGTTTTACATTTCCAACTCGTTTTCGTCAATCGTAAAAACTACACGGCCGAAATACCTCTTGATGTTGAAGAGTCGTGGTCGGTGAACAAACTTGATAGTTTTGCGTGGGCGTCGTGGGATTCTCGATTTCTTGCTTGATGTTCGCCATGGTCCTGTTGTTCCCGATCATGATTTCGGTGCCGGCACCGGACATCATACAAACCTACGGTAAACCGAACAAAGCATATTTTCCATTGTTATTCTTCCGTATTGTAAAACGCAACGAACTCGTGAAAGCGATCGAGCGACGATAGAGTCTTGGAACTCATGGTTGCCGGGACCAAATTCACAGTTTTCAACGTTTATACGCCAACGATTCTTTACACTGCTCGAGCACGCTTCGAGGAGTTCGTCGCGTCCTGGTGTCACGACGAAAAATTGTTCTAAGGTGTTCACGCGACTTCGAGAACGGAGTCCGTCGTGTCGTTCGCTTTCAAACGAGTCCCGAAAACCGCCGGAGTAGACGGTCTCCTCTCCGCCTTGCAGTCGGCTGCACTTTTTTTCCCCGCCGCTATTTTTAAGCGCGACCAACGCCACAAGCATTTTTAGAATCGACTTCAGAAAATACGCGGTACGTAGCGTCGATGTTCTCGGAATACCGAGAGCTCAGACACTAATCGGAGGAAATACCTTTCACTTTCCTCTTCTTATCTACGTTGTTTCGCAAAAAACGGATTGCGGACCGATTCGTCGGTTGTTTCACGTTCGTGCGAGATCGTTCGCGAACTTCGAAGGAACACTTTGCGCGTTAATTATCGCGATTAATCAACCCCTTGCGATTTATTTCAGAGCTGAATACTGAGACTGTTTAAAACCTTATCCGCGCAATTGTTTTAAAAAGAACGAAACAAACACGGTGTACCGTTGTCTACAACGAAGGAACAAACTGTTCTCGAGTACGGTCGTACGAAGTCAAAGTCGATTATAGAAACTTGCAACTGTAAAAGTTTACGGATTATTGTAAACTTAAGATTGCAAGAGTGGTACTGTAAACGTAAGTATTGTAACAAGATTGCAAACTTTGGAAATACAACGCGAGAAATATTTCCACCTTCCGCGCGCAACAGTTCGCGGAAAAGCTTAGCAACTGACGTCGCGTCGAGCGGCGATCACCGGTCAGTTGTCGCGCAAGATCGCGGGATCAGTCGTGTCGGGAATTGACCGTGAAAATTGTCCGGTGCCCCGCGCCGTGATCGATGGCCCGGCGAAAAAAGGGGGTACAGAGCCCTTGGAGTCTCCGGGAGCGATTCCAGCGTGGAACGTCCTTAAAGCGAACGGGTGTAGGTAAGGCGACGGAGAACAAAGTAACGGTGAAAGGATTGCGTAAGCCTGTTCCTCTCCCGTCCTTCTCCGCCGCCTGTTCGCTCCTCTCGGTATCGTATATTAAATGCACACCGAAAGAGGAAGAGGGGAAGAGGAAGGAGCGCGCCAGAGTATCTGGTTAGCCTTGAACCTGACTTTTCTGCGGGATGCAGTCGCGATCGTTCGCGAGTATGTAATACGAAAGGGAGACGACGACGACGACGAAGACGACGAAGACGACGACGAAGACGATGCTTGGAACGGGTCCCCCGTTCGAGAGAGATTTATGCGCCGCTCGTAGAGACAAGACAATCGCGCCGGCGACGAACTAACTCTTATCGCAACGGTGGCGACCATTTTCGAAACGATATCGTTCCACCGTCGAGCGTTTAATTTTAATTCGCGGTGAATCGCGCGACGCAGCCATTCCCGCCGAAGCAGGGGGGAATAATAGCGAAAGCTACGCTCGAGGCGGCGAACCTCGCGCGCGGTTATCGATTTTATTAGACGTCGCGTCTCGTCTCGTCTCGTCCCGTCTCGTCTCGGCTCGACGCGTTAACGCGCCTCTCCCGTATAGGAATACACGGCGGGTCCGGGCTGGCTGAGTGGGAGGGTGGGAGGGAGGAAGGGGGCGGAGAAAAAAAATAGTACACCGGTGCCGCCCGATGGCGTTCGATACGCACGAGAATCGACGAGCCCGGCCGAAATTACGGAAATTAACTCGCGGACGATTCGATCGCCTCACGTTCGCCGTCTTCGTCGTCGTCGTCGTCGTCGTCGTCGTCGTCGTCGTCGTCGTCGTCGACTTCCACGCGAGTTAAAAGCCCGACGACGATCCACGGAACGAGTCTCTCGTCGACACGCACGGGAGAATAATCGAGCGTAAAAGTACGTATCCCCCCGAGCAATGGCTCCCATAATCGGGTATCTCATCCCCGCGGTTCCAATTCGTCCGTCTCCCGCGCTTCCCACTATCGAACTGACGTAGGAATTCCATTTCAAGTATCCACGGACTCTGTTTATGCGCACCGCCTTGGTAATCCATACAACGTACGGAAACTTGTTTGACCTTCGTTTTCGTAACGTAATCTTCGACTTGAATTTACTGGAGCAACCGACAAGCGCCAGAGATTATTGCACGTGTTCCCGCGGAATAATTGTGCGCGTAATTAAACCGAGAGAAAAAGAAACAATAATAATAATGATGATGATAATGATGATAATGATAATAACAGTAGAGGGTAAACGGTTCCTTTATCGACATTA